>NC_038251.2:52450652-53091518 GCF_000004515.6 Glycine max | reverse complement strand
TAAATAGTAAATGGTGTTGTAAACTTTATTTTAGTTATTTTTTGGTAAGAGTTAAATTTCGGGTGGGGGAGGTAACATCGTCCAAGGCAAGGGTGTCCGGACTCAGAATGCTCAAGGGTTAATTTATTTCAATGCTAATATTTTTTTCTTCAAAAATTAATTCTATCTCAGAATTAGCTTCCTTGCAATTCAGTCTAACAATAGCAAATATCACAATTAGCAAGGGATAACCAATAATTAAGAGTTCAATACTTAAGAACTGGCTTGAATGAACTTTTTATTTTTATTTTTCTCTTTTATAATTGATTTAATTGAATAGCTAAGGGAAGGGGAAAAAAATGAGAAAGGAGAATAGGGAGATGGAGTTTTCTTCCATTTGATGAAGAGAAAACCCGTGTAAAGAAAATCTGTTGTGGTTTCATGCCATTTTTATTTTTCACCCCTCCCTTGCATGGAAATGCAGTAAAAGAAAACACATTTCTCATTTCACTCCCTGCTTCATGCCTTACCCGTAAGGAAGGTTTTTTTCTCCTCAAATCAATTTTGAAACACCAACCCTACAAAGAAACCAGTTTTTCAGTGTGCATCCCAAGCTGACTAAAGTATAAGCATTTTTAGTGTTGAATTTTGTTTGTTCTACTAAAAGTTTGTTCCTACTGAATCTTGTGTTCTTTGTGGTTTGTGTTTTCGTCAAAAGAAATTAACAATGTGTGCAATGATTTCACCAATTTTCTCTTTCCCCTACGTGGTGCTTGAGGTACAAAGATTGCATCCTATGTTAATTTCATATTGTGTGATGGACCTGTTTTTATTGAAGTATACATATTCACATATGTTGTAAATTTATTTTCGCTTACTATAATTCTTTCTTTGCATTAATACTTTCTCGCACTCTGATCAAATATAATTATTTTATAATATAAAATCACCAAAGTTATAATATAAATCCATTTATTTTATTTAATACAAATATTTAAAAATGAGATAAAATAAAATTATTATTCTAATTTTGATTCTAATTTTTAAGATGATAAATTAAAATATGATAAGTGAATTATTTGAAAATACACTATTTCAAGTTATTGTCAAGTAATTAAACATGCCATTTTTTTCTTCAATCACTTTACACTTAACCCAAAAATATTGGGATAAGAGTAACGCTCACACTTAAGTAATCAAATATTGAGACACATGATCTCATGTTCTCACATGTGAAACATAACGAACTTAACAACTTTTCTCGTCAAATGTATTATAGATTCTCAATCTGTAACAGTCACTGCCCCTGGGAAATCCTCACTGCGATGAAGAGGAAGATGGTGAGAAGGAGTGAGTTGGGACGGCGAGGAGCCTAGTTGCTGGAAGCACGTTGACAAGGCTGAGGTGGTGTGAGAGAGGAAGCTTGTAAGAAGAAGGGTAAAATTGGAATATTAGAAGATCTGGAGGTGCATCAAGCAAAAAATGGGGTTTGCTAAGTAATTGCCTAAATCTTATGGACTTTGTTTTGGTCCATTGATGAAGTTGATAACTGGCAAGGTAAGAGACATATCAAAGAATGAGTTTTTTTTTTTTTTTTTTTATCAGTAGTAATTGAATATATGTATAAAGAGATTTATCATAAATCACGCATTTTACTCAACTAATTGAGTTAAACTCGATTTTGTAGAGAAAAGTTTCTTAAAGTAATAAAGTAGCATTTACAAGATTGTAAAAATATAAATAGCACCGGAAAGTTGTAAAGTGACATGCAAGTGTTAAAAATATGTGGAGGAATTGTTAACATTGGTACAGTAATCTTCACTGGGAAATTATGACAAGTATCACTGTTTTCGAATCTAGAATCCCGAGCTCATATATTAAAGCTAAAACCTCCTAAGGATATGCTGCAACTTGAAGGTGTACGTTTCAAAACCTAATCAACACAATGGGGAATTTTATCTGCTGATGCTATACCTATACGTTACTGCTCATTCATAACAATTATATATACTTGATCACCATGAAGCTTCAGGGATCTTGCCAACTATGCTGTGTTGACCATTAGTAAAAATTCTGTAACATAAACTCCTCAAGAAAAAAAAAGAAAAGAAAAGATAGATGAATTGAAGTTTCTGAGAGTTTTGAGGACAGGCTAAGTGCCCAAAAGTCTTTAATTTGTTGATGCTGTCCTTTATCTAGGGTTTTACTTATATATATATATATATATACCTTTCTCTATGGTTTGAACTTTGAACAATGACAATACTTTTTTTTTTTTTTTGTGTTTAAAAGAGTGACAATATTTATATAGAACTACTTTTCCTGAATTATTATTTAAATTAAGAAACTGAGTCCAAGACCTTTTTTTGCTCCCTTGATCTAGCTATATCCAGGTACCAATGTAATATTCTACTTTTTATTTATTTAGTTAATGAATTTTTTGATATTGAAAATGGAAAGATTGAATATATATACATCAATTTTCTCCTTCCAATTTTATATTGATTAATTCCCTCAATATCTAAATTTCACTTCATGAAATCCTATTATGAAATAAAATAAAGAATTCTTTTTTAGTACTTTTGAGGATTGTGTCTTAATTCAAAATTGAAGAATGATATGGTATAGTGGATTTATATGAATTAATGTAAATAAATATCATCACAAAGTTTCAATTTATTCTTTATAATTTTTTTATAAGAAAGTGTTTTCTTTCTGTAATTTTCCTCTTCTGGAAACCGCACTGCTACATGAATTTTCAACCACAGAAACCCATTTGACATTTTGCTCAAGTTCCAGTTGCACATCGCACACCCTATTCCAAGTTTAAATTGGACAGTCCTGTTCAATCAGGAAAATATTAAGTCTAAAAGTAATTGCCACTGTTTAATTAAGGATTTTTACTTTAGCACCTTCAATTGATCTCCATCACTTTATTTTCTAAGAAATTTTGGCTCAGTTGTGTTGAATATGGAATAATTTATTTACAATGTTAGGTCAGGTTGTGTGTATAAGAATTTATCAAATTGCAGCAACATTAAGAATATTCTCTCCTTTCACACAAAATCAAAGAATAAGGACCCCCTACCATTAGTATTGTGCAGAGGTAATGTATGGCCCCATTGCCGCAACACCACCCAATCGTAGTAATGCTTGTTCTTTAAGCTTCTTAACTTCTTAAAAGGGGTCAATCTCTGGATTTCCGGGATATGCCTATTTATCTTTAAGGGCAGAAGTGTTATTTAGGTGTCGGTAACTAAATTCTTCAACTCGTGACAGAAAATGCATTCCCATTTATTAGTTTGATATTTTGAATAGTATTTTTGTGAATACCTGCATGCTAATAATAGACACCAGGAGAAAAAAAAGAGATACAAGAAAGAAAATTGTATAAATTATATAAGTGATATTTTTTTATCCGTAAATAATTTATATGCCATTCTCATTCAATTGAACTAGACCCCTATATATATATATGATGTGATAAAAAAAAAATCAGAGATGTCAATTGTCAAGTAGGTTTTTATATTTTTAAAGTCTCCATGTATCATTGTTGTATCAGTTTCTACATATCTTACATATAATTATGATTTATTTTGTTGTCCTATTCTATAGTTTGAGTTATATATAATGGACTGTGAAGCAGATATTCATATTTGTTTTTACATATCTTACATATAATTATGAGTTATTAATTTCCTTCTCTGATCACAGTTATGTGCTGACTCCACACCTTGATAACAAAGTTATCAAATTGACCTTGTAGTGAATGGAAGATGTCCATATTGCCTTTGCACTAGTGCTTTTATTTCAAGGTTCATTTTCTGCCAAACTTTGCATGGGATAGTCGTTCAAGAAAGTTGATATCTGCTTTCAGATGGATAATAGAAGTCATGCCCATGCCTACACTTTTTTGGGACTTGCACAGATGAAAAAATTGAACAATTTTGGTTTGCCATACATCCAATATAGGAAATAAGTTATCTTTTCTTTAATGCTCTCCATCTATCTCATCTGATAAATTTGTTGGAAAACCTATCATAGGCCTGAAGCAACTTTATTTATTAGACTGTATTATGAAAAATCATAGAAGACTAGAACGTTCAAATGGTGACAGATCCAAGGACCGAGTAAAGCCGTAAAGGTAATATGTGACATCTAAAAAATTTAAGTTGTTGGGACATATATATAAATTTGAGGGCAACAATATGTTATGAATTAACTTTCTTTACCGTATTTTAAAATATGAAGACAATTTGTAATTATAGTAGCAAGACATACATGAAATCAGTTATGAGAAAATAGGCTATTAATACTCCCATGTTGTAGGTCTCCTATGAGCATGGTCATCTACATGTTTGTTCCAATCAAATCTTGCTGGGACATTCCTAACTTCTTGACAATGGAGAAAGACATTACGTTTAGGAAAACACCATTGTCAATGAAGACTCAACTAATTGGCCTTCCATTTATCACTGCCTTCACGTACAATGACTTCAAATGTCATGCCCAATCTACATGGGGCTTTTATAGCTTAGCAATTCCCTTTTTAGCATTAGGATCTTCCACCAAACTTGGCCATCAGTTGATCCTGATTGACAAATTCCACAAGGAGAATGTCAATAACTGCAATAGAAACATAGGCATCATCTGATAGCAATCCATCCAGCTCAAAGTCTTCCAACTGTAAAGGTGGCCATCAGTTGATCCTGATTGGCAAATTCCACAGGGAGAATGCCAATAGCTGCAATAGAAATATGGGCATCATCTGATAGCAATCCATCCAGCTCAAAGTCTTCCAACTGTAAAGGTGGGCTAATCACATCATCAAACAATTCTGACTTTTTCTTCTCATCTAACATCTCAAACAAAAAGTCCATTCGAGGTGGTGATGCTACATTTGTTTTGTCTATCTTTTGACTTTCCTCCAACATCTGAAACATCCCCCTCAACTTGTGCATGAGTCTCTTCCTTTGTTGATGTCACTTTTTGGCTTCTAGTCTAAGACTTGACCTCTATCGGCTAACCCTTTACTATGTTATTTAGGAACCACTACTCCTTTTCCATTGTCGATCTGGACCTTCATGTCCTTGCGTCTTCTATATCCCCCTGATTCACCACTGTTATCTTTAAGGTAGTAATGCCTTCTTTGATGTTGACTTTGGCTACCTGCCTCTCACCAAGTGACCTCCCTTGCTCTATGTCATGTCCCCTTTCAGGTAATGTATGACATCCAAATGACTTCTTGTTTCTTTGGTGATAGTGGCCTAAGCGTTGGAACACATATCTCTTGGACGATTGGTGTTCCTCTTTCATTTTACCTTCTAGTTCTTTGTTTGGTCTCCACTATTAGTAGGGTTGCCCCCCAACATTTGGTTTGAACTTGGAAGGCAACCTACCTGTAGATAACATGCTAATATCAACCAATGGAAAAAGGGTGGACATCCACCTACATCTCATTCCTCTTTTCGACTAACCTTAGTCGTCATTCCTTCAGATCCCTCTTCGTTAACACCAAACAATTAGCCGTTGAATGACTGTAAGCATTACACCTATCAGAGATATCAAAAGATTTGATTTGAAGGAGGAATTTTCTGACCCTTGTGTAGTCGAATTTGTTGATCTTTAACTAAGTAGTCAAAGATTTGTTCCACCTTGAAAATATTGAAAAGGTAAGGCTTCTTTCCTTCAACTTCTTTCCCTTTAAAGGGTTGTAAGGCAGGACAAGAATAAGGTTTCTCTTTGATCAACTCAGTCGCCATTTGATCAGTAGACAAGTCATCACCAAAGTCTTCCTCATCCTTTTCCAATACCATGTATTTGGTCTGAGGATTTCTCCTACCTCTAAGATTTTCTCTTATCCTTCCTATTTATGAACTACTCAACTCTAGCAGCCTTAATAACTAACTATGCCAAATCCACACAGTCTTGTGTAAGCAGTCATTCTTGCAGTTGTGCAATCATATTCCTAATTGTGATGGTTGCATATTCTAATTCCAGAAATTGCATATTGCATTTACTCCTGATTCGCTCGAATCATTCCAAGAAATTAGCGATTAACTCATTATCCGATTATTTGGTATTTATCAAATTGACTATTGAAATATCTAGTTAAGGATTGTAAAACCTGTCATGAAAACACCGTTCCATGTTAGCCCAACTATTGATCGAATTTGCCTACAAACTTGAATATCAAGTAAATTTCATGCTAAGTGACAAGGGAAACAACTGTAGCCAATAATAATCATTATGACTAGTTTCCCTACATTGAGTCGTGAAACAGCTAACGTGCTCCATGGCGGAGTTCCCATCTTTGTCCAAGAAGGTCACAAAATTTGGGATTTTGTATCCTCTCAGCAAAGGGGTTATCTTGTCAATCCACTCTAGATAGGGCTCGTGTGCACTGGCCTGTCGACTGGTTTCAATTGCACCCTAAAATGTTTATGAATTGCATTTGCTATCATATTAGGATCTATGGTTTGAGGGATAGTTGTTCTCATCTTAATCCAAGTAGGTATGAGATTCTCTATCATAGTAAAATGTTGTCTACCAGCCATTTACGATGCCGTTATGGTCTGGGGTGGCCTATAGAATGGCATCTGAGTAGTTTGCCCCCCAGTCATTGGCTAGTGATACCCTATATATTGATGATTTGGATCCCCACATGTTTGATCTCCGCTCATATACCCTTATGACAGTTGATACGTTGGTATGGGAGCCTTTGAAGGTAATGGCGACAATCCAATGACACCCAAGACATTAGTTGGACGCCTAGCCATTTGTATTGTACCAAATTGCATTGGAGGAATTTTGAGTGTTTAAACACCTATCATAGGTCCAGTGACCAAGGCTAACAAGGTTGAATTCTGGGTGCAAATTAGTCGTTGCCTTTGATTGACTATGGCAACATTCCTCCTCTCGAGCCTTTTGGATTTCATGCAAGATCATAGGTTTTACAATATCACCCAACTTCTTAGAGAGATGTTGCATGATATCATGGATCCTCATTTTCATTTGTTGATGCACGGAAGATGGAACAAGTGGTACCATCTCTAGCACTGGCGCTATAGTACTAAGACATCTCCTTCACTATCTATGTAGTCCTCATAGGTCCAGTGACCAAGGCTGACAAGGTTAAATTCTGGGTGCAAATTAGTCGTTGCCTTTGATTGACTATGGCAACATTCCTCCTCTCGAGCCTTTTGGATTTCATTCAAGATCATAGGTTTTACAATATCACCCAACTTCTTAGAGAGATGTTGCATGATATCATGGATCCTCATTTTCATTTGTTGATGCACGAAAGATGGAACAAGTGGTACCATCTCTAGCACTGGCGCTATAGTACTAGGACATCTCCTTCACTATCTATGTAGTCCTCATAGGTCCAGTGACCAAGGCTGACAAGGCTGAATTCTGGGAGCAAATTAGTCGTTGCCTTTGATTGACTATGGCAATATTCCTCCTCTCGAACCTTTTGGATTTCATTCAAGATCATAGGTTTTACAATATCACCCAACTTCTTAGAGAGATGTTGCATGATATCATGGATCCTCATTTTCATTTGCTGATGCACGACAGATGGAACAGGTGGTACCATCTCTAGCACTGGCGCTATAGTACTAGGACATCTCCTTCACTATCTATGTAGTCCTCTAGTATATAATCTGGATGACTGGTAGGTGTTATCATGAATACCGTAGGGGTATTAGTGACTACGGATGTGGGAGTCGTCGATGTAGCCCCAATGCCTGCTTGAATAGCAGTGCAATGGCTGGAGGATTTCTTAGCAGGTTGTTCCATTTTTTGTTTCTCAAATTGTAGTTGCATACACCAAGGATGGTCTACTGGAAGAGTTGGAAACCTCAGTCGTGTTGCTGGGGTCCCACCAAGCGTGCCTATTTTATGTTGGTGTAATATTCCTTTAGTCGTGATGATGACTAAGTACCAAATGATGATTCCCTTTTTAGGCGATTGACCTAAGGTTGGGTTCCCAGTCCACTCTAAAGAGCTTCCCAGCAGTCAATGAATTGAAGTTTCTAAGTTGAACTACTCTTATGAAATTTGCAGTAAAGGGAAGTAATAAATGACTAAAAGCAATAAATGACTTAAATGAATTAAGAAAAATGAGGCAAGTAATTGACAGAAAAATAATTGGGTTTTGTATATTTGTATTTGTGCATATACTACAATGTGATAAAATCCTATTTATAATGATTAACTTACGGTTGTATTAGCTAAAGCACTACTGCCAAATCCCTATAATCTAGAAGATCATGTTTAACTCCCCACTAAATGCTTCCTTGCTCCTCACTCTGACTTCCATGTCTTTTGAGGCGGCTTACATATTATCTAAAGCAGTTTTTTCCAATAATTTTACTAATTTATCCTAACTTAGCCACCTTAGTCATCCCAATTGGCTTTCATATCCTTGCCATATCCAATCGACTGCTTTTGTTTCAACGACTATCTTTTTAGGGGTTAAGAAATTCTAATTTATAATTGTTATTAAAGGACTCATGTTATACAAAGGAGAGAAGAGAGATTCTCTTAAATCCAGAGATATTAAAAGGTTATATAAATGAGTTTAGTTTTCTTTTACATAACAAATTCTCCTTCTTATAATGTCATTTCTTTCATAATTTCTAATTTACCCTAGCTCATAAAATAAACTTTTCATGTAGTTGTCATTTTTGATGTTTAATATGCATGACAATGCTTCTAATCCAACAATAAGGATGGATTTGGCCACTTCAATGTTCTAATCCCATTTGACATATAACAAATTAATTAATTGTAGATATATTAATTGTCATCTTTTTTGACATATAAAAAACATATAGATTAAAGATATATACAATTAAAGTTAAAACTCAAAAGAATTTTCATTATGTACCTAATGCTGAAAAAATGTTTTTAAAACTCAGTTAGAGCCAATAATTAAAATTGGTATTAGGGTCACTTAATTATAAAAGCCATAAAATCATTAATAAAGCAATAATAAGGGTAATTAGTATGTTAAAAATAGTAATTATCAAAGTTATGTCATGTAATATTTAGTTTTAAGTTTATCAAACAATCATTCTTCCTAATATATGGTACAAGAGAAATTGAACCTAAATTTCTTAAATAAGATCTCAAATTTAAGAATGTGAATAAAAAAAAAAATAGTGATGAAAAAATCCAAATCCATATTCTTTTGCAAATATTAATTATTGTCCGTGAATATTTATACAAATAACATTGTGATTACTCGTGGAGTGAAACTTTGAAACACACCTTTAATTGTGGGATACTGGGATATGTATCATAGGACATCTTAGCATGTAATGATTTAGTAAAATACATTAGCTATCAAAAATCATAAATGACCTTATATTAATCTTTAAATATTTGTATCTATCAATATTTTTATATTCTTAAGAATTGATGTGTAATTAGGTGTTTACTCCTGTGTAAAATTAGGGATTGCACAGACCCGAAAAATAAGACCCTATTCGATTTTCTTCTTATATTTTGTTTCAAAAACTGTGCTGTTAAAACAATTCCATACTACTTAATTATCAATTTTTGATATAAAATCTATTAAGTTTTGAAACAAAAAAAAAAAGTGTTCTAAAACTCAAAATATAAACGATTGGTGATGATGTTTTCTCTTGAAAAAATAGAAAAGTATTTTTATAAACAATAAACAAACAACACCCAAATAATCACTGTCTTTGACCAAGTAAATAATCATTTGTACGCACTATAATTGAACAGAAGTCTTGAACAATTAGAAACCAATTAACATTGGTGGACTATTTCAACAGGACAGATTTACATTACCTTAGGTAATAAATTAATAATAATGAGGACAATTTTTTCTGTTTCTCCATCCACGTATATAGTAGCTTTCAAGCAAGCTAGCACGAAATTTAATTTCCTTGAAGCTTCTGATGATGTTGAGACTTGAAATAGGGTAAAGACAAGCCATTATTGAAAGAGAAGCTCATCCATCGTTCATTTCCTCACGCCATTACTTTAACTTAAAGAGCATAGCCGCACAAAAAAAACAATAGAACAATATAATATATATTTTAACACTGTCAAGAGAATCATGACGTTTTATGAATACTAATCTCCAATCATGGTTCCGTTGATATCCCCATGCAATGTTCTTCATACGTCAACGTCACATGAACCCACATACACTTATGGCCAGTTTTTGATACAACGAGTTTTCTGCAGTCTTCACTGCCCCTCCAAATGTTCCATCGCTTTCCCTGCATATTAAGGGGGACGGAGCAAACTAAAGCTAGAGACAATGTATTTTTTTCTTTTTGGTTCTCTTGTTATTTTCTTTTTTTGTATTTTTTGGTAAATAAATGCGACGTTGTTTTTTTTTTTTTTTTAAAGAATATTAAGTTTTTGTTCGAGCCACATTAAATAGAATTATCTCCTTTGAAGAAACCATTGGTTCGATTCAAATTACAGTTGACATTTGCGGAACCCAATCAAATGAACCAAACAAATATTTATTTGTATTTATTATTTGCATATATAGAATTGAATTATAATTGATTCTTAAGTATAATTCATTTTGTTATTTTGTTTATATATATATATATATATATATATATAAAAGATTGAACTATAATTCATTCCAAGTGTAATTTGAGTTTAATTATACTTGTGTGTGTTAATTAGAGCATTAGGTTTTAGTTTCCACTTCATATAATTTACATACAAGAAGTAAAACACATCAAATTCTTAAATGTATATGAACCTAAGGTAATGTTGGACTATAATGTCGAAATAAGATTTTGAATGTTTAACCGTATTAGTGTCAAATTTTTTTGTTAGTTAAATTAAATATTTTTAAAATCATATAAAAATAAAATTAAAAATATTAAAAACACGCAAAAATTTATTCAAAACAAACCATAAAAAAATGGTTTGGTTTGATTTGAATTCGATATTATATTCAAACCAAACCAAATCATATATAATTTTTATATTTGATTCTGATGTTTTTTTAACTAGAACTCTATCCAAACCGCATCACCAACCCCCTTACTTATACGTACTCCTTTTTTGATACAAAATTCAGCAACTTTTTCTTTTGAATTGAAGTGCCTAGATATATATTTTTGAATTTAACTGAAGTACACCAGCAATTCCTGAGGAACTGAGAGAAACTTGAGGGTATAGCAGCAGGAATATAGCATCTTGTACACAGCCAACATTTTCGGCTCAAAACGATATTGCGTCTATTCATAATGATGGTATCCTTAAAAACTTCAGGAGTAGTTTCTGGGATTGCTAATTCACTTGTGCTGGGCATGCAAATCCATTTATCCATACATGCGTGTCTAAGTAACATATTTATTGAATGTTAGTATGTGTTGTAATTCAATATAAAACATCTATTTTTATATTGTTTAAGAAATAACCAGTCTTATGTAGAAAATAAAATAAAATAGTCTTACAAATAAAACTATGTTGTAGCCTCATCTGTCATCTAGAAAAGAAAAGCTCTATGAGTTTGGATTCACAGAAAGAATATATATAGAAGTGGCCGAATATTCCATGTGGATACAGCTGAACAAAGTTTTAATTTTTGGATACATTCATGGAAAAAGATTGGAGGGTACCAAACTCTAATAAACACCTAAAAAGATATAGAGAAAAGAGAAATATAAATATTATAAATAATATGTATATCACAGAAGAAGAGAAATAGAGAAAAATAATATGTATTGTTGCAATATTTAATATATATAGAAGTTTTTTTATATCATCCTCACTATATACATCTATGAATTTTTAAGGCATTTCACATGTCATGAAACACAACATCAAAATGGTTTGTTTGAAAATCATATTTTATTATTGATTTAAATATATTTTTCGTCTCTTTTGAGACTTCTTTTTATATATTTTGGTCACTCAATTATTAAAAATATGTTCTTTTTAATCCCTTAATTTTGCAGAAAATCAATTTCACTTTAAGGAAATTAAAAAGAGACTAAAAATTTACTGTTGTTAGTCCCTCAAATTCACTTTAGGCTGGGAACTAAAAAACAACATTTCATACATATCTGAGAGACTAAAAAGAATAAATTTTAGTTGGAGGACTAAAATTAGAAAAAACATGTCTCACATTTAAGGAAGTACGGATATATTTAAGCCCAAGGGTGTATGGATGGAGGACTAGCAAGGCCAGGGCCCATATTTATCTAATTTATTTCTTTTCTCACATATTACTTTTATTCATATACATAAGAAATAAATAACTAATTTATCAAATCCATAAAACATAATTAATTTAGTTAATTTTAATTAATAATGTCATAGAATTAAATAGTTAAAGCAGCAGTTATATTTAATAAAATTATTCGTAGTTCAAAAAATAATTTTTCACTAATGTAAGTGTCACTTAAAATTAATGTTAATAGATTAATGAATGTATCAATTTGTGAAATAGTTGAGTGTCTCACTTATAAATTTCATAGTAAAGGATAATTTTTAACCTTTTAAATAAAATAAAAGAACAAAATGGTTATTTAGTATAAATTAAAGGTATAAAAGATAATATGTAATTAATATATTTAAAAATGAACCTATATTTCTATAACTAGAGCTAGAAAAATGTATCTATTGTTTTTTACATAAAGAATTAAAGATAGTATTATTTTTATACTCAATGTAGTTATATTTTTTATTTATAAAAGTATTAGATACATATAATATTAAATTCTTTAAATATTTAAGTATGTAAAAATTTAAATTCTATTTATTAATTTTGTTTCCCTCCTCGAGTCAAATTTCTGGCTCCACCCATGGTTAGGTGTGTAAATGACTGTACACCTGTCGCGAGTATTGTCAATCCTAACTAACTAAATATTAAAGTCTTTTGAAGATTTATAATAGACGGGAATCCGTTAATGACTGTATATCTGTCGCCAGCATTGCCAACCCTAATTAACTAAATAACAAATGTAGTTTGGGTGTGAAGATGTACATCAAATAATCTGCAATAATAAGTAAATAACAAATTTAAAATTCTTTAGCATTTTTCTAAAAAAACTGAATATATAGCAAATATAGTGTATAATGCGTATGGACAATATTTTTAGTAAAATGTAAAACGGATAAATAAAATTATATATACTTACTTTATTGCTTAAAGTAATATACATTGTCCATAAATTTTTTTCCTCAAAATGAAAAATTAAAATTTAAAATCAATTACATGATTGATTAGAATCACTATTAATTATTAATTTAACTTAATAGTACCTTCAAATTTAAATATATGCAAAATTACGTAACTTTATGTTAATTAAGAAAGTTGGTTAATGCTATTTAATTCTTGTAATCACATTTAATTTTTTTTAATTAAAGTGTCATTCATTGAAACTTGATATCAATAAATTTTTTTGCTGAATGGGCATGGACCAGACAACCCCCGACCCCAATTTATTAAGCTTGATTGGGAAAAGTCAAACAAACAAGATCACTCCCAAGGGTAGTAATAATTGTTTTTCACAATATATTTTGTGAGCCATTATCTTAGTTTTTCTTTAGAATTTTTGTTCATATTTGTTGTTTTTGTTAATAAATTGTATAAAACAATTTTAGAAACTAAAAAAGAGTTTTTTATGTTTTGTGCAAATTTGAATATTACCAAAGCAAATTTTGATCATCAATGAATGAGAAGTTACAAACATGATCTCGTTAGACATGTTGAAGACTCTCCACAGAGAAGCTACACCTCTCCACAATGAATTTGCAAAGCTATACACCTTGGAGTTAACAAAAACTTGCCACATCAACTCATCTTTTTGCTCTAGCCAACAAGGTTTAGAAGCATGAAGATCAAGTGTAGAAGTCGTTAGTGTTTAAGTTTAATTTCGTTGATATAGTGAGCATTAATGGTGGGCGATGGGTCATTTCGCCTTGGTGAGACCTAGTCTTGCCATGGCGAAATTGACCCTCAAAACACATTTAAGCTTTTGGAAATGCATTCGCCATTGCGAATTAGATCCTTTTAGCTAAAATAACCCCTGGAACTGGTTTCACTTTGGCGAAGGCTAGACTCACTATAGCGAAAAAGGACCCTGAAAGCAAAAAAAGTCTTTGGAATTCATCTTGCCATGAGGAAATTCACCCCTGAAGATTTCTTAGCCTCCATGGTTCATTTTGCCTAGGCATAAGCATAGGTCGCCATAACGACCCCAAACTTAGGATCGGATTTAGGAACTGATAGGTTCGCTATAGCAAGCCTAATGTTTGCTGCAACGAATGCATACATTATGCCTAACTAAGAAGTGGTAGTGTAGGGCATGGGAAGAAGGAAAGTTGAAGGAATATGTTATTGTATTCTCTCATATTCACAACCTTATCCTACCTTTATTACAACTCAAAGCAAACACTACAAGTACATTATATACAAGCAGCACCTACCAAAGCTTTCTAAACTTGCCTGCATGTAATTCTAGGGTTTAAGACCCCTAATTCCTACCCTAATGTGCAGAAGAGGGAAAACAATAAAACCTAATTCTAAGCAATTGAATCACATTTTATTTATAATGTTGTTTTTGGAAATTCTATCAGATATTCATGATCTACGATTAAAAGAAATGTAAACTATTCAAAAGCATATAAAGGGACTTACTTGGAATAGGAAATGTGAAAAATTGCATAAGATAAATGGAGATGAGATGCCAAACACAATGAAAATGAAGTTAGCATGAAGAACAACTATGTTTTTGAATGATTTTAGTTAGAAAATGAGAAGAGATGAGGGTTAGGGTTTGCTCTTGAGAAGTCCTCTGGGCGAAATAGTGTGAATGGGAGAAATGAAAAGAAAAGAGAAGTTAAAAAGAAAAAAAATGTTTCAATTACCCTCACTTTTTGAATTTTCACCATGGCGAGGTGTCAATTCACCACGACGATTGTGTTACATCCACTAATACAATGAACTAATGCCCATTTCACTACAACGGATTGTCAATTCGTTATGACGAGAATGGGTGCACAAATCCAATTAAACTAGATGTGATCCAATTGGCCAAATAGATTTCATATCATTTTTGCTACAACGAGTTGTCAGTTTGTTGTGGCAAAAATAGGTAGAAATACTTAGCTCAAATAACACTTATTTAAAAGTATAAATTTTTATATTTATGTATATTTTTTAAGTTTTGCCATCACAATGCTCTCGTTATGGCTAGATTCCTCTCTTCCATTGTGAGCTTAGAGGCAAAAAGTGCCTTGCCTGTGAGTCCATTTTGCTATGGTGAGATCCCTTTCCGCCAAAGTGAACTGATTTATAGTGCTTATCTTGAATTTTGAGAGACCCATTCACCAAGGCGAGATCCCTCTCCACCAAGGCAAATGTGAAAAATATCAAAACATTAAGGTAAAGGAGGGAAAGTCGCTGCAACAAATTGTCAATTCACTAGGGTGATTTTTCCTCCTACACTCTTACCTCAAATTATGCAAATGTTAGAGGTAGGTTAGATGCAAGAAAATAAATAAAAATAAAAAATAAAAAACAAATCAATTCCTTAGGTTTCCTCCCAAGTAGCGCTTTTTTAACGCTACTAGCTTAACGTGTGGTAGGAGATTTAAGGATCTCCTTCTTTGATGCCCTCTAGATTTTCTTTAGTTACAAGTGAGAATGTCTTGTTGTTCTTCTCATCTAGTTATTTTTCCAATTGGCCTACTTGGAACTCCAAGCTTTTAATGAAGACTTCAGTACTCTCATGGTTGGAAAGAGATACGTATATGAATTGAGTGAGGGTCTCCTCTAGCTTGCTTGTCTTTTCATAAAGGTTTTGCCTAGGCATGGCATTGGAACTACTCCCTTGATTGTGACCTTGTCCTATGTTGGGATGTGGTATGTATCCTTGATTGTTGAAGTTGTTGTAGTTCCCTTGCCTTTGGTAGTTAATGTATTGAACTTCTTATTGAATCATGATGCACTCATTTGTTGCATGGCCTAAGGCCTTGTAACACACTGATTAGGTATCTTGAACTCATTTTTTCTATTTCATTTTGTAAATAGTAAGATCTTATCCACGTTCTATCTCACTCTCTCCCATCATTCATTCATGGATTCCACTATAATGTTCAACTAAATCATTTGTTGCTAGAATAAACAAAGCATTCTTAAGAGTATGTGATTGGGATTCTTCTTCTCTTTTCAATTCACAATTCTTTTCTAGGTTTGTGCATTGCTAAGATTCTCTAAATGTTTTCTAATTTCTAGGTTAGGTTACCTATGTGATTAGGAATTTAATCTAGGGATTAAGGTCAATTACCTAAGGAATTAGGATTAGATTACATGAGAATGAGTCTTGGTTGCTTAAATTCGAGATTAAGATTGAGAAATTCGGTCATAAACAATGAATTTTTTGGAGTTTAGATGCAACAACATCATTCTCCATTATTTTCCCTTGTTTTCATGCTCATTCTATTTTGAAAATCCAAAAATAGTTTAATTTCGCCATAACAATTTGCGGTTTTGCTACAGCGAAAACTTTCTTTTTAAAATTAAAAATATTGTTATTTCACCACAGCGAATTGATAACTCACTTCAAAAAATTTGAAAAACTTGTAAACTTTTTTATTCTATTTCTCTTTTATTAATTTTAGATAACATTCATTTTTCATTTATTGAAATAATATACAAGTCTATGAGGACAATACTCTTTTATACTTATTATTTCATTCTACAACTTAGAGTAGGCACACTTGCCTATATGTTGAGATTTTGTAAAATAATAAAATTCAAATAAATAATAAACAACACAAAATATCGCAACAAGAAATGGGCGTCATTGCTGGGAATCAAACTTGGGTCATCCACGTGACAGGCAGAAATACTTACCACTATTCTATTTCAATTCTAAGTTTAGATGCATGTTAAGAGTGATCAACCTAGCTTTTAGTGATTTGGATTGTGTGGAAACAAGTTCTAATCCTAGATATGAATTGAGAATGTGCAAGGATTTGATGTTAGGAATGAATCGAATCTTGCATTTGTAGAGATTCACTAATCAAGCTCTGAGTTTTTAGGGTAAATCATCTAAGAAATTATGGATTTTTCTTGAGACTCAAAGATTGATCACTAAGTAATTAGGATTAGTCATTATAGTTTGGATCGTGGTTGCATTGAACTAGGAGATTGATTGGAAATGAATTTCATATGAAGAATTCTATGAGTTTTACCTCAGCAACACTTCTCTCTGTTTGAATTCGTTTTCGCTCCAAAAATTCAAAAAACAATTTATTTTTGCCTTAGTGAATTAGCCTTTCGCTAGAATGAAATCTCTTATTTTCAAAAAGTTAAAACTCAAGCATTCACCATAGCAAATTGACAACTCATTGCTGTGAATGCTTCTAAAAATTGTTTGTTGGATTTTCTTTATGTTGCACAGAGTCTCTATGGATACAATAACTCTTTTACTTATTCTTTTTTTCCAATTAGATTAAATTCACTTACTTATTATGTCTAAAGGATAACAGGATTTGACAAAACAGTTACAAGTAACTTTTAGTAAAGGTGTTTTTAAATTCTCATCAATTCAAAATATTTGATGATGTCAGATTAATTGATGAAGGATTTAAAAATAGAATTTCTTAAAAAAAAACTACATGTGACTAGTTTGTCAGCCTCCTTAAATAGTTAACATTGTCACTTGACAACATACACTAAAACAAATATATATATATATATATATATATTAAATTTTACCAAAACTAAAATACAAAGCAAAGTAAAAGACTAAAATGAAAATCAAAATAAGGAACAAAAATCATATTTAAGTTTTAGAAAATTACCTCCTTATAAAGCATATTAATAACAGAAGTATAAAGATCATAACTAAGTGTTAATTTTTTTTTTATTTTCAATGTAATAAGTAGTTTTTTACGTAAAAAGTACTTAGTTTAACTCTTAACATGTACAAGGCAATTACTTTCAACACCTCTCAAATTGTTTCCTACACCTAATTCAAAATTTAAAATTACATTCTGAAAATGCCTTTTCGGAATGAAAAAATTTACATTCTAAAAAAGTCTTTCTGGATTGTAATTTACATTTTGGAATAATAGCTGTTTCGGATGCATGCTTAAAAGAGAGAAGGAAGCAAAATTAAAAGTGCACGAAGCAACTGCCCATGTAGGAGATGTACCCACATATATAGATAAATATTAAAATAACAGAAATTCCAAAATATTAATGAAATACATTGCAAGAAAAAAATAGTACTTGAGCAGGAACAGGAGCAGCAAATGAAAATGAACCATGGTAAGACTTGGAATAAACAAAATGGAATTAGTGATTTATATTTTGTTGACTGATCAGACAAAACGCCAGAAACTGAGAATGGTAGAATGAACAGTGGATATGAGTATGCGTGCAAATGTAAGAAACACTAAACACGCCCAACCAAGCAAATGCTGGACGTAGCTAGGTAAGTATATAAAACAAGATCTATCTATCCGTTTATTGAGGCAAGAGAAAAAGCAAAAAGTTAAAAAATAACAGAATGTTCTCTCTCTCTCTCTCCTTTCTTTTGTGTAGATGTGTATGTATGTGTACGTGGTAGTGGTGCAACATCTCTATCTATCTCTTGGGGAAACAACCAGCTGCAATTGTCTAATCAATGATTCTATCTTTGGCTTTCCCTGAAGCTTTTAACTTCTCTTATTGGTTTGCAGGGGGGTAATTTCTTGAGTATGTGCTTCCACACACAAATTTGCTTCCGTTTTTAATTTTTTTACCTTAAATTTACCCATATGGTTCAAAACACTTTTACTTGATCTGACAGATACAGACTTGATTTGATTGTTTATGTGTACTAATTTAAGTGCATACTATAAAAAGTGAAAAAAGAAAAAGAGTTTAAGATCACTGATTGAATTGAAATAGTCATACACCAATTAATTCATGCTGAGTGGTATAATTCTTAAATTTCTAAAAATACTATAAAATTTCTCTTAAGAAAATTAGTTTATGATAGTTAGAGGACTGAAATTATTTAATGCAGCAATCTGCTTTTCTTTTCTATTTTTTCCTGTCTCACAATTAAATTAAAATATTATGTTAGCTAAAAAAATCTAGCAAAGTGATAATCAATAAAGAAAATGTTACTACTTTTTAATTAAGAGAACAAAGAGACGACCAGGACAAAATACTAGAACAAGGTGATTTCAATATTCCTCCCCCTTTCTCTTTCTCTCTTCACATGCTCACATTATATTTATACACCACTCTATAACTACTGGCCAAAGATCGATCCAAAACCTTCCAATTAAGTCTTCAATATGACAGATCCTAAGTCCAATGTATACACTGAAACATTCAACTTCATGCCCCTCTATTCTCATCACTCTTCTTTTACTTCTCAATCAAGCCTACTCTCTTCTTACCCTCTTTCATATTCAAACACCAACACCAACACCTTTTCCAATCAATCGGATACCTCTTCTTCCTCTTGTGCAGCCCCTCCTCCTTCTTCTCCTCTCAGAGAAGCCCTTCCTCTCATAAACAACATAAAACAGAAGAAAAATGAACCCTCAAACGGTGGTGAAGAAGTTGAAGAGGAAGGACAAAAGAAAAGGGACATAGATGAGACCCTTTTGACTAGTATTACTGAAGAGGGTGATGATGATGAAACTGTGACAGTAGCACTGCAAATAGGCCTTCCTAGCGTGGCTACTTCTGATCTTAATGGATCAAGAAAGATCTTTGAAGCTTGTGCAAAAATGGATGTAAAGGAGGATGTGAGGGTTATTTCTGGACACCCGTTGGATAGATTGAACAACATTCAGTATTGGATTCCCACCCCTTCTCAGATTCTCATTGGTCCTACTCAGTTTTTGTGTCATGTGTGCTCTAAGAGTTTCAACAGATATAATAATCTTCAGGTATGCAATTTGTTATTGTTTTCCTTCTACTCTTTATTATATATAAAAATTGAAATAATAAAATAAAATCATGGCTACTTTACATACATGTACAATATTTTTGTTTCCTTTGTGTTCTCGTTGATGTAAAGTCATTAAACTTCTATCTTCTTCTTCTTCTTCTTTCTTCTTCTTCACAATGCTATAGGTGAATCCTTCTGTGATTTTGTTTGCTATCCATCCCTTCTGCATGGTGTTCTCGATCTTATCTACACACATATATAAATGAACATAATTAATTAGCTATATATTTGGTATTAGACAAACAGGCTCAATTAAATTTGTTTTCTCAAAAAATAAAGTATTTTCGAAATGAATTTATAATAGTACTATAGGACTGAAAATGAATGAAAATTAAAAACAAATTATGAAATTATTAATACCAGTGCTTCTTTCTTGATTTTAATGTTATTTATCAACTGCTGACCTCACTACTCCAGTTGTATAAAACACAGTAAAAATGTTCAGAGCCATGTTTATGATAAGATTCATGCGTGGAATCACATTTGACGTGGCTCTCATGATTGAATCCAGTCCCACTACTACCCATACGATGTAATTTATGAAGAATTGAGAAAAACATGTTATGTTTATGTTTATGTCTATGTCAATAACTATTTTCTGCAAATTGTAATCACGGCGCTATTAGCCATCTTACTGTGGAAACAAATACTATTATTTGAGTTTTCTATTTGCCTTGCTTATGCTTTTTGATATACTAGTATTGTAGCTTGTGATTTTTAAGGCAGTTTGAAAGTTCACAATAATTCAAATGGCAGTTATATAAGTTAATTGTAGAAAATGTCTATGAATTTGTGACTTGAACAATATGTTTTTCTTTATTGACAAAGGTTAATGGTTGGTTTTCATTACTAGGAAGGATCGAATATGAGATCTTTCTTTGGGTGATCTATAAATTTATTTACACCCCTCTCTTATTGTATATTTCTTTCAATGACAAAACTAAAATACACCCTTCACCTTGCATATATCATAGTTACTTAATTTTCTTCCAAACTTTTCTCTTAATTTTATGGTAGGAAGGGGTAGCATCTTTTAAATTTGTAGTTGTTTTACTACCTCTTTACATGCAAATTAGTTAAATTTCACAACTTAGCAGCATATATTATTGTCAAGTCAGAAGGTGAAAGAGCTTCAAATTTGGTTATCTCTTTATATTATAATATATATATATATATATATATATATATATATATATATATATATATATATTATGTTCTTATTATTGTTTTGCAGATGCATATGTGGGGACATGGATCTCAATATAGAAAGGGCCCTGATTCTCTAAAAGGAACACAACCATCAGCAATGCTAAGGCTTCCATGCTTTTGTTGTGCACCAGGTTGCAAGCACAACATTGACCACCCAAGAACAAGGCCTCTCAAGGACTTCAGAACCCTTCAAACACACTACAAGAGAAAACACGGCATTAAACCCTACATGTGCAGAAAATGTGACAAAACATTTGCAGTCAAAGGTGATTGGAGGACACATGAGAAGAACTGTGGCATAACATGGTACTGTTTATGTGGGTCTGATTTTAAACACAAAAGATCTCTAAAAGATCACATAAAGGCCTTTGGCCATGACCACGGTGTAGTTGACATTGATTGCATGCAAGAAGATGAAGCAGCCTCTGAAATTGAACATGATGGAGGATAGCTCAATGCGAAATAATAAGTTGGAAAACGAAAATTTAAGTGACGTTTAATGTAATTAATTAATTTCACATCCAAGCTTAATTAATGTAATAGATTGTATAAGGTGTATTTTATATACCTTCTTTAGTGTCTTTTTCTTCTTCTTTTTAAACAAGTGTCATATATCCAAGAAATATTTTAAGAAATGAGATATGAAAGTAAAAGTAAAAATATTTAGAAAACTTAAAATACAACTAATATTTTATAAAGTAATCTATTGAAGTTATTCATTTATTTAATATTATTATTGGATCATGAAACGCTTAAAAATAACTAAGACGGTGGCCATATATAGTTGGATTTTAAATCATCATTACTTATTCAAATTTGGAGGCCTATCTTCAACCATACACGAAACACCTAAGGACGTGACAAAGACTGGCGTTTGAGGTAGGAGGAATAAAACTTTCATGTTAAATTTTTCTTGTACATAAAAATATTGTAATTATCACTATCTTAGTACATGTTTAGGAATTTTGCAGCGTGTTAATTTTTTTTCCTTTCTTATGTTAACCCCAAAGTTTGATGATGGAAGGGAGGTGGGCCTAGGTCCGTGCTTGTTCTCTCTAAATCCGTCCCTAAGTATGGATGAGAATGACTAATGCTATAACATAATAAACTATGTTCGATATCTTTCAAATATTATACTCTCTCTAGTACTATATATAAAAAATAATTAGCTGGATTGGTAAGAGCTAAGTTTGTGATTCAACGAAAATTACCTAATTCATTAAAACCAATAAAATTGGTTAATTTATCATAAATTTTAATTTTATTCTAAAACTATCCATCATATTAAATAGTTTAAAATGTGATTATTTTTCAAAAGATAACATTTTAACGAATGAGTGTATCTTATTTTATCGATAGTTTAATAAATATATTCACTTTTATGGAGAAATGAGTGTATGTTATTAATAGAGATCACAATTAATTAAAGATAAAAAGAAAATTTAACAATAAAGTCCTATGTTTCTTATATTAGGATAAGAAAATATAGTCTTTTGTTTCTTATATATACACTCTTTCTCTTATCACAAATATAAAAAAGTATTTTTTCTTGGTCTTGAAAATAAGAAAATTTCAACTAATTTTACTTCATTTAATGTTACTATCTCCAAAATACCTTTCACTGAATTAAGGTTTTAGTTCCAATAACTCCTTTTTATTTTTGTAACACTGTGTATTTCATAATTTCTGATTAAGTGGTTTTAATTAAATTACAAGAGTAATTAAATTTAATTTAAGTACTTATAATTAATTTATTAATTATGAGATGATAATTTTTTGTGGTTATATCTATGTTTATGTTTATTGTTATGCTTAAACCATGTTATATGTTTGATTAGTAGGTTTTTAGAGTGTTTGGACCTAGGTGTGAGTGGGTCTTGCATTATGGGAATGTGATGAGTGAATTTAGGAAGTTGTGAGGTGCAAAGAAAGGGAATGAAAAGAGTCATAAACCTTCCCAAAACCCTTGCATAATTTAAACCAACCTCCTAAACACACCTTCTTGCTTCCTTCTTCTTCAAGAGAGCTCTCTCTTTGGAAGCTTGAATCCTTATTTTATCTTGTTTAAGACAACACATTTCTTACTTCTTTTGTTGTTTGTGGTTGTGTACAATGGTAAGAATCCTCTTTCCCTCCCATTTGATGTTCCATTTTTGTTTTCCTTCACAGAGCACCCATGGTAGTTCATGAAAGTGCACATTTTTTGGGTTCTAATGTTTTTGTTTATTAATGGATTTTATGTGTGTTGTGACTGAGTGGTAGTGGAAAAGCTCTCATGTTGGACTCAAAGACCTCTCTTTTTCTCATTTTTCCTCTCAAAGATGGCTTTCTGGTCTATAGAGGTAAGGGAAGTTTATTCTTTTCTTAACTTCTAATGTGTTTATGCTATGAGAATGAATACTAATTGAGTGTACTAATGAATTTGTTGTCATAATTTGAATGTTGGTGATTTGTGGATCAAACCCTTGAACCTTTGATGTGATTATATTGGTTTGATGATTTGATTTGTTATAGATGCAATTTATTGCTTAGAAATATCTCAAAGGTATTTTGAATTTGAAATTGAAGCTTTTTGGGTTGAAAGGAATGATTTTGGTTTTGGATGAAGGATGAGATTTTGGTGTAAAATTCATGTGTTTTTGTAGTTTAGAATCATTTTAATCAATTACACTATGTGGAAATTGATTAAAATTAAGCTACAAAGACTGATTTTGTAGTTCTAATTTTTTTAATCAGTTATATATATTTGTAATTGATTAAATCAAGCCAATGACTTTTTTGTTGACTCGAGCTCTATTGTAATCAATTACAAAATGGTCGAAACTCAGCTATAGAGTATGAATTTGGAGATGTGGTCTGCATGAAAGTTGTATCCCTAGATGTTAGCTAAATAATAGCTTTGGTTTCACTTACAATTTTGGGTATAACTCTAGAAAGATCAAATTAGTGAACAAAGGTCAAGTTGTTAGTAATAAGTAAAAGTTTCATATAGATTGTAATTTAATACAAAGTATGCTTCCAAATTAGGTCTTTAGGTAAACATAAAAGTTGGATATAATCTTCTTAGATTTCAAATAAGACAAGAATCAACTTAATTGAGTTAGTATAGCTTTATTTATCATGTCTATAAGTTACGAAGATATAGGTGCATAGTAGAAAATGAAGGAGATAGTAACTCAAAACTTATGAGATGTTTTCATAACCTTAAACATGAGGTATAGAGTTGTTACCATGGTAGAGTGATGCATATTTATGATGTGTGGTTTGGTTTGTGATTTTATTGTTGAGAATATTATATTGATGATGAGATAATTATGTTATGAATGTCTTTAGTTGTATTTGTTTATTTCTTGATAATGATATGAAATGTAGTCGAGATGATATTATTTTATTATTAGAGTTTACTTCATTTTGAGATCATGAGATTCACATTCATATCAATTTTTGGAGATTTGTTTGCAAGAATCAAGGTGTTGGAATGTCTGACTATGTTTATTGAAATAGGCGGGTTCATGAGCATGATGAACATATGAATGGTGAATCTATTATATTATAAACTCTTATGATATTAAGATTGGTGAATGAATTTTTAATGATGCATGATATTGATTTGAATGATCATAGCATGCATGCATTGATGAATGATATTTCATGTGAGTAGACACCTAAATTGGGGGTGCTAAGAAGGCTTTCAACCTAGTGTTAGAGGTTGTCAGTGTGGGCTAACAATGAAAAGGCCTATAGAATGGATGAGTGGACAAATCCTTAAATTGTGACTTGAGAATGATGTTTTACTTAAAGAGTCATGAAAATTCTTTGATTTTTGATGATTGTTGGATTGATGATGATGATGGTGTATGATGATTGAACCTTTAAGTAATGGTTGAAGAATTGATGATTATTATGAGATGCCATGTTATTAGAATTCTAAGACTTATGTTTTATGTATGATTTCTACATGTTATGTTATATTTGGGATGATAGTGAATCATGATTTAACTATTAAGTCCTATACTATTTAGTATGCTTGTTTTTAGTAAGCCTACCCTCGCATTGTTGCATGTGTGATTAGTGCTTGTGATGATCTTGCATATGTTGTACGTGTGGAGCAGATGGATAGGAGGTGGTCTAATGTCTTTGGAGACTTCATGGATATGTGTATCTAGATATGAAGATGTGTTATTTGTTTTTGTTTCCTTTTTAAAGTTATGTATGTTGTTCACTAGCTTGGAGTTTAGTTTATCCTTATAGTGTGGTTTATGTAAATATGAATGTTCTAAGGAGATTTGAGTTACTATGATAGTGTATATATATCATGTGATGTTTTATTTTGGTGTTGTGCATTTTAGCCTTTGACCTTTGAGACATAAAAAGTTTACAAATACTTTCATCAATACATTAATTGAAGATTTTTAAGTGGATTAAAATAAAGTCTTTTGCTTAAATCAGTTCTTAGTTCCATGTAATATCAATGGGTTGTTACATTCATGGTATCAAAGTTGGTTGTGTCTTTTGGGAACAAAACTATGGGAAATAGGTCTACTGTGTCTTCTATTGTGTAACTTTAGTTGTTTGTTTTGTTGTGGGTACCTTTCCAATAGTCGACTATGATATTTTGGGTTCCCAATTATGTGTTGGATCTCTAACTTGAGTTAGAAAATCCTTTGATTTTGTTGTTTAGTCCATTATAAGTGGATACAATGAGATTGTGAGACTGATCACCTCAAAATCAAGTTTGGGCAACTAAAGGTGGGAGACGACGTTGTATGACAAACTTATTGAAAAATAAGTCTTTAGTCTTCTATGTTGTGTGTTATGAAATAATTTCTATGAGAGAATAATTGTTGGTTATTGAACCATATGTAGTTGATTCTCTACATAGATCATTGATACGGTGTTTGTTGTATGTTAAGTACAACTGTTCCCAGGGGAGAGAATAATAGTAGTTTACGAGTATGCTAGTGCGATCTCACTATGAGCTGTCATAGTTCTTCACTTTGATAAAGGACTATTCAAGGGGAAAGAGTTTGGCTTGGGTGAGTTCAACATGAGTGAATCAATCACTTGAGCAAGGAGTAAGAGATTTCAAGAAGAGCTTGACGAGAGACTAAATTCTCTCACGAAGGAAAGAGAAGAAGAAACGAAGTTTATAAATTTTAGTCAACTTTTAGAATATGATTTATTTTTGTTTTTAATTGTATTTTAGGCCTATTTTGGACTTGTAATGGGCCGCAACCTTTTATTGTTATTTTTAAGTCTTTTAATTATTAGAATAGTTATTGGACCTTGGGTCTAATTTAGGGTTAGTAGTAAGAGTTATAAATAGACTCCTTAAAAATTTTGTAGGTAGTTTTTGATGAAATTTCATATTAAACATAGTTAAGAGAATGTCTCTTGGTTCTTGTGTGAAACTTTAGGTTCTTATCAAAGAATTCTATTCTTTGTGACAAATTATCCTCAACTTATTAATCTTTCAAGTTTGCAGCATTGTTCTTTTCATCTCCTTTTCTAGTTCCGCTTTTTCCTCTTTATTTTCCCCAATTTCAAAGAGTCATAAATAAGTTCCTCAGTTTGTTGATGTTAAAAATTGGATCCGCAAATTAGGGTTCCATCACACTTCTAGCTACAACAAGTATTCTAAAGGTTATTTTTAGCACAATACCAATCTCCCTCTCAGATTGATACACCCAAGTATTCTTGAACCACAAAGTCACTCCTAGCCTTCACAAAAAATATAGGTTTGAAAGAATAAAAGAAATCAACTCACTAAGTAAGGTTATCAAATTACAAAACAAATCAAAAACTTTACAAGGTAAATAATTCATCTTTGTATCACAAATTGTTTCCTCCGATTTGTATCAGAGTGTTATTATTTTATTACTTTTCAAAATATTTACATGTTTCCTTGATAATCGGACTACTCTTAAAAGTTTGAATCTTGTAATTTATATTCTTCATCTGAGAGGTTAGACATGAATTTTAATTTCTGATCTGTCATTTTACCCTGATGATCTCACCCACAACTAATTAGATATGAAAATCAAATCTCTTTGCCCTTATTAAACATTATAATATTGATTGAAATGTCTCATTCACACTATCATTTTTCTAGAAAAAATTATTCACCATCATTTCATCATCACCCTAATCAATCCTTAAACCTGTCCATATCTGATGTTCGTCATCAATTAATGCATTGCAACAATTTATCCTTTGAAACTCAAGCTCAACCATGGTGAACAAATAATTGAATTCAAGCCAAACAACAATACCAAATAGAAAAATTCCAATTCCTTCTAGCATTGCTCAAATAACACCAACTAATTATATTCTCCTTTATTTTTGGCAAATATTCTCAAAATAGAAGATACATTGCTTTTTAATTCATTCGTTATGTATACGAAGGAAATTGAGAAAATGGGTTGTGTACTTAATTGCAACAATATCAAATAAGGCACACATTATGAAATAGTGTCCATTTGTGAATTCTTCAAACAAGGCACACATTATGGCAATGCGAGCTTTTGAGTTTAGCAAGTGTTTGTGCTTGTGCTCGTTATTACATTTTCTATGAGGCATCTTATTCTATTCTACATTATATGATTTTTTGTTACCATTCTCTACTACATCCATACGTCAATGTGACATGATTCAAAGAAAGTAATCATCCTTTTTTCAAGTAGCTATACTAGATACCTTTGAAGAGAATTGGCATGTTCACAACTTGCACTTCGTTTTCCATACTTTGTTCATTTGTGTTGTTAAGTACTCAATCCCAAATAGCTGAACTCCAATAATAATTGAAATAAATGGAACAAATTAGAAGGTGAGTTGAATAGTGTGTTTGTGGATTAGAAAACTTTTTCAATTTTTTTTTTTTTTTTTTTGCAAAGACAAGCTTCTAAACTTAGTTTAAAAGTTGTTACACACAAAGATGAAAACATGAAGGATAAAACAACATTAGAACCCAAAGCGTAAATGCATAAATTGGTGCAACTCAACTATAGATTCAAGTTGCCCTATCAATTCACCTACTATGTTCTCTCAAGGCGTGCCAATTTTGTTGTCACGTGGAATCAAACTGATGATATTGGCTTAAATCTTCAACACCATTCCAAAATAATGTTAAAGTGATTGACATTAGAAAGGGAAATATGATTTCTAACAATGGATTTCCAGGTCACTTCAAAGAAGCATTTGGTGTAGGTGAGGCAGTTAACTTAGAAATGAAATTGAAAACAATAAGAATACAAAAATCACTAAAGAGATTCTTAAAGAACTAGAAGTAACAGAAAGGCCAGTAAATCACAAAAAGATAATAACTAAAAATAAGATAAATTGATTTGATTTTTTGTTAAAGATATTTTTCTTGTCCACTCAGCTTTGCCTCCATCAATACCTATCTTCAGCGGCTAACAGTCTTTTCTTAATCAATTGAGCTTCCATCAATAAAAGCCCACTAGTTATCCCCAATCGACATTCAATATCAGCAACTCTTATGTCATTGGCTAGCAATCGATTTCTCAAAAGTACTCTTTTACACAACTTTCGCTAAGTTAAAGATTTTTTAAATTTGGTTACCATATATGTGTGTCATGTTCCATGTCCAAGTCCATGCTTCATAAAGTATATGTTGTTAGAGAAGTCTACAAGCTGGAGTTGCTTAATAGAGGAAGCGTGGAAGATGCAAAATTCATTGACCTCTTGTGGAAGTTACCGGTGCCCTCAAAGATCAAAGACTTGGTGTGGAGATTGGTGCATAATCGGCTTCAAACCATGGATAATTTGAAGAAGACAAATATAATTCCGAATGCCACGGATTTAAATTGTGTTCTATTGTAAATCTTGTGTGGAACATCTATTCTTTGGCTGCAGGTATGGGCAAGGTGCTACCAATGGTGGCTTAGGGCCTATTTGTTTTACACTATAAATTAATTCCAACACCAGGCACATATTATAATGAGAAATTTGTAATGAAGATTAATTTGGGTACACGTTCAAAATGAGGATTCAAAGTGAAAAAGTTTTAATTAAAAAAATCTCATTGATTCCTAATACATTCTCTAAATGATTTTCAATAAAAGCTTTCTATTGTTGATCTCTTAACTTGTATATTAGGACATTGGTCAAGACTCTTACATTTAACAATTCAAAACCAATTTTACCCAACTTTAAAATAAATAAATACTTAATCAAGTATTAAGGTGAATATCTTCCCAAGTTACGTGAACTTCCTTTGTATATTTTGTATCATAAGCAATAATGGAGTTTAACTTTATTCTTAAGGAGATTTTCTTTTGATTTCATCTTTCTTCTGCTTTAGCTCCTTCCGATTTTGCAGTCCACAGTAATACTATATTTGATGACAAAGTATTAGTGTTCAAGTTTAAACTGGTTGGTTGGTAAAGCCACATCCAATATGAATCTAACAACATCAAGGTCATTTACCAGAAATCAAGCTTTATCTCAAATAAATGCATCCAACTTCAAGTGGATTTTGTTAATAACCAAAAAATCTTACCTACTGAGTAGCCAGCCATATTGCTTTGAGATTTGAATTCGGATTATAAACATTAGTGATCAAAAGGACCAGGGACCATGGAAATGAATCCCTCAAGAGGTCACTGACCCAGAGGAATTTTTCTAGTCCCTGATATTTCATCATCCTACCCCAAATTTCATTGATCACAATCCCAATGTAGAAATCAGAAATTGAATTTTCCATGAAAGTATCTCCAAAAAAAAAACTTGAAACTGCCACAATTCATCCCAAGAGTTTTCAAATTTCAAGCTCAACAAGTATTAGATATTTAGATTCAACCACAAACCAACAGAATTTAGAACTGCAACCGCTAGTCTCTGATTTCTACAGCATAAATTTCACACGAGGGATTCCTGAAAATTTCAAAGAGAAGCCAATTGAACTAGGAACACAATTATGCTGACATGTAGAAAACTTTCTAACCCATTGCAGGACACCATGCTCGGCATAGAACATATAATCATTACCTAATTACAGAGGAATATTTCTAATTTAAGCCTTTTCCTCAGCCTCCCCGAAATTTCACTAGTCATAATTCCAATTTAGAAATCAGAAATTTAATTTTCCATGAAAAAAGTCCAAAAACATCAGAAATTGAATTTCTAAGCAACAAACAACCAGAATAATGCTCACAGATTCAACCATGAACCACATAAAACTTAGACTTGTAAATGCTAAACTCTATTTTCTCAATTAACCACATCTGAAATTGAAAGTTTCAAATTGAAGCCAGCTATACCAAAAATTGAAGCAGTAAAAATCCCAAATTTATCAAAAGAAGCCATCCCAAGGGCACCATCCTCTGCATAGAACAGATAATCATTACCTAACTCCAGAGGAATATTTCTAATTTCAGCCTTTTCATCTCCTAAACGGAATTTCATTACTTGGACTTCTAATTTAGAATCAGAAATTAAATTTTCCATGCCAAAATATTTTGAAAACCCCAAAATTAGAATTTTCTATGGAAATTCCAACATCATTCAGTTTTTCAAGCTACGAACAACCACAAGAACACTCACAAATTCAACCACAACTTAGACATGCAAGTTGCAACAGCTACACTCTATTTAAACCACATCAGAAACCTGACAGTTCCAAATTGAAGCCAACTATACCAAAACTTAAATCAAGCAGACAAGTAGTAAAAATTTAAAATATAACAAAAGAAACCATCCTCATCCTCATAATAGATAATCAACCATTACCTCTACAAAATATAAAACACCAGAAGCCAACTAAAAAGACCCCACAGTCTTAAAAGACTCATGAACATGCCTCAACATGTCCTTGTCTCTATTCCACTCAGGAGTGGGGGCATTGACAAAATGTGCATAGAGCTTGTTCTTAGCACAAGTAACTGAGATCAAGCTATGAGTACCAACTCCATCAATCTCATACACATAGTACAGCTGCCCCTTATCATCCTTCACCTCATCAGAGGTCACGCTGTCAGCATTAGCAATCAGGTCCTGCAGGTCCACATCAGATAGTGCCAAGTTGTTCAAAATCACATCCTTTGGTGCAAGTTGGCGAAATCCAGCGAGAAAAGTGAGGTACTCTTTCTCTGCCTTCTTCTTTGGGTTGTAGAACTCACTGTCTGTTCCATTGGTACCTATCATGCACAGATACAATACGTGTATCAGATACATATCTAGATATGTATAAAGATTCATAAAACATAATCAATATATATTTGCAATGCAACAAATATAAATTATAAACATAGTTAGTTTTCATATCAGACATATCTTCGTCATCATAAATTAATTCCTATTAAATTTACAAATAAGAATAATACTACCAACTTCATTCCTTCTTGAAGTCATCCATAAAATATAAAAAATAAATAAAAATCAATTTTGGTTCATCAATGAACAATGCTTTCATTTTTCTACATTATACATGTCTATATATCTCATGTAGTCATATTGAATTTTCCATAATTATTTTCATAAGCTTGGATACTTCGAAGATACGTATTAGTGAAGTATCAGTGCATGATCAATAGATTGGTACCCTTCTCGACTTTAGACACCAACCGTTCCTTCCAGCCAGCAGGCACGTCGTAGACATACTCAGCAGAGTCCTTCTTGCTGGAGTTGCCACCATACCCGCCGTAGTTTGCGGCGCTGGCGGCGGTGCCGTAGTAGACTTGGTAGGGAGACTCTTGTGCTAAGGAGGGTGCTGGTGCGGTGGTTAAAATGGTGGCGATGGCGGCGGCGGCAGTTAAGGTTGTTAAGGGTTGTTTGAAGGGTAGAAGAGGTTTGCATGATGGGGAGGGTGGTGCTGAAGATGATGGTTTTGGTGTGGTGGTTGAGGATAAAATGGCTGATGGTGATGAGAACATGGTGGTGGTGGCCATGGTGTGGTGGATATGTAGGTGTGGAATTGATTTTGTGTGTTATTATTGTCCATTGAAACATTGGAAGTGTTTAGATCTTTTTCTTATCCACCAGAAGATTGAGGAAGTTGAGGATTGGGCTTATGTGGAGGCTGACTTATTGTAATCTTTTTGGGGCTACCAATATGAGTTTGACAAGCGAGACATGTAAATGATAGAGTATTATTTTGAATAGTAATAGGTGGCCTGTGTACATACAACTTTATGCCAATTGTCCCCACAAGTAATTTTTTTATTTAGACATCTTTAATAAAAAATTTAATCCCATTAAAAATTAGGTGTTGTTTTAATAAGATAATTATTTTTTTAAAATGAAAGTAAAAAGTTATAAGAGATGAAAGAGAAAATACATAGATAGATGTAAAGGACACTTGTAATTTATAAAAACTTGGATATTTTAGAAATTTTGTCATAATATGTATTTTATAAAAAAAATTATAATGTTTTTTTATGAAAATATTTTAAACTATTGTTTGTCTCCATTAAATAATTTTTTTGGATCCGCTACTGATAGTAACTATACAAAAAATAATACGTTAAGACATTCATGATACCTGATTGAAACATATGCATGTGGAAAAGGAAGAGTACCTAAAAGGAGCCATATATATGTTAACTCATTGGTAAGTGTATTAAATTGTCACAAGTAGTAAAGTATTCTGAAGTTCAAGTGTCGAATTCACAAAGATTTTGTTTGTAGTTATATTGATGCAAACCCATTATATATGTATATATATATATATATATATACAAAGCAATCGCAAACGATCCAGCTCACTAAACTGACAAAAAGACAAAACAAACTTATATTAACATTGTTGCTATATGAGCCTTATACTTGGCATAATGCCACCCTTTATGCACTATTGTATCAATGATACTTTTAGCTATACTCATATTTACACTAAAATTTTCAAAAACAACTCTATTTCTATAGATCCATGTGCCATAAACAACCTTTGAAAAAGCTAATTTCAGAATTTCCTTTTTCCATCCTTTTCCTTTCGTATATTGCATAACCCATCTAACTTCATCCCTCCACATTTGAGGTGTGTGATCAATATCCATCCATTTGAGGACCTCCAACCAAATAGCTTTTGTGACTCTACAGCTAAACATCAAGTGATCCAAGTCCTCATCTTGTTCTTTACAAAGACTGCACAAACTACATTGAATCAGATTCATGTTTTTCAATCTAGTCTTCGTGGCCAACCGGTTCTGACAAGCAAGCCACAAAGTGACATTGGCTCTTGGTCTAGCTCTGTTATATCTCAACAACCTAAACCAGTCAGCCCTGTTATGATCCTCCACCAATTCCATATAAACTTGCTTCATTGAGAATTTCCTTTTACGCAACATTTCAATCCAAATCTGCTGCAGATTATTAACTTGAGGCCTCTGTTTCATAATACTCTTCAGTATCCATGTGCTATTACTTTTAACAGTTGCACTCATGACATTGTTTCCCTTTAAGAAATAAGCATGGATCCACTTTACCTAAAGATTTTCATCCTTAGAACAGATATTCCATAAACATTTAAGCATAGCAGTTAAATTCCACAACTCAAGATTAATCAAATTTAGACCATCACATCTAGCAGGTTTACAAACCTGCTTCCAAGCCACAGGGCTTTTCCTCTTCACCTCTGCACTGCCAGACCAAATAAACGATCGACAAATACTATCAATTTTCTGAATAACCTTTTTTGGCATAGGAAAAACACTCATCCAATACTGAGCTATAGCAGTGATAATACTTCTCACAAGCTGAATTCGACCTGCTATGCTTAACAGCTTAGAAGACCAATGTCTGATTCTCCCCACTATCTTCTCCACAATGTGAATGTATGTATACATGATTTTGATGATGTCAAAAGAAGAATCAAACAAGGCTCATTTTGCTTCAAGATTAATACAAGATTGTTTCAACAAACAAAGCCTTGATTTAAGATTTCTTCAAGATCAAGCCTTGCTTCACAATGAAAGGTTTCAAGTCATTCAAGGCACATGTAATCGATTACCAATACATGTAATCGATTACCAATGGTTTGAAAGTGTGTAATCGATTACACATCATATGTAATCGATTACCAGAGTCTCTGAACGTTGAGAATTCAAATTTTAAATGAAGGGTCACAACTGTTCAAGAAAAATAATTGTGTAATCGATTACACTAATTTTGTAATCGATTACCAGAGCGGATTTTCAAGGAATATCGCCAACAGTCACATCTTTTCATTAGATTTGTGAATGGCCATCAAAGGCCTATAAATAGGTGACTTGGGCACAAATTTTATGCAGAGAGTTTTGCTTGGCAAAAATGTCTTATCCTCTCAAAAGACAATGAGAGAGATTCCAAAAGAACTTCATTGTCAAATGCTCTCTCAAAAGAAATCCTTGGCCAAACACTTGCAGAATCTATAAGGATTCCTACATGATCTTTATTGTAATATTCTTCTCTTGAAGAGAGAATTCTTCTTCCATTCTTCTTATTCAATGAGATTGGTTAAGAGACTGTGAGTCTCTTGTTGTAAAGGATTCCTGAACACAAGGGATGGGTTGTCCCTGTGTGGTTCAGACTTTGTAATGGATTTTACAAAGATAGTGGAAATCTCAAGTGGGTTGCTTGAGTACTGGACGTAGGCACGGGTTGTGGCCGAACCAGTATAAAACTGTGTTTGCATTCTCTCTTCCCTTATCTCATTTATGTTATTGCAATCAATTTTGCCTTGCATGTTTATAGAACATTATTAAATTGATTATTGTTGCTTCTTCTGCATTCTAAGCCTATCCCTCTTAAGATTATTGAGGCCACAAGGTCCAACACACAAGAGGCAGGTAATGATGGACATTGAGTTTTTTCCATGACAAAGGAACCCCCAAATATCTGACAGACTGAGTTCCCTCTTCAAACCCTATGATATTCTTCACAACTTGTATGTTGTCATAATTCAAGCCACCACAAAACACCTTACACTTTGCTGGATTATTCTGTAGTCCTGTAGACTTAGAAAAGAAACTGAAGGCCTTTAGAATCATCTCTATAGACTTCTCATCACCTCTACAAAGAAGAAGAACATCATCTGCAAAGGACAGATGAATAATCCCTAATCGCTCACATTGGCTGTGATGATTAAAGTTAGGATCTCTTTGCATTTTGACCATAAATGTTGAACAAATAGGACAAACAACAAAGGGGAAATAAGGTCCCCTTGCCTAATGTCTCTTTTAGCCTCTAGCACATTAGACAACTCTCCATTAATGTTGAACCTGTAATTCACAGTAGTAATGACTTTCATGACCCACCCAATAAACTTCTTTGGCAATCCAAATTCCGTAAGAACCCCCTCCAATGCATCCCAGTCAACCATATCATAAGCTTTTTGGAGGTCTATTTGCATAATACACCTAGGGGTCCCACCCTTTCTAGTATACCCCTTCATCAACTCAGTTGCAAGGAGAATATGATTGTGAATGACTTGACCGGGCACAAAAGCTGCTTGGCTAGTATGAACAATATCCTGAATCACACTCCCTAGCCTCCTAGTAAAAATTTTTTAGATCACTTTATAAAAAGTAGAGCAACCTGCAATAGGCCTGTAATCCTTGACAGTCTTAGCAGTAATAGATTTAGGAATGAGTGTCACAAGAGTACTATTAAAAACCTTTAATAAAGTTCCTTTCTCGAAAAATTCATTCATTGCAGCAATAAAATCTTTCTTTACTATATGCCAGCTATTTTTGAAGAATTTTGCCCCATAACCATCTATGCCAGGTGCTTTCAAATCACCAATTCCCTGCAGAGCTTTAACAATCTCAACTTCTGTAACTGATGCAGTAAGAAAAGCTCCTTGGTCAAAAGTAATTTGCTTACCATCCCTCATAGCTTGGATATCAATATGCCTCAAATTACTAGCAGTACTTCCCATTAACTTTCTATAAAACTCCATCACTTCATTATGGATGTCACTTTGCTCAGTAAGAATAGTCCCATCACCTTTCTGTAGAATACTCATGCTTATATTGTGATGCTTGGCCTTGATGATAGAATGAAAAAAAGCATTATTTTCATCTCCCATTCTAAGCCAATCCACCTTAGCTCTTTGTCTTAACATATTACCCTCCATTTCATTCCAATTAATCACCCTCTCAGTACACTTTTTCACAATATCAATCAAGTTGCCATCCATCCTATTATGAGTGATAGCATTTTGGGCTAAGTCTAAATCTCTTCTGGCTTTAACCAATTCCTGTCTGGCATTGGTCATGCTTTTACCAAGTTGAACCAATTCAGGTTTAAGTCTTTGGAGTTTCTGCCACAGAACATGCATAGGAGTACCTTTTATAGGCCTATTCCAACTATTCTGAACCACTTCCTCATAACCTATCATATCAACCATACAATTATAAAACTTGAATCTTCTGGTTTTATTCTTGGGAGAAGAGAGAGGAAGGATGGGAGATTTAAAATAGAAGATTAGGAGATAAGATAAAAATGAAAGAGATAAGATATTAAAGTACAAGATAAGACATGTATAAGATAAAATAGATAAGATAAGAAAAGTAAAAGATAAAGATAATGAAAAAAATGATTTCAAAATGTGATAATGCTGGGACCTAACATGCCTTAGCCTAAGATGTATTATTTTAGATTTTTTTTTCTATCGATTAGGTGAATTTTTCCTATTCACATATATTGGAATACTTGTCCTTAATGTCTCACTATGACAAACATATATTATTTATCTATCTCCCAACTGTTTTTGTAAAGACTCAATAGATAAAATTCATATCCATGAAGTTCTAATCCTAGATGTTTGTTTTGATGCATGTGTATAATGCAATCACTCTATGTCAAACAATGATTTTATTAAGATACCCCGTCCTTTGAGTTTTATTAGAAATTACCCTCCTTCAGCGACTAATCCCTAAAACTGATGCATATAAGACCTTCCTTGTATTTCTACTAAGGATTATCCTCTATTGAGCGCCTAATCCCTAAAGATAATCTAAGGATGAATGATACATGAAATTAAAATAAGAAAGAAAACACTTGTTTGTATCGATAGATATAAAGCATAGAATATATCTTTTGACTTTTTTAGGCTTGTCAGACCCAAACTAAGGGGGTTCGGCCTCTCATTGCTATAAGAGGCTCTATACTTTAGGGGCTAATGTGGATAAAAGAAAAGAAATGAATAAAGGAAGAAAAAGGGATAATAGACATAAAAATAGGATTTTCCCTATTCGAGATACTGAGAGTTAGGATGTATTAATTAGAGAACTCTGAGTCTCCGGGGTGGTGTAGGAATTGGTATCCCGGTATGTATTTCTCCTTTGCTTCATACTCCTTCTATAGGTCTAAGGTAGTTTATTTTTCACACGACTTCATACTGAGTGCAGACTTTAGCGCTAAGTGTGCCTTTGTACTTCTTTATGAACCTTCTTTGAACTAAGCATGAGTTTTTCCACTTAGCGAGGGTGCGAGCTATTGTGCGCTAAGTGAGCTATCTAATTCTTTTCATTTTTGCATCAATTTCCCTTTAAAATACTTAAAATTTCCCTTTAAAGCACTTAATTCTTCTTCTTTTGATTTCTACTCATAAGAAATTGCAAAGATATTAATTTTTTTATTGTTTCCTTAAAAACAACAGTAAAATAAAAAAATTATAATAATTCTTAATTAAAATTGACTATCAAATTAACTCAAATTTCGTAGTTATCAATACCCTGGTTGTTATGGTAATTCCAATATGATTCAAAGTTTGAAGGTACTTTGTAGAAAAACAAGAAAGGGTTAAAAGAAATATAAGTATAGTAAATAATATAATATGATAAAATTAAGGGATCTGACTCAGTTAACTAAGCAGGATATGTGAGTTGTTATAAATATTTTATTATTTATATTTAACTCCTCTAGATAAAAAAAATATATGATATAATAAAACACATAAAAATAAAATAATAATAATAAGTGTTAAAAAATATTTAAATACCCAAATTATATTTACCTACTCACTTTTTTCTTTTTGTTTATGCTTCATATTTTTCTCTTTTTTATTATTTATTATTTCTTTCTTTTTTTCCTTTTTTCCTTTTTTCTTTCTATATTTCTCTTCTATTTTCTACATATGTCACAAAACATTGTGTATCCTGTAACACCTTGAAAATTATACCTCAACTTATAGAAGAATAGTTTGTGTCTATGTGATATGTGAAAATATAATTGATATTAAAAGTAATTATAATGAAGATTTAATTTAAGTAATTAATGAAAACTTGAGTTATATGCATGCTATTTTATGTGATAATTTTAATAGAAATTTGGATTTCTTAGAACATGATTTCAACACTATGTAAAATTATAATGTGCAAGATTAAACTGTAAATTTACAATGTGTAGATTTAATTTGAGCATGATTAATTAGGATTACTCTATGATCTATGAAATTAGCACAACGATCCATGATAATTAACTAGAGATTAACTAATTATGGTAAATGCATATTTATTATTTATACGCACTTTAACCAAGAAGTTAATGATGAACATATCTTGAAACACATTGTCACAAGTATAATATTTTTATTTAAGAGATGAAGCAATGTGATATTAACATCTCTAGGTGAAGAGTGTAATTTAATCTATACAAAATTAAGGTTAAACAAAAGTGTCAAATTATTTTAAGATATACTTGGATTGAATACCTTAAACATATTTTTGGAATCCTAAACTTAGTTTGATATATATTTGAATTCTCTATTAGTTAATTCAACAACTTATGTAAGCAATAAAATTTTGTTATTTTTAAAGTAAAAGTAGTTTTGAATTGCACATTTACAAATTATAATAAAAATACAAAGTAAAAATATTTTTGATTGGCATTATCCAAACAAATTTTATTTTATTAATATACTTTTGAATAAAAAATATTCAAACTTAAATCGTATTAGAGTATAGGTAAACCTAAATATACATCATATCTTTTTATTTAAACTTATGTTTGGAAACTTCTCTAATCCTAAACAGTTGGTTGGAATTAGAGTTTTGGTATTTGGGTTTAGACCTGAGACACACCTATGTACTCACGTGAGGGCGAGGAACTAGTGCATTAGTGCAATAGCAATAGCATGTTGTCAATGAACAAAACATCTCCAAGGTTTTGGTACATCAATTTCCTCCCACATAGTATTCTCCAACGTCTCTACTTCCCATTCAAACGCGCCACTCTACAAACTGCTTCTCTAGCCACAGTAAAAGATTCACAAACCACGTTCACAAAACCCCCCATATCCTATTCCAAGCTCTTATCACAATGTGTTGCTTCAAAGTCCCTAACTTCAGGTATGGAACTCCATGCACACTTGATCAAGTTTGGGTTTTCCCGCGACCCAAGTCTCAGGAACCACTTGGTAACTCTGTATTCCAAGTGTCGTCGTTTTGGGTATGCCCGCAAGCTGGTTGATGAAAGTTCTGAACTAGATGTGGTTTCTTGGTCTTCTTTGCTATCTGGGTATGTGCAAAATGGGTTTGTAGAGGAGGCACTGTTGGTTTTTAATGAGATGTGCTTGCTGGGTGTTAAGTGCAATGAGTTTACCTTCCCCAGTGTGCTTAAGGCATGTTCAATGAAGAGGGATTTGAACATGGGGAGGAAGGTTCATGGTATGGCTGTTGTCACAGGGTTCGAGTCTGATGGGTTTGTTGCTAACACATTGGTTGTTATGTACGCCAAGTGCGGCCTGCTGGATGATTCTAGGAGGTTGTTTGGTGGAATTGTGGAGCGAAATGTTGTTTCATGGAATGCCTTGTTCTCTTGTTACGTGCAAAGTGAGTTGTGTGGTGAGGCTGTGGGTTTGTTTAAGGAAATGGTGAGGAGTGGAATAATGCCTAATGAATTCAGCATTTCCATCATATTGAATGCCTGTGCAGGCTTGCAGGAAGGCGACCTGGGAAGGAAGATTCATGGGCTTATGCTAAAGATGGGACTTGATTTGGATCAGTTTTCTGCGAATGCGTTGGTTGACATGTATTCTAAAGCAGGGGAGATTGAAGGTGCGGTTGCTGTTTTTCAGGACATTGCACACCCTGATGTTGTTTCTTGGAATGCAATTATTGCTGGTTGTGTTCTTCACGATTGTAATGATTTGGCTTTGATGTTGTTGGATGAGATGAAAGGCTCTGGAACTCGTCCGAATATGTTTACGCTGTCAAGTGCTTTAAAGGCCTGTGCTGCTATGGGGTTCAAGGAGTTGGGTAGACAGTTGCATTCTAGTTTGATAAAGATGGATGCTCACTCAGATTTGTTTGCTGCTGTTGGACTTGTAGATATGTATTCTAAGTGTGAAATGATGGATGATGCGAGAAGAGCTTACGATTCGATGCCAAAGAAGGACATTATTGCATGGAATGCTTTGATCTCCGGTTACTCACAGTGTGGTGATCACTTAGATGCAGTCTCACTTTTTTCTAAAATGTTCAGTGAAGATATAGATTTCAACCAAACTACTTTGTCAACGGTTCTCAAATCTGTGGCCAGCTTGCAGGCAATTAAGGTGTGTAAGCAGATTCATACAATTTCCATCAAATCTGGAATTTATTCAGATTTCTATGTAATAAACAGTCTTCTTGACACATATGGAAAATGTAACCATATAGATGAAGCTTCGAAAATATTTGAAGAGCGCACTTGGGAAGATTTGGTGGCTTACACATCCATGATAACAGCATATTCTCAATATGGGGATGGGGAGGAGGCTTTAAAGCTATATTTACAAATGCAAGATGCAGATATCAAGCCCGATCCATTTATCTGCAGTTCCCTTTTAAATGCTTGTGCAAATTTGTCAGCCTATGAGCAAGGGAAACAATTACATGTCCATGCCATCAAGTTTGGATTTATGTGTGATATTTTTGCCAGCAATTCTCTGGTTAATATGTATGCGAAATGTGGAAGCATAGAGGATGCTGATCGTGCCTTTTCTGAGATACCTAACAGAGGAATAGTCTCCTGGTCTGCAATGATTGGAGGATATGCTCAGCATGGCCATGGTAAAGAGGCTCTTCGGTTGTTCAATCAAATGCTTAGAGATGGTGTGCCACCCAACCATATTACTTTAGTTAGTGTTCTTTGTGCATGCAATCATGCTGGTTTGGTAAATGAGGGAAAACAATATTTTGAGAAAATGGAGGTAATGTTTGGGATTAAACCCACACAGGAGCATTATGCTTGCATGATTGATCTCCTTGGACGATCAGGGAAATTAAATGAAGCAGTGGAGCTAGTAAACTCAATTCCATTTGAGGCTGATGGCTTTGTTTGGGGGGCACTTCTTGGAGCTGCGAGAATCCATAAAAATATAGAGCTCGGTCAGAAAGCTGCCAAGATGCTTTTTGATCTTGAGCCAGAGAAATCTGGTACCCATGTTCTCCTTGCAAACATCTATGCCTCCGCAGGGATGTGGGAAAATGTTGCTAAGGTTAGAAAGTTCATGAAAGACAGCAAGGTGAAGAAGGAGCCTGGAATGAGTTGGATTGAGATCAAAGACAAGGTATACACTTTCATTGTTGGAGACAGAAGTCATTCTAGAAGTGATGAAATATATGCTAAACTGGATCAGTTGGGTGACCTTCTAAGTAAAGCTGGATATAGTTCCATTGTAGAGATCGATATACATAATGTGGACAAAAGTGAAAAGGAGAAGCTCTTATATCACCATAGTGAGAAACTTGCTGTAGCCTTTGGATTAATTGCTACGCCACCCGGGGGCCCTATAAGGGTGAAGAAGAATCTACGAATTTGTGTTGACTGCCACACCTTTTTCAAATTCGTATGTAAAATTGTTTCAAGGGAAATTATTGTCAGAGATATTAATAGATTCCATCATTTTAAAGATGGATCATGTTCCTGTGGTGATTATTGGTAATAACATCAAGATAGTACATTCTTTCAGATTGACAAGATATGTAGATTCTTTACCTTTACTACTGCAACTGTTTCATGACTGAAGTGGGTATGTCGATTGAAACACGCAGTGATGGTATAATTACTTAGAAAAATAGTAGTCAAAATATCATTTCCCTATATTTCTACTGAATTCATGTGTGAGAAATTTAAGGAAAAGGGAAGAATGAAGAAGAGATTGGTTAATATGTGTGAACTCAGATGTTACCCTAAAATTGTGATCATCAGTTCATGCCAGGGTAACCACTAGATTTATGCCTTCAAATTGTTGATTCCTTTATTGATTAAAAGGCTGGAGTTTGACATTTAATTTCTTGTCTGACATGAAGGCTACTCAGTCATGGTTTCAGTTTCTGCTGAACTTATTATTTATCTCATTCAAATTACTTGACATTTGGTGTTTAATGCGCCTTCTGATCCGATTTTCAAACTAGAGATGTTTGGTGCGTGTTTGGGTGCCTATAGTGGCTGAATTTATAATTCAGTATTTGCTTATGGACATGTTTCTTCCCATTTTTCTCAGCATGTTTGTGTTGCTGCTGTGTTACAATATGCTTATGTAATTTTCAAACATATTGGATAGGGAATGAAAAGATGTATGATGTGTTTGTCCTGCCGAATCTTTGTTGGAAGAAAATATAACAAATGATCAACAATGCCTTAAACTGGATGTGTTTGAGCAGCTATTTTCCCTAATAAATGAAGTAAGTGTTGAATTTTATTCCTTGTTAAAATTTTCAAAGTTAAATTACAGTGACTCTTGAAGTTTGCTGTTGTATTTCTGCCAGGAGCAAAACAAACATTCCGACTAATACCTTGAGTATTATGTCATCCAGCCCCTTTTTTCTTTAGGCTGAATGGCTCTGAATAATTTCATATTCCATTTCCTAACCTGTTTATCCTTGTTTACTCCTTTTGATGCAAAACTGGTTTTTCTTTGCAGATGTATTATGAGCAGATCATGAATCTGTTAAATCTGAATCAAAGAAACCTGCAGGTAAAATCTACAAGATTATAGTTTTTGTATCATACCTTTGTATTAATTCGTTGTGGTTTCTTTCTTTTGTGAGCTAACTTTGAGTATCCTCTTAAACTGATATGTCGAACAACAAAATTAGCCTTTGTGAAACTAATCATGCCCTAAAATATAATTAACGGAAAATATTTATGTATTTATTTTTTATCAGAAAAGTGAATGATCTTGTCATATATGAATGCATGTAGCTTTTAAAATTTAATTGACATGCTTTCTCTCCTGAAGTTTTGGAACAATAAGTATTCTCAAAACTATTTTTTATATATGTAATGCTTATTCTTGTTTTTGTTTCAATGTTGACCTGGCAGAATGCATTTATTTATATATAAGAATACCTATGAAATGCTTATTCTCATTATTTTCAATTAATAGCTCCTATCTTTTTTTTTTTTTTTTACTTTAGGGTGGGGGCATATGTCAAATCATTATGCAGGGGTTGTTAAAGATGTGAATAGGTGCAAGTGCAATCAGTACAATTCTGAGAGTTCCTCCTCACATAATATTTTTACTTGCATTGTTGATCTCTAGAAGGTGATGCACTCTTCTAATTGTCTAGACATTGTGGAGTAATATACAACAACAAAAACATTATCCCACTAGTTGACATCAGCTACTTGGATCATACCAGGGATGGATCTAAGGGGGGCTAGCAGGGGCCTTGCACCCCCTTCTCCCTTAGGATTCTTTATGTATATATATGAGAAAAAAAAGAAAATTAAAAAAATACTAATTAAAGAAAATATATAAAAAAATTGGTTTTTGAGATGATATTTGCTTAATTTTCTTCTAGTGGTGGATTATATATATATATTTTTTGCTTATGTGGAAAAGGCTAAAAGGGCTACTGTAAACCATCCTTATAAAGGAGGATGGTCAGAGCAGGATAAGGCTGGTCCAAAATACAAAAACTGTTGATGTTGATGAAAGCCGCGGCTGGCCTTACAAAATTAGCATTCCTATCTATACAATTGATAGAAATAACCTAATCTCTTTGAAGAAATCCAAGAGCTGATAGGAGGAGAGCAACATGAGGGTGATTGTCAGGGCAATTCTAACACCAAATACGTCTGATACCTTTGTCCGAAGCAAGAGAGATAGACCGTGATAAGAGTTGAGATTTCAATTTTAGTGCAATCACCAGATTTCAATTTTAGTGTAATCACCAGAGCAGGATAAGGCTGGTCCAAAATACAAAAACTGTTGATGTTGATGAAAGCCGCGGCTGGCCTTACAAAATTAGCATTCCTATCTATACAATTGATAGAAATAACCTAATCTCTTTGAAGAAATCCAAGAGCTGATAGGAGGAGAGCAACATGAAGGTGATTGTCAGGGCAATTCTAACACCAAATACGTCTGATACCTTTGTCCGAAGCAAGAGAGATAGACCGTGATAAGAGTTGAGATTTCAATTTTAGTGTAATCACCAGAGTTCTCAAAAGAGAAAAACCCTGCAATCCATCCACTGTTATGATCTCTTATAACTCCTCCAGACCCTATTATAGCTTGATCAGGTAAGCAGTTACCATCCACATTTAATTTATGTCAATCCACAGGAGGGGGTTGCCATCTAGCCATGAAGAGAGGAGATTGACTGGCCAAAGCACAATCAGAGTTGGTAGAGACAAGATCATCATGATAGAAGCATATACTCTGCACTACTCTCTGAATATCCCACTTCTCATCGTCAAAAATACAATTATTACCCCACTTTCAAACCCACCAAACAATAGTTGTAAAAAGGAATACTTTACTACCGTTGAGTTGGGATTTTAAACCACTTTACATTAGGGGTAGGGAACTAAGATGAGGAGCAAAGCCAAATCCGAGCCAAATTTCTTTGGCATGAGGGAAGTCTCTCAGACAATGAAGAGAATCCTCTCTAGGATTGGAGCAATGAGGGAAGGCAGATGAATTCACTAAATTCCTATGGAATCTAGTGGAATTTTTTGAGAGAGAATTGTGAAGAATCAGCCAAAACATGATCCTAATTTTCTTTGGGATTTTGAGCATCCAAAGCCACTTAAAGGCGGCAAAGTGGCAAGTAGAATCATGATTGAATTCAAAAGGGTTTAGGAGAATTGTGAAGAATCAGCCAAGACATGATCCTAATTTTCTTTGGGATTTTGAGCTTCCAAAGCCACTTAAAGGCGACAAAGTGGCAAGTAGAATCATGATTGAATTTAAAAGAAAGCCATTTACATGTAGAAGTTGATGTGTAGCCTCCATAAGTAGACTGATTCCACACGTATTTGTCAATCTGATTCATGGCCCAGGAAGGATCAATATCAAATAGAAGGTCCATGAAATTGTTGGGCAGAAAAGAATTGACCTATTGAATGTTCCATTGGCCATCATGGATTGTCTTTCAAAGTGAGATCAAATATGACTACAATGCACAAAAGGGACCTTACGATAAAGTAAGCCTGAGGAGGACCAGTTGTGATATCAAAGAGAGCAATCTTTAGATGAGAAGTGTTCATGAGAGAGATGACAGGAGTTGCCATGGTGCTCATGAAGTCCTTTTGGGGGTAGGTTTTAGTTGTAAGTTTCAAAAATTTATAAGCAATCAATTTTTAGTTTTAGTTTTAAAAAAATGTAATACCATTTTTAAAATTTAGGTTTAGTTTTTCTTTAATCTTTAGTTTCAAGATATAAAAGTTTTCAATCCTATTAACATTAATATAAGAGTATTTTGTGGTAATGTTGATGATAACAACAACAACAACAACATCTGAGCCAATGGTGACAATGCCAATGTTGATGGTGGTGTTGGGAGTGGTAGTTAGTGATGTTGGTGTAAGTGGTGATGGTGATTATTGTAGTAGTAGTGTTAGTGGTGATGTCGGTAATGACAATGGTGGTGGTGGCAGTGCGATGGTGACAGTGGTAACAATGCTAGTGATGGTAATTCTTAGCATGGATCATTATGTAACTAGAGTTAGCTTAGTTGGTTAGTCTCTATGTAACTAAAGTTACCTTAGATAGTTATAATTAGTTACTCTTACAACTATTTATATAATCAGCTGTAATAATCAACTTTGTGAGCTAATTCATTTATGCTATTCGGTTCCTTCAATATATGTTTTCTCTTTAACTTTCTCTGCAAGTTTTGCACTTATCCATGGTAGGCATGGGGTTTATGGTGGTATCATTGAAGAGCTCTGTTTCGCAACTCTTTGCTTTTGTTTCTTCTTCTATTATTTTCTTTCAATTTTTTCATCATGAATACTAATTCATCTTCGCAAGATTAATCTTTGAATATACACAACTCATACTATCTTCATCTAGGAGAAAATTCAGCAATTGCACTAGTTTCTCCAGTTCTTGATTCAACAAATTACAATTCGTGGAGTTGATCAATGCTTATTGCATTAACTGCGAAAAATAAAGTTGAATTTGTCGACGGACTCATTCAAGGATATGCATCAAACCATACACTTCATACCACTTAGAAGGGGTGCAATAATATGATGGTTTCTTGACTTGTTCACTCAATCTCACCATCAATCAGATAGAGCATTCTTTGGATGGATGATGCACAAGACATATGAAAGGGTTTGAAGTCGAGGTATTCACAAGGGGATCTACTAAGAATTTCATAATTGAAGTAGGACATGACATTTATCAGACAAGGTGATCAAGCTATAACTTATTACTTTAACAAAGTACGGGATGAAAGCTACACGAGGATTGTCATCATGTACACTAGCGAAGTGTTGAGATTCAACCCTTAAGATAACCCCACTATTTTGCATTGTACTTTTCTCGTCTTGTGCTTTTGTGTGAAAGGAATACTTGTTTATATCATATTCTTGCCAAGTTATAACATTTCTTTTAGGCCCATCTGCTAGCTTTCTTAACATTTCAGAAGCATTATCATCAGCAAAGATTGTATCTTTAAACCAATGTAGGAAAGTCTTGTTATGTTCTTTTAAGACCATGTCCTTTGACATTTTTGGATTACTTTCCTTCACTAAACCTTCGTGACAAAGTATGTATGACAAAACTTCATTATTGTTATTCAATACATACAAATGAGCTTGTTGCAAATCTTCTACACTTGGAGTGATAACATGCAGTCCTCTTGAACCCTTACCTCCGACTCTTTCGTCATGTCAAGACTCAGGAAGTCTAGGTTTTGTTTTTTTTTCAATGTACTCTACAATATATCTTTCCACAATAGATTCTTAGTATACCCTTTTAAGATCTCCTTCATTATTGCTCAACTGGGTACATCTATCACAAATAAACAAGACCTCAATTAGGTAAATCATGATATCGAAGAAAGCAGGAAAAAGATACATCTCCAACTGACACAATATTAACTATTGATTTTTCATTAATGATTGAGATTATATACTTTATTCTTCAAAATAAATTTCTTATTAGCTCCGGATGCTAAAGTCAGATACGAAACACTGAAACAACTTTTAATTAATTAATTAATTAACCTCGTAAAATGATTACAGAGAAAATACATAAATCTTCTAAAAAAAATTAATTAGTAAAAAAAATTAAAATACTGATTTATTTATATGATCACGTGTACTGCAATTTCCCGAAACAACACGTTTTTTGCGTAAGTGCGAGAGAGAGAGAAGTGGTGGAAAGCTGGTTAAACATTCGCAATCCCGACACACCGCCAAAAAACCCTCGTACCCGGTTTCGATTTCCAATGGGTCGCACCTGACCTAGGTTTCCACCTTTCTCTTCCTTCATATCTTTGTTCCTTCTTCCCATTCCTCTTCTCTTCTCGCTGCCAACAATTCCTCAATTCTCCCTCCATCATACGCCATGTCCAACAGGTACTCATTTTTGTTTTTTTTTTTTTTATCCTTCCACCAATTCTCGCTTCGATCTCTTCGATTTCTCCCGTGAGCCTCTTTTCGATTTTTCCTTTTTTTTTGTCTGGTTCGTATGTTTTGGTGCCGGAAAACATACAGGCCGTGTGTCTTGTGCTTCTTTTTTATTTTATTTTATTTATCTTTTCATTTTACTGATTGTAAATGTTTGTTTATTAAAAACAAAATGTGATCGGTTTTCTGTTAAGTTGGGTTTGGGATCGTTGGTCTTTGATATGTACAAGGTGGATTTTAAATTTGAAGTTTAGGTTTTTTTTTTTTTGTTATGGTAACGATTCATTTGAAGTGACTTGAAAATTGTATGTTGGTATGCTCGAATGTTTGTAATAATGAGGATTTTGATTTTTGATGTATGGACTCCTTGGATGTTGTTAATTTTTCTATTGAGTTTTTGTGGACTCTTTCTTCATTTATTTATCAATTAATTTAGGGGTCTACTTATTTATTGGTTTTTTTGTAGACTTTTTCTTGATTAATTTATTTGAAATTAATGAATTGTCTTAGGGTTTGCAAGTTCTATGCCCGTGGAGCATGTTTGAAGGGGGATCAATGTGATTTTGCTCATGAGAAAAAGGATGATGTAAGTTGTAACTCTAATTCTGGTTTTCATGTACTATGTTTACCCCCCCCAAATGGATCTTTTTGTTTACTTTCCTTTTGTTTCTTATGTGGAGAACAGATTTGCAGCTATTATAAAAAAGGATCCTGTGCTTATGGTAGTAGATGCAGATATAAGCATGTCAAAGCTTCTCAAGCGTCATCTTCAGCAAATGGACGCCATTCTCCTGTTTTGGATCCTGTTGTGAATCATACCATTAAAGGAACATCAAGTTGGGTTCCAAAGGCTGTGAAGTCATCTTCATCGGACAAGCGTGCAAGGAGCTCACAACAAAAGAATCTGCCCTCTCTTGAAAATGATGTTGGTCAATCCAGTACTAGTAGTGTTATACCATCTGAACATTTGTTCTGTGCATTTGCTGCTGCCAACTGCCCCCTTGAAGATAAATGTTCTCGCATTCATGGAAATCAGTGCTTATACTGTAGAAAATTTTGCTTACATCCTACTGATCGAAAGGAAAAAGAAAACCATTTGAGAACTTGTGAGAAAAAGGAAAAATACCTTCAGGCTTTGAAAGATAGTCAAGAAGTAGAGTGCAATGTTTGTTTGGAACGTGTTCTGTCCAAACCTAAACCAGCTGATTGTAAGTTTGGTCTGCTTCCTGAATGTGACCATGCTTTCTGTTTATCCTGTATCCGCAATTGGCGTAATAGTGCCCCAACCTCTGGAATGGACATCAGTAATGCTGGCACTGCTAATACAGTCAGAACCTGTCCTGTTTGTCGCAAACTATCATATTTTGTCATTCCAAGTGGTATTTGGTATTCTACTAAGGAAGAAAAGCAGGAAATTATTGACAACTACAAGGCAAACTGCAAGTAAATTTTCTATACTCAACTTCCCCTTCAATTTCCAGAAATTGATTTGAGTTTTGTTGACTGTCAACTTTTTGAGTTATGGTTAATTAATCAAAGGTGATTTAGAGTGTGGTTAGTTGGGAAAATAATTCCTTCCATACCTCATCTCTATATCCCCACTCCTACTCCCAACCCCCTTTCACACCACACCACAATCAAATACTCCCAAAACTACACAATATGCATGCACACACAGTATCCCAATATCTTGTGATGGTGATGTGTTCACTCTTCACATGTTCCTATTGATGAGTGCACTTTATGCAGAGTTAAGTTACGTAGGTGACAATCTGAATATTAATGAGAACAGAGGTGATTTGTGTTAATTTTTGGAATTTGAACTTTGATATTTGAAATTTGAATTTGCCTATTCTTGCCTTTCTTTTCAGACTAATTGATTGCAAGCATTTTAACTTTGGAAATGGGAATTGTCCATTTGGGGCTAGTTGCTTCTACAAGGTACCCAAGTGATCATCCCTTCTGTCTCTTGCTTGCTTTAATATTTTCCTTGGTCAAATTTGATTATCATTGATGTTAACTAATTTGAGTAGCATCATTTTTTAAGCAATGAATTGAACTCCACCATGCTTCTCCTTTCACTTGAAGAATATTTATTAGGTTGCATGGCTCATAGATAATTCATATGTCTGTCATCTCTAAAGCCTTGAATCAGTTGTTGAATTTGATTTTATTTATATATAATCATATGTAGGCTCACTATCCATCTTGGTTAAAAAATCTATAACTTTTTCTTGTCTTATCTACCACCAATATTTTTTTTGTATTTATCTTAGTTGAGCCCTGGTGCAGCGGTAAAGTTGTGCCTTGGTGACTTGTTGGTCATGGGTTCGAATCCGGAAACAGCCTCTTTGCATATGCAAGGGTAAGGCTGCGTACAACATCCCTCCCCCATACCTTCGCATAGCGAAGAGCCTCTGGACAATGGGGTACGAAGTTTTTTATCTTAGTTGAGAGTTCGAGAAAAATGAGATAGGAATTTCTGAATGCTAATGTTCAATTGTTAGTAACACACTCTGCAAAGCATCTGTTTATATACACGATGAGTACAATTTACAACAGAAATTAAAATAAAACTAGTTTTAACTCCTAAGACACAATGAATCTAAGAATGTGATGAACCTTATGATACAATGAATTCTAATGATACATGGAAAGTGGAGCATTAATTATATTCTATTTCCAACACTCCCACTCAAGCATGAGCATAGAGATCAAAAGCATCTAGCTTGTCACAGAAATAAGAAATCCCTTGTCCTTGTGAAGAACATTAGTGAGCAGATCAGCCAATTGATTATTTGAAGTTAGCAAAATATGTGCTAATTTATCTGGAGTCTATCTTCTCAGAAATATAAAGGCAATCGATCTCTATATGTTTGGTATGCTCATCGAAAACTGGGTTAGATGTAATATGAAGAGCTGCATGATTATCACAAATTAGTCTCAGTTCCTACCTCACAAAATTTTAGCTCTTTAATGAGTCATTTATTTGTTTTTAGACATATTAGTTCACAAGTAGTGAGAGTCATAGCTTGATATTCTGCTTCAGCTCTGGACCTTGCAACCACATTTTGCTTCATGAGGTTTTCCATGAAAGAGATTCACTCCAAATAGAACACAATATCCATATGTGGATCTCCTATTAAGTATAGGTAATAATCTCCTTATGCCCTCTGTTCTCAAACACTAATCCATCCTTTTACTAGTGATCCTCTAAGAAATATCAGAATTCTGACATCTGCATTCTAATGACCACACTTACAACAAAAGATGCCTGGTCTTGTTACAATTGGATCAGTTTAGCTTTCTGCCAAACTCCAATATCTACTTGGGTCAGAAAATAATTCTCCTTGGTCAGCAAGAAGCTTAACATCTTGATATGTGGGATTATCTAATGGTTTACAATTCACCGTTCCATTTTCTTCAAGAATATCAAGAGCATAGTTTATTGGGAAATAGTAATTCCAGACCTTGATTAAGCAACTTCAATTCCCAGAATATCTCAATTGGCCCGAGTCTGGTTTACCAAGAAAAATGTAGGAATCAGTTTATAATTTTGGAAGTTCAGATATCTGTACTAAAGCAAGCCATACACGTGTATTTGATATTATGATGAAATTTTTAAAATCTTTTGGCATGCAGCAAGGATAGTGGTATTTCTGTGTTGCTATGATGCTACTAGTATTTTTACTAACTAGCTCAAGCATTTACAATTGTACATTAGGTACTATCAGTGTAGGATTGCTGCAGAGTGGGATCATACCAGAGGGTTGAAGAGCAAACTGGCATGCTTGTGAGATTGTCATTTTTCTGCAAGTTGAAGACTCACAATTTTGTGGGTTCTGTTGCATGATCCAGTGCAGAGAAAACCCCCATTTCATGGGGTTTTTTGCCTTAAAAAGCTCTTCTCTTCAAGAGACATCTCTCTTCTCCCACTCAGTTGACAGATTTGCAATACCTTTCCTCTCCCTTACAGCACACGACACTTCTTTATTCTTTCTCTTGATTCTGTTTTTGATTTAATACCACTGCTGTCTTGATTTTTTTTCCACTTCGGATCTCTCTAAGATCACTTTTATTTGTGTTGGTTGTGTTACCTATTATTTGGATTGGTTTCTAAAACTGACAAGTTGGGGTTGTTTTTTTCCTTTGAAATACAATCTCTAACTTTGGTTGCTCTTGTTCTCTTCTCCCCCTACCCTTTTTTATAATCATTATCAAATATAAAATAGCAATTAAGATATTAATAGTACAATAGCTGCATCATAAATATCTAAATTATTGAATTTTGGTGGATTTTTTTCATGTAGTAGTTACTTAAGTAGTTAAGTTATTCCATTTTTATGTTAAAATACACCTTTTATTTTTAGTAGGAGCTTACGATTCATGTTATGATTCCACAATTTACAATTTTTCACCCCCTTAAACTTAAGTTGGGTCTTGATCTTGACAACCTTGGTTATTATAATTGGTGAAAATCGTTAGTTTGTAACCAAAGCTGATTAGGACTGGGGGTTTTCGTTTTGGTCAGTTTCAGAAGTTCCTGTGTTTGGTTTTTTAAGGTTAATAGTAAAATATTAAAATCTTTTGCCATCCAACAAACCAAATGGTGTTTTTTGTCTTACAATGCTTGTGTACTACATTTTGTGTTATGTATTGTCTTTTAATAAAAATAGAGTATTGGTATAATGAGCTATGATTTGGAGCCATACTAGATCAGGATTTGTGGTTTGTTTCATCTGATTGGGAAGTAGTGGTTGTCTTGTTTCAAACTTGATGGGAGACATGTATGTACTAAATGATAAAATGTAGGGAAGTTGTCAGTAGTTTTTCAATGACTTCCATTTAAACAACATGAAATTAAAATTATAAGGAATTAAGCTTCTGTGGCTATGTACTAAGTTTGATGTAAATACTAATAGACTTCAAAATATCCAAAATAAAGAGAAAGACTACTCACCTTTAGGATACTTGTGATTTTGTTTTTGATATAGCTTCAATTTGTTTCTCCTTTGTCCTTAAATAATTTTGATATCTGTTGCTTTCAGCATACAGTGAAGCCCGGCTCTTACACATGGATACATCACAGGCCACCACCTCAACGTAGACAGAACCATTTTGATGTGCATGACATGTTGAACATGCTCCAGGATGTTGACTTAACAAGTGCAGAATATTTTTCCATCATGAGGGACTCGGACCTTTATGATGATATGGATCCATTCGAGATGATGGTATCTGATAGGCTTGCTGGTGATTCAGGTCCTTGTTTAGGTCCTTTTGATTCTGATGAGGAGGACTTGGATATTTTTCAGATGGCTGCATTGTCAGAAGTGCTGGCTTCTGGCGTGGATGATTTTGGTCCCGAAGATTTCGGTGATGAAGATTTCAATCCTATGGAGGCTGCCTTGTTATCAATGATGATGCATTCTAATATGGAAGATGAAGATGACGACGATGATGAAGAAGAAGAATACAGTGATGAAGACTACTAGATTTACTTAGTTCATATAAAACCCATCTATAGACCAGTTGTTGAGGTAGTTATCTTTGGCAGTATGGTATCCTATCACTTTGCTTTAAAAAGTATTGGGGGCAGGAACTTCAAGATTTATTCTCGTTTATTTTGCTTATACTCATGCCTATACCTGGTATTTGTGATCATATGCCATTTTGTATATTTTCTAATATCACGCTATTGAAGGAGTTTTGGCTTGAGGGTTTTGCTTAGTCTTGTCTCACTGCATTGCATGTTTTGAATTGTGATTGCGCCATGTATAAATATGGCTTGTTATTCTTGGTGTTGCAGGTATATGCACCAGTTTCTTTTTTATTTGTGTTTTGATTGTTCGGATGAGCCATAGTTAAAATAATATTGAAAAAGATTGCTTAGCTTTATGAGTTTAGCATGATTTCCGCTTTATATATATATATATATATATGTAAAGTACCATTTATTGAAAGCAAACTCTTAAAAACGATTAAGAAAAAGCAGGAGGAATTTTCATCTAAAAACACAAGATGGCCCAGTCTCTTCCCCAGGCCACCCTACATGTGTGCTCTATTTTTTCCTTTTCTTGGTTTCCAATACAATTCACACCTTAAAGTTTTTACTAAGCTCCAAAATATCTACAATAATAGTATCAATGCAATTTTTTAGAGATAAAATAACCGGTTAAGCATTGCCTGCTGTTAGCCCTAATATTGTAAGTAACCAATCAAGTTAGCCCTTTCAATTTCATTATTATTTGGTGTCATCTAAAATCATTAATTATTAATTGGTATGATCTAATATCATTAAAAAAAACTAAATTTACATGTTAAGTGTCTAAGCGGTAGCTAACTAGGACTAGGCATGATAGATTAATTTCAGTTATCACCCCTCGCAAGTTGGAGCATGATAGATGTCTAACATGTCCATCTTGGAGATGAAAGAAATGAAGGTTGAGGAGGTAGAGAGCTTCCATAAAGAAATTAGAAAGTTGACCTTGACAAAGTGACAAATTGTGGTTATGTAGAAGTATCATGACTTTTAAAATACTATCCAAGTGTGGCAATTCATAAGGTGCCAAAGCTTTATTTGTAACGCCCTAACTTTTGGTAATACTTATTTAAATTGATTAATAATGTTTTCAAGTGAAAACTTAATTTAAATCATAGAATTTAATTAAATGATTTTTTTGTGGTTTGATGTGAAAGTTTCAAACAGTTAATTTAACTGAAATTCATACTATTATCTGTGAGTAGAAAATCTCAAATATTCCATGAAATAATTATGATTAAACATTATTAATCTTTCGTGATTTTTTTAAAATAAATTGACATTGTGGATTAAAATATTACTATTTTATTTGGTGTCAAATGCATGCTTTAAGAGAAGTTTTTCTAGAGTTGGAAAAATGCCATGGACCAATCCCCACCTCCATATAATGACTAATTAGTTCTCACATGTATGTGATTGACATCCTAATTAAGTCATTAAACTCCAAATTTTAGTTAACTTGAATTCTTTAACCAATTTGAAAACACCTCTTTTTGAACCAATTTCAAGGCTCTTATATATACATCATAAAGGAAAAGAAAATAAAACTCTCATACCTTGTTGGTGGAGAGTCATATATAGCTGAAAATTCAAAGGCACAAGGAGGGATTTTTGGCTCCAATCATATTGACTAAAAACCCTGAAAGGATAAACACTTAAGCCATTTCTATTCACTCTGATTTTGTGCATAAAGCTCTCCCTTTCTTTTACTCTTGTGTGTAGACCCCTCACCATTTCCTCTAAATATTTTGCTTCTCCTCTCATCTGTGAAGTTTAAAGCTTCAAGACCCAAGGCACCTCTAGCCACCAGAGACCATTGTGCCTCAATCAAAACTTCAACATCCTTACTATGTGAGTAATTACAACCATTTTTCTCAATCTATTATCCTCTATACTGAGCCTACTTCTACTTTTCTTCTCACACCATTTTCATCATTTTATTTCATAAAAGTCCTTGTTAACTTTATAGGGAAAGTGAATACTTTCTTGAGGAGGCGTCAATACCTCCTTTTCATCCTCTTTATTTTTTTGCTTCATGGCTCTCCTAAGTGAGAGCCTCTTTTTCTGGTGATGGAGTGGTTTTCTCTTTTTTTCTCCAGTTCAACCACAGACCTTCGATTCCTAGTACTCATAACATTCACTTCTTCCTTCTTAGCATTGGCTTCAGTTTGGGAATTGAAGGAAGTGTGGCAGTAGCTTTTGAGACAAAAGAGCTTCCATGGAAGAGAGTTGAGTATCATTTTTGGTAATGTACACAGGATATTATACCTTTGCTCCTTCTAATCCTTCCAAGAGTGGTTGGGTGATTCCTCCATCCTTGGATGAAAGTGCTAGAGTAAGGATAATATCCCGTGTTCTATCAACCTACATAGCTTACATCTTCCAAGGCTTGGGCAAGTGCATCACTCACCAGGAACTCTCCTGCAGCATGAGCTTCCCCACACTTATCACAAGTAAAGGGTGGAAGTGTGAAGGCTAAAATCTGTGTTTGTACCCTCATTAGGGTCACCATTTGCTTAGACAACATTTGGAACTGCTACCCAATGTCTTAACTAGATGCATCAGTCTCCACCTGATTCACTTGCCTCCTCAAAATTCTCTCATCCCTAGAGTTGTTATATGGGTTAAAAGACATGTTTTTAATGATCCATATGGCTTCTAAAGGTGGTTTAAGAATTAAGTTACCCCCACCCGCGACATCGAAGATTGTCTTGTTATTAGAGGACACACTTCCATAGAAAATACGAACAATCCTTTGTTGTCTAAAACCATGGTGTGGGCAACTTTGGACATTTGTTGAAACCTCTCCGACGCTTCTGCTAGACTCTCTTGTCCCTTATGAGCAAAATTCTCAATGTCTTTCTGTATTTGATTAGTTTTCACCACAAAAAAAGTACTTCGGGATGAATTTGTTGGTGCACTGATGATCCCAGGTGGTAATACTATGCCTAGGAAGTGCACAAAGCCAATCCCAACCTTTCCCATTCAGTGAGAACATGAAAGAAGCTAGTCTGGTGTACTCTACAAGCACCCAAGGGTAACTAGCAGTGCTAGCTAACCTCAAGAATATCATCTAGAGAGGGTAACAAAATGTTGTTGGATACCCCCACTTAGGCAGTGAGGTACTCCAACTACGTCTACTTTGGTTCATTCAAGAGTTTTGGTCTCTGAGATCTAGTTAGCATATGCTGTCAACATAGGAAGAAGGATTAAAACGCAATTGGCAGAGGAAAGTCAAAAATAAAAATAAAAAAATTTAGAAAACTCAGAAATCAAACAAACAAAAACAAAAAGTAAAAAGAAAAGAAAAGAAATTAAAACCAAAAATTAAAGAAAAACAAAAACTATGACTGCTATAAACAAAAATTGCTCAGGTTACACAGATTTAATTACCTAGGAACTATACAACTAGAGTTCGACAACGACATCAAAAATTTGATGCATAAAATATGTTTACACAAGGGCAAGTGTATCATATGTAGTAGTAACAATGAACTAAATTTTCAGATGTCGAATCCCAAAGAATAAATTGTGTTCCCAAATACTTAATTTTGTGGAAAAGTAAACAATCAGATTTCAAACCAAGAGAACTTGTGTTCAATTGTTCCTTTAGGAAAAGTTTATATTAGAGCAAAATTTTTAGTGTGAAAACAAGTATTACCAGTAGAGATTGTGACTTCACATGCATGCACCCCTATTTCCCAATTCTAATTCCAATAAAATTTCCAAATAAATTCAGTTACCCGCACCTCTTAAATTCGTGATTAATAATTGCCACAGTTAATGATGTTGTTCACCCTAATTTAATTCCCAATTCATCAAAGACGAATTAATTTAGGACAAATGATAATTTTAGAGAAGTTTATTAAAATAGTTTAATCCGCTATAAATCTACACAATAAGTTTGATCATGCAAATTGTATGAATTCTATCGTTTCCCCCAATTCAATTAATTATTACATGCAATTGATCGCAGACAAGCAATTAACCAGGTATAGAGTGATTAGTTTTAAAAAGAAATATAAACAGATAAGATATTCAATATATTGAATAACATAAAGGAATTTCATTAGGAATAGAATTAGAATACCAGGTATATTTACATCACAATCTGGACTAAGAGAAATTAGCTACTAATAGTCATGATAAAGCTAAATAACTCAAATAGAGACATAATATTACAAAAGGGGAAGAAACTTTACAATATTGACCTTTGCAACTAAAATCCTCTCACACAACCTTTTTCTCTTTAAAAAAAACCTCAAATTTGTGAAAGGAGCCAAAGATATTAAATAGAAAGTCTATTTCCCTATTTACAATGACCTAAAAATAACATTGCCAATGAGGGCACACCACAACCATGCTAATTTGATCACGACTATGGTTTGTGCATACTCCAATTTTGATCCTCGAGGTCCTCTCTTGCCATGGAATCAACAAACGATCGTGCTTAGAAACTTAACGCTAATTTTCATTCCTGACAACTTTTTTCTTTCTTTGTGGTGGCTTTACCACAAAAGTGGTGGCTAGCACAACCACGCTAATCCTTCCACAACCATGGTTAGCAAGTTAGTGCTTTAGTTGCTCCAAAAATGCATTTTTGCAGTTTCTTTTTCACATGGAACCTCTTAAGCACCTTTCGTGCACAAACCAAACCAAACCATGAATTTTCCCAATTAGGATATGTTAAAATGCATGAATTTAGCATGAAAACTCACTAAAAAATATAGTCAAAATTCAGCTCATCACCTGTAAAGCTTCTTTTAAATCTCTTACATCCTCTTTAACTATTATTAGTTATTTCATTTTTGAATTCAAGTATTTTCCTAAATTGATAATTATTCTTGCTTTAATACTATAGGTAGTGGTGATATGCATTGACTTTACCTCTTGAGTAGGACCCTCACCTATATAACTCTGGATCATGGTTTGAATGATATAAAGTGCATATGTGATAATCTCCTTCTCGTTGAGTGATTGAGGCAACTGTTAGTGGTCTTGTAAGTTTGGTAGATGGAGTAGTCTATGATTTATGTTTATTTTATGTAGCATCCATCTCGGTTAGGTCCTATTAGGAGTTAGTGGTATATTTTCTATATATGTGTATGCCATAGGTGCATGTCCATTCCTTATATAAAACCTTGATGCTATTTCATTTACAACTTTGAAATAAATATGTGGTTTACTATCCTTATGCTTATGTCTCTTATATTCTACTTTTGTCTATCTTATAAATGTTATCATCTTTTAGGAAAGAAACATATGTAATTTTGAATAAATTGATTTATAATGAGATTTTTTGTAACATCATGTTTTCCTTTTTGCATGACTATGTGTTTTAATTATAAATGCAAGAGCAACTAAATTTAAGTTATGTTGGGAATAATTGACTTAGTATATGTTGTGGTGTGTGTGTGTGAGAGAGAGAGAGATCAATGGTTTCTTTTTGTTTTGGGCCTTAAATGTGTGGGCTCTTGGAATAAGAGAGAGAGAAGAGGTGTCTAGCAAAATCCTAGAGTGAGAGAGAAGCCCAAAAAACCTATAAAATCTTTAAACCTAGAAAATTTGAAAGTTGCTCCCAAAAGCTCTTTACACTCATTTTCTCTTCTTCTCCCCCAAGTCATCTCACTCTCTAAAGGATTGGAGAACTTGAATCATCTACTAAAAGAACACTTTTTTTCCCTTTCTTTTGGAGTTCCATATCGTAGACATGAAGAGTTTATGAAGACTTTGTAAATCTTAGTTTTTGTTGATGATGAGTTGTAAAATTGATAAACACTAGTCTTGATTAGGATGTTTGTTATTGCTTTAATGCTTGATTGTGTGTGAAGTCATGCATGCATTCATCCTAGACTAGGGTATGTAATTCAGCATGCTCTAATTGATTTGCATTGCATTGATTCTTGATGATTAGTCTTTGAGAATTGAAACTTTCATAACTTAGTTTTTAAAATCTATAAGTTTCAATTTTGCATCAATATAATCGACTATATGCTAATATAGTAGATTAATTTGTGGCCTCTATATCTCAGAATTGAGATAGGTCCACAAATAGTCGACTATTTTTAGTGTCTAATCGACTATTTGGGTTTGAGGAATTTTTTCGCTTTTGCAAATAATCAAATATATGAGAATATAATCAATTATATGTTCTTCTGGAGACCTAGGTAATGCGAAAAACAATATAGTCAACTATCTCTATGACCTAATCGACTATTTATGCTCTGAGGCTATAAAAATGAGTTTTTAAAGGAACTCGTGGGTGACACCATTCTCTCATTTTTTCACTATGATTTTTGTTGAGAGAGCTTTAGAACCTCTGGGTGTCATCACCACTTCAATCCTTTGATTGAAAACTCATTTTTACATGGAATCAATGGATCTATGCATTGGATCATGAAGAGAAGTCGATACTACATAGGGAGTGTTTTCAAACCTCCACATCTTTCACTTATCAGGTGAAATCTTTCCTTTATCCATGTTTTGATTTTTGTTTTCATTGGGTGAGTTACTCAATGGAGTTCATGTAGTGGGTTTTCTACATGTAGGTTTTAGTTCTTGATAGCTTTTCAAGGATTAGTGCATTTGTGAGTGCATTTGTTTGTTTGGTTGTAACTCAAAATTATAGTGGAAAGATCCTAGTAGGTTACTATGGATCAATTGGAAGTAGATTTCTTAGAAATCGAACTAGTATAAATTGTGTTTGCATCTTTTTCTCTAACCCTTCAAGTCTTATATTTCTTCTTGTTTAAGTTTCTTAAATTTTGTGTGTTGATATTTTGATTTGTATCATTATGTAGTTGTTTAATTGTGATGAAGAAATAAAAGGATATTTGCAAACACATCTATTTCTCTTGTTTCAATTGGATTAAAGGAAGCTATTAGCGAAAATTTTTAATTTGAGAATAAAATCAGTTTAAAACCAATCACCCTCTTATTGGTTTGTGGTTTCATGCGCCATTATTTCTAACACATAGTTGTTCCTTAGTTGTGGTTAGTTCATATATCTCCTTCTTCTTCTATTGTTTCATTTCCTTCTGCTCCTTGAAGCATCCATGGTGGGTTCCATATACTTTTGAAATATAGTTCAAAATCTTACTTAGGGATTGACTTGGGTTTGGTTGGGTCCTTATAGTGTGGGTTGCTAGTTAGGTGAGAAAAAGCTCTCTCCTTTGATAAAAAGCTTCTTCATTTTCCACCCTACTTCCAAAAAGCTACCTTCAAGTTCAATAGGTAAGGGAAACTTTATTGAATGTTCATTTTGTTATATGGTATGATGATGATTGTAGATGCTTGTCAAAGATTGATAGAAATATAAATGTGTTCTAGGTTGTTGGAGTTTTCAAAATTTGAAATTTTGCTTTTGAATGAAGATATGGACTTTGAGGAGATATGATGATGTTGATTGTCTTCTCTTATTGAAAGTTCATTGTTGATTATGAGAAAATATTAAGGATGCTCAAAGTTCTAACCTTGATTTCAAAAAGTTTGAAAAGAGGGAACATTGGGAAAAATGGGTTTGTCAAGTCCTAACTTAGTTCAAAGAGTTTGAAAATATGGAACTTTGGGAAGATGGGTTTATGAAATCCTAACTTTGATAATTGGGGATTTTCAATAGAATATGTGATTAATGAAGTATTTTGTGTTGGTTTGATGTTTAAAAGCTTGTAGAAATCATTGATGAGACTTTTAGAATGATCTTAGATGGTTGGGCAGTAACTGAAAGCATGAAAGGTGCCTTTTTGTGAAGAACTTGCATTCTACATATTTTGCATTTTGGTTGAGCGAAAGTACTTCCAATAGTGACCTTTTGGTAGAGTGAAACTTCTTGTAGAGCAAAAAAGTGTCACAAAGAATTTATTTTGCTAAGCGAGCCCATCTTGCTATGAAAATTGTGAGTGACAAAGAATTTAGGTCACCGAGTGAGCTTGTCTTACTTAGCAAGACAATTGAGTTAGGTTGAGCAAGAATTTAGTGTGGCTAAGGTGCTGAGCGAGAATTGTTGAATTGAAGTAGAACCCTTTTGGAGTTAAAGTGTTTTAATGGAATTAAAGTTTTAACAAGCAAAATCTAATTCCCTTATACTTGTGCTACTAATGGTTTGCTTTGAGTGTTTTCCAAAAGAAAAAACTTAATCAAGAAGCATGGAGAAAGGTGTGAAGCATTTCCCTAAAACAAAGGTATTTCAAATCTGAAGCGTATCCAACTTCAAAAGCTAGAGGAAGAAGAAAAAGAGTCATGAGAAAACTGCATCTACTTAAAGGAGGAAGAAACCTTACTATTGCAGAAGACTTATTTTTCTGAAGTAGCAATACTCATGGCTATGCTAGAGAAAGTAGAAGCCATGAGCCAATAACAAGCACAAGCACCAATGACCATAATTTTAAATTTAAATTGTGTGCAAATTGTTCCAGCTAAGGAAGAAGTAGGAGCCAACTACACTATTGGAGACAACACACAACTGATCTCCTTGACCTCCAAGCCTCTCAAGGAAGAAGCAATGGTCAACTTCAAGCTCTATTTAAGGATGAAGAGACGTTGAAGCTCATTACTAGGAAGGAAATTAGGATAAAGAGGGTATACATCAAGAAGTTGTATTGCACACATACATACACACACATATCTTTAGCTTCTGATACTAGTGTTTCTTAGCCCATACTTTCTTGGATTTTAGAGCCAAATCCACTTAGACATAGAGTGTTTGTAAACATCTTCTCTAGGGGATCTTATAGATGAGTTTTTCATGAAAGATGTATTAGGTACGTGTTCTCAAACAAGACTCATTTAAGATAAGGAACCTCAAAAGAATAATCATGGGATTACTGCTTCTAAAGGTTGTGAGTAAGCACAACAAAATGCCATGTGAGTCAAGTAACATCTACTACTTTAGGTTCGAAGCTTGGATATGATTTTTGAAAGGATAGTCAAGGGGAGCTTGGGAATACAAAACTATACTGTGAAACAAATGCCCCCTTGAGTAATTGATAAACATAAATTCAAAATTTGAAAAACATTAACTGAAAAATTGAAAGTGAAATAAGGACCTTATTTATTGAGGAATTGAAAATATTTTCTCTTGAACATTGAACAATACATACCATTTAATGACCGTATTAAAGTCGCATAAAATGTCTATATCAAAATTGCACTAAAATATTTGTTTATAAATTTACCTAAATGTGTTATACTTGGGTGGGAAAAATACCTATAAATAGATTTATAGATAAATCGATAGTTAAATTGTAAATTTATAGATACACTACTATTGCATCACTAAATGATGCCACTTTGACCTATACCTTTACTTTTCTTCTAACAATGTTAAAACAAATATAAATTAATTTTTTAAAAATGTAAGTCTTTATATATGGCACATATATGTCTTTGTTCTATTTTGGTAAATAATTTAAAAATAAAATTGTTTACTATATAATATGTATATTGTCTAGTTGATTTTTTTGTTACTATTTTATAGGCATGGAGTATCCATTGTCTTTGTTATTGATTAAATTCCACGGAAAAACTTAGTCGACTACCTTTAAGTTGGGTTTCTTTTTCTAATAATATTTTTTTTTCATTCATAAGACTTAAACTCAATACATTAGGCCTTGTTTGGGGTGATTTTAGTTTTGAGTTTCAAAATTTTAAAATAACAATCCGTCTTTAGTTTTAATTTAAAAAAATTTAAACCAATTTTCAAAATATGATTAGTTACAAATAAACTCATTTTGAAAGTTTCATATCATATTAAAATTAGTTTAAGAGTATTTTTATGTGGTGGAAATGACAATAATAATGATAATAATGTTAACAACGACGATAGAAGAAATACTAGTGGTGACTGCAATGACAATGACGATGACAACGATGGTGGTGAAGGTAGTAGTGGAGGTGGTGGCGATGTCGATGGTGGTAGTAGTAGCGGTGTTGGTGGTGAGAGCCGATGATAGCGACAATGGTGATAAAAATTATTTAATGTCTCAACAATAATTATCCTCAATAAATGAAGACATCTATAATTTATAATAATAAAAAAGGAAAAATTACTTAGTTGATACTTATAATTGCACAAATTTTACCTTTTAATCTCTATACTTAAATTCATCCTGTTTAGTTCATATACAAACACTTTTGGATTCATTTTGTTATTGCAATTACACAAACTTTACCATTAAGTCTTTCTTATTTTGTAAAAGGAACTAAAAAGTATCCACAAAAGTGGATGTACAAAGACAAAAAAGATAATTTTTAAATTTACTAATTAAAAAGATAAAATTTGTGTAATTATAATTAAACATCAAATAAATATTTTTCCTAAACTTTATTTGTTTTTTTTTACATAAAATACACATCATAATCCACATGAGCATAAAATTGCATGTGCACAATATTTTTTCCTTGTACACACTGCCTCCTCAGCACCAATAAACAATCCCAATCCCACTTTGCGCTATCTTGGTGCGTACTACGGAAATACACACTAACCGACTCAGACTCTGTATTAGGTTCTCTCTTTTCCGCGAATCCAAATCTTTTCCCAACCCCTCCCTCTCTCCTATATATATATATATCTCTCTCTTCCGCATTCCACCGTTCGTTCTCCGCGAAGACGGAACTACGCGGGTTTTCCATGACTGCGCGAACATCTTCCGTCACTCTCCCGACAAAATCACGATACGCTCTCCTCTTCCCCCTCTCCGCTTCTTCGCATTCTCCGATTCTTTCTTCCGTCGCGGATTTTGATACGTTCGAGAGCGGATTAGGGTTTTGATAGGTTCGCGATTTCGGTGGAGAAAGAGAGGGACGGAGATAGATACATAGAGAGAGGGAGAAAGTGTTCGTTAGGGTTTTTTGTTTGGCGTATTTCTTGTTTTGGAGATGGGGAGCGACGATCGGGACGGCAACCGGCTGATCAAGGCGAATTTCTCCGCCGACGGAGCGGTGAGGCTGAAGGAGAGTTTGATGGAGAAGCTCAAGGAGTTCATGGGGGATTATACGGACGACACGCTTGTGGTACGAACGAAAATTGTGCATTTTCTGGATTGTTGTTGTTGGAATGGTTTTTTTTTTGAGGGCGAAGTGTGACGTTGATTGCGAAATTGTTTTTGTGAATATGACTGATAAATAAATTGGTCCCGCGGTGGTTTTCCTGTGAAGAACTAATGGTGATTTTGTCTTGAAATTTTTGTGTAGTGGTGTGTTGTTTGTGAATGCTGTGTGTGTTATGTGTTGAATGAGGGAGGGGGTTGTGTTGGAAAATGTGTGTAAATTGTTGCTTGAACGGTTAGGGTTTTTTTCTGCATGTTATGGCGTGTGTTTAGGAATATGGATATAATGTAAGGTGGGAGATGTTAGGGTTTATTGAAAAAAATAAAATGGAGGTCACTTGTGCATTAATGTTGAAGGCTAGCATATTTAATGTGTTTGAAAATGTGATGCAGGTTGTAGTGCATGCTAATTTCTTTTGATATGTGACTTCGTGTCCCTGGTGGTTGATATCATGATTTGGGGAAATCATAGATTTAAATTGCTAATTTCTTTGTGGGCAAATGCTACCAATGGTGAGCCCAAAAACCTTGATGTTGCAGTAAAATTGCAGTTGTGGACCATTTTTAAAACCACGGGTGATACCTTGATGCAGATACACTGTGCATTATGCACACACTCTACAAGTGTCTGTTTAACATGGTTGGACGTGCTCCAATGAGTTTACAAACACAACCTACATATGTTGGGCAGGAGCACGTGCATGCAAAATGAGCTTCATGTAGTTGTGCTATAACATGTGTGTGACATTGAACACACACACATCATTCAAGATCCTATTTTGAAAAGTATAGGTAACTTTTGGGGGAATTATATTTATGCTAAGATGAGGTGAGGTTGGCACAATGGTAAGGTTGCCTTGTGAACTAGAGGTCATGGGTTCAGATCCTGGAATTGGTCTCTGCTTGCAGGGGTAAGCATGCCATCCTCCCCACACCTCACTAGGCATGAGTTTCGTGTGAGTCTCATGCTGGACTGCCCCCTAATTGTGATATAAAGATTGTGACACGTGAGGAAGAGAGTGATAACTTAGGAGAATAACACCACAAAGCTAACCTTGGGAGAATCATGCCATAGATGCTAGCTATTGTACTTGGAAAACCCAAGGCCTTATAAACCCTACTCTAGAATCCCATGCCTCCATACTTTAAAATTGGATAATAACATCCCACCATGCTTCCATCCCTGGGGCCCATGCAGGTTGGTTGTGCACTAGCCGTTTGACTAGTTTTGTTGGGAGAATCACACCCCAAAAGCTAACCTTTGGAGAATCATGCCATAGATGCTAGTTGTTGTAGTTGGAAAGCCTAAGGCCTTATAAACCCTACTCTAGAATCCCAGGCTTCTAATGTGGGACATAAGTACCATACCTTGAAATTGGATCTTAACATCCCACCACACTCAGATTGAATAATCTAGGATTCAGTATCAGAAGGCTTGAGTACGAAAGTAGCGCAGCCCCGTGCCCATGCAGGCTGGTTGTGCAATAGTTGTTTGACTAGTTCGGTTAGGAGAATCACACCCCAAAAACTAAACTTCGGAGAATCACACCATAGATGCTAGCTGTTGTAGTTCGAAAGTCTAAGGCCTTATAAACCCCACTCTAGAATCCCATGCTTCCAATGCGGGACATAAGTACCATACCTTGAAATTGGATCATAACATCCCACCATGCTCCGCAGCCTCGTGGCCACAGACTAGCCCTTGGACTAGTTCAGGGGAGCACTGCAATGCCAATGTCGTTACCCATGTTGCTCGTTTCCAGTTGGGAGACATGGTTGAAGCCTGAAGTCTCTGATACCATTTAATGAGAACATTGGGAAAGTCACATTGCAAAAGCTAGCTATTGTAGTTGAAGAGCCCATGGCCTTTTGAACTGCACACTAGAATCCCATACATCTAGTGTGGGACTCAAGTCTCAAGTACCATACCTTGCAATTGGATCCTAACAGCAGCAAACCCTCTAGTGAGAAAAGCAGATCAATAGAAGATAATCTGATTAACAAATAATATAGAGGAAAGTCATACTCTGCAATATTTTAGGAGAAACCATTAGAGAAGAATTTTCCTAAATAAATCTATTGAAAATTAATTTTGTTATAGTCCAATACTCCAATGGTGTTTTTTGATTCATGTGGCTAGCTCTGCCTAGTGATACAATTCTTACTTGTTGTTGCTTCAATGTTTAGCATTCATTTATGTTGTGCAATGATGTTTTTTAACTTCAGAATTTCATTTTTATTTGTAAGCCATTGTTGTTGTTGTCGTCATGTGGCTAGCTCTGCCTAGTGATACAATTCTTACTTGTTGTTGCTTCAATGTTTAGCATTCATTTATGTTGTGCAATGATGTTTTTTAACTTCAGAATTTCATTTTTATTTGTAAGCCATTGTTGTTGTTGTCGTCATTGCTGTGTACATATGAGGATATTGTATTTCTATTAGTAGATATGCTGCAGTGGCAATTACAATGAGGTATTAAAAATTTCTTATGATGAATTTGACTTTATTGAGTAAACTAACTTTAGTTTGCGCAATGACAGGATTATGTTATTGTGTTATTGAGGAACGGTAGGCACAAAGAACAAGCAAGGAATGATTTGAATGTTTTTCTGGGAGAAAACAGCGATTCATTTGTATCCTGGTAATTTGGTCTCTTTGATAGATAGCTTTAAGTTAATTTAATTGCAGCATATATAGTTTTTACACCCATCATTATGTGCTAACATGTATGCATATGTTGTTAACAGGCTCTGGGATCATCTGGATATATATTTAGATTCATATGTACAACCTGAAGCATTGCTAGATGAAGCTCCTAAAAAAAGGTTTATAGCAGAGGTTCAAGCTGGGGAGGATGATTCTCAGCATTTAAACTCACAGTCAGAAAGAGGAAAATCTAGTAAGTTATCTAGAAGTCGGCATAACAAAGATTGGAAAGGATTGATGAGGGGAGAAGCTGAATCACCTTCCATTCGAAGCTCTGTGGTTGACAATGCTCATTTGGAGCTTGAAGCCAATCAGGGGCCAAGGTCCCTATCTCCTAAGCCTCCAGTTCAGAAGAAAAGGGGCCGAGCTGATGAACAACCGAGGATGAAGGTTTGAATTGCTACAAATATTTGCTCAATTTACTGTCTACTCAGACATTATTCAACTTAAGTTCTTCCATTTGATTTCATCAGTTATCATAAGCTAATAAAAGTTGGGAGGTGTACTAACTGATTTAGTTTATTTTATTTTCATTTAATGTCCATGCTGTATACTTTCCTTTTAGAAAGATGCTTAGGTTGATGAAATATGTCAAATAGAAAGACATAAATTGCATTAATTTGAGCTCCTATATTTTATTGACACTCACAAGGAAGGATTGTACATGTTTTTATTTCCATCACCTAGTAATTGAGATAAATCAATATCATCCTTGTGCAAGATAAAATCACAACTCAGTTGCACTTTCCTTGTTAGCCTATTCTCCTCTCTATTTTTGTTTTTTAATGAGAAGAGTGCTAGGAAGACTCTCTCACACACTCTATTAGTTCAAATCTATTGAAAACTACAAAATGTAGAGTGAAAATCAATAAATATGATGCAAGACTCACAAAATTGTGTTATTTTCAATAAATTTCATCAAATAAGAAAGAGTGTATTCAAGTGTGTTTTCCTAGCATTTCTCTTTGCAATAGAATAACAAAGTGCTTATTGATCATTTGCTTTCAAACATCTAACTGATTAACTTCTACAGAGGGATGTTGTCTCACAAGTAAATATTGCTGCTCCACGGAGGCTGCTTCAATTTGCAGTGCGAGATGCAGTAGCGACTTCAAGGACAGCCACAGGCATGTCAGTGGAGCCTTCCCTAAAACGTCTTCGTTCTGTAGTTTCTACATCTGCTGGCGATTCATCTTTCGTGGAACGTCCACAGAGGATGCAGCTTGCTTCCAGGGTGTCAAATCCAATGGCTACAATGATTAAGGCTGTGGCAGAAGCTGCCGAAGATGTGATAAAGTCCAAGCCATCTGGAAGTGTATTTGATAGACTTGGTCGTGGTATTGATACATCAGATGACAACAGGCAACTTGAAGATAGTTACCAACATCAGGAGCAACATCATTTATTCCATTCTCAAAGAACTGAGTACAATGGGGGGTATGCTGCAAATACAACTATGGCGGGACATGAAACTGGTTATCCTTCTGATTCTAATTCAGACAATGAAGGGTTTAATGATATTAATGTCATGGATCATAGGGTGTCTGGAGCTTCTCAGATCCGCCCCTCTGTTGGAAACAGGGGCAACGATTCACTGATGGTGCAGTATAGTGTAGCAAAAAATGTTGATGATAGTTTGCGCCAAAAGCGGAATCGAGAACAGGAGCAACTTGCAGCATCACCCAACACATCTCATAAGATAGTGAATATTTCTGTTAATGTAAATACATGGAAACCTCCACAACATCAGGTATCACGAGAGGTTACAGAATTAGATGGTAATATAACTTTTTACAATGAAAGAGGAGATCCCAGATCTAGTACACGGCTGGTGAAGGAGAATGCCAGCACTCTAAAAGTTAGTAATGGGAATGTGAGTTTTCAATACTTGCTTACATTCTGTGATACTGATTTTCTGTTATGATTTAGGGTAAAATACATTTCACCTCCTTGAAGAATAGCTCGTTCTTGACCTACCTCCCTGAGCATTTTTTTTACACTTAGGACATGTTTGGATAAGCTTATCCAGAAACACTTCCAGGAAAAGAAAATAAGAAGAAAAACATGAAATGAGCTTCTCTCTAAGCTAAAATTAGGTTTATACATAAGTTACTTGAGAAAGCTTCTACAAGTTTATGTATAATCTAAATTTAGCATATGAAGAACCTCATTTCAGTTTTTTCTTCTCCCAAAGGTGCTTCTGGAGAAATTTATCCAAACAAGTATCACCTTGATAATTTGGTTTTAAGTGAAAATTTTACTCAGTTAAGTCAAATTGGGGGGGGGGGGGGGGGGGATAGAGGGTTCAAAACCAAACTAGATGGGGTAAAAAATGTATTTTACCTAAATATTAAGAAATATAACCGCCTAGATTGTTTAGCTGTACATCACTTTCATTGATATCATGTCATTTAACAGGCAAACCCTGCTCTTGATGTTCAGAAAGAGTTTAGCAAGGCTCACTTAACTGCTTCTGGTGAGTTTTAAATCTTCTCTACTGGAAATTCTTATTTTTGAGACATTCGAATATTTCATTTCTGGTTCTTGGTGTTTAAATTATTTATTTATGGTGAAGGGTTGTATTTATCATTTTACAGTGTTTTTTTCCTAAAAAAAAACAATATCTTTTGAAGATCTAGGGTATTTATCAGGTGTAGAATTGATTGCATGCATCTTGTGTATTCTCAGGTTCTAATGCTGCTGGTCGTCCATCTGAAGATGTTGATTCCAGAACCATTTTTGTTAGCAATGTAAGAACTCTTACTCTTTTGTTCTTGGTGTGGGAGGGAAGGCTTTAGGGATAGGTAGGATTTGTTTGATTTCTGATGTTGGTTGTCACAGGTTCATTTTGCTGCCACCAAAGATGGCCTGTCTCGGCATTTTAATAGATTTGGGGATGTTTTAAAAGTGATTATAGTTACAGATGCAGCAACAGGGCAGCCAAAAGGGTAAGATGTGTCAGAATTTTGTTTTATTCATTATATATTCAGTATATCTTTTTGGCGAAGTTATATTGATTCACATTTAATTGAGCAGGGCAGCTTATGTTGAGTTCATGCGAAAAGAAGCGGCAGATAATGCATTATCTCTGGATAACACTTCTTTCATGTCAAGAATTCTCAAGGTATTTATCACTGTTTCGTTCTCTCAAGTTATTTATATCCCCATCAATTATATATTTAATTTGCTTCAGGCATTTTTCTCCTCCTTTCCCTTTCATTTTTTGGATGTAAATTTCTAGTCTCACTATTGATGTTTGTGGCACATATAACCTCATTAAATTAAGAACTTTTTGTTGGCTTTTGATTGCGTATTAGATTGCCCATCTGTAGTAATACCTAACAAACCTAAAGCAGTGTAAGTTTTATTTCTGATTTAACCCTGACTTACATTTGGCATCAAAATGGGATTCTTGGAATTATATCCAGTGAGCTGATCCTGGTCAACTCCTGGTTAAAAGTAAAATCTTTAAACATTTTAACGATAGCGGTGCAATGCAAATGATAACCGGCACACAATGCAAAGTGCTACACCTCAAGAATCACCTCAAGTGCTACTCCTCAATGCAAATGATAACCCATCTGTAGTAATACCTAACAAACCTCGAGTGTGTTTTGTTCTAATGCATAAAATGAGCTCACTTTTTTTAGCTTTTTAGCTAAAGACTAGATTGATGAATTAATTTGTTTTTGCAATTACTCATCTATTGTAGGTTATTAAGAAAAGTGCTACTCCTCAAGAATCAGCTCCAGCCATGGCATGGCCACGCATTGTTAAGGGTTCTCCATTCCCTTCTGCTAGGTTTTCCAGACATCCCTTTCCAAGAGGTATTCCTGGTGTGTTTAGAGCTCGACCCCCAATTAAACTGGGTGCCAGGAGCATGCAATGGAAGCGGGATGCTCAGGGATCAGGATCTGACAGTAGTTCATCAGTGAATACCGGCAATGTTGCTGCTCCTGTTGGTCGTGGGTTCACCTACATCAGAACAGAATCTAAGCCAGAAGGCAGCTTGGGTACGACAACATAGTTTATTTCTTAAGATGGTGTTGGACTGCGATTTCATCAGAGTGCTTTTTCATGTCCGATGGCCTAAAAATTGGTAAAAAAAAAATTATTGATGTAAGAAGATGCCTGCCCTAAATTTTCGATTTTTTCATATGTACATGGAGGATATTTTATATCTAGGTGTCTATGTAGGTAAGTAGATGACGTTTCTAAAAAAAGAGGTAAATGACGTTCAATAATGTTTATTTTTTTGTGTCATCGGTTGAAGCTACAGGGGAGGACATTGATTTTGTTAGAGTGCACAGATGAGAAGAATGTTGTGGATATGTTGGAATTATCCGTACATTTGAAGTGTGTGGATAAGGTGGATCTTGTGGTTTTGGTTGCGGGATAGCATGTTTCTCTGCAATTTTTTTGTCATGTGCTACCTATGAAAAGATTAAATAAAAAAAAAGGGGTAAAGGGGAATAGTTGAATTTCATTTAGACTGCGTAATTATCTTCACTGTTTCAGAACTTAAGGAAATTAAATATTTTATTCTTTCTGTAATTTTGCAGTTGTGTTCCTGTGGTTGATGATGCTTCATTATTTTCCTTTCACAATACTTATATCGTATATTTTAGCCATAGCAATGTTAAGCATCCTTTGTGGAACCTTAATCAATTTTTCAGGGAAATCCTTAGTTTCCATGTTCCGTATGTCATAGAATTTCAGCATTCGCCTTTTTAAGTAGGATCCACCAAGTAAAATATGATCACAACAAGTGGATTATAGCAATTTTTGTGATCAATTTGTCATAAAGTATCAGAAATTAAAAATTCATTGGCATAGACCAATGAATATAGGAAAATTCGGATCAATTTGTCATTAATATGGTAAGTGACACAATACAGAAATTTTTTCATGTGTAATAATGGTCGAAATTCTTTTCATTTCTTTCCCATTCCATTTCTTTAGATCTGTTTCAAATTCTTGCAACAATAGCATCCATCTTATCTCAACTTTAGAATCTAACAAAGACGATAGGTAGAAGCTCTTTCATGGTAATAGTATAATTATCTTGTACAACATCCAATGTTATTGAAGTTCTCAATGCAAATCATCACGCATCATCATTAGTGGGAGAATCCAATCTAGTTGTTGGATGATGAAAGTGGTGGATAGAACCATGATAAACAAATTTCTTGACATTGCGAATTAAACTTAAAACTTTGCATCCTTTTGTAGCAAATTAGTTAATGGAAGGATAATCTTACTATTTTTTTTTCATGAAATCTTATATATATTCATTGTTCAAGTTGATCAGAACATGAAGGTCATTCTACATATGAATTATGAAAGTACTAAAAGTGTAAACAAGGACATTTCATTAAATATAACAAATTGACTAAACATGTCATTCAGACTAGTGTGATTGACGAAATGCAAATTTAAGGATTTTTTTTATAATGTTGTCTAATGCAAGTTGTTGCCAATAAAATTAAATTAAATTTATTTTATTAATTTTTTAAAAAAAATACGCAGATAGTATTGGATGAATAATATCTTATTTTAAAATCCAGTGGACCAACCATTTAATCAATACTTTATAGATCAAAATTAATTAAAATGTTATAGAATAATTTCACATTTATTTGTGACTTTCAAAATATTTAAATTATAAAAATTATCTTGAAAACAATAAAATAAATAATCATTTCTATTAGTGAAGTAAATGAAAAAGTTATAAAATTTTGAAATTTTAAAAAATATTTGTGGATAAATAGGAGAGTATTTTATAATAATTATAAAAATATTTAATTTTTAAAAATAATTTTATGGATGGATTGGATATCCATTCATAGAAAGAATTTTTTAACGAATCCATCCATATAAAGTATTAACAAATGAATTGGACTAAAAGGATAATGGATAAAATGATTTTCAATAAATTTTTAATTCATAGTATAGATAATGGATTGTTTTTAAATCATCCATACAATCTCAATAAAATGTTATCCAATCCATCAATATGACAGGCTTACCAAGGATTAATCCAATAATGAACCAAATTCACTAATTAAATGAGTAAGCTCTTCATATTTATCTTTAAACTCTTCAAAATCTACCTATGAATATAGAGATGTGTCATATAAGTATCACATAATTAGGAGTGAAAATACACTAGGTCGAATTGAATCTTACCTGAACTTGGTCTAACTTGTTTTATAATTTTATAGTTCAGGTCAAGGCTTATTATTTATGATGGAGTTAGTTGTTAGGCCTCACCTAACCTTCATATGTTGTCTGTCTTGTGAGTATTTAAAGGCCTATTTAATGTTAGGCTTAATTATTTTTTTTAATTGAGATATACTCCTTTTTCATATTGCTACTTATCAATTTTTTTTTTATTTTGTTACCTCATGTTTCTAGTTATGTGATTTTGGTATCCTCGTTAGTCATTAAGTGATAACATAGTAGATAAAATATCATGTTATCACTTTCAATCATCCCATTTAATTTTCACATATTTATTAATTTTTTAATAAAAAAATTGTTGCTAGATTAAAAAATAAAAATAAAAACAAAAACATTTTTAATTGATACACCACGTGTGACTAAGAGACATCCTGCTAAGAGGAAGAGAGGCATCCTTCTACCATTTCTGCGCTTGTGCCCTAAGGGAGTAGATCTGCATAGATTTGCCTTTTGTCCATTGATGGTTAATCGAAAGAGTGCAATGTGTGGGTCGTCATCACACACTAACAAGAACTCGAGGAAGGGTTTTTGTAGATGCCCATATTGGAACATAAACAAATGTCGTCTCAGTTTATTTTTGTTTTGTGTTGTAGGATACTAGGTATTGTAGATTTTTTAAGTGGATTCCAAATTCTATTGAGGAGAAGATATTTTCTGATGATGTGAACAACATTTTCTACAGAGGGGAGTGATTAGGTTTGGTACATTGAGGAGAATGAAAAACTAAAGTTGAGAATTGCTTCGTTAGTTAAGGAAACATAAGCAAATGTAGAAGAAATAACAGATCTCAGGAGAAAAATTGCAAAGGAAAGAGAAGAATGTCGTGAAGAAGCTTTGAAGCAGAAGATAAAAATTTGAAGGAAACAAAAGAAGCTTGCTATTGAAATGAATAGGGTGAAGCTGTTAGGTTTTGTACTTGTAATCCTTTGGTTCTTCATACTTTATTGACCACTGTAATTGCAATGAATGTTGGTAGTGTTACAAGAAAGTGATTTAATTTGTAGGACTGTAAAACTTAGATGGTTGGTGTTGGTTTTAAGTTAGAATGTTGTGGTCTTAAATTTGTTAGGTTCAGCTATACAAGTGACAATGATGTATTTGATGTAATTGGGTTCATTGAATGGTATGAGTTTATGTTTTGTGCATGATTATCTCTGAATTTGTGATGTGTCAATCCTTATCTTAAGTCCCTTGTTACCATATGTATTTGTTTTAGGTACCTTTAATTTAATCTTTTTTGGATTTGGCACCTAAAAATTTCAATTTTTTTTATTGAAGTACCTGCATGATCTTGAAAATTTTAGTCAAAGTCTCTATTAGACAAATAAGGCATACTAAACTAAACAACATCTTTAATAACACAAAACTGAATCCATGTGGAATTAATCATGAAGTCACATTTTAATTCCAAATGGATAAATATATTGAGTGATAAAAATGAAAGAAAATATAAAAAGTTAGAAACTAACATTTTAAAATCGTTACTTCAAATAGTGTTTCAAAAAATGATTTTATCCAATTTCCTAGTTACCTTTTATAAATAAATTATGATTTTATTATTTTTCGATCATTCTACACTTTTTTCAACTACTTCAACAATTAGTTTTATTGAACGCTTATAATTTAATAAGCTAGTTATTTAACTTCCAACTATTAGTTACCTTTTCAGCTTCTACTTAGTTTTGCCAATGTAGCTGAAAGGTGGAAGATGAAAGCTGGTGGGTGGAAGTTGAAAAACTATGTTTGATAAAACTAACTGTTGAAGTAACTGAAAAATATAAAATGACAAAAAAATAATAAAGTAATAATTATTTAAAAAGAGAAACTAAGGAATTGGATAAATATACTAAGGATAAAAATAGAAGATAATATAAAAAACTAAAATCTAACGTTTTTAAAATGTTACTTCAAGTAGTGTTTCAAAAAATACTTAAAACTAAAAGTTAATTGAAATATCCTTTCAAACATAGTTAAAGAATTTCAATTTCTTGATTTAGTTTGTAGAATTTGAAATTCTAAAATTTTAAATAATTAAAATATTTTGGAAAAGTTCTAAAAATTCAATTTCTTTCTAAATTTTTTTAGCCAAACAACATACTTCACCACAAACCATTTTAAATTCTTAAAATAAAAATGAATTGCTTTCTTAAAATTCTTCGTCCTAGCATAAGGTTAGGGTCCATATATGTCGAGTAAAATCTTCGAATAGATATATTATTTTTATAAAAAGTTGTAATCTCTATCTCCTGGATCTTAACACTTTGATAATTATATTCTGAACATATGTACAAGGAGATAAGATTATAAAAATGTCTGGGTATTAATCTTCTACAGATTGACTAGATACCGCATTCTGAAAATGATCTCTTCAAAAGGTATGTTATTTCTTATACTGTTCTTGACATATTAAATCCTAAATTTTAATATAGATCATTTCAATATTACAATTCCAACCAATCAAAGATGGTTTCTTGAACGTCTTCACTTGTGGTAATTGACCTTGTCACACACGTTAGAAAAACTGAGTATCATCTTTGTTTTCATACTAATAATGAATTAGTAACTTAATTGTACTTTGCATTAACACACAATTTTCAGCCGTGCCCTTTGTTTTTTGTGTCACTTTCTTCTAGTTTGGTACAACCTACAACTACAAATAGCAGTCTTCACCTGGAGCCAAAGAAAAGGGACACGAACCCATTGATTAAGATGGCATAGCAAATTCAATAACGGATATAGACAAATTATGCAGCGTAGAGATGTGTTCATTGCAGGCCATGTTTCCTGACTTATGAATCAAATATATAAATATCTTCAGCAATCATCAAAATGCTTTTCAGGTGCCCAAAAATGATTGGTATGAAACATTACTTGACAGTAAACTCTATATAGTGCCAAACCTTAGTATAATATTGACTAGGGTTGATTGTTTATCATGTGCATATAGTATTCACTTTAAGAGAATTCAAGTTTAATTAAAATTCTTCAGATTTAATAAGTAATTAATTAATTTTCAACTCCAAGCTGAGAAATATCCTCTATACGAATTAAGTACAAACAAAGATTACATATTATCATAGTATCAAGTTATTTTGTGAATTTACTTTTTACCTAAACAAAAATATATGTTATCTATTTTAAAAAAATTGTATCTCATCTACCACTACGTGATGCAACTTATTTATTCATCTTGATAACATTTTTCCTTGTTCTCAATAATAAATCGACTAATTAAACCATCAATCAATATTTATCTAATTTGAAAAAAACTTAGAAGAAATTATTTGATTTTCTTATTTTTATTTCTCGAACGGAGAGATCCATGGATCAAGATCCTAATGTATATAGATACAAATGGTTCAATAAAAGTAAGAATTTTTAGAAATATTTGGACTATTTCATATTTTAGCAAAATAACCACTTTCAAGTAGTGTTTGATAGATTATATATTAATCAATCAATTATCAATATGTTGTTAGGTTTAAATAAAATTGGATTCGAATCCCTTAAACAACATCTCTAGATCAAGTTTGATGGATGAAAAACAAGAATATAATTAAAGAAAACAACTCTACTAAAGATAATCTGTCAATCAGATTTCCTAACAAAAGTTAACAATAAAAAAATCAATAAATACTTAGTATCAACAATAAGGTGATTGAAAAATTAGAATATCATCATGTCAATTATATATGCACTCGATGATATATTGTAAATTTGCTATAATACCATGCTTTATACATTTTTTCAAATATATTCATTATTGATGATGATATATTAAATTACCATATTGGTAATTGTAAGAATTGGGCAAAGATACAAAAGACCGAACTACTTCTTAATCTGTGTAAACGGTTTTGGTCGTTTTCGCCTGGATCAAATTTATTGGATTTTTTTTTTTCATTTGTTTAAAATTGTGTGAAATATTGTTTTGCTTTCAAGTTATGAATCAGTAGGGAAATCTCGAGGCTAGCTGATTCGTACAAGCATGCTTTTTTAGTTATATACGATGTAAGTAATGTTCTTCAACAAAATCTAAGCTTTTTTTTTAGACTAAAAGGTCCCCAACCAAGAAGTGTCCATTTTATGTATTTATTTTTAATAAAACTATATGAGTTGGTCTAAAGGCCCACTAGAGTGGAGAAAAGCCTAACAACTCAACTAACACTTATACAAATATTGAAAAATTATCCGAGTACAAAATTTCCACATTAACAAATAACATGATTCAAACTCAAATGCTTATAAAATGTGAGTTTTATTCTTACCAACCAAATCATCATTTCCTCTATTAGTTGTATCCTAGGCCAAAACTAGGACCAAGTAATCAATTAGAATCTTCCATCACTAATAATAAATGGATGAATCAACAAGTGCGGTGCTGTTACTTGGACGTTAAGTAGTCCAACAAACCAGCTTGTTTAATAAAAGCCAATTATTAGAAATACATCACACAAACGTAGAGACAATTCATAATCACCAACCATTACTTCTTCCACATTCTGCCCCCTTTTCTAATTTTTCCAACAAAAATAATTGATTAAAGTACAATAAATTGTCTATTGTCCATTTTTTAATTACATGGTGTGATGAGTATGTTCTGTTAAATATCTTAAATTATTAAAAATTAAGCAAACATTAGTTGATTTTAATTTATGCCCAAATTCATAACTTTGTGGAGTTGTCATACTCATGAATATATATTGAATTTTTCGATTACAATTTACATTTTCTTTTTTTTTCTCTTTTTGTTAACTCTTTTTAATCACGCATACTTTTCAATTTTAATTTAAGGGGAAAATAGAAAGGCTCTACCTACATTCAGTGACGGATCCACATTAAAATGAGGGGTGCAAATGCATTCTCTCATTTTTTTTTTTAAATTACTTATAAATATGTTGAGTGTGTAAACTTTGTCCCTTCTAATTTTGTGTATTTGACTCCTATATTCCTAATTTTTTACTCCTTTCATAATATTAATTATTATTTTTTAAATAAATTATCTCCCTAACTTAGGATCCTAGATCCGCCAGACGATAGCTACCATTTATCTTAATTTTAAGTTACTTTCCTTAATATTTAAATATAAAAGCCAAATTTAAAATTCTAATTCTTACTTAAGTTTTTTTATTTCTTCGTGAAATCTACCTGATTTCTTTCATTGTTTTAAAATTCACAACATGTAAGAGTAGTACAATATGCAAATTGGTATGTACCGATAATAGCACTAAAAATATAATTAAAGTGAAAACGACTAAATTTATATAAAAATTCACCGTAAAAATAAACTATTTATTTTTATATACCATCTTATACTTTATATAAAAAGCAAATGGGTGTATATTTTGTATTCTAATTACAAGAAACATAAACTGACTTTTAGATGATTTAATTTTTAATATAATATTGTATTTTATTTTATTGTGAAATCTATTAATAAAACAATCACTCATTCTTAGTGTATTCACTAATTGACCTATTCTTTATGTAAGACTTTTTCGTTAGTGATTTTTTTTCCTTAAATTACATTTAGCCACTAAATGTAAATGCAATTACTATTTTCTTAGTAATAGATATAATTAATAATCTATGATCCCTCACGTTTTCCACTTATAAATACCCTCTCCCACCATCATTCTTCATCGTTCTCTCTTTATTCACTTTCCCATGGAATCAACAAAAAGCATGTTCATGTCCTTGGCCGTCATCCTCTTCATCGCCCTCTTCTCCGCCACCGTCTCTGCTCAGGGCTCCCCAACACCGGCTCCCGATGGCGGAGCAGCCGGAACAGTTTCAAGCTCCGCCTCCATGATCGGGGCTGCGGTTGTGATCACCATGCTTGCCATCTTCAAGCACTGAGTCATCCGTTTCTATATACAGCTTTACCGAGTGATGTTTATTGTGAGTTTGGTGTTTGTATATATATACAGAATATGAGGGAATTTTTAAGGTATTTTGTGTTATTTATTGTAGCTCATAGGGGGAAATAAGAAGGATCTTATATGTCTTTTCCTACGTACGTTTATTCTTTTCTTATATTATATTGGAATCGGAATATTGTTATTTGTTATTTTGTTCATTTTAGTGCGTATTTTGTTATATATATATATATATATATATATATATATATATATATATATATATATATATAACGGTTTAATGCAATAGTACGGTTTTAAGACAAACTTAACTATATTTAAAAACTGTTTAGGATTGATATTGATTTTTTTATAAATGAATTAATTATACAAAAAATTAACCCATCTTAACACAAGATGTGGTAAGTATTATTTAATTGCCATAATAATAGTTATTTTTAGCTTGGGAGGAGTTGTCACTAAATTAAGATTGAGGAAACTAAGAGGACATTAATACGAAGATAAACTCACTCAAAAGAAGAAGAGGAAAGAGCCTTGAAGATAATAAATTGTAGTCAACCTTTAATTAATAGTTATTTTTAGACCCTTTAGTTTTGTTGGGCGTTAACAATTTTTTAATTGAATTCATGTGTGAAATTAGCTTTATTTAAGTTACTTTGATGATTTTCTTTAGTATATTAGTTTTGAGCCCTGGCCCAAACCTGAAATAACAAAAATCAGAGTGCAAGGGGATTGAATATTATATTTGATCAAAGATAATATATTTTTCACAAATGAAAGTTTTTTATTCAACAAATTTGAAAAACACAGAAACTAGTTATTTAGTCTCGTAGATGCAGTGCCGTGTTGCCAATTAGGCCTATGCCAAACGTTACTAATAGTGTAGTTTTTTTTCTCCCTATAATAATATTGTAGATATTTGAAGGACACACAATCACATCACAGTCATGGGTAAATTGCCAGTAAATTGAAAATATTCAAAATGAGATACAATCATTGATTTTTCAAATTTCAATATTCACGTAATAATTGGTCATAAAACTTTTCAAGTTACCTTTTTTAATGATATATTAAAAACATTGATTTTCAATTGTAAAGTTTTAATAACAATATTAATTTGTGATTAATAATAAGATTTTAATTGAAAGAAAAATTATTTGTTATTTATTTCGAATATTACATTTAAGGGTTATTTTTTTATCTCTTTATATACATTATAAAAATTAATATTTTTATATTATTTTCTTTATTATTTCATTCTTAACCTTTTCTCTCTTCTTTTCCTAATCTTTTTATTATTTTCTTAAGAGTTGAAATGAATTGTCAGAGTGGATAAGAGTATGAAATTGTTATAGTAGAAAACATCAATGTATGATTTTCTCAATTTGTTCTATCGTTTTACTATTTTTTCTTTTTTACTTTATAACATTTCTATTTATAAATTCTATTATTTTCTTTTCATTTTATTTTCTTCTTATACTTTTAGAATTGTGATAATATAAAATATCAACTAAGAAATATGAATATGGTTTTGAAAAATTAAAAAAAAAAGAGAAAAATTGATAATTTAATTCAATCTCAACATGGTATTTTTAATAAATTTGTTACTATTCATAAAAAGGATATAGGAATAAGTACAATTGATGAAAAAATTATAGAACAATTACTTGCAAATAACATTGAAGATATTGATAGTCTTAATCAAGAACAAAAAGATTTATAGGTGAATATTTTATTAGAAGAAAATAATGAACATAATATCATCCAGAGTGAAGTTCCTAAAAATATTTAAGATCCGGAAAAATGAAAAACTATTGATGAAAAATTTAGAGATTTAATGATAGAAAAAGATCCAATTAGACATAACGATTTACAATTTCTAAAAGATAAAAATAAAAAACATTTTAATTCATTTTTTTTATCAAATGATATTACCAAATGAAGAAAAATATGATAGGAAATGACTAGTTTATTCTAAAGATTTAGATAAAGTGTATTATTTTTGTTGTAAGTTATTTTGTTCAAGTGATATTAATCAATTAGTAAATGAAGGGACTAGAGATTGGAAAAATCTTAGTTCAAAACTCAAAAGTCATGAGACAAGTCATGAAGATATAGTAATCTAGCCAAATGGATTGAACTAGAAAAAAGATTTAAAAGAAAAATGAGTATAGATAAAAATGTACATGAATAAATTAATAAAGAAAAGGGACATTGGGAAATGGTTTTATTTAGAATTATAGCTATAGTTAAAATATCTTTATAAAAATAGTCTTGTTTTTCGTGGCATAAATGAGAAGATATATGAAAAAAATAATGGTAACTTTTTGAGTTTGATTGAAATGCTTGCAAAATTTGATCCACTTATGAAAGAACATGTTAGACCCATAAAAAAATAGTGAAATTCATGCTCATTACTTAGGTAATACTATAAAAAACCAACTTATAGAATTGTTAGCTTTTCAAATAAAAAAAATCATAATAAAGAAAGTTAAAAATGCAAAATATTTTTTTGTTATTCTTGATTGTACGTTTTATGTAAGTCATCAAGAACAAATGAATCTTTTTTCAAATGCATTGACATATCAAATTTTTCAATAAAAATAGAAGAGTACTTTATAGAGTTTTTAAAAGTTTATGATACATCAAGAAAATGTCTTTTTGATGAGCTTATTAACATTTTTAAAAAAATGCAAGCTTGATAGTAATGATGTAAGGGGACAAGATTATGATAATGAATCTAACATGAAGGGTAAAAATCAAGGAGCTAATTAAAGGAGCTTGGTAAATATTTTTCTTGTTTTTCACCCTCTCTAGGTGTCAAGTAAGTTTTGAGTGTCAAAAAGTCTTTTTCCTTCTATAAAAGTTGTGTTCAAAGAACGATCTAAGCTAATTAATGGAGCTTATAAACTTCTCAAAAGTTTTACCAAAGACACAAGGTTTTACTGTTTTTTCTAGAGTTGAAAAAATGTTAAAGTTAAAAAAATGAACTCAAAATTTGAATTAAAATATTTAATAATTTGATTTTAAGAAAAAAATTAAATTTGTAGTTAAAATTTTTGGGTAGACAATTTTTAGATTATGGAATTTGATATAAAGAAAACCAGAGGAAGTAATTAAGAGATTTTTTTTCTCAATCTGGATAGTCGATATTAACATTTTTTTGGCGAAGATTTTTCTTGTAATATAAATATTTATTAATAATGTTATTTAGATGTTACTAAGTTTTTATTATAATGCAAATATTTGTTTTTATAATTTAAATAATTATTTACTTTCAATTTTCTATCTTTATGTGCCCAAAAAACAATTCTATCTTGAAGTGACATCGAAATTTGTCCATTTGATTTAGATAATTATACAATTTATTGTAAAACTTATATATGAGTATGAAATGTGTATTTACTTTTATAATTTGAATATTAATGTTTGCCTATAAAAGCACATAACAGATATTAATATTATTTCATGAAATTTTTTCTTCTTTTTAATACATATACTGATAATTAACGTTACAATCCCTCTTTAAAGGAAGCTTTAAACTCATCAATCATAATATGCATTTTTTTTTTAAATTTGTGACTTGTTTGTTAATCAATTAAACGTTTGTCAAAAATCTCAAAAGTGAATGATTGAAAACGGGAAAGAAAAACGGCTACTTGGATGATGAAAAAGATACAACCCCATAGTTACGGGCAATAATAAATTAAGGCAAAGACGACTTTGTGTAGCAAAGCAAAAAGCAACAAAAATGAGTGTTTGAAGAAAAGAACTACATTTAATCCCTGCAATGTAGACTCTTGAGAAGAGATGAAATTTTTTAAGTGTAATTAAGTTTCAAGTGAGGATTAGCTTATAATGGATTCAAAAGACAGAAGCTTAAGGGATACTTTTGGGTACCACTGCAATGAAGGAAATTCATGGAAACTAGAGTGAGAGTTTTTATGGTATCCCCTACAATTTGTTGGATTTTGATACTATTAATTTTTTAACCAATCAAATTACATGTTATACTTTCATTAATTATTTTTTTTTATTTTCAAATTAGTTCTTGATTATTATTTTTAAAATTTTAAAATTATAACTTTATTAAATTAGAAAATATAACTAAAAATAATTTTAGAAGTCTGAACCCTAAAATCTTTTTAATTATTTTCAACCATTTTTATAGAAAATCTTTTGGAGTTTAGGGTTTAGAGTTTTAAGAATTTCGTTTCTTAAGCATAGGTTTTATAAAAGTGTTGAAAGTAACTAAAAAGATTTTAGGGTTCAACTTCTAAAATTATTTTTAATCATATATCTAATTTTAAAAATTTGCAATTTTTAAATTTCAAAATATATAATCAAGGATTAATTTGAAAAAAAATAATTAAAGAGAAAATGGCATATAATTTGATTGATTAAAAAAAATAACAGTATCAAAACCCCCCACATTATTGAGGACACCATAAAAGCTCTCTTTGATTATGTCTAAATCCTTTTTATGAGATTTTAAAAAAGATTAACTAAGTTTTTAGTTCTTAAGTTTTTTAAAATTTTATTTTTAGTCCTTAAACAAAAGTTTGATTGGTCAAAGTTTCTACACTTTTAGAAATTTTAGTTTTTAGTCCCTAAATAAAAGTTTAAACCCATTATTTTTTATTTTATTTTATTTTATGTGATTTTAAAGACTAAAAATTGTATTTTTCAAAATTTTAGGGACTAAAAACCTTAATGATTGTTGAGGGATATTGACCATCAAATTTTTGTTTAGAGAGTAAAAATCAAATTTTGAAAATTTTTAGGAACCAGGACTAGTCAAAATTTTATTTAAGGACTAAAAATCAAATTTAAAAAAAATTAGGACTAAAAACTTAGTCAGCCCCTTTTAAAAAGTTAACCCTTTCAAAATTGTATTTTTCAAAATTTTAGAAATTAAAAACCTTAATGAAAAATGTTGAGAATATTGACCGGTCAAACTTTTATTTAGAGACTAAAAATCAAATTTTAAAAAAATTTAAAAACTTTAACCAATCAAACTTTTGTTTAAGGATTAAAAATTAAATTTTAAAAAAAGAAATAGGAACTAAAAACTTAGTCATGCAGCCCTTGTAAAAAAGTTAACACTTTTAAAACTACATTTTTCAAAATTTTAAGAGCTAAAAATCTTAATGAAAAAATGTTGAAGGACCTTGACCGGTTAAATTTTTATTTAAGTACAAAAAATAAAATTTAAAAATTCAAGGGAATAAAAAATTAATTAACCCATTTAAAAAATTTGACCGTGAAGTTCTTATTTAACAAACAGCTTAAAGAAATAGGCACATAATTTATTTCATGTTAACAATGTAAAAAAATTATATTGACAATTATATTAAACTCTACCAAAAATAGAAAGTTGTAAACATGATCATTACTTAGCCAAAATCATTTACTTAATATACAATAGCACGATTGAATAAAAACAAAACAGCACAGAGAAAATATCAGGTGAAAACGATGCCCAAATTTAACAGGTGCCGAGGTTTTACATGGAAGCTAAGCAGTCCAACCAATAAGCGAAGAAGGTTGTTTAATTAAGCCAAACTAAATATACTTATTATACTTTTTGTTATTTGTTTTAGGACTTGGGGAGGAATAAGAAGGATTTTATGCTTACTTAATATACTTATTATTCGTTTAAAAATGTATGAACTTTTGTGAAGAACTATTAAATATTATTATAATATTTTAACAAAAACTAATATCTAACGTTAACTAATTAAAAAAATTATTAGAGATTACTTATCAATTTTTGAAATTAAACATGTTTTTACCCTCGGAATTATCTTCCAATTAACTTCAATTTAAATATTTTAATCTATTTTTCATTCTCTTTCATCGCAAAATAAGACTAGAAAGAAGATGGGAGCATGGTGTCACACTCAATAAAGGACATTTTTTTTTTTACCAAAATGGGTTTTTCCACAAAACAAAATATCAAAATGGGTGTTTTACAAAACTAATTACCTGTCACGGATGATTTTTGTCATGTAGAATGCAGGGGGTGCTTCCTTGACTGGCGCCTTGTGCTTTTACCAAAATGAAGAGTGGTAAACCAAGTGAGGATTCACTACAAAAGTATGAAAACCTTTAGTTCTGGAACCCAAAAAAGGAGCTAATGCTCTACTCCCACTTACAATGGAGACAAAACTTCAATTTTATTCAACTTGTCAAAAGAAAGGGATTACGTTTTCAATTTATAAAATTCACTCTAAGGTAGCCACTTTAATAAGGAGATTACTAACAAAACAAAAACAAAAAGAAGTTAACCTTAATTTTCTCTCCTCTCCTAAAATCTACCTAATCATTATATAAAAGAAAAAGCTAATCAAATCTTCTAGAATTCAAACTAACATATAATCAAATTTAATAAAATCTCCAAATAATTAAAAGTTATAAAGAGAAATCTAAAATAGAGATAACATCATCTTCGAATCTACCCATTTATTACAAATTAAATGAGTCCCAATACTTAATTAAAAGCTAAAAAAATCATGCCACTAGTTGGTTCCTCATTAAGTTTTATAAGTTAGGTCTTCTTCCACTTAAATCAAGTGCAACATCTTGAGCTCTTCTTCCCCTTCCCTTCCTTTTTATTCCACATCTTCCACTTGTATATGTGTATTGTCTTATGTTTTGAGCTTAATGAATTCTTACCAACCCGTTAAAAACATAATATTAAATTATTTGTATAATTTTATCCAATTGTTTAAGCTCTTGGACAATTCTGTCAACAAAAAACAAAGCTCTTGAACAATTGTTTCATGAGATTTCCCCCTCTAATGATCACAACTATACATGAGGATTCAGCTACTTCATGGCTAGAACAAGGCATTATCCTCCCCCTCCCCCCCCCCCCCCCCCCCCAAATCAACCAAACCTCCATAGTCCTCATCCCAAAACCATGAAAGGCTATAAACCTATTTTTCTTTGTAATGTCCTCTACAAAATCATTTCCAAAACCCTAGCCAACAGACTTGAGCCCCTCCTCCAGAAATGTATTTCCTCTAAGCAATCAACCTTTGTTGAGGGTAGATCAATTCTTTATAATACCCTCATTGCATTTGAATTTATTCATCACATGAAATGTAAAACCAAATGAAAGACAAGAGAGATGACCCTAAATATTGACATCAATAAAGCTTTTGATAGAGTTCAGTGGAATTATATCTTGAGGATTATGCAAAAAATGGGTTTCCATATGAAATGGATTAGGTGGATGAAACTTTGTTTGGAATTGGTTCACTATTCCATCTAAATAAATGGTGACCATGTTGGACCTATTTCTCCAGGGAGAGGGCTTAGATGGGGAGACCCACTATCACCCTACCTTTTCATTCTGTGCATAGAGGGTTTTTCCTCTCTTCTCAAAAAAATTGAAAGAGAAAGAGATATTCATGGTATCAAGATGTGTAGAGGGATTCCGGTCCTTTCACACTTTTTATTTGCTGATGACTATTTTCTTTTTTGTAGGGCAGCAGAAAAAAAAAACAACTACTCTCACCAACATTCTTGAAATTTACGGGAAAACATTTGACCAGATGATCAACAAGCAAAAATCATAAATCTTCTTCGATCAACACAAATACCCAACAACACATAAAACAAACTATCATGTCTTCTCTTGACGTCTTCACCATCATTGGTTCTGGAAAATATCTAGGGCTTCCCTTTATCATTGGCAGGAATAAAAAATCAGTCTTTGGTTTCTTGAAAGATGGAATTTGGAAGTGCATCAACCACTAGTCAAGCAAACAACTCTCTAAGGAGGGTAAAGAAGTCCTAATCAAGTCCTATGTTTAATCAATGCCCTCATCTTACCTAAGTTTCTACCTTTTACCAGCAACTCTATCATTGGTAGGAATAAAAAATCAGTCTTTGGTTTCTTGAAAGATGGAATTTGGAAGTGCATCAACCATTGGTCAAGCAAACAACTCTCTAAGGTGGGTAAGGAAGTCCTAATCAAGTCCTATGCTTAATCAATAGCCTCATCTTACCTAAGTTTCTACCTTTTACTAGCAACTCTAGAAGGTGATATTCAAAGGATAATGAACTTCTTTTGGTGGGGTTCATTAAAAGGTATTAAATGGCTCAACTAAGACAAATTATCTATGAGAAAGGAGTTTAGAAGTATGGGCTTTCGCACTCTCCATGGTTTTAACTTAGTCATGCTTGGGAAGTAGGGTTAGAATTTTATCACTAACCCATAGACTATAGTTTTTAATATCTACAATGCTAAACATTCCTCCAATGATGAATTTTTCAATGCCAAACTAGGACATAAACCAAGTTACACATGGCGTAACATTTTCACTTCATAGTTATCATGAAAGATGGTATTCGACGGATAATCAATTATGATCTTAAGTAAAAAAATATTTATATTTTAAGACGAATTAATACTCATAATTATTTTAATTAGATACAAATGAATACAAATATTATAAGTTATGTCTTATGTGATATCAATACATGCTTCACGAGCCTAGGTCTAAAGTATCAAACGATATTTGCCTTTACAGATGACCACTCTATTAATTCTTGGACCCAACCTTAGGTAAGATCATCTCAAAATCCTTACATGGCTTCCCCTCCCCCCTGGGTCTCGAGAATTAATCTCAATGTAGGCTCCCTCATTAGTCATGAACATCAAACATGACGCCAAGAGGTTATAGATCAGATTTTTTTATGTGAATGATTCTTGTCACATTACATCCATACCACTAATGAATACTAAGGACAATGACAAGCTCAGGTAGAGATTAACTAGCAATGGCGACTATAGTGTCAAGTCAATATATCATCATCTCATGGAGCACTAGATCCGAAATGAGCATTTGAAGCTTCCAGGAAATTGGAACATCATCTGGAACCTTTGGGTTCCACCAAAGGTGAATCACTTCATATGGAAAACTCTCAGCTAAGACTCCAATCAAAGGGAGTTCAATGCTCAAGTAATAGCTGCTATGATGACGGAAACTTTGAAAATGAGTTCATATTTTCTTGGACTGTGCCCAGGCCAAACGCATCTGGGAAGCTTAATTGCCACTAACATTGATCAAGACAAATCTACAATTGAGCTCATCTTCAACCACCTCATTTGCAGAAGTTTGCCATGATTCTATGGTGTGTTTAGAGGAGAAGAAATCAGAACCCAACCCACATGTCTCGGTATCCCTGTCAATGTAATTTCTCAATGAGTGGCTTCATGCGCATTGACCCACTGCTCTACACTCAACACCTCAGTCTGAAGCTCTATCACCATGGCAAAAACCTTTGCCAATCTAAATCATTTTGAGTTAGGAATTTGCGTTAGAGATGCTGAAGGAAGATTCATAAAAGCTAGAACAATCTACATGCCAGGAATGCCAAATCCTAGGGAAGCATAATATGGGCTCGTGATCTTAATATTTCCCAAGCAGTATAGTCAATAGCCTTTGCTCCAATAAAATGGCTCCTCTGAATTTTATTTCATTATATCTAGACCTAAAATCTTGTTCAACTTAGCTTCAAACTCGTGAGTTTTGTAAGGAGACAAGCTAGTGATTCATTTTCTTGCAAAGGCCTCTAGGTTTTATATATTCTCGCATCCAACAATTTTGATTGTATTCCAAATTGTATCTTCATCTTATCATGAATGAAATGCAATGATATTGCTTTGTCTCAAAAACAAATTATACATGTGGGATTTTCTAGAGGGCACCTCTCCATTATTAACTATTTGAAACAAAAAAAGGTAAATATATCAAATAATTTATATTCGTTTACTGTTTTATCTTACTTAACGTTTTTAATATTTTATAATAAAAATATTAAATATATTATGTATGTTTTGGAGATTCATATAAAGATGTCAAAGAAAGTTTTAAAATCAATTAAATACTTAATATCTAAAAAATATGCAAAAATATAAGTACTATTCCTTAATTTAATAAAAGAATTCACCATAAAATGTTGTAAGAAAAATTGAAATGATTGAAAACAGTATTGTTCCTCCAATAATCATAACCCCCATACTTTTTAGAAATTTTAATATGATCTTGTGTAAAATATGAAAAGCACGAAATCTCTCCAAATCCCACGTTGTGTCTTGAGCTGTTTCTTAGTTGTAAGGTAAGGTATACGTTGTTTTCTTGATGCGGTTGTTGTTTCCTGAGCTGTTGGCATCTTAAAATAAAACATTATAAATGAAATGAGTTAAGTTGTTTGTTGTAAAAAAAAAAAACATCTTAAAGTTAATAAGCAAGACAATTAATAATAAAATGCTGTAAGAGAAAAATGATTGAAAACAATCATCAAGTGACTAGATTAATTGATGGTAAATTTATTTTAATTTTTTAAGTCATGATAACATTATTAATGCAAAATACTTTATTTATTAGTTTTATGAATGATTAATTTCATGTCAAACAAATATTTTAGCCGATTAATTCAATTCAATTAATGAGTAGTTTAGAATTTAAATTTTAAATATATAAAGAATTTTTAATTATAATAATAATCTTACTTAACTTAAATAGATTTATTTTGAGCAGAGATACTTGTCCTTCATAGAAAGAAGAAAAAATGATTGAAAATAAAAAGGTTAAATTAATTTTTCAATTCTTTATTTTATTTCTTAAATTTAATTTCATCATCTAATTTAAATTAATTCAATTTTATCTTTTAATTTAAATTATAAAAAATAATACTTTATGATAATTTAAAATTATTTCTAAGTGATTTTAAAATTGTTACAAAATATATATATATATATATATATATATATATATATATATATATATATTTTAAAATAAATCAATTTTAAAAATTAAAAATTAAATTGAACTACAAAAACAATTTACTGATTCATAGGTACATGTATACGTTGTTTTAGCTTTCCAGCAGTAAGGCTAGTTGATTAGAATAGTATAGTTCAATTATTATAATGACCCAACTTTTTTCCTTTTGCTGCAATAAAGAAAGCAGAGAAAATAGAAATAAAACTACAGAAGAATAGCACCGACAGCAATCTGAAAGCCGCCACAATCTACGCATGTTAACATGTCGTCTCGTCTTGTGTTTCGGCGCTTTTCTCAAAAAGATCTTTCCACATGCGTTTACCATAATATACATTTTTTTAAAAGTGTGAAATTGCTGGCTAATGTATAACACAATATGTAATTATGAAAAAAAAAAACAAAAAAAATGAATTGATTATGTTGTTGGTATTCATGATATTAATACAGATTATTTATTAATTTTATTGATAATTAATTATTTTCAATTAAATATTTTTTTAATCATATTTTTTATTCACAAGATTTAAATTTAAAATTGTTTTGAATGAATCAAGTTGATCAAGTTTTATTTGATAAGATCATTAAATGCTTCTAAAGAATATAAATTGATGTTACTTGTATAATTTAATTGTGTGTAATAATCTAAAAAATTTTGATATAAAATTCACTCAACCTAACTTAGTGTGTAGATAAAAAAATATTTAAATAATCTTCCAAGATTATAATGTGGAATGATTTAATTATTTCTTCTTCATTTTCAATACATAAATAGTCAGTCAAAATTATGAATGTGGGGCAACTTCATTATTATTTAATTATTATTCGCTTCATTTTTAACAAATTATTCGTCATTCAATAATTAAACTGTATATCAGTTTAGTTTTTGACAAAATCATTAGTGACTCCTTTTTTTCACAGCATCATTAGTGGACTCCTAAAAAATATTAATAATATAAATTAATATTTAAAATATAGACTAAAACTAATTTAATTGGTTGAATATGGTAGCTGAATTATCATAAACTCTCTATACTCATCTTTGATCTAAAATTACGAGTGTATTAAAGTTCTCTCTTATAATTTTAAAATATTAAATGATTAATTTTTTCTATAAATAAAAATATCCCTCATATTTTAATATAAACCAATTTAGATATTTGCATAATTTTTTTTTAAAATAATAAAGAGACGTACTGTTACTCTTATACAATTCTGTTCCGTCGCTTTTCTTAGAAATACTTTTGCACTTGCGCATTTCTTGTGCCACCCAAATTATCAGAGCAATGTTCACACACAATAATAATTTACAAGGAAATTGAGCCCATACAAAATATATAATTTAATTCGTAAAATTATTATTTAAAACAGACTAAAAAGACTAAAAATCCACCCTTAAATAATTTTATTTTTAAAAAAATCAAAACAATCCTCCCCTCTTTTTTTTCTTTTTTACAAACAAACTTAGATATTTGTATAAAAAAAAGGTATAAGAAAGGGAAGGAAAAAAAAAAAGGAAGTCTCAGTTAAGAGTTACCAGTAGAGGTAGTAATGGTTGGTTTGGTAGTAGAGAAAAGAAAAGAAAAATAAAAATAAGATTAAATATTTTAAATTAAAATAGAAAAAAAATATGTAAAATTTACATTAAATTTTTTTTAAAAAAATTTCTTCCAACGTCTTCCCAACCAAACAACATATCATAACTCTTCTCCAACCCAGAAAGTTTCTTGATTTGACAATGTCCTCCTTCTCCTTCAGTAAACAAACAAGCCCCAACGTTTTCGGGAACTATTCTTCAATTTGTCGTTCCCTTTCGCATCATTGACTATGTAACGTTATTCACTTTCTGAAGCCATAAAGAAAAGTCCAAAATAGCGTTACGTGTTACGACACAGCGACGCGTTCAACGGGAAAAGTTCAAAAGAGAGAACAAGCAATAATCTCGGGTCGTTTGTTTAATTAAACATTAAATAAGCACGTTACCAAAACGCTAAAAAAAAATCAACCACAAAAACGTAGCGAACCCATCTCTCTCACCAAACCAAACTCACCCCTATACCCATTCATTCATTCACACACTTCAATGTTCCCTCGCCCGCCACGTTTCGGTGGGCCCCACACCTCTTCTCCATACTATAAATACCCCCACCCCCTCCCTCATTTCTTACACCAAACTGAAAAAAAGTAAAAAAATCTCTCAACACCTTGAGAAATTTTATCTGTTAGTAATTTGCTACTACTATTTTACATTCTCTTTCTCTCTACGTTTTATTATAGTCATGGCATCTCAAGCAGTTTCCTTCAAGTCCTTCGCCGTTGCTCTTCTTGTGGCGCTTTTCTTCGCCGCCTCCGCCTCCGCTCAGGACTTGCCTCCGGCGGCGGCGCCGGGACCCGATGCCGGGGCCGCCGGAGCCGTTTCGAGCTCGGTCGCCATGATTGGAGCTTCCGTACTGTTGTCAATGCTCGCCATCTTCAAGCACTGAGTATAATCTGATGGATCCATCTTGTGTGAAGATTATTGATTCGTTCTGCACACTCAGATCTATTGTTGCTGCTTTTATAATACGTTACGAGTGATGATTATTAATTTATTATTATTATGATTATTATGAGTTTATCTATGTATAATAGAGAGAGAGAGAGAGAGAGATCTTACAGCATTTATATAATGAACCATTTATTGTAGGTGTTAGTGAGAAATAAGAGGAATTTTGATATCCTCTTTTATTATATTGTTATGATTTCAGTGTGTAATATACATATTCATTCAATGAATTTATTTAAAAAACAAAAAATATTTATTTACGTAAAAATTATTCAGACAAACGCATTAGAAAATTATAAAATTGTTTATTTTATTTAGAAAATACTTTATTTTAAAAAATAAGCTTAATCAAACAAACTAGTTTTATATGTTGCCCCCTAAATAAACTAGTGCTTGCTTATTCACTTTATATTGAATTTTGTTAAAGATTTGTGTGTAAAAAATATTTTCTTAAAATTCTTTTGTAAATTCAATGGATAATTATTTTTTCTTCGCGTCAACAGAAGAACTAATGAACGTGTGAGTACATTTTTTTTCCTCTGGTTAGAAAATGAGATGGATTTGGACATAAATTGGGACGTTAGCACAAACAGTAAAGAGTTAAAGACGCTGTAGATAGATTTTTACCGTTGCGGATTACCATGAGAGATCAATTCTTGTATTCTTAATCATTATTAACTAATTAAAAGTTAGTTTCAACTCAGACATCTGAGTCTATGTTGTATTTCCTCTTACTTATATATAAATAAAATAATTAATTTTATATTATTTAAGAAAATTAATTGATATCTTTTAATTTTTTTAATCTCAAGTAAAAAATAAAAATAAAATTAAATAAATGATATTTTAAGAATGATAATATTAAATAAGATAAAATTAATTAGATTTACGTATATTTAAATTTGATACATAAAATCATATTTTTGCTTATATATGAGTTCAAAGAATGTTATATACTTCATTGTATACACATTAGCATGTAGCCAAATTAGAGCTTAATTATGCATATCCTATCTTAATTGGGAGATTCATGTTTTCTTTTTGGAAAAAAATGTTTTAAGTTTGTACCTATCAAATGATAGCAAAATAATTTTCTTTTGAATATCTCTCTCTCGGGCTCTAAGGTCTTCTTACCAAGTGTCTAGTTGCTAGGTTCTCCTAGAGGTGATTTACCTACGAAAGGCATTTAGACTCTTAAGTTAAGACTTGACCCTAGGCAATAAATAAATGAAAATAATAAATGAGAAATAATTAACTTTACTTCTAGAATCTCTTCCACTTTTATTTATACATATCATATTGGACCTTGAACTTGAGGGTCTTGTTACATGACTATCATTTCAAGTCATCATCTGTCTTTAATTAATTATTGTTATGATGTTTATCTATTAGAACAATCTTGATCATGACACTCTAATGGTTGAATTTATTCTTTTGTGATGGTCTCAACTATGCGGTTGGCCGAATATGTGTTGGTGTTTGGTGTTTAGCCAACAGAAGGTTTGAGGTTCATCCCCTCATTTTTCATACCTTTTTTTTTACCTGTTACGAGGTATTCTAGTATTCGACATGGTCAAGTTCTCAAGATCTCTTTGCCTTGTTACAGAATGTAGCCTTTCTTTAGGAAGAAGGAGTTTTGATCATTCGGCCTGTCAAATACCCTTCAAGTATAAAGTTATTATCAACCTCAATATTTAGAAAACAAAAATCAGTACTGGAAAACATTTTTTAAGTTTCTTTTCTCCAATTAAAACTTGTCATTCTAATATGCATTTGAGTCTTAAGACCAAGGTAGTTAACAAGGGTCTAGCTCCTCTTTAGTATTGAAAATTTTCAGATGGAAAGAGAAATATTCAAGGTATTTGTAGGCTTCCCCAATATGGTGGGACTTACAAATATCTTGAGTCTTTCTTGTTGGATTTTGGCTCCCTTCTTATGTGAAGAAAAGTCCAAATAAATTGGTCCATTATGTCTCACTTAACCTAATGGAGAAGGGTCACGTCAAGGTAAGAAGGGAGGCTCATTTTACTGAGTGAGATTGCAGCAAACAATGGGAAAGAAGACAAAAGGAAAAAACATAAAGATTTTCTCACACCCACCAGACAACTGTTATTCGGATTGCAAGTGCAGATTCATTAACCGTTGGATCAGACTAATATTTGGACGACAGATTTAGCATGTGATACTTCATTTTGTTTGGTTGGATTGATGTAACAAGGTCTAGAGATGGAGATAGTGCTTTGTAGTTTTCTTCTCTATATATGGGCTTTTTCATCCTTTTGTTTCTTATTTGTAAGCATTGGTGCTTTACTTGATTTGGTTGATTGTATGAACATTTTGCATACTTGTTGGAGACCTTCTTGTACCCTTTGTTGATCATAATGAAGCTATTTATTTGGTCTTACATTGAGGGGTCTTCCACATTAAAATTTGTGTGTCTCTAGCACATATTTTGTGGTTCTGGTTTTTCTCTATTTTTATTGGAGTTCCTCGCAGATTCTTGCAAGTTTGGGGGAATATTGATTTTGCAGCTTATTGTTCTTTTATTTGAAATATCAACAGTCACACTAAAGGAGGGAGGGTTAAATAGTGTGTTAATCAAAGATAATAAATTTTTGGAAATCATATTTTTTATCACCAGTTTGAAGGATAAATATGATCAGTGTCGTCCATTAACTTCAAAAACAAGTTTTGATGAAAAAGAAAGTTTGATCGTCCAATAATAAGAAAACATGATTTTCATAAATAAACACTTGGTGAGCAAGTGTGTCAAGATACGCTTAAAAGAATGCTTAATCAAACATCTTAAGAGAGAAGTAGAAACACTTGATTTATATTGGTTCACTCAAATAAAGTTATGTCGAGTTCTCCTTTACACAACTGTAAAGGGTTTCACTAATAAGAACTTTGATTACAATCAAGTATTTTATCCTACCACTCCTGACTATACAAGTATTCTCTATGTCACTCTTGACACACCCTTAAACTCCCCTTAAATCTAAGAATACCCAAGTATTGTTTAACACTAAGTCACTTCTGACTTTCACATACAAAATTTTGAATAAATACAATGATTCAATGACACTCAGAGACTAGATAAATAGTTAAGCTTAAACACAAATAAACTTTACATAGCAAAGGATACAAAGATTAAGTGCTAAGTGTGCCATCCACTAATTTAGTAGAGCTTCACTTCCGAGAACTTGTGCTCGTATTTCGCTTGATGTATATTCCTTTGGATTTCTTGAGCATAAGGCGCCTTTTATAGAATTCGGTGAAGGATCCATTATGGGATCAATGCTAAGCCTTGAAATGACAGTTGTCTCACAGCTGGAGGCAAAACCACATGACGTGCTCTGAATAGCGAGGATAGGAATAAATGTACAAACAACTACATGTACTCCTCTTTTGTGGAGAAAGCAACTCTTGAGAAATATTCTACAAATTCCTTCTATTATGTCATTTTCTTAAATTCAAATGTTTGTAATTCAAATAAAGAGAGGCAAAGTTGAAATTTGAAAAGTGAGAAAGTGCATTTCCTTTTGTAACTAACATTGTCCTTGAGTACCTTATTGGATGTCACTTATGATGATATAAAGTAAGTGTATAAGTGATTTAAGTCCAGTGGACACATAAAAAAAATAGTTCAATGTGTAAACACTGGTTTTAACAATAAGTGAACGAGGTTAATTTAACAATGCATTGGACACTGAATATATGTTAACAAAATCGTTTTTCACTTTAGAGTGGACACATACTTACTAGAGTTGTAGATATTAATTTAATAACAAGTAAACCTTTTTACAAAGTAGATCTTGTTCACTTAACAACAACTCATTAGTCCATCAATAATTTTTATAATCATCAAAATCTAAGATATAATAAATCGTCTAGTGATCAATGAATTGTCTATACCAAACAGTATTGAATTGTGTTATTGTGTTGTGTTGGTGTTTCCCCCCTACTTTCTCTCTTGTACTAAAAAAAATTAATAACAGGAGGGGATATTTTTTCGATTAACGACAACTCATAACATGTAAATACTTGATTTTCCATTCACAAATCTAAAAAAAAAACAACTTTTTATTAGTGTTCGGGCCAAAATTATCTTTTATAGGTTAGTCTCAAGAATTATCTTTAACCAAAACAATTATTGTCCTGATTGTGCTTGATTTAGATTTATCTTTCATTTGGACTGTCCAAGTTGAAAAAAGAGGAATCTAATGTCCTGATTGTGGTTGACTCAAATTTATCTTTCAATTATTACTTGATTCGATATGTGTATTAAATGGCTCAACCTACTAAGAGTGATTTCATGTTCTAATGGAGAAGTACCAATCTAGGCTAGACCTTGGGCCAAGCTACTAATTGAATACTCATTTTAGGTTCACAAGGGTTAGGGACTTACCTTAGCGAGATCCTTGGGTCAAATTATACTTGTAGAATACTCAAACTGGATCTAGAAGGATCCAAGTAGGAATTACAAAAATTAGACTATATAGAGTACTAAATTTTAAAGGAGAAAAAGAATGAGGAGACAAGGGTAAATTCAAAATAGAGATGCTAGTAAAATACTTTCTGAATTTTTTTTTTTTACAGAACATACTTTCTTAAATATTCTATCTACTATTAATTAAAGTTATTAAAAATTATAAAATTTAATAAGTCTCATTTGTTATTTAATAAACTGTACTCATTATTTTATAGTTTTTAATAAATTTAAAAAAAAAATTTGTAAAAGTTGTATTAAAAGTGTATGGATGTCTCAAAACTTATGGGCTGTGGCAATCAAATTTGTGGTGTTCATGATCTATCTTGTCTCACCAACCTAGCTTCACCTAAAAGGACTTTTGATGGGTTTGGAATTTAAAAATTAGACCTGGTGCAATTTTAGGATAAGTTAAAGTTTCTGGTGATCCCTGCAGCCTAGACTATGTCATATATTCTCTTAAAATGTACAAGTTGTTAAATAATTATGTGCTAATAATCAACTTCTCGCATAACATTTTTTCTTGTGTAATATGATTTATATTTATATTGATATGTTTTTATAAATAAATATTGTAAAAATATTATCTTTCATCTTTTTTATATAAAAAAATAAGTGATAATGTATTTTATACTATAACTCATTTCTTATAAAAAAAAAAAAGAAAAAAGGACCAGAGGTAGTATATCTTAATTATAGTTGAAGATCACATGTGTAGTAGTGAGAGTTCAATCCTAAGCCCTAACTTTAATTGCAGCCATTGTCTTGACATATGGCTAGTTTAGTGATTTACCCCACAACTAAGTCGTCCTAATTGAAACCAAAAAAAAGGGATCTAATCCCATAGAATTCGGTCGAGTTGATGTAATGAGTTGGGAAATTCTGATTGCCCAGCCATTACTCGTTCCAATATGTGAAATATTAGACATCCTAATCCTTTGAGAAATGTTACAAGTTGTTGTGGGCAAGTGCCAACTAAGATCCTCGTGTTGAACTACTAATAGAGTACTCTGCTTAGGGTTGGGAGGATCCACAACTCTTTAAGTTCCAAGCCAAAGACATGGATAGTTGTTTAAAAGTGGTCCTTGGCCTGAGATACTAAAAAAGTACTTTGCCTGATCTAAGTAGGAATTACACAAATTAGATTATATAGACTAAATTGAAAAGGAGAATAAATGAGAGACCAAACTAAATTCAAAATAAAATTAAAACAAAATTGTTAACAACACACTCTTAACTATACTATTTTAAACATACTATATCTATTATATATTAACTAAATTTATTAAAAATTACAAAAAAGTTACGGGTCTCATTTCTTAATTATTTAATAAATCTCACTTACAATTTTAGCTTTTTTGATAAATTTTAAAAACAATAAAAAATGCTATAAAATGGGTTCCTAACTTTCTTTAATTGTGTAACAAACTTACACAGCAGGCTTGTATACAAATACTCATGTCACAAAACTTATGGAATAATACAATCATCACCTCTCTTAAAAATATCACATCCTCACCTACAACAGTTGTTGCTATTGCTATTTCATATTAGTAATAGTGTTACAAGAATGAATTAATTCAATAAATTTATTTTTTTAATCCGTATGAATTAAAGATAGATATCATATTATTTATAATAATTCATAAATCTTATTTAGCTAACTGAATTAGACCTCATCAATTAATATATTCAAATTGACTTTGAAGAGTTGATTTTAAAGATGGATAATTTCAATTTGACTTATATATCTTGCTAATGAGTTAAGACAAATGTTACAGTTAAAAATGGTTTGCAAAGAGTTTGGAGTGAAAGTTTGGTAGTGGGGAGAAAATAAGATTTTGGAAGGATGAATGGGTGGAGGGAGAAAAATTAGCGAATTTATTTCCTAGGTTGCTCCTTTTATGGGATCAAAAGGATAACATTATTGGTATCATGGGAGGTTGGAGGGATAATTTATGGTGTTGGGAGTTTAAATGGAGAAGAAGCATGCTTGAAAGGGAGATGATCCTATTCCAACAATTTTCAGTGATTTTGGAAAGAGTGCATGCAAGTGAACACCTCGGAGATGATCCTAATATTGCTGGAAGGCCTTCCCGATATTGCTGGAAGGCCTTCCCGTTACTCGACCACCTAGGTTTATAAATTGATCCATGAGGAAGAAGCTGTGGTGGAGACAACATGATATCTTCAAGGATTTATGGCAGGTTAATATTCCTAACAAGGCCTTTATGTTGTTGTGGAGAGCCTTTAAGGTAGTAGCGGACCTACAGTCATGTGAGGGTGTGTATTTACACTCCTCATTTTTTTAAATTCACTAAATTTATAAATAAAATCTTATATTTTTATATTTTATTTTATTTATATTTATATAATTGAATCTACTGATTTTATTTTTTATAATTTGTATTCATTTATTTTAGGATCTTGAATCTGCCCCACTAGTTTGGGGTTAAACTCCCAATAAAGGAAAATTAATTTGAGAAAACCCAACATCATCATCACGGACTCAGATTACCATTGCCCAATCTGCCTTCAATATTGCCACTCCACTCAACATCTTTTTATCCTGTGATTTGGCCTCCAAAGTGTGGAATGAATGTTACGAATGTGAGGACATGGAACAGCATTAAAATGCCTCCATATGGTTGTAAGGAAACATTGTTTTGGGTTGTTTTACTTGGGTTATCTAATATTTATATCCACATTGATATAAATAAAATATAACCTGACATAATCTAATGCAACCACGAATTTCATGAACACCATTATTGTTACGCATTTGATTTTGTTTTCATTTTTAAACCAATAAAATCAAAATCAAAATTTATTTTAAATCTGTGTAATTGATTAATCTAAGGATGAATAATAATAGTCTATAATGGACCACTAGTTTACCGAAGTAATGGCCCAAAGAAAAAGAGAACAAGCAACAATAATCTCCGGTTGTTTAACCAAAGCAAAACGCACAGCACCGAATCGTAGAAAAAAGAACAAATTAATTTTTCTGCTATCCCTTTTTCAATTATTTCGCTATTGTTCACTTAGTTTCGGATTTTCAAAGAATAACACGAAAATAACTAAAAAAGAAATAATAAAAAAACCAAGTCCAAAAAAGAAAATAATCTCTCTCTCTCACCAAATCACTGTCATTCGTTCACAATACACCACACATGTTCCTCACCTTCCAGGTGTCCACGTTTCCGTGGGCCCCACGCGCCTTCCCATAATCACTATAAATACCCTCACTCTCTCCCTCTACTCTCACACAGAAAAGAAGAAAAATCTCTCTCTAACACCTTCAAATCTTAAATTATTATTCACTTTCTCTCTCTCTCTCTCAGCATGGCATCTCAAGCAATCACCTTCAAGTCCTTCGCCACCGTTATCATCGTGGCGCTTTTCTTCGCCGCCGCCGCCGCCTCCGCTCAGGATTTGTCTCCGGCGCCGGCACCGGGACCCGATGCCGGAGCAGCCGGATCCGTTTCGAGCTCGGTGGCCGTGATTGGAGCTTCGGTTGTGCTGTCAATGCTCGCCATCTTCAAGCACTGAATGTCACGATGCCGATTTTTTATTTTGCTGTGGATTTCGTGTGAGCGTTATTGATTCGTTCTACACATAGACGTTTATTGTTGTTGATTTATACTGTAATTCGTTACGGAGTGATGATTATTACGCGTTGATGTTGATCTATGTATACTTGAGAGAGAGAGAGAGAGAGAGAGAGAGAGAGAGAGATTTTAATTGTTTATGTATAAAATCATTTGTTATAGGTGTTAGTGAGAAATGAGATCCAAAAATTCTTGTATCCTTCTTCAGTGATTATTATTTTGATTTCAGTCTCAGTCTCTAATGTAGTACATGTTTGCCAAATTTATGATTGATTAGCTTTTATTTCTGTTCCCCCCTTCATGTTACAGATAATATGTTGATTTTTTTAGTAATACTAGTTGGTTCTGATGTAATTCAAGTGAAATTGTGTGTGAAGAAGTCTTAGAAAGCTTTTTCAATCAATAATGAATTTTTGTTAGTTAACAGAAGAATTTATAGAATCGTTTGGGGTTTCTTTTCTCTATGGTAAAAAGTGAAATTGATTTGGACATAATCTTGAGTGGCAAGACAAACTTTTGAACAATTGATTAATATTGACCTTTCCACTCCAACGGTTCGTAGATATAACTTTTGAACAATTTCTTAATATTGACTTTTCTTTTATTTACATAACCTACTAATTATAAATATTTTATATTCTTAATTTGCAATCAAGTCTATTAATAAATAGAGTAAATTATGTTTTTAGTTTTTGAACTTTTTTAAAATTTTATTTTAAGTTTTTGAATTAAATTTTGACTCCATCTCAAGTTGGCTGAGCAAAGAGGAGAGATTGTTGATGATGACAAATTTTGGAGGCGTTGTTGGTAGCATTGAAGTTGAGTCTATGAAGAGATGAACCATTTTTAGCGCACTACAAAAAAAAGTTTGTCTTCTATAAATTACAATTATTTTCTACACATTTTCATAATTTGAGAAAGTTTCATGATTTTTTCATTGTCAATACTATTAAAATTAGTTTTCTCTATGTATGTAACCAAACAATCATTCAATCATTCATTTCCCATGCGATTCTGTATTATATTCTTCATGAAATTCATTGCAAAGAAATATCTTTCAGCTGTTACAAGAAGGAATGAGTATTTGATCATTCAGCAAGCCAAATATCCTTCAAGTGTAAAGTTATTATCAACCTCAATATTTAGCAAAAGAAAATCAATAGAATGCAATTGAACTAGGAAGCATTTTTTAAGTTTCTTTTCTCCCATCAAAACTCATCATTCTAATATGCATTCAAGTCTTAAGACCAAGGTAGTTAACAAGGGTCTAGCTCCTTTTTAGTATTGAAATTTTTTAGATGGAAAGAGAAATATTCAAGGTGTTTGTGGACTTCACCAATATGGTGGGACTTACAAATATCTTGAATCTTTCTTATTGGGTTTTGGCTCCCTTCTTATGTGAAAAAAAACCTAAATAAATTGGCCCATTATGTCTCACTTAACCTAATGGAGAGGGGTCACGTTAAGGTAAGAAGGGAGGCTCATTTTACTGAGTGAGATTGCAACAAACAATGAGAAAGTAGAGAAAAGGACAAAACATAAAGATTTTCTCACACCCACCAGACAACTGTTATTCGGATTGCAAGTGCAGATTCATTAATCGTTTGGATAATAGATTTAGCATATGTGATGCTTCATTTTGTTTGGTTGGATTGATGTAACAAGGTCTAGAGAGGGAGATAGTTCTTTGCACTTTTCTTCTCTGTATATGGGGCTTTTCATCCTTTTGTTCCTTATTTGTAAGCATTGGTGCTTTACTTGATTTGTTTGATTGTATGAATGTTGTGCATACTTGTTGGAGACCTTCATGTACCATTTGTTGATCATAGTGAAGTTATTTCTTTGGTCTTACATAGAGGGGGTTTCCACATTAAAATTTGTGTGTCTCTAGCACATATTTTGTGGTTTTGGTTTTTCTCTATTTTTATTAGCACTCATCGCAGATTCTTGCAAGTTTGGGGGAATATTGATTTTGCTGCTTATTGTTCTTTTATTTGAAATATCAACAATCACACTATTGTTTTTGGAAATCATATTTTTTATCACCAGTTTGAAGGATAAATTTTATTTTAAGTTCTTGAATTAAATTTTGACTTTGTCCCGAAACTTATGTCTCATTAATGATTTTAGCTACTAGAAATTGTTTTCCTAACATAAAATTGTACTCCCTATCTCCAAAATCAAATCTAGGAAAAAAAAATTCAAAGAAATGCATTATTCACACCAAGACAAGAAATCAACCAAAATCAAATCAAAGAAACAAATTATTCTCAAATCTTTGGTTTTGGGTTCAAATTTCCATGCACGTAACTAGATTTTTCCTTGTTTCCACAACTCGGTCAACCTTTTGCAAATGGCCTGAATCTTGTTGTCGATAGAGGAATGAATCAACATGAACTCCTTGACGTCTCCACCGACGAAGGAAACTTAGTGTTGGAGGTTGGGGAAGTTGAGCAACTTCCTCTAATACTACTTTTAACTCTAGACTTAGATCTGGGCTTGGATCTGACAGATCTAAGAAGCTTGTTGGAGGAAGTGAGACACACTACAATGAAGATCTCATACATAGTTAGAGCAAGGTCGAAATTGGATAGGCTGGCAACAAGTTGGCTGAGCAAAGAGGAGAGATTATTGATTATGACAAATTTTGGAGGCATTATTGGTAGCAGTGACATTGAGTCTATGAAGAGATGAACCATTGCGAGCATTAACGAATCCATAAATTTTTCTTAGTGAGAGAAAGAAATAATTTATAATATTTTCACAAAAGTAAAATATCAAAAGATATTACAAAATATATAATATTGTGATAAAAGAAATCTAAAGTATTTAAGTTTCTACAAATTACAATTGTCTTTTATGCATTTTCATAATTTGAAAATGTTCTATGATTTTTTCATTGTCAATACTATCAAAAATATTTCTCTCTATGTATGTAACCAAACAATCATTCAACCATTCATCCCCCATGCGATTCTATATTATATTTTTTTATGAAATTCATTGCATAGAAACATCTTTCAACTGTTGCAGTTGCCACAGTCAAAATCAAAGCTAACTTCATGAACAAGTATACCATTGGATACACAATATGTTTTTTAGTTTTCACCAACATTTGAGAAAGATCAACAATCCTTTTTAACTTTAAAAACTGATCATCAGACTGAGCATCTCTAACAAAAATTTTAAGTTGACTTTCAAGTCACATAAGTTCCACACAAGAAAATTCTTATGGATAAAACTTAGCCAAACAAATTAACTTTTCCTTATCAAATGCAAAATGACTCTAATGGTGTTGTGGAATCCCTTTTTTTTAAAAAAAAAAAACATTTTCAGCACACTACAAAAAAAAAGCTAAAAAACAAAATAAAGCTAATCTCTCTATTGCTTACAAATAAAACCCCCTACACTATGTTAAATCTCATCAATAATTTATATTAAAAATTTGAAAAGAGTAAAAGACCTTTTTTTTTATATAAAAGTCTTACCGCTATTTCACAAAGACCACAACTCCACAATGCTACAAATGCACCCAACACACACATCCACGAGTGAGATCACTGTGATTCCATGAACATGAATAATTGAATAAGTTTAAGGATTAAATCTAATTATATTTAGGAAAAATGAATAAAAAAAGTGTAAGTGAGTGACTGAGTGATTTAGGGTGAGGGATAGTAATGTTTGGTCATTTTGAGAATTGGGAGGGTTAGAAGGAGTAAGAGACGATTCACATTGCAATCAAACGTGAGTGATAAGTTACTAATTTAGTGTGTAAAATGTAATGCCCTTCATTGAAATAATCAACATTAAAACATCATTAAGTATAAATTCTTTATATCAAGAACACAATAAAAGAAAAATGCTCCTAAAAGAATTATACCATGCAAGTTTTGAAAAGGTATAATCTTGAAACAAGTAATTCAAGTTCTTCATTATTTTTGTTTCAATAGAATTTCTCCGCTTTCTTTCTTCTCCTCAATCTTTGAGCAACCCACTAATGTCAAAAGAGACTAATTATTCATGTAAGCCTAGGAAAAAGAACCGTCTATCCTTATATAAGCATTGTACGTAATTTGAAATTATCTTTTTAGACTTGTTTAACCAATATTTCTTTATCTCTTATTTTTATAATCTTTATCCAATCTAATATATTACTATACTAATATATTTTCAAAAAATATAACAATTTAATATATTCAAATAATTTAATCTATTTTTTCCTTTACTAAAATATATATTTAGATAATCTTTATCTAAATAACTATTAGATTATTTTTGGGATGTTACATGAAAAACGATGTGTTTTATGTAATGTGTGATGTATTTTTTTTGTTACTGCAACAATAATGAAAATTGGGCTTAATGGTTTGGGCTTAAGCATGTAATTTTTATATTGAATGTATTATGTTTGTTTGGATTTTGGATTAAAAAAATCCAATGAAGACAATATATAATTTATGAGGGCAAATATTTTTTATATACATTATCAAACAAAAAAAATCTTGTGGGGCAATTATAAGGTGCATCCGCCAATGATCGGGAGAATAAGAGAAAGAAAGAAAGGGACCCATCATTCAAACCCCGACCACCACTTACCAATGAATATATAGATTAATTGGCATAATATTATTCTGCACTTAAATAATTTAATGTTATGAATATTTTTTTTAATAAAATTTAAATTGATGATATTATTATTTTAAATTAATTAAGTAAATTACTTTTATTGATATTGACAAATTAAGTATTTGTTTCTTTTAGATAGATAGAATTAGAGGCAATAATTACAAAGAACTTGAAAAGCCTTTGATGATTGATTCAACCTCTAATAAAAAAGATATATCATGGTTCTCTTTTATCTCTTCAAGAAGTTCGATAATGAGCTATAATTTCAATGGAGAGAAGAAGCTATGAATAGTTTTAGGAAATTTGCAAACAAACTATTTCAACAATTTTTTTTTTACCATGTACAACTTTATGTGTTCCTCTGTATGTGTAGAATATATTGAATTTACATAAATGATTATAAAAAAATATTTATTATTCGTTATATATATATATATATTAACAACAATTTTAAGAAAAATGTTTTTATATGGTCCTAACAATTTAATAACTATTTTTGAAGCTCTAGAAGTTTCCTATTTTTGTTTTTATCTACTATCTAGAAATATATAAAAGAAAAGATGTAAAATGTACTATGAAATATTTATTGATGGATGAAACAAGTTCTTCTATTGTTCATGCTATCTCTTAGCCATCAGGAGAAAGATCGAGCTTCAAGAAATGTCTAATGTTTACAAGTTGAACGAAGAAATTAAATTGAGGTAAACAATGTTTTATTAAAATTGTGAAAAGAGTTTAATGTTATGCATTCTTAGAATAAAAAGTTTTATATTTTGAATCAATTAACAATCATAGTTCCATATAAAAAAACATCATAGTTGAGATATTTTTTAAGGTAGTTTTTATAAATAAAAAAAATCATATATGACTAATTATAATTAAATGATAGAGTAAAAGTCATTTATACGGTCAGTGCAAACATTACTTTTTCTAATGATAAAATGGTTTCAAGCTGCAATTATTCCTCTATTGAAATATTAGTATTAAATTTTGGACGTTATTTGTAAATTCAATTTCATGTTAATAATTCAATTGATTAGGAAGGTTAGCTCAAGCAACCGCTACCAATTTGTTGAGATAGAAATTAAATCACACAAAATGGCTATAAATCTCCTAGAAATGAAGACACTAAAAATACTAAAGTTTTTTTTTTTTTTACTGTTACGAGTCGATTTAGAAAAATTATAATCATAAATTCACTTATTTTTCTATTTCATTTTTATCCTATTAATTAAAAGTTCACTATGGTAGTTATGGGTCTTTGTTTTTTTCTCTCTGTCTTCTATCTTGTATTCTTAAAATTTTAAATTTTTTTCTTCTTATTTTTGTATTCGATTTCTTTTATGCAAAAGCAGGAGAAGAAACCCTATACTTAAAAAATTACAAACATTCAATTATATTGCTTAACCAACTAAACTAAACATACATAATTAATTTAATTGTTTATAGTTTACAAATATATTATTTGTGCTTTATATTTTATTATTCACATTACCATCTGGACACTAAAATCTTCGCTCACCAAACACCTAATTAATTATAGAAACGTTAGCTGTTAACTTTGATACCAAATTGAATTGAAACTTGAAACCAATGTCTTCTGTTTAAAACTAGATCTCTTTCTTTACTACATGCACCACCAATCATTTGAAAAATCGTAAAGCATTGTGAAACCCTAACATCGAATCTCCACCAACTCACCACCATTCATTCACACCTCAATACACCCACACATGCTCCTCGCCTTCCAGCTGCCCACGTTTCCGTGGGCCCCACACACATTCTCACAATCTCTATAAATACCCTTTTCTCCCTTGACTCTTACACATTAAGAAAAAACCCTAACATCTTCAAAAACTTTCTTCATTGTTTTCTCTTCCTCTTTACATATTCACTATATTATCATCTTTTTTATTCACAATGGCATCTCAAGCAACCTCTTTCAAGTCCTTTGTCATTGCTCTTATTGTGGCGCTTTTCTTCGCCGCCGCCACCGCTCAAGATTTGTCTCCGGCGCCTGCGCAGGGACCCGATGTCGGAGTTGCCGGATCCGTTTCGAGTTCGATGGCCGTGATTGGAGCTTCGGTCGTGTTGTCAATGTTCGCCATCTTCAAGCACTGAATCTAATGATTCCGAATTTTCATTTTCTTGTGGATTTCGCGTGAACATATTATTGATTCGTTCAGCACATACATTCATTGTTTCTGCTTTTATACTACGTTATGGAGTGGTGATTATTATGAGTTGATATGTGAATACCAATAGAGATATTTTATGCTATTTAAATATTGAATCGTTATTTTGTAGGTGTTAGTGAGAAATAAGGATTTGATTTTGATATCCTTGTTACGTCCATCGACTTTGGTTATTAATATATTATTATCATTATTATTTTATTTTCAGTGTGTGATATAGTTTTAGGATTGATTAATTTTTTGAAATTGAAATCTAAGGTTATGAGATCAAAACGTACACAAGATGGCTATAGAGCTCTCTGAAATAAAAATTGAAAACACTAAAAATAGTATAGTTAGCTTTTAATTAAGAATTTAATTTATAATCCAACTTCATTCTTTTTTGAATGGCTCTAATCCAACTTTAATGTAAGTAAAAAAAATGATGTCCATAATTAATTTTTTCAATCTTGTACCATATGGGTCCCACTACAAGGGGGTCCTCAATCACCACTATCTACCATGGTTTTAACCAACCCACCACTATCTAGTATGGGTCCCGGTGAACCATTATCAACTTGGTAATGGTCCTCTCCTGTTAATAGTAGCAAAGACAAGTAAGTAACATTTATTTTCTCGCTAAACTCACCAAAAAATCTCTTTTCAGGTGGTGCTCCTCCACCATTAGAGAAGGAGCTCAGATTGAGACGAGGAAGATAGAGTACAAGTCAGAACATTCTGAGAGTGATAAGAACATTTGACACTCACCGTGGGGCCAAAGTGAAATTTTCTTTGGACACCAAATATATGGTATTGATCAGGAATTCGACACTATGGTTGACTACATGGAAGAGAGTTCAACAAAACAAGGTTTCCAGGAGCAATTAGAAGCACTACAGAAGAAGAAATGGCCTCCTTGCAACAAAAGCAGGAGGTAGACTTACAAGCCTTATGTGAAGAGAATGATCTCATCCGAGCCCAATTGCAGAATTCGAACACAAATACATAGAACACGATCCCAACCCACCTCGCTGCATCGAAGATAAAATGCTCATCACATAACAATAATCGTCAAACAAACACCATGGGGCGATTACACCAGAGAGGTCCCATAGTTAGCCCGCCGAGTTGCTTCGACGACATCCTTTTGTCAACGGAATTATCGAGACTCCTTTACCCTTGGGATGGAAGCCTCTGAACATCAATCAATATGTCAAAACCACGGATCCTAATGAACACTCAGAAGCATATATTACGTAGGTAAACTTATTCACTAACGATGATACCATTTTATGCAGGGTTTTCCCGAGTTCTTTGGAGGGACCCGCTCTGACATGGTGGCATCAACTCCCTCCCCGAACGATCAATACATTCAACACACTAGTCGAATGCTTCAATGCTCAGTATGCCACATGTCAGCTGCATCATTCGACGTCGATATAACTTATAAATTTACACAAATTGCAGTCAAAATCCAAGACCTCGAACCTGGATTAGCCTTTCACTCTATGATAGCAACACTCAAGCCTAGAGCAATTGTAGGTAGTTTGTGCAAGAAATGACCCAGAAAAATGGATGAACTGGGACATCGTGCAATCGGTTCTATCCAAATGGAAGAGTTGTTCGAGTACCATGACAAGGTCAGAGGGTGAGATCAAGAGAAGCCTGATTCCAACAAAGAAAAGCTCACACCTGTTAAGGAGATAGACTTTAAGAGACAACCAAGACAGTTGAAACTATGGCTGAGCATGCATACTAGAAGAAGCATTCAATGCAGAAATACTTGCATTCCCCCAACCAACAGGCTCCCACAGTCAAGCAGACCGCACCAAACAATGTAGATATCATCAAAACTATGGCTATTCTATAGAAGAACGTATAGTTTTGAAAGATAAAATCGAGGAATTGGTCCAAAAAGGATGTCTAAATGATTTCATTCGAGGAAATAATTATAATCGTGGTGTATAGCAGGGAGGAAGAAGTAGCCGTAGAGGTGGTTACAAGGGTGGCTATGCAAGAAGATGTGGTAATAACAACCAACAACAAGTCGAGGAAGGCGAACAAAGACAACAAGAAAACCCCCAAGGAGAAGTTTGAGGAGTCATCAACATAACTGTTGGTGGTTTCGTTGGCAGAGGTTATACGAACTCATCCAGGAAATGTCATCTACGAGCACTCAAGAGCATCAACTTCGTACAAACTGAGGAGACACCATGTCAATCTCTACCAGCCATTATGTTCACAAACGCGAACTTCATTGGAAGTGATTCCACTCGGATGATCCTATGGTGGCAATGATTGTTATTACTAGTTGGGCAATCCGAAAAACACTTATTGACCAGGGAAGTGGAGCCAATATTTTGTATTGGTATGTGTTTGAAAAAATTTGTATCTCTCACAATCTTATACAACCTCACGAGAAACCAATGATAGGTTTTCTAGGTGATTGCGTACATACTAGAGGTAAAGTGGATATGCTAACAACTTTCGGCTCAAACAAGTTCTCTCAATCCTTAATGGTCCCATATGAGTTAGTAGACGCAGATACCTCATACAATGTTCTTCTTAAGATACCCTTTCTAAACATAATTGGAGCCATTATTTCCACAATGCACCTAACCATGATATTCCCATCATTAACAGGAGAGATCATCATCGTTAAAGCTAATCAAGTGGATGTAAGAGAATGTTATGTGAAGAGTTGCAAGATTGAACTATACAGCGTAAGGGAGGACGTGAGTAAGGCATCAACCTCTAGTGTCAATGCATTCATCAGTGCTTTAGAGGATCTAGACCCATGTGTAGACTTTGAAGATCGGTGATCCACCCGGATTTAAGATGTCACACCTTTTCAAATTGGCAAGGAGGCACATCAGTGCACTAAGATTGGCAAGCAAATGGAAGATACCATACGAAAAGAAATAGAGTATGTGCTCCTTGCAAGTACCGACCTGTCTGCTTGGAATGCCTTTGATATGCTAGACATTGATCCAAACTTCATTTTCCATAAACTCGCCATTTTCTTTCAGGCTAAGCCTGTGGCCTAGAGAAAACGCAAAATTGGAGAGGAAAGGTAGAAGGCCATAGAAGCAGAACCTGAAAATTATTGAAGGCTGACTTCATCCAAGAAGTGAACTACACCACTTGGTTAGCCAACGTGGTCATGGTAAAGAAGGCAACAGGGAAGTAGAGAATGTGTGTAGACTACACTGACCTCAACAGAGCTTGTCCCAAGGATGCCTATCGTTTGCTAAGCAATGGTAGATTAGTAGATGGAGCATGTGGCTTTAGACTGCTCAATTTTTTGGATGCCTATTCAGGCTACAACCTGATGAAAATGTACTCTCTCAATTAAGAAAAGATAACCTTCATCACTGATGCAGCTAACTTGTGTTACAAAGTTATGCCCTTCGGCCTCAAGAACGCAGGTGCAACATATCAGAGGCTCATGGATAAGGTCTTCAAAAAGCAGATCAAATGAAATGTGGAAGTGTACGTAGATGATATGGTGGTGAAGTCATCCTTTCCCAACCAACATGCTGGTGACGTAGCTAAGATCTTTACGGAACTCAAAAAGCATAACATGAGGCTCAACCTCAAGAAATGCACCTTCAGGGTTGAAAGAGGTAAATTTTTTGGTTTTATGCTAACATATAAGGGAATAGAGGCAAACCCAGATAAATGTGAAGCCGTCATAGCAATGAGAAATCCATAAAATGTAATTGAAGTCTAGAAGTTAACTAGAAAGCTAGCTTCTCGATTCTTACCCAAGATGGCAGAGAAAGCAAAGTCATTCTTCAAGCTGCTGAAGAAATCACAAGATGAGTTTGATTGGAATGAAGAGTGAAAAAATATGTTTACAAAGTTCAAGAATTTCCTAGTGACTCCTCCTATCCTAACCCGACCTACATCAGGTGCTAAACTTTTACTTTTCTTATTTGTTTCTAACACATCCACCAGTTCAGTATTGATGTAGGAGGGTGCCGAAAGACAAATGTTAATCTACTTCACTAGCCGGTCTTACATGGGGCAGAGAAAAGATATCAAAAGAAAAAAAAATGGCTTCATTGTTGGTGAAATCCACAAGGAGGTTGCGCTCGCATTTCCAAAGCCACTAAATCAAAGTCAAGACCGATCACCCTATTAGGCCAATTCTTTGTAAGCCATAACTAATTGGAAGGATGGTTGCATGGTTTGTGGAGCTGTTCGAGTTTGGCTTAAAGTTTAAGGCTCATGGGCCTATCAAAGCTCAATGCTTGGCTGATTTCATTGTAGAACTTTCCCCCTCTACCGATCCCAGTAGCATTGATGGTGGAGACTGGTGGATGTTCTACATTGACAAAGCATGCAATACAAAGGGCAGTGGAGCAGGAATTACACTTGAAGGACCAGGAGACATCTCTCTTGAGCAGCCATTAAGGTTCGATTTTAAAACCTTTAACAATCAAGTTGAATATGAGGCTTTGATCGCATGCCTTAAATTGGAAAATGAGGTTAGAGTGAAAAAGATACGATGTAGGAGTGATTCCGAGCTCGTCACTAGTAGGTGAAAGGAGAATTCCAAGCCAAGGATCCACAAATGCAAAAATACTACCATCTAACAAAGCACTTGCTTGACTTCTTTGAGGAACATGAACTCTTTCACATGTTTCAGGAAGACAATGATAGAGTCGATGTCTTGTCAAGATTGACAAGCTCTAAGAGGCAAGGTCTGCATAGAACATGCATTCAGGAGACTCTGGCTGCCCCAAGCATAGATTCTTGGATGAACGTCATATGGAAATACTTAGTAAATGACCAACTACCAAGTGACAACAGCGAAGCCAGGAAGGTGAAGCTGAAATTAGCCTACTATGCCGTATTTGATGAAGAAATCTTTTGATGAGGAGTCTCCACACCACTGTTGAAATGCGTAGATAAAAAGGATGCACAATGCATTATAGAGGAGATACACAAAAGCATTTATGGTTTTCATTCAGGAGGAAGAAGCATGGCAGCTCGGGTCCTCTAAGTTGGTTACTATTGGCCGACATTGCAAACTGACTACATGGAGTATTCGAAGAAATGTACAAAATGCCAATAATTTAGCAACCTCCATCATGCTCTACCTGAGAAGTTGCACAACATACACCCAACGTGGTCATTTGCATTCTAGGGCATGGACATCCTAGGAGCTTTCTCAATTGCGAAGGGACAGGTAAAGTTCCTATCAGTGGCAATAAACTATTTCACCAAATAGATCAAGGTGAAGCCACTTGCAAGAATCACTGCCCAAAAAATTCAGAAGTTCACATGGAAGTTGCTAATTTGCATACATGGCCTTCCCTTTTCCAAAGTCATTGATAACAACAAACAATTCGTAGATAAGGGGTATGACCAGTTCCTGCAGGAGCTCAGCATAAAAAATTTGTTGTCTTTTGTCTAACACCCTCAAACCATTGAACAAGCAGAAGCAGCGAACAAGATCATTTTGAGCGAGATGAAGAAAGCAAAAGGACTTTGGGTTGAAGAATTGCCTAGTATTATGTGAGCATATCACTACACTCCTTAATCCACGACGAAGGAAACTCCTTTCCGATTGACACATGGCACTAATGCCATAATTCCTGTGGAAGTTGATGAACCCTTAATAAGAAGAACCCATTTTGATGAGGCACTCAACAATGAAAACCTTGCTTTCGAATTGTACATGATTGACAAGGTGAGAAATCACGCTTATATTGAGGAGGAAGTTTGCAAAAGGAGAGCAACTCAGAAGCACGGGTCAAAACTGAAAAGGGGAGAATTCTGAGTTGGAGATCTCGTTTGGAGGATGAAGGGAGAAGCAAGAAAAGACTATAATAAAGGGAAGCTCACCCCAAACTAAGAAGACCCTTTAGAGTCATCGCAATACTATAGAATGATGCTTTTTGACTTGAAGAGCTTGCTGGAAAGGTCATTCCAAGGACCTAGAATGCAACACATTTGAAACCATACTTCAGTTAAAACCATGTATCATACTCTTTTTCTACTTCAGTCATTTTTCCCAAGTAAAAAATAATGGATTTTGGTTGAAGAGGTTTTAGCAAGGCGCACTGAGGTCACAATATAAAAGGAACACCACTATCATAATTATTTAATGAAATCCTCTAAAAACTTATGTCTTGCAATTTCTATTTCTTGCAATTTTAATGCTTGCCCATTACTTATTCTATAAGCTGATTATGTCACAAAACTGTGTATAGACCTATTTATGTCATACACAAAACTGTGTACCGACCTACGAGGGTACCCTTTATTTAGGGTTCTTCAGTCCATCCGCGAGAACAAAACAAGCCCATTAAGCAGAACATCATGCCATTGGGTTGATTGAGTGAGACTCCCTAGCTGTAGCTCGAATTGCTATTGCTTGATTGAGCATTCGAATCCATTCTCTTCAATTGGAGAGGAAGCCAGCACAAAGGAGCCTATCACGTCTCATACAAACCAGTATAAAGACCTATTATGTATTGTTCCAAACAATACTTTGACTCACGCTCTTTTGCAAAAGCATAACACAATTGATACATCGGCAGGTGAAAAGTTAAATCAAAAGTGCATTTTTGTTAAAGTGTTAAGCGATTTCGCAGAGTCCTTTCAAAACAATGTTTATCTTGACTTATGGTGAAGTAGCGTCTTGGCAAATGGTCTAGGCATTCAGGTGCCATTAAGAATTTTTAATGTAATTCTTGATTTCATTTCTGATGCCCTATAGGCGAATCTCGCTTGTATCTTCTTTCATAAAGGTTCCTAGGCTTTAATATGTTCTCATTCAGAAAAAAAAAAAAAAACAGTAATACTCCCAAGCCCTAAAATTACTGTTTTTTTTTCTTATAAAATAAACAAATTTTAGTTTCGGTTCCTGTAAAAGAATTTATTTTCATCCTTCAAAAATCTCTATTTTTCATATCCATTTTTTTTAAAGTGCCACGTGTTAACATAGTACCACATAAACAGTAACATGACCTTTCATTGAATCTAACGGATGTCACTTGATAATAAGAATCAAAAACATTTTTTTCAAATTTTCTAGGAATGAAATTTAAAAAGAGAGAGAGAGAGAGAGTTAGAAGGACCAAAATGGAAATCTACTCACTTTACATGGCCCAAAATGAGGATGTAAAATGCTACAATACTCATTCATGTAGGCTTTTATTTCTAATTTGGAGGGTTGTTCAATTAATTTTTTAGAATAAATTAACATTTCTTCTAAAAATTTGATTTAATATTATTGCAATTGAAATGAGATGAACAAAATTTGACCAAGTAAAACTAAATTAATAGTATTAAATAACAGAACTTCCCCCTATACTGGCTTCTTAAATTGAATGAAATTTCACTAGGAGTCGTATATTCAATGGGTGAAACTTCGATTATACTCGTATATTCATCAAAAGGAAACGGGTCACCAATATAAGCCCCTAAAGGGCCATGACAAAGTCCTATAAGAGATAACAAAACCGATACATATGTTGAACCCTTTCCCAAGACTCTTGGTGCAGTGCCACCCACAGCAAGGGAATCCCAGTATACAATAAAAAGGTATATCTTAAGATCTCAATAATGTGAACAGGAAAACTTCATCACCCCAATATCAATATTTGCATATTAACATTGAAATCCACCAGACAAAAGAAATGCTTCTAAAAGTCTCACTGATGGCTAAAAGAGTGCTTTCCACCATGCTTCAAATAGAGTATACCACCATCAATCCATACTTGGATTTATCTGCTTTAAAAATTGAACTTATTTTAAGTTTATACCCTCATAGCATGTCCATCTACCATTTAACACATGCACTTTATTACAACAACGACAGAATGCACAGTGCAGGTTCTTTCTCAGGTACCCCTGAAATTTTGATTAAAAGACAATAAAGAAACCAATGTTAGCAAACACAGTTTACAATAAAACACACACAAAAAAAAAAAAAAACAGTTCACAATTACAACTTCAAGAAACCGATTGTTCCAAAGTAAAATGTAAGGGTTCGAGGGAAAACACCAACACCACAACTTGATGTTATAGGAAAGAGAGAACAGCTTGCCTGAAAGTGTGCTGATACTTGCACCCTTTCTTATATTACTAATTACTAGTCAACTCTCAAAAATTGAACGCCACTTAACAATAAACTTACATAAAAATATAAGCTAAGACAATCCACAAGCAGTATTCAAATCAAATAAATCATTTTAACACCACAGCCTTTTGTAGCCTTTGTGTGCTATAACAATTATCAATTTAACTATAAATAAGAGTCTCTGTTGCGGAGTCAAGACACAAGGATTCATTTACATGTTCACTCGTTTTTCTCGACACATTTTATGCCTTTTGCATGGATTCATGATCAGGTTTCTTATTTTGTTTGTGTCTTATCTGTTGCCACCTTTCTTTTTTACTCTGACAACACCCCAAACTCCTACAAAGACCAATAGGATTATTTTAGACAAGAGTCACAAGACATTGGCAAAGATGGCTACACACTACAACCAAAAGCAGCATGAGTATTATGGAAAAGGAAGGACATAACTTGAATTGCAGCACCTAAGCCCAGTTTTGACCTATGGGCCCAAATCAGTAGAGAGAATGACTAGAATGTTGAAAAAGGAAACTATTTTCTATACATAATGGGTCAAGCCCAACTCACTAATGAAAGGGAATGGGGGTCATGAAAAAGGAAAACATGGAGTCTATCCTAAAAGAAGGACATGCTTCAAAGGGAACCAACCAATCCTTTAGGTCAGTTTACTATTAATACATTTGGCCACAATTGAAGTAGAGGGCCACTTTACAATTGAATGAGGTAAATACAAGGATTTTACTTCTAGAGATGAGGTCGGGAAATATTGCAATGCTCGAGATCCTTCCTTGATTTAAGAGTACCAAGCTCAATTTATAAAAAAGGGAGGCTAAAATTTTGGGGAGGAAGCCATGGGGACCTGTAAGGAGAAAACCGTTTCATTTGGCTAATGCTCAACAGCATGGGTGAGGTTGGAGATGGTTCAATGACACCCCATCACTTAGTCATTGGGACTCTCATACCAAGTCCAGAAAATAAGAAGCAACAATCCCAAAACACAAAAAAAAAAAAAAAGAATGGTATTATGTTACATCTCTGTTGAGTCAAAAGACATTTATATCTTAAGACGAATCAAGACCCTTAATTATTTTGATTAGATGTAAACAAATGCAAAGGTTAAAAATTGTGTCTTATGCGAAACAAGTGTCTGATGTTTCATATCTGATGCTTTATTAGAACATGTCTTAAGAAATCTGTGTCTGATGTTTCAGACGATTGGCAGATGGAGTCATGATTTGATATGACATTTGAGATGACATTTAAGACTTCATTTAATGCTTTGTGTTTGAGATTTCTTTTGCAGAAACATTTTCCTAGGTTCTGTCAAATCCTATGAAGAATAAATGAAGTCAAGGTTTGAAATTCCTCAATCGTTATCAAAAGAAGAGTTTTGCTACACAAGACCTGCTATGACACAAAGAAGTGACTACCTGTTGCAATTCTCAAACACGCAAGCTTTGAAGAGTGAACTTTCTGTATGAGGGAAGGATGTGCATTTAATGCAAGCATTAAATGCTCCCAATGGTCATATTCATTACACGAAGATTAAGTGAAGAAATCTACCCATTGTAAGACAACGAATACTTGAAGATGAGACCTATATAAACCAGAAGCTTTGAAGACTTAAAAAACCTTGTACTAAAAACATTCATTATTCTTTCTGCAAAAAGCTTTATGTGTATTCCTGTAAAGTTAGAAAAAGCTCTCAAAGCATTTTGAACATATTGAGAGAAAAAGACTAAGCGTTGATAGTATCCATTTGTAAGACGTTTCTAGATTTAGTCTCTAAGCAAACCTCAACCACAAATCTATTTTGATTTGCATAGAGCCAACAATGGCTTGGTAGGTCAAAGAATACTGGGTGTTGATCAAGCTTGGGGTAGAACTTGATATGTAAAGTCAGAAGTGGTCGTGATACAATACTTGTAACTCGTGAGAAATTAGTGAAACTTGGTATTTTGCTAAGAAGTAAATGTAGTCTCGGTGGTAGAGACGAATCAATATAAATTTCTGTGTCTAATTTTTATTGCTTTCCTTTTGCTTTCAACTAACCCAAGGTCTAAATTGGTTTTTAGGCTTTTGTAAACATGTTGTGTTTCATGTATTTGTTTTGTTCCGTCTAAGTTTTTTTTTTTTTTCAAAAGATCTGTTATTTGTTTCTACAAAGTTTTTGTTTCAGATAAAAAATCTTTAATTGTGAAAAGACTTAAAAATTACTAAAATCACAATTCAACTCCCTTTCTTGTAATATTTGCCTTTACAATCTCTTAACAAAAGCTACCAACATAACATTGATAAATTTTGTGACAAATGGCAACAAAACGAAGACCAAAAGAAAGAATGAATATATGATTCCTTTTTGTGGTGGGGCCACAGGATCAAATGCTTACACAAACAATTTCAATGAAAGTATCGGAGAAAACCCAAGTCTCACATCGGCTAGAAATAAGGCCAACATAGAGTGTATAAGTGGGGGGGGACCCTCACCCAATGAACTAGCTTTCGGGATTGAGTTAGGCCCAAACCCACATTCTAAGAGAAAGTGAGAAAATAATGCACACATAATAGAAAATGATTGAAAGCAATACATAATACTTTATGGGTATCAACATCAAATAGTAGACAAATTTAAAGAAAAATCTCAAATCAAGACCAACAAAACTTACATTTCAGAAAACTTGGGGTTATCAAGTGCATATGGTTTACTGAAAAAGCACCTATCACAGAAACAAGAAGAGGAGCTTGACTTGCAATATAAAAATAATTTTTGACATTGAAGCATGCTATTTTAAGCAAGTATCCTGCAGAGATAACACACAGGAAGCAATTAACACAACTAGGGATAACAAAGAAAAACAGAGGCACTAAGCTTAACAACAATTCTATTCAAACAACTATGCATAGATGTAAAAAAAAGTAGGCATTAGGGCTAGATGTTTTGGGAATAAAAAGTGAGGAAGAGAAACAAGGTTAAACTAAACATTAGGTCCTCATCGGTGAAACTCGTTGAGGAATCAGTCCCTGTACCGGGAAAAGAAAACTTAAAACTTTAATCCCTATAAGGGCGTATAGGAACTAAAACTTAAGTTTTTTAAGACTAAAACTGAAACATAGTAATAGCAGGTACCAATGTTTACTAATAAGGGTGTATGGTGATTAAAACTTAAGCTTTCCTCATACATGAACTGATTCCTAAATGAGTGCAACCTATTAAGGACCAAATGATTAGTTTAACTAAAAAAACAAAGAAAGATGAAAACAGATTTTTCTTTCCACTTTTGATGGCAATATCTATATGGTTGGAAAGTGAGATAATTAGAACTAAACCCTGCATAATCATTCACCAATTTTAGATAGATCATTTGATCTTCTCTTTCTTTGATCATTTTAGGACAAAGTTCATAAGCTTTTAATGTCCATCATTCCCATTTTCTGGAAGGCCCAAAGAATCTAAGATTGCTTAAAATGGCCCCAAAGAAGTGGTGCTTCCTTCTACGCAGTGTGATTACCCTTTACTAAGTAGCAACCAAATACTAGTCGATTCATTTCTTCACCTGTTCCATTCCATATCATATGTCTAGATGTAAAAGGAGAAACTTGGTTTAAACAATTTAAAAGGCAGATATGTACTCTCACATTCAAAAGGCTATAAGGAAGCACACTAAACACATTCATTTCTTAAACCCCAACCCAGAATAACTCTAAAATAGAACATGTTTATGCAAAGATAATATGACCAGACTACTAAATGTGATATGGCCTCTAAATACCCATAAAACCAATCACCATTCATGGGATCATCAAACTTGGGTAAATACCATAAAAGTTTGGCTCAGCTTATCAACAATAGAACAAATGGTGATGCTTCCCAAAGAACTATCATATTTGAGACTTCAAAGACAGAAATTAACAATAAAAAAATTAAGCACCAAATACAAAAGTAATCATGTATCCAGAACTTCGAGAATCACATTAGGGCCATGTTTGGATAAGCTTCTCCATTACACACATATTTTTTTATAAGTGTTTATGGATAAGCTTCTTCAAAGAGGGCCTAAGTAATTTTGTTGGTTGGTTTAAGAACAGGGAGTTCCTTAGAGGAGCATAAGATTCTTCAAACCAAAGCACCATAATGAAGCAAAGGATACAAAGGAAATATTATTATTATACATTAATCCATATACAAAAGTCGCCCTTGATTTAAGTAAAAGGAAACACAAGTTTGAAACTTACTGGAACATACGAACAACACCATTCATCTTAAATGCATGTTAGAAAGGAAATCCGACAACCTGAAAGCATCATGTTTTAGGTTAGTGAAATGAACAAAATAAAAGAGAAAAGGAAAGGTTAAGGCCAGAGATAATGAGAAGGAAAAGAGCAACCTGATGTCTTTTGCAATTACGGTATCACCATCTGCAGCCCCTAGATGTCGCAAAACTACCTGCTCCAGACGGCCATCTCGATATGCATGCTGCAAGTAAAGATAGAAGAAACCAATCTTCAGTCAATTTTGCTAATAGATACCTCAAAACACTAATCAAACCTCACTTTTAACACAGTTCAATGGCCAAAACCACTATCTAGACATCATAATTCAACACAAGGTAGGGGAATAGAAACTGTATGCCTGCAAATATTAATAGACTTGAGTACTAGAAAGGCAGAAACAAGTTGCAGCCATTGTTTTCAATGCTATAATGCTAATTTTATAGAAAATTGAAGCCATTAGGACAAATGAAATTGGCTTAATAGCAAACCAAATTTAGTACACACTTTGGAGACTAGTATGAAAAAATAATTTATTAATGCAATGAATTCTAAGAGTGTATAAGAAAACATCTATATGCCTCAAGAAAAGATAATTACAAGTGCTTAGCAGGAAAAGAGAAAAATGGCCCAGGCGGGGAGAGGGGGAGTCACATTAGAACTAGTTATATTCACAGAATTACCTTGTAGAAACAACTAGTTCCAAAAGGGCAGTTCCCTTCCCCAAAGTCAAAGTGCTTGCAATCAATTGACCTACAAATGAATTAAACAATTACCAAAAGAGTATCAGAAAAAGAGATAGCCATTCACTATTTCACTCAGCTGAGGTTTTTCTTTTTCTTGTTGTGAAATATATGCTATATGGCTTGGCATCAGCTGCGCCGGTCAATATAGAGAAGGAGGAAAGGAAATGGATCGTCCCTCATCAACTAGGCAGCATATAATTGTAACCCAAAGTTAAAACTCTCTGCGCTTTAGTTGTGATTAGATCACGGATTAATTGGATAGGAAAAGCAAAAGATGTCATAAGATTTTGTAAGTGATCAGGAAATTACTTGAGCTTTGCCTTGTAGTTGTCGATGATTTCTTGTTTTTCTTCAGTTGTTGAGTACCAAATGACACTTGGAATGACAAAGTATGATAGCTTACGACAAATAGGGCAGGCCCTCAATGTGCTGTTAACATCCATCCCCAATGTTGGGTTACTACTACGCCAATTCCTAATACAGGATATGCAGAACGGATGATCACATTCAGACAGCAGCCCAAACTTACATTCAGCTGCTGTAGGCTTTGACAGAACAAGCTCCAGGCAAACACTGCATTCAATTTCTTGACTTCGTTTCAATGCATCAAGATGCTTATGCTTATTTTCACAACTCTTCATATGTTCTTCTCTTTCCTCAGGTCGGAAAGGATGCAAGCAATGCTTTCCACAGGTGGGACATAGATCCCCATGAATATGAGGGCATTTTTCCCCTCGTGGACAGTTTCCAGCAGCAGCAAATGAACAAATTGAAAGCTCAGAAGGTGAAGTGATTATGGTTTGACCAACATTGTCCTCTCCTAAAGGTTCATTATACCCAAACTCTTGATTCCAAACCGGTTCTTGATTCCAAGCTGGTTCACTAGGAAGAAAGTAAGGACTCCTGGAAAGAGAAAACTCTGCAGCTGTAGCAACACCATTAAATGTAGCTCTAGTATTTCCAAAAGCAACAGTATCTGAAACTGGGGTCTGGGGTTCGGTTACTGAAGAAGATGGAGCAGAAGATTGCTCTCGAGAAGCTTTGACATGATCATATCTGCAGCGACTACCATAAGCACAGACTCCTTTCTGATAAAATGTGCATATCTGTCATAACGAGACAAACAAGAAAAAATTATCAGAGAAATCTAAATAATTATCAATTAATTAATAGGGTCTGCAGCAAAGAAGAGTTTGCATCACCAACATTATTTGGAGGATCTTTCCAGTCATGAGAAAATTCACAATGCTCCCCTTTCAGACAGGCTCCATGAGCAAAAAACTTGCAAAGAACCCTACATGATTCAGAAGATAAGAAATTACAAAAATTAAAATAATCTTCAAGATGCATTAGAAAATAGAGAACATATTAACAGAGAAAGAAAAGGACCACACAACACTTGTCCAAAGAATCAAAAACCAAGGTCCCCAATTAAAACCTTTTATCCAGATTTCCACAAACCAAAACAAATGGCTCAATTCAAATGATTTCATAGTTAAATCGTATCAAGTGTCAACTACAAACCACAGACTAGATATCAATGCCAAATTTTGCTTTTACAGAATTCAACATTTTTATAACATCCACGAAAGGTTTATTGTCTGTCATGACCATAGAAGTCTCTGGAATGAATGATATGTTAAAAATTATAACTTGATTGAGTTTCCACTAACAAAAGCTATCGAAATCAAATAAAGATTTTCCAAATTCGATAACAAAAGGGGCAAGAAAAAAAGTATCAACTTTCAACCCTTTTTTTCTGAATTCTGCTCAATGAATGACACACCCCAGATGGAAAACAAAAACAATAGTTTTTTCTCGGGTTCAAAGATCAAGAAAGCAGGATTATAAGAACAATAATTTACACAAACATATAAAAATCAATAATCAACATAAATTGGAGAAACTGCAGAACACAAAACTGAAGACCCACATCAAGAAAAAGTCAATTAACCCAATACAAAACACAGGATGATCAACCTCACCTCTTAGACATGGCGGTTATTGAAAAGAGAAAAAAAAAAAAAAGAAAGAAAGAAAGAAATATCCTTTAATTAAGAGAGAGCTGCAAGGATCAAAACCCTAAACCTCCAAAGGAATTATTGGTTGACGAAAGAGGTGAACAAAAAAAGTGGGGGCAGCCAAAAGAGTGAAGGAGGCAACACGTGGGGCTTTGCAGCCACTTAAATTAAGAAAAGGTTGAGAGAGCCCGAGAGAAACGGTGGTGTTGGGGGCAAAGAGATATAAAAGGAATGGAAATACGAGGAAAGATGGGAAATTGGATTTGGATGGTGGTAAAAAACATAGGAGGAGAGAAACTACACAATGTTGTGTTTGTTACAGCTTGGTGTCCAAAACTTCCCAACAAAAAAGTCTTGTTCGGTTCATCACTTCTGTGTCACGTGTACGTGAGTTTTGTTATGTCATGTGATCACGTGTCCTCAATCCGTTGGTTGAATATGAATTCACTTCAAACACATGAGTGGATAGATTAGGGATAGCAAAATTCAATGGAAATGGCTTAAGTTGTTGACATATATATTGAACTTGGAGGAGAAGATTTAGGTTTGATTTTTTTACATTTTACATAATAAATTTTTTATGAGAAACAAAGAATTTTAAATATGACTAAATAAAATACAAACTTGAACAACAACAAAAGTAGAAATTGATTGTCAGTTTTTATTTTTTTTGGGTTTAATGTATTCTCTCGCTTTATAATCATAGAAAATAATTTATTCAACTTTGGTAAACGGCCATTAATAGGATCGAATATCACCAATGAAATTTGCATGTTCTATCCCATAAAAAAATCTAACTGCAAAAGCAACATGGTGTATCAAATTGGACATGCATAGCAAGGCAAGGCTTTATATTGTAATATCGCTTATTTTCCTAATATGTTAGATTTGTTACTATTGATCTTCTCTTCATGATTAGAGGTGAAGTATTTTTTGTGTGTTAGAGCCCTTGAATTTCTTCTTGTTCTGAACTTCATTTAATGTATGGAAAGCTTGATACATTATAACTTATGACACTTTTCAGGAGGAGAAAGGAGTAGGTGTCTTTTGCTTTCTTACAAATTACTAACACACTTTGAAGGCTTGAATTGTTTTTCTGCTTATACTCATTTCAGTCTTTCCTTTGTATTGAATGTCGATATGTAGCTTGCTTTTGAATAGAGATTTTACTTATACTCAGAAAATTGTACTTTTCATTAAATGCTTGAAAATTAAACGTTATAGTATATTCAAAAAAATAGAGGGAATACCAAATGAGTGAGAGAATATAAGAGCAGTTAAGCATATAATAAAGAGCTCATCAGTCATCACGTGTCTGTTTTGGATGAAGAAAACTTAGATGAAGATATAAATCAAGAGTGTAAGTTTTCTTAATAGTGTTGGACAAAAACATTGTGTTGGATGCATGAAAACTCTTTGGGCACAACTTTGTTTATGTAGAGCTTTGGATGGTTATTCTTTTAGAAGAGCATTGGAGGAAAGTCCATTGTTGCACCTTAGGCTCGAGTTCAATTAAAACATTTTTAGTGTCTGAGGCATAAACAATTATACCTTAGTAAACATTTGGATGCACATATTTCAGCAAAGAGGAGAGCAATGGCTTGATTAATGTTGTTGATAGAAAGAGATGGGCAAGTTTGAGGAATAGAGGATATAACAAAGGATCAAGTGGTAGAGATTTTAACAAGATGTTCATTTATTGTAGAAAACATACGGTTGAAACCTGTTACAATAAACATGGATTTCCACGACATCTCCAAAGGAGTGGTGTACCTGTAGCAAATAGTGAAATGAATGATAGCTATAATCATAAAGAAGATTAACAGTATGAAAAAATTCTTGCTCTAATTCAAGGAACCAATATAAACTAGCACACATTACTCACTTCTAAGTAGATAAGCTCATATACTAGGAGGGATGGTGTGAAAAGGGGCTAACCCCAAAATAACTCCCACGAGGGAAATTATGAAACAAAATCAATATCAGCAAACACATAAAAAGCAATAAAGGAAGGAACATAATCGTAAATCCTTCTATCACCAAGAAGACTGAGACCATGCTTCTGTTCATACACTAATTAGATAAGCGCATATACTTAGTTTGGTCATACACGCTAGCTATAGACTCCAAATCAAATAGCAACCTTTTTTTTTTTTCTTGCTACAATAATTATTCTTCAAGTTATTAGATCATAGATTCAAGAACTAGTGATCATATGTTCATCCATGCATAGGTTTCAAAATTTTGCTAAAAATTAAACTTGTGAACGTTATATTATTGAATGGAAATTTTTCCATAGTTAAATTTGTTGGCACTATTGTTCTTTTCCCTCGATTTATATTTAAATATTGTACTATAGGTTTCAGATTTTTCTTTTAATTTGCTTTCTCAATATGCAAACTTTGTACTTTGTTGAATTATGTCATCACATTCCATGATTCCAAATGTGTCATTCTAGAACAAAAATCCCAAAGGACGATTGTGAGGGACTATACTATTTAGTAGTTAATGCCAACAATTCATTGGTCTCAAGCACTCATCTCACTGGATAAAAAAGTATATAAGAAAGAGCGTTACGAAAACTCAAATTAGGACAAGTCAAATAGTATATTGTCCTTAATACATAGTCAATATCCCTATGTTATAGATGATAAAGATGCCAGCCTTCTAATAATGGGTTTTCCCATTACATGCAAGACAACCAAAAAGGAATGCTAACTAGAAGCATACAAGATTGACATGTTGATGAAGCAAAACCCTTTCTCCAATCAAATTTTTTAATGATAACAAACTTTTAAGAAGGAAATTTAAGTCTTCAAGTTTAAGCTACTAATGGTTTCCATTGAGTGTTTTAAGTTTAAGATAGGATTTGATCAAGAAGCATGAGGGATAGTGTGGAGCATCAATCTACATGTTAATCCTCCAAACATAGATTTTGCATTATTAGGCACAGAACTATCAAAAAAATTATGAGAAGAATTAAAGATTGGTAGCATTAGAAGGTATCTTTAGTCAATGGGTATATATCAGAAGTTACGCATGGTTCGTGTACTATTAGAAGTAGTATTGTTAAGTAGAGAAGCACATGACACTAAAGTCTAAACTATTCAGAAGCACATACTATAAGTACAATAAGATCAAAAGTCATGTAGAGTGCTCATAGCACTGATTCAGTAGCAGCAAGCTTTGAAGAAAACCAACAAATATTTAGAGACACAAAACTTGGAAAGATCATCAAGTCTTCTGAACAAAGCAACTAGAAGAAAATAAGATTGTTGCAAACTTGTGACTAAAATGTTTTGCCTTGAAATAATTTTTTGTAAGTGTTAAACATTGTCCCTGAACCTTTGACATATGATTTTGGATGTTTCGGATCCTTTGGAAGGCCTTGGATACAGCAAAAAATCCTTGTTACAACATTTTGTTCGTTGTAGATTTTAACCAACGTCCAATCATCTAGTGAGTTCCATCCAGTATTTGCATCCAACGACTTGTGCTCAACGTGTTGTGTTTAGTGACTTACATCCACAAGTTGCATCCAATGACTTGCGTTCAGTGACTTGCGTTTGATGACAAGTGTCTAATCTAGAGATCAGTTTTAAGTCCAAAATTAGTTTAAGTCTAGAAATCAATTTGATGTGAATGTGATTAATGTTCATTTTCCTTAAGTAAATTTTCCAATTTGAATGCATAATGAATTTGTGATGGATTTAACTAATATGAATGGTTTGAGTTGTTGATTATGGATGATATGAATATTTTTTATGAGGTGAGTATGTTGATGTTGGTGAGGTGATGATAATGTTAAATTTAGAGCCATAAAAAATGGTCGGGCCAGGCTCGACCCAATAACGGTCCACGTGGATCAGGAGAAAAGGGCTCGCATTTGTAGTAACCCACCTTCGTTACATAACTAATATAACTAAGGTTTGGATTATTTATTTAATTAAAAATTGTTCCATTAATTTACTTATGAAAATACTGTGTGAACTTTTCGCAATTCCAAAAAAAACCAATAAACTTATAACGAAAACCATGCATCTACTAAACATAACCAAATCAACATTGGTGGTTGTTAACAGATTGATAAGTGTACCAATTTTATCACAAGTAATAAAGATTAAAATGGAAGTCCAAGTGTTAAATCCACAGGGACTTTGGTTGTACTTAAGTGATGCAAACTCAATTATTAAGCAATGAAAAGAAAGAGAAGAAGACAAAGACAATGAATTGTAAATGTGAAATTTGGAATAAGGCAAAGCAAAGATTAATAGGAAAAATAAATAACAATGTAAAAAGATAGAATCAGAATACAATAATGTTGAGGGCCTAATATGCCAAAATTACTTATGATGTAATGTAAAATATTTTCTTTAATTAATGAATTCTATGTTTCCACCCGCATCTACTGGATTACCCTATCTTTGGTTCCCCGTACGAAGGACCTAATTTCTTTATCTTTTTCCTCCAAATTTCTTTGCAGAAATAAAATAACAAATTGCATTAAGATAAGAGATGCAAAATTTCATAGGCAAAATAAATGTCAATCTATTTCTAGCAATGAATTTATTAAGTTACCCTTCCCTAGTTCTTTAGAAAATAACCATTTTTTAATGTATTACCCTGTAAACATTATATGGATGATCAAACCATAATAATAAATGAGCACAAAGAAGAATAATGGAAACAAAATAACATTAGATAATAGACAGAGAATTACATTACAAGCGTTTTTGGCCTCTAGGCACCCAACAATGGGGATTTAGCCTCTCATAGCCATGAGAGGCTTTACACTTCAGGGGTTAATAGAAGAAGGTGATAGATGACTAATAACAAAAGGAGGGAGAATGGCTAAGGACAGAGGGTTTCCCTTAAGGGATAGACTCAGGCTTTGGATTTCTACAATGGATAGCTCTGAGACTTGGTGTCGTTTTTCCTTCTGCTTCTTTCTCCTTTTATAGGTCTAAGGTAGCTTACTTTTCACGCTGACCTAGCACTAAGCGCGCATCTGTGCGCTAAGCGTACACTAGGCTTTTCCTCGTGTGCCTTCTCACGCTAAGCTGGTCCTACACGCTGAGCAAGACATCGCGCTAAGCTTGGAACTTCCCGCTAAGCAAGTGTCACACGCTGAGCCTGGGTTGAGCCGTATGGAAGAAACAATACTAAAGTGAAGAAACTATTATCATTATTAGCCAAAAATGACTATCAATTTAGCTTAGATTTCGCAGTTATCAGTGGCTCATGGCACTTCAACCATAATGGAAGACATACTTTGATTACATAAAACTCATGAAAGTTATAATAAGACAAACCTAAATTGGTCATTTCTATTCAAAACTAAAACTAAGGAAAAGGAAGAGAATGACACAACTTCTAATCTCTTGCTCGCTACATCTACCACACCTCCAAACAAAAGATCCACCCTAGAAACCATATGCTTCCCATGTATATTAGGTATGGGATCATCACAGGCACAAACCACAGGTGAAACATGCAAGGGTAAGCTCGCCAGAACAAATATACATATGCAAATAATCCAAAACAATCTATAAAGAGATGAGGAATACTAAAAGTTATATACTTTGTAGATACTTTTCAAACCACTCAGTCAAAGATTTATAATAAAACCCAATTGATGCGTTTATCTCAAAACCCGATTCATAGAACATATATCTTTTATTGTTCATCAATAAACATCAATATAAATCGACATCAAATCATCCATCTCAATTACTATATATAACATAACCTTAAAATATATTCCTTAAACCATCAAGAACAACATAGTTCTATCACCATTCATCATTAGGAGTCATAAACATCATACATCACATAAACCATTGTTGGCATCAACTATCACAAATTCTCACCATAAACAATCATCACAACTGACACATACTGATAGCCAACTAAACCAAAGTCATCTATTGACATTTACTAGCAACCAACTTGGCCACCCCAAACTTAGACATAAACTCTGACTCTACTCCATGGAGTTTCAATGCAATATGGGTGATCTTTTATGAGCCACATCCTTTAACACAGTCTCACTCTCAGATCATTCAAGGAGTCTTTTGGGCTGGACCTACAAAGAAAGTGAGTTTTTATCGAATATAGGTAAGTGTGGGTATTGACTTACCTCTGTAGGTTTTCAAGACCATACATCTATAGGGATTTTCCCACCAGTATGTTCATAGGCACATTCCCGTTAGCCATCATGAAAATCCCCCAACACTAGGTTGAGAGCTCACCTAACACCCTCAACTTAAGTGCCTACTCATATGCTCGTGCACCAACTGTGCATACACTGTATACCATGACAACAACAACAACAATGACAATGACAAACCCTTCATACAATGATTCATTAATTTAACAACAAGATAATTATCAACAATAACATCATAGACCAAACCACACATTATAAATATGAATCACTCTACCAGTATAATGACTTTCTGCCTCATATTTATGGTTCTTATAACATCTATTAAGTTTTTGGAGTACGATCTCATTTGTTTCCTACTATGCGTCTATGGCCTTAATAACTTATAAACATGATAAGTAAATCTACACTAACTTAATTAAGTTTATTCTTGTCCCGTTTAAAAGCTAAGAAGATTATCTCCAACATTTATGCTTATCCTAAGACCTAGTTTGGAAGTATACTTTGCCTAAAGTTACAATCTATGTGAAACTTTTACTTATTATCGATAAGTTGACATTTGTTCACTAATTTGATCATTGCTAGAGTATGAAGTTGGTGAATCTCTCATACCTTTCTCAGCTTAAGATTTGAAAATAATTAATGTAGTCATTTGGAATCCAACAAAGCTTTAGGATTTAGAACAACAAGGTTTCCTTGGAGTGGACCTAACCATTGTTAACTCTTGAAGTGAAGGGTTTTGAGCACAATTGGGAATGGAGAGAAAAATCAAAGAAGATTGGAGAGGATTTTGAAGCTTTGAATGTGCAAAGGGGATTAGGAAAAGTGGTCTTATCCTGCATTGCTATCTAACTACCCCTTTCTTCTATTTTCACCCCTCCCTTACGTGTTTTTGTGACCAGATATTTGGTCCCAAAAGATTTCTAAGCCTACTAACACTTAAAATTAGAGCAATTTAAATAAACTAACATCTTAATTGATATAATTACACACTCAAATCTCTATCTTGCAATATAAAATAAATTAAACACTTAATCGCACAATTAATAAAATCATGACATTACAAATAGCTCTACAACACATAACATAACAATCTATTTATTAAATTCAACTATAAATATCATGAATCTAAATTTAATTTCCTCTTAGAGTATTTATCAAGAACTTGACATACATTACGAAAATCCACAATGTTACAACATTAACAAGCCTATAGGGCCAACAAGGCCACAAAGCTTTGTGGTTTAGGGTTAGCCCATGGGACTTAAGTTTCAATATTATAACATTTTTTAATACTCAAGTTGTGGTTAGCCAAAAACAAACTCGATTGAGATTGATTGAAAATAATCTCGAGTGAGGTTAGTCGAAAATGTTCTAGTTGATGTCAACCAAAATGAACCCTAGAGATCGATCAAAAACAATCTAGGTCGAATTCGATAAAAAAATAATCATAATTGAGATCAAACAAAAATATTTTCCACTGAGGTTGCCCAAAAAATAATCCTTGCTAAGATTTGTCAAAGTTAACCTAACCAAGGTTGATCAAAAACAACCTCGGTTGGATCAATCGATTTAAATTTTATGCAAAAAAAATAAATTAAACATGAATTATTTTATTTTAAACGTAATTTTAAAACTTTAACAATGTTGATCTCTGGTCCCATTTTTAAAATTTAAATTATACTGTAATAAATTTCTTTTAAAAGTACTAATAATTAATTTTCACACTCCATTTAGGCATTTAGTACAATTTGTAAATAGATGGTTCTCGACATAACACACTGTGTTTAGCCTGGAGACAACTTTTTTTTATAACTATGTAAATTTATCGATATATAAAACAACATACAGAAAAGTATCAAATTGATGAATTATTAAAGTTGAACACTGTTGTCGTACAATATTATTTAAAAATGCTACATAGACATCAGTTATCATCTCAATGATAATATGTGGCTAATATTTTCATCATAATTTCGCCCAAAATTTTAACAAAAAATATATTTCATTGATATGAAAACGACTTATAGGATTTAATAAACATCTTGTATGTGTGTTTATTTTTAATAATGGTTAAATTAAAAATTTATACTTACTTGTTTTTAAGTTGGTACCCTTTTTTTTTATAAAATTGAGGTTGGGATGCAGGAGACAATAGGAAAACCCAACTAAGTTGTCCCCAAAACGACTTATGGGATTTAATAAACATCTTGCTTGTGCGTTTATTTTTTAATAATGTATAAATTAAAATTTTATGCTCGTGTAAAAGAAATTACTTATGTTCAACTTGATACCTTTAATATATAAAATTGAGATTGAGATGCAAGGAGAGAAATCACACCTATAAAGTTTTGGATGACTAATTAAGGTCGAATCACATTCAAGTCAAACTCAATTTCAGCCTTTGTCTTTCACAATTTCGATCACTAGGATAGCTGAAAAAACTTCAACATAAAGCATTGTTTGAATGCCAACATACAAGGAAAAATAGCCTAAACACTCAGATGGAGGATTCTGTAACACAATAACCCCAACTGCATAACCATGAGCTACCACAAGCTGCACCCACCGGGACAGAATATGGCTCTGATATCATATTAAATTTATAGTGCAGCAAAAGCATCCGAAAGGTCTCCTTAAAAATCTGTTCATAAGAGAATGACTTACCCAGCTATATAAGCATTTATCAAGTTCGTTAAACATTCGATATGAGTTTAAATTCTGAGGCTTTACTTTTGAAAAAGAACTGGCCCTCTACGTTTGTGAAATTATTCCTAATCGTCCATTCGCATATAGCTAGCTAGTCAAGTAAAATTACTTATAAAAATTGCAAGCAAACGAGTGGATCAATTCTCAAAATAAAAAAAAAGGACTATAGAAGGAACTGCTCATATAATTATTTGTGCATACTGCATAGTCTTGTGTATCCCTTATATTAAAAATGCTCCGGTGCTGACAAATAATTTGATGGTTCCAATAATTAAGCAAATAAACTATGAAGTAAGTGCTAGCTGAATAAAAAGAATTTGTCGTATACATAATCTGAGTCCTAATAATTAATGGTTTACAAAGTTATGGGCGTTAGCAAATGACGAAAATTTATTTGTTTGTTTTATTCATACGAAAAACCAACTTAAATATCAGCTCACACACACTATTTAACCAATTAAATTAGATCTTCTTGATAATAAAAAACTACACAACATATATATAGTGAGGAAAGATATTTTTCATATGAGAATTAAATTGAAAATAAACAAGGACTTTTCATTTTTGATTTTTTTGAAACATCATGATTATTATTGAAAATTTAATTTAACCTTTAATAATAATAGTTATGAAGAGAATTATTATAATGATCTATACAGAGAGCAATATAATTCATAAAAAAAATTTTACAAATTCACCACCACCACTAATAACAACAACAACAAAATCTTATTCTACTATACATGTGAGGTCGATTACATGATTCGACACGATTAAAAGATACAAAGAGCCATATAAAAAAAATTGATTAGTTGAAACTGGATCCCGTTTTTGCGTGCAAAAGGGCACATTGCTGGTTAATGGAAAGCAAAACTAAACCACTGAGAGTGCATTGGACTTTGTTATAAACGAGCTGTGATATAAAGCAATATTTAAACTTGTGTCTGCGTGATTGCCAACCCTGTTCTTTCGGAACAGTAACACAGGACCACTTCCATGTGAAGTCATCAGCTCATGATCATTCATCACCTACATTTTTTGTTTCTCAGGTTCATTGTTCCCTTCACCGAATCCATACGTCCCCCACATGCTTCTTTATCTCTTTCATGCTTCTTTTCTTAATAAATAACATCTATCATTTATGTAATGAGATAATCTTGCTCGAGTCGGATAAAATTATTATAAGTATGTTTAGTTAAACATTGAAAGTTCGTCAACAAATTATGACTCTTTCTTTCGCGCTAGTTTGTTGAATTTGACTCAGAATTTGTGCGACAATAATTCAGACTGAAAACCATGCAATATAGGGTTGAAATTTTTTCTTCAAATATTTAATGTAATTACAAATCAAGACATAAACTTAAGATCAATGATTAAACCAAGATAATAGCACACCTATTAGTTCATTGTCCCCTACATAGAGATGGATTTTAAAAATATATGTATACCTTATAAAAAATGTGATGAGTTTCCTCACAACTTTATCCAAATCAAACATGTAAAACACTAAAATGAGAATAGAGATGGATTTTAAAAATATATGTTTACCTTTTTAAATGTGAACATATTATGTTTTATGCAAGAATGAGGATAGAAGAGTCAAACTTGTTATGTCTACCTTATACATAAATATTTATGTTAAGTAATTTTTTAAGAATAAATTGAATGATAAATGATAACATAAGAATAAATTAAATAAAAATGTGATATATCATTTTACGATTTATTAAATCTATATTATTTGTTTAATGTAAGAAAACATTTTTTAACTAAACTGTGTTTACTTTTTTAAATAATATATTTATTTTTTGAATACTTAAATATAAAAGGTCCAAATTAATTTTTTACCATAGGTCCATGAAATATGAGGATTGACCCGGTTAAATAGAACTTTTATGAATAATAAAGTTTTTCTTTGACTATTTAATATAATTGTATATTTAAAATTTGAATTTGAGAGTAATTAAACCAAAATAACATCTAATTTAAAAATAAAATAATTAAAACTTAAATTTTAAGGTAACTAAAAATATTTATTATTAATTTTAATAAAACAAAGACGCCTCATAGGTCGGAAGAAGTCCACCTATGTTGACAAAAAAAAACTATTATATTTCTATCACATTTAAAGTAAAATATTTATTCTAAATTTTACTTTAGATTTCTTGGACTCTCTCTTAAATAACATCACACTAATAAATTCACATGTTTGATGATTTGTTGCTTTATAAAAGTTTGATTTGTTTCTTAAAACATGAGATGAGAAAATTCTCTTTGCAGGGTTCCAGTAATATTCTAATCAACATGATAAGAAAATTCAGTAACACGTTAACTTTACCACAAAACTTAGTGGTATATGTATCTAATTATCTATTAATTAAAGATTGTCTTAAATGTGTACAAAATGCGATCACATTTTTATAATTATAAATTAGTAATCTCAAATTTTTGTACACCCTTTATTTATTTTAAGAACCTATATCCAGCAGGCGAATTTATAGTAAGCCTAGTATACATTTTTGGATCTATGTATTTGTTCTAATTAAATTCGACGACCACATTTTTTATTTTGTGAACTGAGTAATTTTACAGACTTTGCATTATACTCTTTTTTTTTTTACTGAATTATACTACTTATATAGGGCTATATATTCCATGTAAATTATTAGATAACACGTTAAAAATTTAGTGATAAATTAAATCGTTAAGAAATATATTCAACGACAAATTTTTTTCTTTTTAAATTATGTTTTAGATTTTGGGATTACTAACCTAGTAAAGAAAATTTTAAAATGCTAAATGATGATGCGTGTAACTTTTAAGGACAGATTTAGAAGCTTGCCTTTTCTTTTCAAATGATTCAAATAGTTTCACTTTTCTCATGTGGTATATTTTTAGCAGCTTGCTTTTCGTTTTAAATGATTCAAATAGTTCTACTTTTCTCTTGTCCGATGTTTTATTTTATAAGTAATACATTAAGTTTCAGTAAAAAAAAAAAGTAATACATATTATTAGTTGTTAGTCAACTTAATCCTTAAAATTATAAAAAAAAAACATTAATTAAATATTCAAAATTATTAAACACTGTTACTTAATCAAACATTAAACTAATTTATATTTTATAATTTCAACCTTTAATTAATATATAATTCTTTTTTTTTGTTGTAAAAGAACATTTTTTTTCGGAAAACATGGGCTATGTTTGGCACACTATTTTAGTTAATTTTTTAACTAAAAAGTTTATTTAACCATGTAAAATGAAAAAAAAATAATATTATTTAACAAGATGTCAAGAACATATTGAAACTCTTAGAATTGACTTACTTAAAAGAATCATTACACGACTTGAATAACAAATAATTTTACTTAATCAAAAGTTGTCCAATTGTATTAAAATTTATTTAAAAAATTAATTTCTCTTCATATATATTTTTTCATATATGCACAAAACAAAATTTAAATCTTAATTACATGTTGTTGAAGAGATAAAATTATTTCCAACCCAAACCCCACCATCATGTTGGTAACAATTATTTCATTTTAACTACGACAACAACCTTAGAATTTACAGGGTATGATGGCAATAAAAAAAAGGCGTAATTCCAACCCACCCAACCTAACAAAATAAAATAAAATAAATCTGAATAGTAAATACTATTAGGGGGCAACAACAACCATAATAATAGCAATAATAATAATAATAATAATAATAAAAGCAAAAAGACAGAGACATATGATTTGGATGATGCACTGACACGAACACGTCAGAAACCTCTGAGACAAGAAAAGGGGGGCAGCAGAGGCAAATTGCAACGCAAAGTTGCAAGCAAAACGAACCCACTTGGACAATTTGGTAATTTCCCCCGCCACACAACCACGAAGGCAAAAAAAAAAAAGTAAAGAAAGAAATGTTTGATACGCGTCTCTATGAGGCCCATATTCCATTCCCTTTACCGACCTCACAGCACATCAATACATCTTCAAATTCCCCTCTTCTCTCTCTCACATCTCTTCGTCCTCTCTCTCACATCACAATTTCATAAAAAACCTCTTTTTAAGTTTCTTGCTTCTTTCTCTCTGAAAGAAAATTGAAGTCCTAACCAGTTGGCTCTTTTGTTTTATCGTTCTCCATGGCTCAGAAAACCGAGAAAGAAGAAACCGACTTCAAAGTTCCGGAAACGATTACGCTTTGCGTCAACAACTGCGGCGTCACCGGAAACCCTGCCACGAATAACATGTGCCAGAAGTGCTTCACTGCCTCTACCGCCACCACTTCCGGCGCCGGAGGTGCCGGAATAGCTTCTCCGGCGACCAGATCCGGCGTCTCCGCGCGTCCTCAGAAGAGATCTTTTCCTGAAGAGCCCTCGCCGGTGGCGGATCCTCCTTCTTCGGACCAGACGACGCCGTCGGAGGCGAAGCGCGTGGTCAACCGCTGCTCCGGATGCCGGCGGAAGGTCGGACTCACCGGATTCCGGTGCCGGTGCGGCGAGCTCTTCTGCGCCGAGCACCGGTACTCCGACCGCCACGACTGCAGCTATGACTACAAAGCCGCCGGAAGAGAAGCCATCGCGAGGGAGAATCCGGTGATCAGAGCTGCGAAGATCGTCAAAGTCTGAAAAAAGAAAAAAGAAAAAAAAAAAAAGGAAAAACCCGAACGGAACGGAATCTCAAAACGACGTCGTTGACGGTTGACGCGGTTTCGTGTTTTTTTTTTTCTCAGATTTATATATATAGAGAAGAAGGAAAAAAAAAAGTAGCAGATGACAGATTTAAGAGAGAGAGAGAGCGTGTGTGAGGTTTTAGATTGAGAGAGAGAGAGAGAGAGAGAGAGAGAGAGAGAGATTGTTGCTGATAAAAGATGAAGAAGAATTTATCTGAATTTCTCTTGTGTTTCATCGATCAAACTCTGATCGTTTTTTTTATTTATTTAATTTCTCTTCTAATTTTTATGTTTGATTTCTTCCTGATTTGATCTTGAAATGATAAATTATTGTGATTTACCATTATTATCATAATCCCACTTCGTGGATCTGATTAATTGTGTGATTTTGTTCCAAGGATATTGATTTCTGCGTGGTTGATTTTGTTTGCTAAATTGATTCAGAAGGAAATTGTGCTGTATAAAACTAATTTCAAGTAATCTAATTATTATTAGAATGCTTTTATTCTATAAATAAATTAGTGAAAAACTTTTGATCTAGTATAGTAAAATTTAGCCAATTTTTTTTATAATTTCAAAATAAAATTTTCAGAATTAAACACGTGATTTGATGAACCAAAGTTTTGAATTAAATCCAATTTCTGAAACTGGAAGAAGGCCATGAATTTCTCTCGCTTTGATGATATTTCTCAGAAAAGGGACACACGGCGTGGTGGTGGAGTAATTCGGTGGTGGTTGTGGGGGTATTTTGGGCATTTCCTTGCACTTTGAAAATGGAATTTTCGGTAACAGCGATGATTGAAGGTTGTGTGGGGTCCACATGAATTTACATGTGACGATATATTGGGTTGCGATATGGCGAGTTAGCGTGCGAAATATCGTGGGGTTTTTCGTTTTATGACAGTGACTGGTGCCTTTTGTGACCCAATAGAGTATCGCCAGGTGTTTTCTGCATAAAGGTATGTGACGTATGACATGAAGCATTTTCTTTTTATTTTAATAAATAAAAATAAAAACGAATCTTGAATAATAGAAAAAAAAAATAAAAAAATTCTGTGGGGAGGATGTCATATATTGCGGATAAGGAAGCTAAGCGAATTGTCTATTGGATTCTGATTTGATTTTCTTTTCTTTTCAGGAATTGTTCTGGTGCTCATAAATAAGGTAGGAAGATGACTTGTATTAAAAAAAAGGGTTATCTAATTAGTATCTGTTGAATATTTATTTTCTAATAAATTATCAATGAAAAATAAGTAATAAAGCGATTGCTCTCTTCTTTTTTGTTTCATTTGATTTATTATGTGTTTTAATTTAAAGCTATTTTGTTGCATTGAGAAATATTAAATAATGTCTTACAATTTAGATTGGGATCTAACTCAATTAAATAAGATTTGTTTTAAGATGAGGAGTTGAGGACAACTTAAAACTTATTAGAAGAAGAAAAATTATATTAATTATAACTCTAACTATATGAGAGCTTAACACACTTTCTTACACCTAGAACTAGATATTTGGAGAGAAGACAAATATGGATGCCTAAATAACAGAAACTCAAACAAATACAAATATTAGGATAGATTTTAATATTATCTTAAAATTTAAATTTAGATTAGAATTAGGTATTTGAATAGAAGACACATAACATATGGATGCCCAAATAACAGCATTAGATTTAAAACCTAATTTAATTTCACAAATCTTGCTTAAAAGATGAGGATTAGCATTAGCATTTAAGAAAATAAATTCCCTCACCATTAATCAAAATTATATATGCTTTTAGTTATTGGTTAAATGTAAAAATAACGAAATATTTAGCCACCTGCTGGTAAGATGACTTGTACAACTCCATATATCATTTTTGATTTTTCTAAGTTTGTGGGGATAGAGCTTTGGGACACTTATGAAAGTCTCTATATGACTAAGATGAATGGTTGACTTATAAAAGGGAGATATAAGGAAGTGTATCTAGTTGGAGTTAGTAGAATTTGTAATTATCATTAAACTCTATTAAAATACAGGTAATCTCTTTTTAGAAAGCAACGGGCTTAAGCCCAAAGAAAGAGGATTAGAAAGAAATTAAATTGGGAATAGGAGCTCTCAAGTTGAGCAAGAGGTTGCTCATAGACCACTAGATTAGACCCCAATTCACATGCCATATTGACCGAAACATTTGCTTCCTTGAAGACGTGCAACATTTGAACTTGCCAATTCGCCTGTTCAGGATATAAAAATCTATCAACTACGAACACTCAAGTTATTTGTTGTTGTGTTCGGTGTATGACACGTATCTGTATTATTGTTTGATACCGATATGACACTCATATTATATTTTATATTTTGAATATTCCAGATATTTATGTACGTATCTGTATTATTGTTTGATACCGATACGACACTCATATTACGTTTTATATTTTGAATATTCCAGATATTTACGTATCTGTGTCATGTGAGATGTCCGTATCAATTTTTTATAGATCAATTATATTTTGAATACTTCAAATATTTATGCGTATGTGTCATGTCAAATGTCCGTATCAGTATTTTATAGATCAAAATTGTTACGTATCTCTGGTAAAAATTTATATTTTGTGAAGTCAAAAAATTAATGGGAACCCTTTAAAAAAATAATTTTTCCTTAAAAAGTTACGTGTTTCAGTTGTTTGTAAGAATCATTAGGCTTAGCCATGGGACACGTGTTTTTAACGCAACATCGGTCTTCTTCTTCTGTCTTAAGGAATGAAAATTCCGCGTTAACACACACTTAACATACTCTGTCTGTATTTATAAATATTTCGAATTAAATTTATATAATACTGTAATTATTATAATTCTAATATACACAACTTAGGTGTAATATTTAAAGTACTTTTGTAGTTTTATCTCGACCACTTATGTAATAAATATTAGAATTAAGGGTTGATGTTGATTATCGAAAATAAAACTTCGATATTAATAAAATTAACAATAAAAATTGTTCAAGGTTTTTTTTTTGTTTGTAAACTTTATCTATCCACTCACATAAATTTAAAAATAACTTAAATAAATAATGATAATTAATAGAACTAAGTTCGTTATTAATTAAACTAAAGGTGACATGTTATTTGTTTAAAAAAGTAATTTATAGATTTTATTAGTTCTTAAAACTAATTGTAATATAGAGATTAAACAAAAAAAACACTTTTCAATTCTGATCTTATTTATTTTTAGGCAAATGCTAAGCATAGAGGCTTTTTAATTAATTAAGATGCATTAAATTGTAGTGTTCATAATTTCTTTACACTCTTTTTACAATTTCTATAATAAATATTTGTTTATTTAATTTTTTAACTAATATATTTAGGACACTAATTAGCACTTAACAAGATCCTTATTTTTCTTATTAAAATAGTAAAATAACATAAAAACATTAATATGTGTGTATATATAAACTATTAAAAATTAAATTAATGTACAAAACTATAAATGATAATTGTCTTAAAATTGAATAATATTTATTTAGATGGTGGTGGCAAGTTGACCTAAATTTGCAGCTACCCTGTCTCATAGCAGATCAAATTTACAACTCACCTCCAAGGGGATGTGAAGCATATATGTTCTAGAAATATAAAATTAGTTAAGAGATAAGAGAATGAGGAAAAAATTATGGATTTGATTATTATTATTTGATAAAAAATTAATAAATTAATAATTAATATTTGTTGATATATATAAGTAGTCTGCAAGATGAGATGAGCTGATCATGAGGATTATCATTATCCAACGGTTGTGGTTGGTGGTTGATGACCATTCATATATTGCTGCGAATGTAAACTACAGAGTGTCAAATATAATTGATATTATTTGTATTTTGGGGTTTGGATGTGCTATGACTTGTGCCTATATTTGGACAAATTCTTCAATGGGGTTCACTCTTATGTCGTCCTTTGTAATTAAATTAAGTGGACATCATTTTCATTTTCAAATGTTTATTTAACTAAATATTATTAGTTAATTTTAACAAATTATATAGTTGTTGAAACTCTTTCTAAGAATCCACACATTGTCATAGACAACTTATTTAATTTTCATATATTTTTAATATTTGTCTACATTATGTCTTGATCATATATTGCCAAATCATTAACAAAATGCAAGTTTTGATGTGATTCTTGAAACAGTCAAACTTTTTAATATAATAACATTATGAAAAAAAATGTCACATACTAGTTAATTATTACACAATTAGATTTATCTTTGTGAATTAATAGTTAATAGAATTAATAATTTTCATGTTAATATAATATTTTTTATTTTAGAAAGAAATAAAGTATAATATTAATATGCGAAAACATAAATAAAATCAAAGACAAAGTTAAAAACGACTTAAAAGAGAAAAAATATGTGTGATTTAATTTAATAAAATGTGAGCTAAAAATTAATAGTGTGTTTTTTATTTAATAATTAATATATATATATATATATATATATATATTATTTAATTATATGGTATGAATTGGATCAAATTGAATTAGGTTAAAAAAATAGAACGCGTTATTCAATTTGTTTATGATTGAATCTTAATTAGGTTGAATAGGATTTCATTAAAGACTTTAAAATCTTAATCCAATATAATCATGTGAGATTGGATTGAGTTTGATCCTAAGTTAACGAGACCCATAAACACTCCTAATAAGTGTACACTAAATTTTTATAGTGTGTAATTCTTCTTGTAATAAACATTTTCCTTTACCAGGATTATAAATGCAGGTAGACCATGTTCTGAATGAAATTTAATTTAGGGGAAGTAAAAGAAACATAATAAAGGTGTGCTGTGACTTTAGGTAAGTATATGAAAGGGAGGACGCAACTTGTGGCAAGGTATTTTATTGTCCTTCCATTGCAATGAAAAGGCACCCACCAATGAAATTAAAAACTCAAGAGGAATTGAAGTCCCCACGAAAAGGGTAGCCAGACTGCAAGAATAAGACGTGGAGTGTATTGCAAAATACCAAAATACGACGTATGCATACGGTAAGACGCAAATATCTTCCCTTTTTTTGTTCTTCTTAATTACCAAAAGAAGCATGTTTATGCGTTAATTACAGGTAATGTATATTCATATTATTGCCCAATTAGTCAAGAGTCAAGACTAAGTTTCTGTTTGATTAAGAGTTTAAAATTAATTATAGGAGTTTAATTAGATGAATGATTTAATCATGTATTTATTCAATAAACTATAATCATATAATAGGACTTTATAGTTTATACTCTAAATTTGAATACGTACGCATTCTAAATTTTTAAATAATCCTTTATAAACATAGAGAGTACTGCGCCGTTGCTTGGACTTACGAGTAATTCCCAATTTAAGGCTAAGTATAGACTTAATAACAGAAGGAGAAACTGTTTCGTCAATCTTGGCCAGCGTGCGCGGGGGCTAAACACCCGCAGACTCTTGATGGTCCGTTTGGTTAGATGGAAGGAAATTTTGAATTGGAAAAAAAATGAAAAAAAGGAAAATTTTAAAATTTTTGTTTTTAGAAGTCAATTTATTATTAGAAAATACTTCCTAAGTCGTATTTTCTTCTTTCTCTCTTTCCTTTTCTCCTACTTCCTCTCGTATCAAACGAATCATGAATGTATGCATTAAAAGTCCACATAGCCAAAAAGGCCACAAAGGCCTTTGGACTAGGATTGATTCATGTGTCTTTAAGTTTTAATATTATGACATATTTTTTTAATACTTAGATCGTGGTTAGCCAAAAATAAACTCGATCAAGGTGGGCAAAAAATAATTTTTATAGAGGCTGATCGAAAATAGTCTCAATCAAATCAGACAAAAGTTTTCTTGATCGAATTCAACCAAAAACTGCCCTGATGAAGATTAGCCAAAAAAAAGCCTAGTTGTGGTCGGTCAAAAATAGGTTCGTCGAATTGGTCTAAAGTAGCCTTGGTCTAGTTGGTCAAAGAATGTACGACCAAGGTCAACTAAAAATAACCTAGTCAATGCTGACCAAAATTAATGCTAATAGACGTCAGTCAAAAATATCTCAACCAAGGTCAACAAAAAATAACCCTAGCTGAAGTTGGTCGAAAACTTCCCCAATCAATGTCAACCAAAAACAACCTAACCGAGATTGGCAAAAAATAACTTTAGTTGATCTCAATCTAAATTAACCTAGCTGAGGTTGGCAAAAAACAACCCTAACCGAGGTCGGCTAAAAAGAGCCTTGGTGAGGTCGGTCAAAAATAATCTTAATCGAAGTCAAAAAAAATTAGCCCTAACTCAGATCAATCTAAAACAATCTTGACCAAGGTCGATAAAAAATAATCTAGCCAAGGTCAACCAAAAATACCTTGACCGAGGTCGGCCAAAAACAGTTATGGCCGAGTTCCACCAAAATTAACCTTAGTCAAGTTAAGTTGACAAATACCTTATCAAGTCGACCAAAAATAGTCCTAGCAGAGGTTAACCAAAATTAACCCTAATTGAAGGTCGATAAAAAATGTCATGGTCAAGGTTAACCAAAAATAACCTTAGCCGATGTAAGCCAAAAAAAAAATGCCATGGTCAAGGTTAATAAAAAATAGTTCCATTTTTAAATGATGATCTGGAGAAAGAGATCTATATGACTCAACCTAAAGACTATGTTATACCTGGTCAAGAGGACAAAGTGTGAAAACTCTTAAAATCCCTGTATGGACTAAAACAAGCACCAAAATAGTGGCAAGATAAATATGACCCTGGTTTGCTTGAGTATAACTTTTTATATAGTGAAGCTGATAAATGTGTCTACACAAAATATGAAAATATTGATTATGTGATTATCTGTTTATATGTGGATGATATGTTGATCTTTAGTACTTGTACTGATATAGTCCTTAGGACTAAAACTTTCATAATTGTAAGGAATGGTGATATTATTCTCCTATTCCAAAGACACTCAATACGTTGAGAAACTTCTTAATAAGTTTGGTTACTATGACCTTAACCTAGTGAATACCCCTTATGATGCTAACTCACAGTTGAAGAAAAACACAGGAAACATTGTTGATCAAACTCAGTATGCCTAAATTATTGGGAGTCTTATGCATCTAATGAACTTTTCTAGACCAGACTTTGCATATGCAATAAGCAGACTGAGTCGATATAATCATAGTCCTAATCAAGACCATCAGGAAGCTCTTGTGAGACTCATGAGATACTTGAGAAGTACCATGGAATATGGTATTAAGTATAGTGGATTTCTCGCTTTATTAGAATGGTACAGTGATGCTAATTGGATCTCTGATTCATATGAGATAAAATTCACTAGTGGTTATGTGTTTACACTTGGTGGTGGTGCGGTGCACGGAGATTAGCCAAACAAGCTATCATTGCAAGATTAACTATGGAATTGGAGTTCGTAGCTTTGGAGTTGGCTGGTAATGGGGTTGAGTGTTTGAAAAACTTCTTAGCCTTAATTTCGTTGAGAATGAAACAACCCCATTAGTGTCAATGCATAATTATAACCAATTAGCGATAGCCATAGTGAAAAACAAAACCTTTAATGGAAAAAATAGACATAAACAATTGAGACATAATGTGGTAAAACAGATGCTATAGGATGGAGCAATTTCCATTGACTATGTGAAGTTAGAAGGAAATTTGGCAGATCCTTGGATGAAACCCCTAGGGAAGAAATTGATATAGAAAACATTGAGGGGAATGAGACTTAGACCACTTGAAACAAACAAGTGATGGTAACCCAACCTTTGTAATTGCAGATCCCATGAAGAAGGTTCATATGGGTAAGAACAAGTCACTTGTTAGTTTTGCTAAGGCTAAAGTTAAATTAATTTTAGTCCACTCCTATGGTGTGAAAAGTGCTAGATATTGTATTAGAGAGAGGCTAACCTTGAAGCTTTTAATGACTTTCATATCCTTTATGGGTGGTGTATGATCTGCAATATACACTTGATGAAATCAACTATATAAGTGTCAAGTGGGGTTGCTTGCATGAGATTGTGACAAAAACTCTAGAGCACTCATGAATACTAGGCGTGTGCATGACTTATTAGCGCAAAACAACAATAACGACAAGAATTGTGGAGGTGTAATGTGATTGGTAGACCGCTAACACACATAAAACATTTTTGGTTCATATAACTTGCTACACCAACTACACTATGTATTAAGTCCTACTAGTCTAGGACTGGTTCATATAGCTTGCAACACTAGGTCTGACACATTATATCCTTAATGAAAACCCAAAAACTTTATTTCTTCTATTCTTTTCCTTTTAAAAATCTTTTTAAAAAAACATTTTGAAATATGTGGGGGATTGTTGTGGTTTTGTGAGGTATTTCAAAAGGTTTCATGTCCCACATTGTATAGTTTAGCCTTTCCTACAAAGTATATATATCAACATGTGATGAGAAAGTCTAAACTAGCTAACAAGAGGCATGAATCTTGTGTGCATGAGATCGGACCATGTTGGTTCGATGTAGTGCAAATCGTCTGGTTCCCCCCTTGCACACGAGTAAAAGGGATTGTTGGAATATTTTATATGGCAATTTTAATGCCCCAGATTTTAGTATGACCTAATTTCAAAAATGCCACGCTTTTCGTTTATCTATACTAATCATTTTTTAGTTTGTGACTGCTTTACAGTTAAAAACATTTTAATGGTAATTTAATTTCTTGATTCCTTTACCGTTTTCTTACTCATTCCAGTCCTATAAATACCTCCCCCTTGCATTAGCTTTCGACACACCAAAAACTCTTTTCTCTCCTCTCTTTGGGCTCTCTTTCTTTTTATATTTTTGCTTGTTGGTTTCTGTTCCTTGTCTTATGAAAATGACCTGTTATATCTTAAGGGATTTGTGCTCTATGCAGATAAATCCTTTCGACCGGTGTGTCTAACACACGTCTCAAGTCATTCAACACTTTGTCCTTGAGCATCATTCAATAATCATGGACAACATTATATTGCCTTTATACACAAAATAAAGAAGAAAACAAAAATACTATAATAATCTTTTTCTAATGAAAAAAAGTCAATCCCAATAAGTAAGACAAAGTCTACAGTGCGAAAGTGTACATTAGTGAATTAAATAATTTTTTAATTTGGTGATGATTAATCTGAGCCGTACGTTTGGTTTTTAAAAAAAATCAAGGGTCAGGATACGGTCACGGCTACCGGTTTGTTACCTGCTTTATTTTTTTTAGAACCGCAGAGCACATTGTTGCTGGAATCAATGGCAAGCATATGTCTTCTCTTCTTCTTCTATTCTCGAGCTCGACTTGGTCACGATTCGCCGGAGCGGAAAAAGAGCTTTGAGCCCTGCTGTCGGCAAAATGTCCCTCCCTTACATCTTCGGCATCGGCCTTGCCCTAATCCTTCGCAAGACCGTTGCCGGAATCAACGAATTTGGTTTCTCGCGGTTCCTCATCTTCATGGGAGTCACGATTTCCATCATACCCTTCCCCGTCCTAGCATGCATCCTAACCGAGCTCAAGCTCCTCACTCCTCGCGTCGGCGACACTGCCATGGCCGTCGCAGCGTTCAACGATGTTGATGCATGGATCCTCCTTGCCCTTGCCATTGCACTCGCCGCCGTCGACGTCAACAGCCACATTCACAAGAGCCCCTTCGTCTCGCTACGAGTGCTCCTCTCCAGCATGGCCTTTGTCGCCTTCATGATGATAATAATTTGGCTAGGAGACTTGACCAAACCGGTAGCCGTGACCATATCATGTCCCTTGATATTTTTAAAAACCAAATGTACAACTTAGATTAATCATCACCAAATTAAAAAATCATTTAATTCATTAACTTACGGTGTGAAAGTAGTTTCACTTTCGCACGGTAGACTCTGTAAATAAGTAAATGATTGTTGCGAAAATGAGCCGTAGCAAATTCAATAAATGTTATACCATGAAGAAGGACAGCATTGATGTTGGTACAAACATGACAGAGGCGGACAACATAAGTGGGAAGAGGATGTAGTTTTCAGAAAGAAAGGACGGTGGAGAAATAAAGAAAAAAGGTTTCTACATCCCACATGCAATCACGGAACTTGCAGCTTCGGGAAAATTTGAAAGCGAAGATGGATGGAAGTGGGAATCAGTAGTGATTGGATGTGCCACTTCAATGGGAGCAAACGCATGCTTCCCTTGCTTTGCTTACGGTATTATTATTATAGAGCTTGGTAAACTTTTCCCTAATTTTGAGTTCTTCAATCGTTACATGCGCTAAATTTTGCGATGATTTTTTTAATTCTTAATCTTTCGATTATATTTTCTTATAAATTGTCTTATTATTTTTTATGATAAGTATTAAATGAAAAGTAAAAACATTTATTATGATGGAAGTATAAAATATATTTAAAACTTAGTATAAAAGATAGTAGGGGAATTTGTAGGAGAATATGGTTGGAGGATTAACAATTATTCATTAAGTTTAATGTTTTAAGATAATTATAAATCATTATTTAAATTGCTTTAAGATAATTATTTTAAAAGTTAACAAATTTATCATACATAATTTTTTTCTCTTAATTATTTTCATTTTCGAATTTAACTGATCATCTTTATAATTTACTTATGATAAAACAATATAAATAGGTAAATAGATAAATATAATAGGCTGATATAATGGAAGGATTTTATGTTAACAAGTGAATAAATTAATTTAATCACAATAAATTAAATTAGAAAAGTGTTATTTTACGGGATTAGAAATGTGCTTAATCTCTTTCCAAAATTTCAAAAACAAACAAAAGTTAATTAAAAAAAAACACTTTTTTGTCACTGTAATATCAATGTTGAGCATTTATTATTTTTGTTAATAATTAAGCTTTGGTAAAAAAAATTATCTAATTATTTTTAGTAGAATTTCTTCTTTTAATTATATATATATATATATATATGTCATTATGAGACATTGCTTAAGAAGACTAATAACTCTACTTGGACCAACAACTTGGTTGATTAACTAAAACTCTATGTAAATATGGAGTGATTTTGATTCAAAATAAAATTTTAATATGTTATTTTTTGATAAAAAAATTTAAATGAATCAAGCCATTGAATTCTTTAAAAAATAAATTAGGAGTGTATTTGATAAAACTAACTTGTTTAGAGCTGATAAGTGAGTTGAAAAACTAAAAACTTATAAGTTAATTGATTAAATTGAAAGTATTTGATAAATTGTATGATAAATGTATAGTGACATAAAATGATATAATTATTTATTTAATTATAATATAATGTATTCTTAATTATTTATATTTTTAAAAATATAATGAAGTTTAAATTAAAATTTAAGATACTACAAAAGAGTTTAAAAAGATAAGAAATGAAGAGAAATTGTAAAAAAAAAAAAAAAACGCTCTCAAAGCTCTAGTGAGTCATAGAGGAGTGAATAATTTGGGTTATTACAAATGTGGCTTCTGTATACAAAATCTCAATCAATTATTGGTAATTGCTTCCTGCACCTCTTTATTTTGCTTCCTGCACATCCCATAGAAAGCTCAATGGACAAAAATGTCCCACCCTTCTTCATGGCCCAGCATACACTAACACTCGCAATATCAACTCATCGCACAACAACTTTTTTATTTGCAAATAGTCCATCACGGAATAATGCAACAACTTTTTTATTTGACTCTGAAGAACATCAATCGCCTTAGAAATAAGAATAAACAACGATTGTCAATTTATAATTCTACCAAAATAAAGTAATAATAAGACATTGTTGGATGTTCTATAAGAGCATCAATAGTTGAGTACTTACATGAATTATTTAATTTTATGTAATGTTGTTTAATTTTTTTCCATTTAAATAGATGACATAAAAAAAAACTATTGTCTAAAACATTTATTGTATAAATAATATATTTTTTAAGTATTATACGACCTACAAAAATAAAATTAATCACTCATTTTAACATTCTTAATATTAGAGTGAATTTTTGTGTAAAGTATTTAAATTTATGTGAAATGATAAGACCAATAAAATTAAATGCTGAAGCGGGTTATCTTTTTATACATTTCCTTAACTATTTAATTATCATATAACTTTAATCTATTTTTGTCCCCATTTTCTTAACTATTTGACTATCTTATTCGATACTAATTATGTCAGTATATATTGAATTAATTAATCATATTACTAATGTATAGTGTGAGATGTTAGACTTATTAATGTACAGAAAAGTAAAATAATAAATAAAAAGCCTTTTAATTTTCTCGGAATCGAATTGTACATAAGTACTACACTTGGGATACAGTGCGATTTATACGTAAAATCTTGGTTGAAACGTGGATCAGAAATTAAGGAGAATCCAAACACACACATAACTGTCTATACCTGACAGTTAAAAATTAGTTTAAATGAGTGGAGGAGGAGGAGCATTTGGAAAAAAAGGTGAAAGTCCATGGTTACGCCCTGGTGGAGGAGGTGGACTTGGCCCGGGACCCAATTTTCTCATTCTCGGATCTGCAATTTAAAATAACAAGATGTTAAATGTTACCTGTTCATGATGTACATGTTTCTACATTCATCAGTGTTTAACTTTTATATGCTGGGAGTCATATAGATGTGGCAACGGCGGGGATCGGGACGGGTATTGCCTCTCTCGTTTCCGATCATGGCTTCCCAACCTATATTCGTGTCCATCCCTAATATATAGTTAAAATTTGTTATCCCATCTCCCTACTCGTTCGGTATTGGGTATTTCCTTCCTCGTTTGTTCCCGGTTTAGATTTGTACAAAAGTTTTTTTTAATTATATTAAAAATCTAATTATAAAAATGATTGTTACACATTTATTTTTAACTACTTGTACTTGCATCACATTTATCTACAAAAAGCATAAAGAAAAAAAATATTAAATTATGTAAAAATTATAAAAAAAATTAACAAGTAATTAATAAAATTTTAATAACTTCATCAGTGGATGGGTACGAAAATGAGTATGGAACAGGTAATGACATCCCTGTTTCCAACCCCAATTAAAAAGGTCAAATAATTCCTAAACTCGCACCTGATCAACTTGGATATTCTCTATCAAAATTAGAACGGATACCCATGAGTACAAGTTTGATTGTCATGCCTAAAGTCTTAAGCTTTCAAAAAAAACTAACATAATATATTAATTATTAATATTTATTGATAAAAAAAAGATATAAAAAAATTACATATTAAACCCCTACATGGACTAAACCAAATAATAAATATAAGGTAGTGGAACTTCGAATAGTGATTGTGATTCTACAATTCTACACACATGCTTTTGTACATATTTGAATGAGATAGATCACAAACCTGCACTAACTGGAGCAAGCTGTGCAAAGAAAGTAAAGGCAAATATCAGCAAAATAAGAAAAGGTATTGATATAGAAGAAAGACTAGTCCGAGCCATCTCTTAAAGCAGAAACTGAAAGCCTCAAATCAAAATAATATACATGCATGCCCTGATTCATAGTCACCGAAATGAAATTTATAATGTCCCAAAAGCAATGGAGTCAATGTTAGTTTTATTTGAGCTTTCAGTGAAATTTCCCAAAGAAAATGACGCCATATACTATCAAAAAACAAAAAGAAAAAAAAATCAGGTGTGAAATAAAATCCAGCTATTAACTGGAAAAGTAATCTGCGAGCCAATATGTACATATGACTAAATCATTCTCTAGAAATTTTGAGCTTCCAAGCAAACTTATTTGAAAGATTTTGTGTAGGAACGTAAGAAGGATAAGAAAAGAATTAAACAATTCAGAAAAAATATCAAGTCATAAGTGTGAACCCCTAATCTCAGTATGGGTTGTTTGACGGGAATCCTCATATGAATTAGTCATTACTTAGACATTATATAAAAATAAAAAAAAAATAAAAAATTAAAAGATAAATAATTATTTTGATCTTTAAATATGTAAAATAATGATAATTTAATTTTTAAAAGAATAAAATTTTAATCTAATCCTTACACATGTAAAAGTGAGACAATTAACTTTGTTACAAGTAATATATTTTAAAATATTTAAACAAAAAAAATCCTAGCAGTGCTTGCGCTAACGCCCATTGGCAAATTCCAAGTAACAATGCAGGGACTCTTAAAGGCTTGGATAACAACATAGGAATCACAATCAATCCATAAATTACTCTGTTAGATGTACCAATTTAAAATTAAATTTCATAAATTAATTAATACGTAAATTATTTATAAATTAATATGTAAATTATTTATATAAATTGTTAATACAAAGGCAAAAATATAATTTTGGTCCACCTTTTAAATAGTTTAAAAAATTGGATACTAAAATTTTATTAATTATATAATTAGAATAAAAAATTGTATAATTTATATATTAAAATAAACCTACATAATTTGTATAAATTACATAAAATAATTTTTATTTATAGAATTGGTATAAAAATTAATTACTAAATAATTTTTTATAGTTAAAAGCAAAACATGTAAGTTTTCTAAATGATTTAAATACAAAAAAAATAAATTAAACCAACACATTTCGTTTAGAACTGAGCTTCAATCTCTTGACAAAGATCTTGAGTTTGATTCTTATATATAAGAAAAATATGATTAAAAAAGAAGATTTACCGTCAAATTTTTCGATAAAAATTTCTCATCGATAAAATAAATAAATACCTTTACATGAAAAAAAGATTTTCACTGTTTGCAATCTCGTCAAGTGGAAAAGCATTGATTCAAATGAAAAACAAAAATATTGATAGATACCTAAGTTTATGTAGTTGCAATTTTTAATTAAAAAGGATTAAAAATGTAAATAACTATGGCTGAAGAGTTATTTTTTATAATTGCTACAGCCAGTTAAGTGTATATACGTAGTTATTAAGGATAAAATGAAAAAGAAAAATGTGGAGATCAAGAGTTATTTCTTTTATTTATAGTATAGAACTATAAATTAATGATCCTAATTGATTATCCTCCAGTTTGCCACCTTTAATTTGAATATATGACGTGATCACCGAGTAAAGGTGCCCTATATTTGTACTCCACTCCTCCCATATTAATATTGGGTCTCTCAATTAATTTTTCCTCTAAAAAATATAAAACTATAATCATTCGGTAAAGATTTTTAAACATTTTTTTTATATTTTCAAATTTTAACGTTAAGATTTTTATACTTACAAATAATCATAAATATAACTTTAAAACAAATATTGTAAACTTCAATTATCTAATGACTCCTTCCAAAAAGGAATTTTATCTTATCATGACAATTAATTACAAGATAACAGGATTAGATAACAATGGACAAGATTTAATTGAAGATTTTTCGATAACAGTACAGTAACTAATAAGATATAGTAAATTGAGAATAAGATTATATTTTATTGACATAGAGATATAAGATAAGATATTGTAATACAAAATTTTTCTTATAACTGATATTCTTTATCAAGTGAATTTTCAGACCTGTCGCACCTATATAAGGAAATTATTATGGTTCTATCTAGCTTAGTCCATTTGCTACACAAATTGATATGAGAATCTGACTCCATAACATTGCCTTGGATCTGATCTCTAAAAGCTGTGAGGCTACTCATCCTCACAAGCTGTCTTAATTTACACGATTAAGTTTCTGATGAACAACATGAATGTTATTGTGACTTTTCAGCAGCATACCTTCTTCAAAGAATGAGAATTGCTTTGGATATTCGTGCCCAGCAGATGTTATCAACTGAAGCGTTTTACAAAATAACAGCTTCCTTCTCTTTGCACACACGGAATAAAGGAAATGATTTTGTTTGTGTACTCTGGTTTTTGTTTATGCGTGTAGATTGATTTTATTTATAGACCATTTCATGTGTGAAAATAACTCACAAGAAGTATGTACAAGGCTCACATTCTCTCCTTTTTTTTTTAAGTTCACCCCAACTTCTATAAAAATAAAATGACAAAATACTCTTGCGTCTTGAGAATTAAGTTTTGATTGTATATTTTGACAAAAGCAACCTCACGGCTGATTTTTGTTTGATTCTTTAATTTTTCTAGTTCTTTAATTTATTAATGAACCAATAAAAAGTTCTCATAGCCTCCTTTGAATTCGTGTAAATTCTTGCATGGTATTACCATAACATAAAGCACTGCTCCAATAGAAATCTATGAAAAATTGCGTGGTACTCACCGATATATAGTTTTTTACAACACGTGATACAAGATTTGCATGAGACCAATATGTTTAGGTTGTTCCATGCAAAATTCATAGGTCCCAAAAATTTGATTTTTTTTCATCAATACTTCTGGTTATCTGCTTGTATAGCACAGTCAAATTATCTATTCTTAACTGCTAATAAGAGGCCTACAAGGACCAAGTAAAGGAGGATGTAAATTACTGTACAAATTTGACTACCAATCCTAACATTTTCATGTTTTACTAGTTCATACAAATGGAAAAATTGAAAGAAAGGAAGAGAATGCTTTGGAATAAAGAGCCAAAAACAGCAGTATTTTGAGTCAAACTTCATATTTGTAGCCATAAGGCCACAGCTCAGAGTCCGTTCCATTTTAGATACGAACCATTAACTAACCATTGCCAATTTTCATCACGCTGTAATAATTGTAACATACTAACATGGATATTCTGTTTGTTGGCCCTCCAGAGTTCTAAACTGAAGATGATTGTGAGTACTTTCTGCTTGTGGTTCAACTGCTGCACTGGCATTCTGCAAAATTACTGAGGAAAACAATTATTAACCAGAATTCTTTTGCCATAATGAGTTGACATTGTTATCAATTCAAAGCAAGTGAGTGGCTCCCTCCACTCTAACATATCCAACTACCATCATCTGTCAATTTTTTTCTGCTTAGTATTGCTCGTTTGTCAAGAACGAGACAGAACAATTACCTGCATAACAAAGGGAAATGAATCCTCTCATGTGACATTTTTACATGACAAGGTCATGCGAAGACTGAAGAAAAAGATAAATACAAGAAACTTAAATAAGGTCCCATAAATTTTGACATGGTGTCTGCTTTTATCTCTTCACATGTTCTTGTCATATGAAAATCTCACAAGAGAGAATTTTTTTATGGTACATCCAGCATAGATAACTTTTGATGTACAAAAATATGAGGATACTTAAAATATTGTTCTCAAGGCTTTAACAAGATAGGTCCAGTAGGCTAAACAGCATCAGACATCTTCCCGTTTTGTTTGGAACTGCGTATAAATGTGGCTTGTAATTTTAAATATTTAGTAAGACCAGATAACAGATAAAGGTATATCAGCAGTATACTATTAGCATAAACAAAGGCAAGTATAAAGGTTCCAGATATGCACTATGCTACAAATAATGTCTCATACATAATAGTGATGGTACATCCTGCATGCACACATTTTAATTCCCCAGTTGGGGAAGGTGGGCAGATGATCAAGCAAATACCGAATAGGCTTCTTATCAAAACTCGTAAGTAATCCTATCCTTATGGGGAATATAGCTTACTATTTTAAAAAATATATCTGAAGTTCACACATCATCAATTTTCAATTTACTCTAGCCACTACGGTGTTGTATAAACTGGTTTCTCCACTTCTCTAAACTATTTTTTTTTACATATTAACTTCAAGCTTTATAGCTGTTTGTGGTTACATTTGTTACAATATAAGCTAGTTGTATCTTTGTAAGAATAGTCTTGAAAGGTTTAGAAAAGACTGTTTTTAGTGTGTATTCTAAAAAGCCTAACTAGGAGCAGGTTCCCTATTCTGAACGTGTCGTTTCTTCTTTCTTATTGTACTCTTTCTGTTTTATATAAATATATACAATGTGTGGCTGAGTAAAGTAACTCAACACTTCTCTAATGTAATGTGTATCTCAAACTCAACAACAATGTATTTCATTAAATTTAACATTAACTACTACAACTTCTCAAAATAGTCAAAAGAAATTTATCTTTCGTCATTTACACTATTTAGAATTTAGAACTATTCCATCTGCTTTGCATTTTTCCACCACAAGCCTTTTATTTCCTGGGAATAAAGAGAGAATGTGTAGATGAAAGGAGAGAAAAAGAAGAGGAAATAGAAACACACAACTAAAAAAAAATGAAATACCTCTGCACATGCATTAATTCTTCACAATTCCGCCAGAATCAATGGTCTTCGAAGACTGAAAACCATGAAACTCTCCGGAAAATATCATAAATCTTTATAAATAGGGAAGAAAATTGATTTTTGTATGCCATTTTCCAGACAAAGAAATGTCATATCCTTGGCAAAGTTTGTTTCTCATAAATAGTCTACAAAGGATAACTCATTACAAAGTTGAGATTTTATCACTTCCTTTTCCATGACTTTCTCTGAAAGATGTGAAACTTCAATAAAGATTTGAAATTATAACAACGTATAAAAAGGTCATAAAACAGTCATAGAGAAAAGAAAAGAAAAACTAAGGGAACGTGATGATTAATCGTAGTGTTTTTAATTTATAATTTACCAAATAGAAAATGAATTTGATTTAAAAGCTTTCAAGTTGGTTTCTCATGTAGTATTGGGTAAGCAACTTACAAAATGGGAGCACATTTAGGTTAGAAGGAAGAACTGAATATGAATATACAGAATGAATTATGCTCATGATATAGAATCAAGTTTATTACTACGTGTTTGTATAAGTTATGGTCAATGACAGTATCATTCCTGCAACACCAAACTCCTTCAGAGATCACTACCAATAATCAGCACAAGAGCATAATCCATCTGAAAAGTGGTGAAATCGCTTTGAATCTCGGATAATGATTGTACGCTTCTCTATCAGTGAGACAAATTTTGCGGTGTTGTGGCAATCCAGGCATATTCTGAGATTTTTTATTATAACTAATGGCATATCAGCATTACTAACCAAAAGTCCAAATGCAAGTGCTATCTTCTCACTGTGCTTGTTAATCATATCTGTTTTCACCTCTTCATCAACATCATGGAGAATGGATTCAGTTTCAGACACGAAACCAACCTCTTTAATTTTTCTCATAATCTCTTCCAGCTTCCTGTGTATTTTGTCTGAATCAGGGTGAGAATAATCATCTACCACAAAACGATGGATTTTATTCCCATGCTCAATAAAACTGCATCCAGCGTTTCTAATAAAAACTTTAGTCTTCATTAAAGCTCTCACTTTTGATGCATCACTCCACAGACCTGCAGCAGAATATATGTTGGAAAGCATGATATAATTTCTAGGGTCTGAAGGATTTAGTGCAATCAAATTCTCTGCAGCTTCCTTCCCAAGATTGATGTTACGATAAACCCTACAAGCACCAAGAAGGGCACCCCAAACTCCAGAATTTGGCTCTAATGGCATGCTCTTTATCAGACGATAAGCATCATTGAGCATACCACAGCGGCCAAGAAGATCAACCATACATGAATAGTGATCCAATTGGGGTTGAACTCTGTAAAAATCAGACATGATTTGAAAGTAGTACTTTCCATCCATGACAAGCCCTGAATGGCTACAAGCACTTAACAAATGAGTAAATGTAACATGATCAGGCTTCATACCTTCCCTTACAGTCCATTTAAAGAACTCTATTGCTTCTTTCCCATGCCCATGCATGGCATACCCTGCAAGCATGGCAGTCAATGCCACTTTATCAGGCTTGCTTATCTCTGCAAAGACCTTATGAGACACATTCAATCTCCCTAACTTTGAATACAAGTTCAAAAGGGTGGTTGCAATCGTTATATTTTCATTAAGACCACAGGTGAAGATCACTCCATGTATGGCCTCTACCAATCTTCCTAAAGGCAATTTTTCACAGGCTTGAAGCAAGCTCAGAATGGTGGCTTCATCGGGAAAAAGTCCATTGACTCTCATCATATTAAAATAATTAACGGCTTCATTAGGGATTCCATTTTGTGTCCAAACAGCCAACATTGAATTCCACGACACCATATTCTGCTCTGGCAGTGCCCAGAACAGCTTGAAAGCAGAGTCAACACAGCCAAACTTCCCATACATGTTAATAAAAGCATTAACAACCTTAACCTCCAACTCCATACCCAATTTCACTGCACAACAATGAAGACACCAGCCCTCATCCCGGGCTTTCGCAAAGGCACAAGCCGAGATAACAGATAAGAGTGTAAGCTCATTCCATTCAAATGCCATTTCATACCTCATTGTATAAAACACCCTCAAACAATTACCAAGGTCTCCTATTCTTGAAAACCCAGAAACCAATGAGTTCCAAGAGATAGAATCCTTGTGGGGCATTTCATCAAACAGCTTCTGTGCATCTGGGGTGGACCCCATGTTAAGGTAACACGAAACCAATTGATCACCAATAAACCCATCTCTGTAATCCAGTGATTTGATCACTCGGGCATGAATGACCCTGCAGCAGGAGACAGAAGATGAAGATTTGAGAGCAAGGAGTAGAGTGGAAAGAAGAGGGTCGCGACGATATGATGAAATGAAATAAAACTGAAGAGAGGTTTCAAAGAGAAGGGAACAACATTTAAAGGGAGGGAACAAGAGTTGGAACGTTATAGTTTTTTGTGGATGTAACTTAGGACCTATGAATTTTGCATGGAACAACCTAAACATATTGGTCTCATGCAAATCTTGTGTCACGTGTTGTAAAAAACTATATATTGGTGAGTACCACGCAATTTTTCATAGATTTCTATTGGAGCAGTGCTTTATGTTATGGCAATACCATGCACGAATTTACACGAATTCAAAGGAGGCTATGAGAACTTTTTATTGGTTCATTAATAAATTAAATAACTAGAAAATTAAAGAATCAAACAAAAATCAGCCGTGAGGTTGCTTTTGTCAATATATATATATATATATATATATATATATATATAATCAAAACTTAATTCTCAAGACCCAAGAGTATTTTTATCATTTTATTTTTATAAAAATTGGGGTGAACTGAAAAAAAAAAAAAAAGGAGAATAAGAGCCTTGTACATACTTTTTTGACTTCCTCTGAGTTATTTTTGAATCAAAAGATTATGACTTTTCACTTAAAGTCATCTGATTCTTCACCAAGAAACATGACATGTGACTTCTCACATAGGATTATGTGAAATGTAAGTTCTCACCTACATATATATTTCTTCGAAAGGTTAAATCTTTTTACACATGAAATGATCTATATATAAAATCAATCTACACGCCGCAGAAACAAAGACTTGAGTACATAAACAAAATCATTTCCTTTCTTCCTTGTGTGCAAAAAGAAGGAAGTTGTTATTTTGTAAAATGCCCTAGTTGATGTGGGATGTGTGCAAATCATGTCAAAGAACTTCATTGTATCTAAAGGGAATTTGCCAAGACACCATATTGCATCCAATTTATATAGAGATTGGTGGGGCAAACTAAACATGAAGGTTAGTGTTATACATGGAAGATGAGATCATTGTTAAAACCTATTAGAAAAAAACAAGTGAGATAATTATGGCAATATTTGCATGGGACACATTTTAAAAGGTATGTGTGACACTTTGTTTGATATATATATCAAAACTCTTATAAACATATATACGTGACAAGAGACACAACATGTAAGAAATTTCATGTTAATTGTTTTTATAACCATAAGATGATTGATAGTCGGCTTCTCATGATACAATTGCTTGAATGAATTCTTATTATCTACAAATAAACACATTATGATTTAGATGAAAGTATATGATTGTATCTTCCATCATTGACAATGTTCATTCCTCAAAGAATGACTTTAAAAAATCTGAAACATCTAGAAAATGATATTTTTCTCTTAAACAATTGAGGCAATAACCTTTGTTTTGAAGAACAGTGTCATGATAAAATGATACTAAGGATTTATATGTTCAAGAAAAAGGTGTATGTAATGGAGGAAGGTACATTGGACAAGTTCTTTAAGAAAAGAAAGAGGGATTTTGTTCTTCTTGCAGCAAACACAGGTTTGGTTGTAGGGGTTTGCAATTCAGATCCCTTTTAAATTTTTATACTTCCATGCCTGAGGTCTAGACCAAATAAACGTTTCATGATTGACTTATATGAATGTGGTCTAGAGACTAGAATAGAATAGATTCTGATGGAACTGTGACACAAATGATAAAGGCTGCATTTCTGTAAACACCCTCATCAGAATGTGGTAATTAGCTGCATTTCTCAAATTGAGTTATTTGGACTGGTACATGTGAATTTGGAGACCACTCCATGTGCTCTAAAGGGGTCCAATTGTCTATTATGAATTTTTTATCACTTATCAAAGTACCTGAAGAAAGTTTTGATATCAGTTATGAACGAGACAATTTTGCTTCGCTTGTAATGGTCATCATTCTTTAGTTGATCTCACTTTAAACCAGAATTACACATAGGATCTGTTTCAGATGAACATGAGCATGACAAGTGCATATAATTTTAGGATTCTAGAGTCTCAGGCAAAGGCTAGATGAAGTCTTGAATTACTTGTCATTCCTAAAAATATGTCACATTATTCATATTATTCACAAGAAAGTGTTCATGGTCAGTGACTATACAAATGAGTCTATTTTTTCTTATAAAGTTTAAATTCAAAATTCAAAACCGGTCATGAAACACTTTAATTTTTATACGTCAGAATTAAGACGACAGAAACAAGAAAAAACACAGTAAAACTATAGAATCAGCCATCATATACTGATACACATCTGCTGGGCACGAATATCCAAAACAATTCTCATTCTTTGAGGAAGGTATGCTGCTGAAAAGTCACAATAACATTCATGTTGTTCATCAGAAACTTAATCGTGTAAATTAAGACAACTTGTGATAATAATTTCCTTATATAAGTGCGACAGGTCTGAAAATTCACTTGATAAAGAATATCGGTTATCACAATTTTTTTGTATTACAATATCTTATCTTATATCTCTATGTCAACAAAATATAATCTTATTCTCAATTTACTATATCTTATTAGTTACTGTTATCGAAGAATCTTCAATTAAATCTTGTCCATTGTTATCTAATCCTGTTATCTTGTAATTAATTGTCATGATAAGATAAAATTCCTTTTTGAAGTAGTCATTAGATAATTGAAGTTTACAATATTTGTTTCAAAGTTATATTTATGATTATTTGTAAGTATAAAAATTTTAACGTTAAAATTTGGAAATACATAAAAAAATGTTTAAAAATCTTTACCGAATGATTATAGTTTTATATTTTTTAGAGGAAAAATTAATTGAGAGACCCAATATTAATATGGGAGGAGTGGAGTACAAATATAGGGCACCTTTGCTCGGTGATCACGTCATATATTCAAATCAAAGGTGGCAAACTGGAGGATAATCAATTAGGATCATTAATTTATAGTTCTATACTATAAATAAAAGAAATAACTCTTGATCTCCACATTTTTCTTTTTCATTTTATCCTTAATAACTACGTATACACTTAACTAGTTGTAGCAATTATAAAAAATAACTCTTCAGCCATAGTTATTTACATTTTTAATTAAAAATTGCAACTACATAAACTTAGGTATCTATCAATATTTTTGTTTTTCATTTGAATCAATGCTTTTGCACTTGACGAGATTACAAACAGTGAAATTCTCTTTTTTTTTCATGTAAAGCTATTTATATATCGATGATAAATTTTTGTACTGACAGTGGATCTTTTTTATCAATCATGTTTTTCTTATATATAAGAATCATATTCAAGACCTTCGTCAAGAGATTAGAGCTCAGTTTTAATTAGACCAACGGCGTGTGTTAATTTAATTTTTTTTGTATTTAAATTATTTAGAAAACTTACATGTTTTACTTTTAAGTATAAAAATTTATTTAGTAATTAATTTTTATTCCAATTATATAAATAAAAATTATATAAATTATTTTATGCAATTTATACAAATTATGTAAATTTATTTTAATATATAAATCATACAATTTTTTTTCTAATTATAAAATTAATAAAATTTTAGTGTCCAATTTTTAAATTATTTAAAAGGTGGACCAAAATTGTATTTTTGTCTTTATATTAAAATAGCGCAAGCACTGCTAGGATTTTTTTTGTTTAAATATTTTAAAATATATTACTTGTAACAAAGTTAATTGTCTCACTTTTACATGTTTAACGATTACATTAAAAAATTTATTCTTTTAAAACTTAAATTATCATTATTTTACATATTTAAATATCAAAATAATCATTTATATTTATATTTTTTATTTTTATATAATGTCTAAGAAATGACTAATTCATATCAGGATTCCCGTCAAACAAGTTTGCTTGGAAGCTCAAAATTTCTAGAGAAGTCATATATATGTACATATTAGCTCGTAGATTACTTTTCCAATTAATAGCTGGATTTTATTTCCCACCTGATTTTTTTTATTTTTGTTTTTTGATAGTACATGGCGTCGTTTTCTTTGGGAAATTTCACTGAAAGCTCAAATAAAACTAACGTTGACTCCATTGCTTTTGGGACATTATAAATTTAATTTCGGTGACTATGAATCAGGGCATGCATGTATATTATTTTGATTTGAGGCTTTCAGTTTCTGCTTTAAGAGATGGCTCGGACTAGTCTTTCTTCTATATCAATACCATTTTTTATTTTGCTGATATTTGCCTTTACTTTCTTTGCACAGCTTGCTCCAGTTAGTGCAGGTTTGTGATCTATCTCATTCAAACATGTACAAAAGCATGTGTGTAGAATTGTAGAATCACAATCACTATTCGAAGTTCCACTCCCTTATATTTATTATTTGGTTTAGTCCATGTAGGGTTTAATATGCAGTTTTTTAAATCTTTTTTTATCAATAAATATTAATAATTAATATATTATGTTAGTTTCTTTTGAAAGTTTATGATTTGCTCAAATTCATCCCAATTTTGATGAAAAATATTGTTGACTAAGTATATATTCGAGTTCAGAGACTAATTTACTTTTTTTAATTGGAAATAGGAATGTCACCATACATAGTATTCATGTATCCGTCTCACTGATCAAATTATTAAATTTTCATTAATTACTTATTAATTTTTTATTTATAATTTTTACATAATTTAATATATTTTTAATGATTTTTATAAACAAATGTATTACAAATAATAAATATGTAACAATCATTTATTTTAAATCAAATTTTTAATATAATTTTTTTTAAAAACTTTTGTACAAATTTAAACATGGGATGTGAAAGGAAAAATAAATTTTAACCTGTTGAGAGACAAGGAGGAATATATATGTTGATAAATCAGAATCTAAAAACTTAGTATTCATCTTGTCCCATTGTCATGACTTATAAAAATTAAACATCCATGAATGTAGAAACATGTACATCATTTAACATCTTGTCATTTTCAATTGGGTGACGTGCCAAGTCCACCTCCTTCACCGTCGCATAACCAAGGATCTAAACCTGGACCTGGTCATCACATCACTAATTTCTAACTGTCAGGTATAGACAGTTATAAGTGTGTTTGGATTCTCCTTAATTTGTGATCCTCGTTTCAATCAAGATTTTCACGTTATAAAACACCAAAATGAACTATTTGTTGCTTTAATTTGGTGACGTGCGTCTGACCCCAACAAACGTGCGGTAACTAATAACTTTTGATGTTACTTTGATCCCAGCTGAAATGTTACAATAAATCATATGGGCCTCAAGCTTTGACTCTCATTTTGTTTATTTTACTGTATTATATTTTACGTATAAATCACACTGTATCCCAAGTGTAGTACTTATGTACAATTCGATTCCGAGGATATTAAAAGGCTTTTTATTTATTATTTTACTTTTCTGTACATTAATAACTCTAACATCTCACACTATACATTAGTAATATGATTAATTAATTCAATATATACTGACATAATTAATATCGAATAAGATAATCAAATAGTTAAGAAAATGGGGATAAAAATAGACTAAAGTTATATGATAATTAAAATAGTTAAGGAAATGTATAAAAAGATAACTCGCTTTAGCATTTAATTTTATTGGTCTTATAATTTTACATAAATTTAAATATTTTACACAAAAATTCACTCTAATATTAAGAATGTTAAAATGAGTGACTAATTTTATTTTTATAGGTCGTATAATACTTAAAAAATATATTATTTATACAATAAATGTTTTAAACAATAGTTATTTTTTATGTTATGTATTTAAATGGAAAAAAAATTAAACAACATTACATAAAATTAAATACTTCATGTAAGTACTCAACTGTAGATGTTCTTATAGAACATCCAACAATGTCTTACTATTACTTTACTTTCGTAGAATTATAAATTGACAATTGTGATTTATTCTTATTTCTAAGACGGTTGATTTTCTTCACAGTCAAATTTTTAATAAGCACCTTCTAATTCTTAAAATAGGAAAAACATCCCTCTAATCGTTAGAAAAATATACCCACTCTTTCGTTGAAAAATCCAATATTTTTAAAACTAGCTTAGTCATTGAACCAGAAAAGGTAGTTTAATTTAAGGTTTAATAATTTAATTGTGATTGAACCGGTAATGATAAAATAATTTTTAAAATATTTTTTTCTGGTTTAATAAGCACCTTCTAGTTTTTAAAATAGGAAAAACATCCCTCTAATCCTTAGAAAAATATACCCACTCTTTCGTTGAAAAATCCAATATTTTTAAAACTAGCTTAGTCATTGAACCAGAAAAGGTAAGGTACTTTAATTTAAGGTTTAATAATTTAATTGTGATTGAACCGGTAATAATTAAATAATTTTTATTTTATTTTAAGTATAATATTAAAAAAATAATATAATATTGAAATCTTCAAAATATTAGAAGTTAAACTTAACTTAAAATATCATAACTAAATTATTTTGAGTTATTTTTCATTTGCCATCACTTCTCCCATTCATTTAATTGTGGGACATTAAACTAAACAATGTTACTCTAACTATTATATATTTATATCTAATATGTGTCAAAAATTCAAAATTGTTCACTCAAACTCAATCTCCCGTATCCATAGACTTTGCACAACCGCATACCATTTGAGTCAAAAGAATTGTAATTTATTTTTTTTAAAAAGGAAAAAAGTGATGTTTATATAGCCAAACCAATCCCTCTAGTCAAATCTAAGTTCTTGATCGGTTCAACCAGTTTTTGGCATGTTCTTTGGCACACCGATTTTGAAGGTCATTTTGATGGATGGTCTTCCCATGCATCAAAGTGTAACTACTTTATATGAAACTAAAAAGTTTAGAACCTAAAAATCAAACAAGTCACTTGAATTATAGTGACTCTAAGAAAGCTAATAAGCATGTTTGGTGGTTCACTTGAACATTTGAATATAAAATATAAGAATCTAAAATACTTAAAGACTCCATGTTAGAATGTGAGTTTGGTCTTATCTATAGAAAGATAGTTGTCTTACACTTATATATTTTATCTTTGTCTTACCTCTGGTTGATTTGGGACATGAATTTTTTTTAATACACACTCTTAGACCCAACACTTTTGAGTTTGGTACGTGAATAATATAGTGGGTGATCCTTTAATAGATCTAGAATAAACTTCAATATTATCTTCAAAAATGCTTGTCTGTGTGAATTCGTGTTGGACGAAATTAAATAACCATACCAAAACAATTCCTAGTTTTTTTAGCTTCTGTCAAAGCTCTAATTTTCATTATTGTTTTTCTTAGTTTAATATCTGTCCAAACATATTTAAACAAGTAGATTTGTGCTAACTTTGTGTAAAGACTATTTTGTACTACCTTTAATTGTTTTTTTTTTTTTTTGGTAAAAGGTATCCATGGGGCAGGGGCTGCTGCAATTCTATATCGTGTATCATATATATTGCAAAATCCTTTCCTTCTCCTTTATACATTTTATGTTCACCCTAATCTTCTCATAAAGAGTAACATTAAACAAGATTAGGAGATTCCACAAAGGAGATTCTACTTAGAGATACCTGCCAAATTTTCCACTCAAAAAATTAGTCTTGAACAAAATTATTAACATGTTGTACTAATGGTAAAAAAAAAAAAGAATAACATAATTTTATTAATTTAAATAGAGGTAGCATATATGTCCATCGCATTTCAAACAACGCAGTGTTATTGCTCGGCTTCACCCTTATCCTCTTACAAAAAGCACATATATAACTATATTTAGATGAGTGTTGTAAAATTAATTTTGAATACGATTTATATAGAATGTTTTTAATATAAAATTTAATATAACATTTTAGATTTAACACAAAAATTATTATTTAAAGTTACTTTAATTTAACATCAATTTTAAACCTTTAATTAATTTCAAACTCTTTTCTAACATGAAACATGTAAACATTTCTTTAAAATTAATTTTTAATCGTAAAACCAAGCACACATAGTATAAGGGGAATAACATTAGTAAACATTGGCGTGGGTAGTGAGGATGGTTGTAATTGCTTACGCTGATTGGATCATCATCCTTACTTAATAGGCTTGTCCTCAATCAATCGGTCAGGCATTGGAAAGTGCAGGATCAATTCACATGCATAGAGTAGGGGTGGGGTGGGGAAGGGGAAGGGAAAGGTGGGGTCCAAGAATTCTTTTTTTTTTTTTTTTCTTCTTGGAAATGATTGGACCCAATTTAGGGTATGTCTTGGTAGAGTAAAGGCATGCAGAAATGCACTACATTCTATTTTTAAGAGAGATATCGTTCCTTCTATCCATGATGATCAAACTCTCGAGTTAATTCACTAACTCTTATGAATTTACGAGTTCATTTGTTTTCTACGAATTGATTTTTGAGTAAATTATTTTTTTAGTAGATTTTGGATAAACTCTAAGTAAACTCAGTAGACTCTTAAGTTTAACACCGAGTCAACGAGTTAGCGAGTTAAAAAAATTAGAACAAAATATAAGTCATTTTTTATTCTTTTTTGTTTGTTTAGCATTCAACATACAATCATTTAGTGTGTTATTCTCAAATACAAAATTCTCATCTTTAATAATATCAAACCCTTGTTGTCTAATAACATCAAATTCTTGATGAGAATGATTTACCATTATTATAATCTTTTGAATGATTTACCACTATTATAATCTTTACAAGTTATTGTCTAGTGGCGATGTATTATTACTAGACTTGGTTATTTAAATATTATAAACTCTATGATTTACTGTTTTGCTTTATTATATTGTTGAAATATTTAATTAGTATGTTATTTATAGATATTTTGTTATTATTTTTATATGAAGTAGACTCTTATAAGTTTACGAGTCGAGTCTATGAAACTCTCACGAATTTGTGTAAACTCTCGAGTTTAATAACCTTGCTTCAGCCCTTTCGAATCAACCTATTATGAACCTTTAAATCTATATTAAATGGATAGGATTAAGAGTTAGAATTATATCCAAAATGCTATGTAACTTTGAAGTTGATACTATTTGGTAGGATTACTTTCTTGTTAGCATATGTGTGTGTATAAATTATATATTTATCATACATAAATATTATTTTTTAAGGAGATAAATGAATATTATTAAAAATATAAGTTATGTTATAATTAAAATTTATAATAAATATTTTAAACATGTAAATAATATTATTTACAATAAATAATCTATATTGTGATATCATATTATTTTCAAGTATTAACAAATTATTATAAAAATTATTGAAATTATTAAAACTCAACTTAAAAGTAAACATAAAAAATTTAAATTAAAACAGTTAAACAATTAAAAAAAATAAGTATATAGATAAAAGTAAAAGGAAAATAGTTTCACAATTACTTTTTAAAATAGAATTAAATTTCTCAACAACTTATTTCTTTCAATTTATCTTTATCAGCTTTAGTTTTAATTGAATTTCAATAAAAAAAATTAAAATAAATTTTCAGCAATTAAAAATAATATTATAGTACAATATTAATTATTTATCTGAAATTTATAATATAATTTATATGTTTAAAAACGTTCATTTATTAAAAAATTAATTATAAAAGTCTAACATTATTAATGAATAACCTCAAATACTAATTAATTTATATATGTGAGAAGGGATGAGGTACAACATCATGTGCCCCCCAAGTGGTAGTTGAGACACTTTCTTAGTCCCACTCGTTACCCTCATCATAACTCAATCCAATTCAAATGCTTTTAATACTCGGGCCTGCTGCCACTAGAACTTCCAAAATTTAGTGGACTTACATTATTTTAAGTTGAATGATGGTTGGGAGTACACCCTTGCCATGATATATGACAGACTCTCACCAACTGATGATGGTTCGAATACTATGTAAGGGTTGATGAGTTGGCTTATGTGATGTAACATCATGACTCAACACCACACTCCCAGGACGATCAAGCCATGCAATCATCTCCCAGGTACCACGCTATGGTTATCCTTACTCTAAGGACTGACAACACCCTATTTGAATTGTCCCATGGATCAATGATATTTTGTTGCCACAATACGAGATAATGCTTCGACATATTATAGGATCCTTTTATGACAATCTCTTATCCAATCATAAGTACAATTTCCCCATCACAAACACGTCTCTCACAAAGTAAAGAATACAGTCAAACATCCCACATGATCCACGTCATCTTTGTGATCACACGTCGCACATGCCTTGATCCTCGATCGACATGCTTCATCGTATCAACATTGTTCATCTTTTCAGATCACGTGTAATCCCATCACAGAAGGTTTCCCTTTCCTTATTCTTACAATCAAAAGGTATGATAACACAAACATCCACAAACATGAGTGCCTTCTAGCACACTTCCCATAACAAACCCACTTTGTGACTACACATTTTATTCGTTTTATGCAATTCTTATAATGCTCAAGTTTTAAGTTCAATGATGTAAAAGTTCGTTAATGCATAGGTCCTAATAAGTCTCTAAGTCCATGTATCTTTCCTTAAGCATCTTCATTAATTAAGCCAAATTATTATTCTAAGGTTCTCACTCTATTTAATTAGTGGATTCACTGCTTTCACAATGAATTCAACAATTGATTATTAATAATAAATACAAATGTCCTTCTCATTATTACTAATAAATGCAAATGTCTTTCTCATGAAGTTTATTTGCACCCATGAGTTTTAGATTCTCGTTCCCCCACACTATCAATCAAAACAATTAATTGATCATACACATAGAATCCAATACCTAGAGTTTCACTCTCTAGGTCTTAGATGATAGTTAAATATACCTAGGTAAAAATATTATAATTAGGAATATGAATATGATATTGTTGTCACATCATAATGACAAGTGTCGACTCTTTTGTATTGAATTTCATTATCTAAAAATATTTATGATACAATACAATAATTACATTTAAGGTCATACCAATCATTAACATTAAATAGAACATATTTAATCAACAAATGGTTCCATAAATATTAAATTAACTTATTGAATTGCCAAATTTTATGATAAGGTTCAAATCATATCGGTCACATCATAAAAATTCCCAAACCCCAAATTTGTACAAATAATATTTATTTTTTATTTAAAATTAAATTTGTCCTATCACAGAGTTACTCCTTTTCGAAATTATTAAAAATACTTAAAACAGGTCCAAATGCTAAATTATATATCCAAATGTTCATCACAATGTCAGGTTAAAATTTTAACTAAAGAAATTATTAAATAAAAAAGTATTTATTTATTATAATAAACAAATAAGTTTACTACTTAATATTTATTCGCCACTCGTCCTCTGTAGCCTTTTTTTTTTTCTCATATATAAACGAAGCGAGTCAGGGGACAGACACCTATCAATTTCGTAGGTTTGTACATCTTTTGGTTTGGGGCGAAAGTTCAGCCTTTTCAGATTTGCATCAATTTCAACAGAGAACAACGTGATTTGGTCAGTCTTCTATGCTTCTGCATCCAATCTAGGGTTTCCTTTTCCTGAATTGTTATTCTCTTCAATAGATGCGGTTCGATTTGAAAGGATTGAGGGGGGTTGTTTGCGGGAATTGGACTCAAAATTAGGGTTTGTGTTTTTGGATCGTCTCGTGTGAATCGATTCTGTTAGGCGGAGTTGTTGGCTTTTTTTATTCGGTGCGTTTTCCTTGTCGTGAATTGTTTTCGATCAAATCGATCCCCTCTATATTATGGTGTCATTGCGTCGTCGTTTTTGTCTTTCACATGTAATGGACCCCAAAAATTGCTTCTTTTTGTTATTTTCTCCCCGAGTCTGTTATGTGAGATTTAGTTTAGGTTTGCTGTGGATCATATATGGTGGCAACTGTGTAATTGGTGTGGCAGTGGTTTTGCTTCTGTTATGTTATAGGGATTCATATGTTCTGTCCACACTTTTAGTCACCCTAGTTAAATGCTGAAAACTCTGCAAAAAATTTCAACATATGTAAGAGAGAAGCTATTATGGTGAGAGTGTAAGATGAAGAGGAGAGTAAATCTTGGTCATATAATTGTATATGGATGGATGGTCAAGGTTTTTTTTTTTTTATCTTAGCCATCCTTTTTAATTATATTGTTGAGATTTGCTTCTCTCACGCACTCATCTTTCATCTGGTTCGTCATCTGTGCCAGTTCTTCAGGTCAATGAACATTTGAAAAATGTAGGATGTTAAGAATGTTGTTGAAAGGGAATATTGATAAGTTGTGGGTCAGTATTTTTTCTTATGAACAAATGTTTTTCATTGGAAGGGCCCCTCTTTGTTTTGTTTGGGGGTTGATGGAATATATTTGTTATTGTTATACATTCAGTAAAACCTGCTACTTGCCTTGCCATTCTATGGGCTTGTCTGTCTTGTTTTGAATGATTTATGGTTGTGTTATTGTTGACGATATCAGGTTTGACATTGAATTTAAAATTAATCTTTTATTCATTTATAGTATGGCTGGGTACAGCTTTTTTGTGAGGAAAAAAATGGCTTATTATTCAAAAGCTCTCTTTGGAAGCTGACAAAAGAAAGTAATTAGTTTTCTAAAATAAATTGAACCAAACATGTTCTTGAATTATCCCATGTATTAAAAATAACAAAGTCAGATTTAAAAGTCAACTGCATCATCTAAAAGGCTTTAAAGCTTGCTTGTCAAACAGTGGATTGCTGTAAAGTGCATTATTTGGCCATTAGCTAATGGACAAGGGGGTGCCTCCTAGCCTCTTCGTCAATGATGGTTCTTTCATGGAGAGGTTCAAGCAACTTCAACAAGAGCAGGATAAAGGGAAGAATGTCAAATTGGAGGATTCTAAACCAATTAAGGTTATTTCAGGGTCTTTGTCTCCCAATCCTTCCTTTACCAAAACGCCTGTGGACTTGAAGGTTAATGACACAAGGAAAATATCCCAGGGTGGTTCCAGTGGAAAGCTAGCTTTCAGTTTAAAACAAAAGTCAAAGCTGGTGCCACCCCCTGTTAAGTTGAGTGCTGATGAGGATGAAGAAGAAACAGAAGCTGGGTATGTTTCAAACGATGCACCACTAAAACGGCAAAAGTTAGGCCAGGAGGAAGGCATTGACCAATCATCAAGACAACTTGATGTTGGTAATTACTTCTTAAACTTTCTAGTTTCTACTGACAGTGTTGTCTCATGATTGTTATTCTTGCTGATTACAGCTTTTAAGTCGGAGTAATCAAGTAGTAGCATAATTAATTCTTTTATGTTCAGCATGTGATATTATGCCATGCCTTTACATGTCATGCTAATTTTTCGTTAAGATCTTATTTTATCTTTATTATTTCCTTAATAAAAAAATTTAGTTCATTAATGCATATATGTATGTTAGTATGTCATAATGCTAACCTGTCTTCTGATTCTCTTTCCTTCTCTACATTTCTTGTTATTTTGTTCTGTGTCCAAATTATGACAACTTTCTATTAGATACAAAAACAACTCATGAGGCTTTACCTAGAAGCTTGAGCTTTTGGGAGTTATGGTCCTTGGCATTGTATCAGAGTAATCGAGTGATTGCGAGATCAGTTCTTGCCAATTCTAATTAAAAGTTCCATTTCAACACATGGTAAGGTGGGCCTTTGCATTGTTCATCACCAGGTCCCAAGGGCTTGTTGGAGGGGGAATTAGATATAAAAAACATTATAGCATTACCCATGCTTTTAGGAGAGTTGGTTATTGACAGTTCCATTGCTGTTTTTCAACTCTGAAAACTAAATATTTATTTTCCTGCCTTTAATAAGAATGCAACATTGTTTGCATCATTAAGAATTTCTTAATTTTTTATGACTTTGATAAACTCTTTTTTCAATGTGACTTAGCCAGGTTGTTTCAGCTTTTTTCATGAAAAATCACTTAATTTTTTTTTAGTGTGTTTGTCTAAGCCTTTGAAAAAGAATCCAAGTCCATTTTTTTTTTTACTATTTTTGAGTAGCTTCTAGAAAAGCACTGAAATTATAATAACAACCTTTAAAATAAAAGAATGCTTTTATAATTTTAACCAAACGTAATAATCTTTGGCTTTTCATAAGATTTATAAAAGACAAAATCACTATTTTATACAATACATTCTTAAAATCAGCTTTTTAAAAGCATAAATAAACTACAGGCCCTTATTCTCTTCTCTTGGGAATGGAACAAAGGGGGACATAATTTAATAGCATTGAAATTCGAACTTACCATTTCATTTTTACTCATCCTTTGGGTCACACAAAGGAAGTAATGGAGAAGGAAGAATGGTTTAAGCTCAGGTTTCTTTGTGTGTATGTTCAGAACTTCCCCTGCAGATATTTAGGTGAAGGAAAATGCCAGTTTTGGCATACAGTTGCGATTACACCATTTCCCCCTTCCTTTTTTCCTTCACATGAAAATAGAGTCATCCTCTACATTACGTGTGGTTTCATTGTTGAAGAGGTCATCTCGGTGTATACCTTTGCTCATTAAAGTGGCATGCAGCCAAGAGTAGAAAATGTCTTGAATATTTTTGTCTCATGAATGCAGCTTATTCCCCAAGTACCTATCAAGAAATGGTGTATTGGCAGGCCTGCTACAAGACTATTTTGCATTCCCTTGTTCATGCTCTCGGTATTAATCAGTTTTATAAGTGATATATGCAGCACCTCATTCCCCAAGTGATCCTACAGTGAAGAAAGTTGCTGACAAATTGGCAAGTTTTGTGGCTAAAAATGGAAGGCAATTTGAGGATGTAACACGTCAAAAAAATCCTGGGGATACACCTTTCAAGTAAGTATGGAGTCAACTCCTTGTCTATTGATCCTTTGTTCGTACTTCCCAATTTATGATTATATGTGGTGGATGTTTAACTTGCAGATTTTTGTTTGATGAGAGATGTGCTGAATACAAGTATTATGAATATCGGCTTGCTCAAGAAGAAAATGCTCTTGTGCAATCAAGGGAATCACAGGTGCCTCGTAATGGTTAGTATTTCAATATATTTTCATAGTTTTAAACCTAGTTCTTTTAGGTGTTTTAGCTTCTTTTTTGGTCTGGAAGTTGTAAACCCTGGTTTTATTCATCTGAAGTTTTTATCCATTTAAATACAAGTTTTTGGTTAATGTTCATTGTTATATTTTCAAGTATTCAACGTATCTCAATATATTTGCATGTTTTTAAACCAAGTTCTTTTGGTGTTTTAGCTGCTTTATTGGTCTAGAAGTTGTAAACCCTGTTTCTTTTTTTGTTTTTTTTATTCAAAGTTTTAATCCATTTCAAGTTTTTGGTTACGTTCATTGTAGTTGATGTTAAGTTACCTTGCATATGTTTGTTTTTAGTTCAATGTTTTGGTATTGATTTTGCTTTTGATAATGGTTAAGGAAAAAGGTAATTGATTAATAAGTGGGTGGGATTTTTATATTGTGTTCCCATTTTATAAAGTTATTCATCCCTGAAAAGTGTTAAGGTTTAAGAATTATATTTTTCATGCATTTGTGTTTCATTATGGGTAAGAAATCTCACTGTTGCTTGAAAAATACTATTTGTTGCCAACAAGACTGATAACCATGTTTTCAGAAGTATTTTACACTGCAGTGAGAGGCTAAACAACTAGTCTTTCAGAGTTACATTTGTTGGCTTTCCCTGTTTACTACAACCCATAAGTGATTAAACAGTCTGTTATAAAGTCAATCTAATAGTGGGTCCCAGTAAATTATGGGTCATTTGATTGATGTTATTGATGTAGCGGATGATATCTTAAGATTAGTTTTAAATTCTTTGGAGGTCACGTGATAACTGATAAAGACCCATATCTGCAATGGTTTTGGGAGTATATATGTTGATTTTGATTTGCATTTTATCTATATGATAGATGTTTGAAGCATTAATCATATATGTGATATGTCTCTTAGTAATGTTGCTTAGTTCATCAACCAGCCTGTGGATTGGAGAAGTTTTGTTCACTCTGATGTGTGGAATATGCCTTCTCATCTACCTCCTATTTTATATTTTAATTTGCATGTGATGGTTTTATTCAGGGGGTACAAGCACTTCATCTTCCAAACAGACTAATGGTCATCAGAGATCATCTCAGCAGCATACATACCAAATTCCTGCATCTGCTTTATATGAAAGTGCTGACAATCCAAGAGCTTCTGGATTTTCAATTCAAACATCATCAGTAGGAAGCAGTGGTAATTGTTATATTGTTGTATCTATGTTTATTGTTTTGACAGTTTGTCTGTTTGATCTCCATTTGTCTGTGAATTTGATAAAGTTCAAGGTGTTTGAAGCAAATCATAATTTTTTTCCATTGTATTTCATTGACTCCTAAAATGGGGAGATAAGCTATCTGAGCTACACATTAACTATCATTTATTATTAGCTCTTCTCATGGACTGCGTGTGCAACCATTTTTTGTTGTTGTTTGCTTTGTGTATTTCTGCTGCAGAAGAGCCCAGTGGTTCATCAAATGCTGATTCTTTGGCACTAATGGAGTTCTACATGAAAAAAGCTGCACGGGAAGAGAAGTATAAACAACCTAAGCATTCAAAAGATGAGATGCCCCCTCCTGCTTCTCTTCTAGGTTAAAATTGATTTTTACTGGCTGTTTCTTGGTTATAATATTCATTTTGTTAAAACTGTTCCTTTTATACATTTCTCCCATAATGGAATAATATTTTGATTCCTTCCTTTTGGGTGACACATTGCCAGGCAAAAAAGGCCATCACATGGGTGATTTCATTCCTCCAGAAGAACTTGAAAAGTTCTTGGCTACCTGTAATGATGCTGCAGCGCAGAAAGCTGCTATGGAGGCCGCAGAGAGGGCTAAGATTCAGGCTGATAATGTAGGCCACAGGCTCCTGTCAAAAATGGGTTGGAAAGAAGGTGCTTTGTGCTTTTTCCCAGTCTTGTTTTCAAGCTCTTGCTGTTTTTAAAAACCGGACTGGTCATTTAACTAGTCAAGGCAACTGGTTTAAGGTTCAATCTAGTCGAACTAGTATTAATAAAGTAATAATAATAATAATTAAATAATTCATAGAGTTTATATTAGAAAAACATAATATCATAATTTTATAATACTATAAAACATGGTTATAGGCTTTTAACATTCAAAGTACATGCAAAAAGTTTAAACCAAATGTCATAATACGTAGGTCTAAGTTTAAAAAATACACAACAATGCTTTAGGTTACTTTTTTTTATTTTTTATTGAAAAATTCAAAATGTTATATCAAACAATTTTTATTTATTTGCCATGAACCAGTTTTTTCTCCAAGCTAGTTTTGTGGTTTATTTAAACTACTATACCAGTTTTCTGTTTTGAGCAGCCGGTCTCTTCTGGTTTCCTGAACATGCCTTGAAGGATTTGAGTCAAGCCTTGAGCTTTAGTTGTTTTCTTTGATGTGCAATGTAAAACATATGAATACTAGGAATCTGCTGCAAGTTTTTGTCTTGTCTGAGTACCATAATTGTTTCTAAATTTAATGTTGGGAGAGTTTTGTTTAATATTACATTTATATATTAAATTTACATTATTATTCCTTGTGCTAACAAATCATTGGTTCCCAGGTGAGGGTCTGGGTGGATCCAGGAAGGGTATTGCGGATCCTATCATGGCCGGTAATGTTAAGAAGAATAACCTGGGGGTTGGGGCTCAGGAACCTGGAGAGGTGAGTGCTGAGGATGACATATATGAGCAGTACAAAAAGCGGATGATGCTTGGCTACCGTTACAGACCCAATCCCCTGGTAAACAATGATGTTTATAATGTTTTTTTTTTAAATCATGTTGGAGTTTCGATGGCTTTCATGGTTTCTTAGTTTTGATAAGCCTTGGTTTTTTGTTTCTGCAGAACAATCCTCGCAAGGCTTATTACTGAACTTGACATTGGGTGCTTTGTGCAACTCTTCAGGAAAAGTTAACTTTTACAAAGTGGGATGAACTGGTGTGTTGATAGTAGGGTTTTTATTGTGTGCTGCAGTGCTTGTAGTCTTTTGAAACTAAGATTTGGGGGAGAAAAGAGGGGGAAGGGGTAATGTTCACTTCAATCGCATTTTTATCCGCCAAAGAATAATGGGTTTTTGGTTATTTTTACTTGTCAGAGCTTTTGGAACATGTTTTTTGTATCGCAAGCATATTATGAAGTGGTACAGGGATATTATGGTGTATATGGTTTGTTTAATCCGGGAAACCTAGTCTTGGATATTGATAATAAATGGGGAACTTGGCTTTATTGTTTGACGATTATGATTATTTGACGATTATGATTAAGATGTTTTATCAAATGTAATACAAGATGATAAATAAAAAAACAAGTGATTAGGCAATTTAGGAAGGCCTTTCGGGAGAAACTGCAACAGGTGTTTTGATTTAAGTGGAATATGATTATTGAGTGTGGCAAAAGTCTACAGCATTAAAACGCTGTTGAATTTCTAAGATTTGAATTGGAGATTACTTGATAAGTTAAAAGGGTCTTCTATTAATTAGTGTTGAAGATGGATTAATTGATGTACAGGACACTAAACAAATAAGTTTGAAACTTAAATTTCCAATTTATAATTTTGTATAATAGTTGGAGAGGTACATAAAGTTAATTGGGGGAACGAGAGGGATGACAAAACAAAAATGATACTAGTAGTTAACTCTCTTTAGTTAACACCTTCGCCTGACAAACAAATAATGCGAAAGAACAGTAATGAAAGATGATAAAATCAACCTATGATCAGATGCACTAGTATGCACGTGTTTAGACACGTTTCCAAAATCACTTTCAATTGCTAAAAACTTCGAAAGCTACAAATAGTTTAAAAAGCTAAAGGAAACCATGTTATAAAGAGGAAATCAAATCAATTAGGATCAGTAGATCCAAGCTTATGCAGCAAAATGAATAGTCAGTCAGACATAAACTGTGGTATTAACCCACATTTTATTATCTGCGTGCTTGAGTCAAATTTTATTATCACTTCCCAATTCTAATTCCTAAATCTAGATATAAGGCCCAATAATGTAAATATAGTCTATTTCAAATAAAGGCCATGCTCCAAAATGTGAATGGAATCTCCATCAATAATGTATTCCACTGAAACATGTCAGCCGACATGCCAAGTAGGAATCTTTGTCCAATTATGCAGTTCAAATCAAGGGTCTTCATGCATACGAATCACCTGCGAATTTAAATTGGTGCAAATTAATTCAAATAGTTTGGGTTGATATTTTTTTGTGGTAGGTCAAATTTAACTCAATCCATTCAAATTTGTTAAATTTTGGAGTCAGATTTTAATATCTGAACCTTGACTTGATCCATTGACCTGCTAATTTATATCAAATAATTATTATTTATTTTTATATATAACATATTTTTAAATTTTAAAAAATTAATTACTATTATGCTTCAAATTTTGTGGTTCAAATCTGTTTTAATGTTTCAAACTATTTTAGATTTAGTTGATGTTTTAGTTGACACTACTCATTTGACTATTTAAAATCATTGGATTGTAAAATTATATTATAATAGTTTTAGTTTTTGGACATTTTTAGCTTCGTATGTGTTGTGCTTGTTTATTATATTTCAATTTTTAAATCATGTTTAATATAGTATGTTAGTCTATGTGATAATGGTGATAATAATACGATTCTTTCCTTGATATTTTTTTTTACTGGTTGACTATAGGTAACAATTATAAATAATGTATTTGATATTTTATTTAATAAAAATTTAACTTATAAAAAATATTAAATTACAAAAAATAATAGATAAATTTAAATATTTTGATACATTGATACAACCTTGATTTGGATTAGATTTTCAATTTTTTCTTGAAAAATCAATTCAAACTAACACGTTTAAATTTAATTGAATTGACTTATTAGTTTGACCAAATCCAACTCAAAAGTGATCCTTATACTCTCCTAGTTCAATTCAAATGTTGTATGGGCATTCCTAAGTCCTAACATATCCAGAAAAATAGATTTAAATATGTTTCTGATTTACATAAATATATCTGATTTATAGTTTTAGTTCCTATCCTTTTTCCTTTTTTGTCTGTAAAATTTCGTTTCACGATTTTAGTTTTTGATATTATGTTTTTAATCTTTATGAAATTGTAAACGTATAGATTCATCTCATGTAGGAAGACATTCATTTAGTCCATGTTATTTAAAAGAAACATGAGGCCTGTTGCCTACTATATGATTTTTACATTATTAGTAAATATTGAAAGGGAATAAAGCTGTAAAACAAAATTTTGTAAAAGACCAAATCCGATCAAAAAATTATAAAGAGTAAAACCATAAAAAAATATATTAAACAGAATAAAATCACATTTAAGTCTTATTGTATTTTTTTTACACAAGTCTTGTCATATTTATTTGTACAAGTTATTTAATCCCTCAAATATTTTTTTATCATGTTATTGGTACGAAATATTCATAAATTTTGTTGATGATTAATTTTTATAAGAAAATATGACTAACTACTCCCTTTAGGGGTGTTTGATAGAGAATATGTTTTTTCATGTTCGAAAATCATGATTTTTAAGAATCATATTTTCTAGGAATGAATAAAATTGATTTGATTGGTCATTGAAAATTTTTAGATAAGTTTTTATCAAATTAAAGAGTTACACATATTTTTATCGATTATTTTAATTATTTATCAGATTATATAATTTAATAAAGAATAACAACATTTTTATTGAGGAAAAGAAAAATTAAATGCGAGAAAGTAAGAAAAAGTTAAACTAATTAAAAACCATTTTGGGAAACATCCCTTTTCAGGAACATATATTATTTTTCAAAAATACTTACCAAACATGAAAAATTAAAATTTTCAACCTATAATTCCAGGGAAATTAAAAACTTTTCTCCTACCAAACATCCCCTATATAAGTCAGATTCTCCCTCCTAATCATATATATTTTTTTCATCCAAAAAACTTAAACTTGAGATCCTGCTTTGATCAATCCCTCTAATATGGATAAAGATAACAAGATGAAAACCTTTTGATGCCAATCACTAACTATTATTTTGTGGTTAAGGTACCTCTCTGCATGCATGCTACCCAACATCCAACAATTTTTATTTTTGCTCAATTTCAATATTTCTTTTCCATATGGATTACAGCTAACGCGCAAGAGGGGGATCGATCTTATGAAATCTTGCCTTTTGTTAAGGATAGGGATGCAAAAAAGAAGTGGGGAACACAGTGCTTGTGCAGCTTATCTCAGACATTGGAATAAAAATAAAATAGTTGTACTTCATTTCTATATTCTCTTTTGGTCTTATAATGTGGCATATTCTCGCATGCAACCTCTAGAATTTCGGAACAAGGAACCTATCTAATAATATATGATTGCAAGAGAACGAGATTCCAGTGATATCCTTATACTGCTTTTCGTCTGCAAACCTAATCTTATCTTCTAGGCCTTCATTATATTGGAGACTTAAAGTGACAAGTGCACGCTGTAAAAGTCTAAACGCTGAATTGGTGATTGGTGTAAAATGCAATTTATTAGTTGAAGTGAGGAAAGAAACAAAAAGGCAACAACAAGATTTGTCGTTTTGGTGTATCCTAAATGATACTATGATTCTGTACCTAAAATAGGATCAGGTGAAGTCATTAAAAATAACCTGAGATTTTCCATGACATCAGAGTGTATATTAATTATATTTCTAAGTTTTCTATGTTAAATTACTCGTAAGTGAATTTGACAATAAAGGAATGTTATAAACATCTAAAGTAAAGTGCTTAAAAGTAGAGAAATGTGTTTTATATGCAATAAGAACACTAAAGGGAATCGTAAAACATACCAAGAAAAGTGAATTTGATTTATAGGGATAAAAACGATTACATATCATATTCAACTCCTAACCACTACCATAAAATTTAGGAGATGATGGTTTACATGTTTTCAACCACCTATCCATTTTATACGTTACCTCCCACGTACCTTAGGCTGTTACATGCTCCAAATAATGAGTATTGCCCAATTGATTTTGCCAATTTTACCCCTATCTCCTTTGTAAGCTAAAATAGTCGTTGTCATTGACCAATTTTACCCCATCTCATCAACACTGTAACTTATTTTTTACAAGAAAGACAGAGAGGAGTAATATTTGTAAATTATAACTTGAAAATAAGTGAACACGTTTTATATTTTAATTTTATTATATCCGTAACGCTTAGATGATATAATAATAAGAAAAAAAGATAAGTTTTTATAGTTGAAGTTGTGGCCCTAACTTATAACAAGGGACATCTAAGAAAACTGCTTATTGAACCAGCGATCTTAAAACTAAAACCTTCATGGTTTTCATTTTCCTTCTCCAGTTTTGTTGTCCCTTTCATAGCCTTTTTGAGTTAATTATTGTTTTCGGTCTTATGTCGACAAGTTGCAGAATGTCAAATGATATTCTTGTTTTGTTTTTATTTATTTATTTATTAATTTGCAGATTTTGCTAATTAAGCCTTCATACACGACCCTTCCAATTTCCAAGTGAATCAAACTTGAATCTTTAAATTTGGTTGCAGTTCACACGCTTTGACTAATTGAAGGCCGTCAAGAGTATCTGAATCTCAACGGTTTGTATTGTCCCAAATGTTATATTAATTTGTGGGGCATCTTTAAAGACAAAAATCTACTTTAATAAATTCATGGTTGTGTTTTGGAGCAAGATTCTGAGAAAGAAAAAATGAGTATTTTCACACTTATATATGAGTTTCTATCTTTTCTTCTGAGTTTTGTGCGAGAAGAATAAGTTTTTCTAAAATAAAAATTTCATAAATCTAATCATTGAATTATGTGATGTCATGTTAATAATCATAAGTTTTCAATTTTAAATAAATTAAAAATTTATAAATATATGTAGTTTTATAATCAAAATTTATTTATATCTTAGAAATTAATATACATTAAAATAAAGCTTATTGATATAACATAAAACATTTTTTAAATCATATGAAATTTTATAGACATAATCTATTGATTAGTGATTAGATTAATTATTTTTTTTATAAAAATATTAAATAGAATAAACTAAATTTGGCTTATTCTTTTATACACATGCCATACACAAAGTATCTCTCTTACTAGAATAGGCTAGTATTATTATATGTATGTCTTAAGTTTTTTCTACTTATTCGACTCTAAAATTTCATTCTATGTCAAGTTAAACTAATTAAACAAAAATATAATATAAAAATAAGAAAGATTAATAAGGATGTCTCTCCGAAAGAAAACAACAGCCCTTCACTTAAAATAAAAGCTAACAAAAACATATTAAAATAAGGTTAAAAAATGCTGCACCAATACATTTTAATGTGCTCAACATAAATACTTCTAACGACCCTTCACTTAAATATGATATGTTTTACTTGAAAAAAAGAAAAGAAAATTTGTGCAATATAGATTACGAAATAATACGACTAGGTTGAAACACTCATAATGCAAGAACAGAAGTTATATAAATATTTATGTAACGCTGAGATTACCATATTTTAATTTAGTTGAAACACTCATAATGCAAGAACAGAAGTTATATAAATATAAGACACTATAGGATGTTTTTATCCCCTTCTCATGTGAAAAATCACCTATTTTTTGGGACAAAATTGAGGATTTAAAAGACAAAGGCCAAAGTCCAAGTCTTCAAAAGGGACCCAAGTTGGGGTAGAAAGTATGAATGGCAACAAACAAATATACGTAATATTTGGGTCTAAGTTTTTCAAATCCTTAAAGAGAAATTGCAGATAATGTCGGCCATGGGAACTGCAACTACTGTACAATGGCTAGTTTGATATGAATAGGGAAAATAAACTGTTTACTTATTGAGTATCCCAACAAATTTTGAAAAAAAAATTGACCTGGGCGCATTTTTTGGTATGAAAGAAACACTGGACTTTTTTTTATTATCAAATTAACGGTTGAGAGGTTGTTAGCTAGTGTGTTTTCATTTTTTTTTTACAATTTTGTTATAAATAATTTCATTATTGGAACATTTTATTAAATATTAAAGTTGTAATTTGGTAAAATACATATATTAAAACTATAAATAATTGGTTAAATTAATATATTTTCATTTATTTTTAAAGGAAATATTTTAATAGTATTATACTTTTCCATTTTAAAAAGAAAGTACATCATCATACATAATGTTTTTTTATGACAAAATTATTGGATTTTATTGATCAACAATGTTCAAAGAAATTACATTGTTGAGAAGGATTTGGTGCACCTGAAAGAGAACCTCCTCTATCCAGCAATTATCAACAAATTCAAAGCTTTTTTTTAGTGAAGCTGAGCACTTGGGATGAGTTGTGTGGTAACATTCTTTTATTTGGAGATGCCCTTCGACCAGGACCAAATATAACAAAAGTTGCACAGTCTTTCATATTTAAACGTAACCCTAATGGGTTCTTTCTCTCCATTCCTCACTTTCATAAATTGTCTGAGAGGTTTCTTCACATTCAAATCGACTTTCACATGTAATGATTTACTCCTTTTGTTCGCATACCCAATGGCAGATTGTATATCGTTATCCAGAAAGGACATGCATATTGATAAATCCAAGGAAGATCCTTGAGATAATGTTTATGAAAAAACAGGGTGCAAAGATCAATGACATTCACAAGAACTCTGACGGCTCCTAGGGTTTTGTAGCAGGGCATACATAATGTTATTTGCACTTTCTCTACATTTTATATGTACGTTATTTTAATGGTAGTTTTATAATTTGTCAACATAAACTTATCATAATTAGAGGATGTGGAGGTTGAACAAATTGAGTGTAACATAGATATTATTCTTTGATTTACTAAAAAATGTTAAAATATATAATAATAAATAAAGGAAATATAATTTGTATTAACTGCTTTTTTCGCCACTTTTTAAGACCGTTTTACCCTTAAAAATATTAAATATTACATACATATAATATGAACAACTAGCAAATGAGCAGAGAAAAATAAAGGCAAAAGCTTAATATGAAGGGTGACAGTGGGAAGTTACAAAATCATTTTGTTTTGTATATTAAAATGATAGCACTTGGCACGACCTATACTTGAGGGTGAAATATTTGGAACTTGGAAGCAACACACACACAAAGTCACTTATGCCTATATAGGTGGTAGCAAAACCTCTTGAACTGTGTTGCTATTCAATTCGTTGAGCTCAAACAATGGCAAGAACTTCCTCCATTCTCTTCTACCTGGTTGCCTTTTGCTCCCTTATAATCATAGGTAATACTATTTACTCTTCTTCCATCTCATTGATTCCTTTTCAATATATGTCATGTAGTGTAGTGTATAATATTACTGTCATAATTCGTGCATTGAAGATTTCAGAGGAATCATTTGCGAATATTAAACCACCAACTTTGTCCCCAAATATTTCCCTCTCTCCTAAATATTCCATAAAACAATAAGACTATTTATTAAGTAATTAATTTTTGAAAGTATTGAATATTAGTAAAGTTCATAGAACAGTTTGAGTGTTGTTTTTTAATATTTGGATAACTATTTAGTATGATTTTTACTAATACTTATAAGACTAAGTGTTTTTATTTTACTTTAGGGACCACTTAAGAGAAAGTGTAATACGTTATAGATGAAATTGATGGTTTACTTACTCTATAATGATCATAGCTTATATAACAACTACTACAATAATACACACAAATACGATAATGAAAAAAAATACAATAATTTTAATATAAAAAATACAATAGCACAATAGAAATGCAAATATACATACAAGTGTTATCATGTCTGTGTTTTCACTAGTAATAATAATAAAAATATTAAAATTTCTAATGCATATTATCCAAACTCCCTCACTAAGTCAATCCTAGTGAGTTATTTAGTTTATTTTAAAGAAATAGTTATTTATATTTATCACAATTTTGAGAGATATTTTTAATTAATTATTTTTTAAAATAATATATTTTTAAACTTACTTATCATACGGAAAGATTTTACAAGAGAAAAAAAGAAAAGATTTTTACTCGTTTTTATTAACTTTAGTAACGTAGGTTAGCTTACGGGGATGGGCATATATATAAATTTTTAATAGTTGCCAATGTATCAGATGTTCAAGAGGAACTAATGGGTCAATCACACTTTAGTTATACAAAATATTAATTAAAAGAGTAATTTTATCTTTTTTTTCTACAACATTTGTATTAATTTTTTATTCATTAAATAAGACTATATTTTAAGATATTAGATTATACCCTTTTCAAAAATTTCTATAAAATATTTTTAAAAAAAGGATAAAACACTGCTAGCTACTACAAATTAGTTTTTTGATGTTGGTGTTTTGTATTTTTGTTTGGAGACCCAAGTTGCTCCTTAAACTTCGTTCTTATCCATGCCACTGCATTGCTTTCTGCAGGGGCAACGAATTGAAGTTATTGAAGACTTCTGTGTCTTAATTTGAACCTTTCACAAGGAAAGGTGTATGCTCTTATATATCCATTTATTTTGTCTTTTTTTATCAAGGAGTTGACATTGAATCGTACTTCACTAATTATAATATCTTGAGTTTTTTATAGTGCCTTGCAACACGAGAAATGCGTGCAATTAATATCAATCGAGAATGAGTTAGGTTCAATCCTCTTCAGAAAAAAATGGGAGATAGGTTCAGTCAAACTAAGACAACTAATTAATTACATATCCCTTGGTTTTAAGTAACTGGTTAGAAGACGAGGGATCCTATTATTAAAAAAAAGTATTTTAAATCAAGAGAAAACAATTTATTTAGTCTTAATCTCTAAATTTCAATCAAATATTTACGGAGGAATATATTTGCATCAATGATAAAATGTATAATTTTCATTTGCAATGTCTAAATTTTAGTATGGTAAAAAATGTTAATAATTGAATAATTTTGTATAATTATTTTAAAATAATTCATTAAATATTTTTCATGAATAATATCATATGAAATGAAAATTTAATAAAATAAATAAATAAATATTTTTCCTGTGATTAAATTTCAGTCAAATATTCACAGAGGAATATATTTTCATCAATAATAAAATCTTGTATAATTTGTATTAATAGTAAAAAATATTATTAAATAAATAGTAATATTGTCATATTATTTTGGAACTAAAATATACAGCAGATAAAACTTATATAAGAAAATAAAATAAAAATTAAATTTGCATAATAGTTAGTGTAAAAATTTAGTTACAAAGTATTTTTTATTAATTTGACAGAAATAAATATATTATAATTAAAGTAACTATTTAAAAGATAGCTATTGTTAATGAATAAAAAATAAAATGGTATTAATTATATTTATTATTTTAAAAGAATTGAATATGAAACTATCATCTGACATTCCTCTGAACAAAATATTATATATATATATATATATATATATATATATATATATATATAATTATTAGATTTGCAGGAAAATTGAGTATATTTCTTTATTAAAGTATATATGTTAATACTTTGGTACTAATTTTACTTATGTTCTCTTATTTATGACCACAAATATATCTTACTGCCACCAAGGGATTAGTTCTCTGAGTTTTGTACAATAGTTTATTGTGAAAGGGGTAACTCAGCTGGAACTTGGATGCATGCTTAAGAACACCTTGACCGAGACTTATTTGTCTTCATTGAGCATTAATGGCTGGTGAAACTCTGTGGTCCTAACTTAATTGGGGCATTCTGACATCAGACTTTATTTTAATTTAAAATGTCCTTGTTGACATTTAAATAAATACCAGCCACCCTGGTTACAGTGTACAAGTTAAATGTTTTAACTGAAATAACGAGGAAAATTAATTGATATACATTCTCAATGTAAAAATATTTGTAACTAAAATATGTTTTGGATTTCTCAAATTTCGAACAAAATTAGTCTTAATCTCTATATTCAAAAATGATGATTTTAGTCATGTATTTTTCTTATAATAGGTGAATTTTGTCCCTCGTCCTAGTACTATAAACAGAAATGAAATTCACAAATACAAAAACTAAAAGACTTTAAAGATATTTTGCTCATAATTTTTATACAATTATCTAATAAAATTGGACTATTTTACCACATCTTAAATTTAATATAATATGGTATGTGTAAAATTATACACTAATATTAAACTCTAATGAGGCAAAAAGTAATAGACAGCTCTTGTTTCCTTTGCTTCCACGTTCTGGGATGTAATAGACAGCTCTTGTTTCTTTGTCCATATTTACAAAAATATAATAATAACAATATCCGCAATCTGAATACCAATACAAGCTACTATACCATAACCATCCATAGTTTCTTAGAAAACAAAAAACCTGCCAGTTTTTTGTAACTCATCCTAAGAATTGTACTCTTTTTTCCACCTTTGACTAGTAAGTTCAATGAACATTTTTTTTCTTATCCAAATCAACCATACAGTTCCAAATATCGCCCAAATAATTATTTTCCCAATTCATAGAATAATATCCTTTTAAGGATAACCAACCTCTTCGAAAAGTACCTTTCTTTGGTAACCTACAAATCCCTTCTTGAAGAAAAGGACAATGTTAAATAAGATAATAGAATCGCTCGTTAGGGATAATGCATGAACATAACAATCAAGAAAAGTAAAAGTTGGTGTCCTTTGCTACAACCAAAGAACACCAACCATACAATTTCCCTACACCACAATCATCCCTAATGCATAGACAAAGGTCGCTTGATCCATAAGCAAAGTCATTGTTCCTACTATTAGCAAGTTATGTACCAGCAAAGTGAAATGCAATTTTCATATAATTGAGTCTCTTGAACATAAAAGAGATTTAAATCTTAATCGTGTATATTGAAGAAACTTGGTTAGAAAAGCAAAAAGTTATTTTAATTATCTGGAAAGAATTAATATTGATTCTAAGTTAATACTCTTGGCCAAAAGAATAAAAAAGCTAGCAAGTACTTATTAGTATCTCAATGTGTGTATATTTATTTTAACTATTATATAAATATTTTTATATAGTTTCAACAAGTTATTAACTTACATAAAAATGACGTGACACTGCCTGCTTTTCTAAATTAGTACATCTATGTCGTTATTTTATACTTTAATCTTATGAAATTAGAAAGTCTAATAATAAAAAAAAAAATATGTTGTTATCCACTTTCACCATTCCATATGCAAAGCCAAATTTGATCCCAAGACTAAGATTTTGATTATTTCTAATTCAATGACTTTAGTGGTCAACGGCAAATGGACCCCCCTTGTGTCGTCAAGGTATAATCGTTATTTTTGTGGAATCACAAGGGTTGTTACTGAACATGAAACTGCATAAATATGTCAAAGGTGCAAGACAAAATAATAATCTCTGCTTTCTACTCTCACAACTCTTTATTTTCTTCCTCTATCTCAACTGTGTTCGTGTGTATGCTTTTGAGTTCAGGGACAGACTCAAGGAGCTGAAAGACAAGAAGAAACTTGGATTTGAATCAGCCAAGATTTGAGTTACACGTATGCCCTTTGTGCCTTTCAAGGTTTTCTGAGCTTTCTAGTCCCCAAAACTAGTTTAATTGCAGTAGGCACAGAATTCAAGAAAAATTCTCATCTGAAATGTTGTTTTGTCATCAATGAAATAACATGTTTTTTTTTTTAACACTTGAAAGATGTTTGCACTCGGAAAAAAAAGGTTGAGCATATAGTTTGAATTTTCCTTTGGAAGCATAATTTTTTGAGATATATCATGCATAGTAACCTCACCAAGGCAATACTAATATACTACCATTTACTTAGCTAGCTATTATATAGAGGAATTATAATTTACAATTACAATGATGATTTTTTCAGGTAATTGCAAAGATGAGTGTTATGTATAGTCCTGTTCTCAATTACTCAGATGTGGAGTATCAGCTATGGAAAAACCAAGACATGGATTCAAGTATTGGACATCCACAACAACACTGTCACCAATCCAATTCTGGACTATTGAGGTACTGTTCTGCTCCAAGCTCAATGCTGGCAAGCCTTATTGACAACACCATTCATGGCTGTGTCAATGAGGAACCATTCACAAGTGAGAATCAGCAGCAGCAGCAGCATTATCTTCCATCCACGAGTTCAGAAATGGAGACCATGTTGTCCAAAATGCCACCATCCAACATTGGATGGAGTAACTCAGAACCTTTGCAAGAATTTGGAGGCAAGCCTGTGAAGCAGGAAATAGGGCAATCTGTTCCACAAGGACCACCAAAGCAGAATGGTTATTCTTATGGTGGCTCTCAGTTAATTTACCAATCTCAGCAAATTCAAGGCTTGCCAAATGGTTCTTCCATTGCTTCTATCAGTGCTTTTGATGGCTCTTTTGGTGCGGTGAACTCCATGGCTTCAGAGGACTCCATTCAATCTAAAATGGGTGTCAGGAATTGCTCCAATCTCTTTAGGCAAAAGAGCTCCCCTGCTGGATTTTTCTCCATTGAAAATGGTATGCTTTTTGTCTTGCTTGCTAGCTATTTTTTTTAGTCTTCTTTCCTATGGTTTTCCTTTCACAGTCTTGTGAAAAATGAAACATGTATGCTCTATCTAATCAGTCTCAAAATCAACACCATATATTGTTGAAATATTCAGAATTAACTACACCTTGCAAGATACTTATTGTTAAATCAAATCACATCCCTATTTTCTGTTGTGATGCAATTAGAGTACAGTAATTGGGAGTTAGTTTTTCATATTATTCTTGCAGAGAATGGGAAGCATATTTAGGTGAGAGGTAAAACGGCAAGAGTATGAGAGTTGTTAATCTTAATTAAAGAATCAAATTAAATAGTCAAAATCAGATTTGAGTAGATCATTGTGAGGGTTGTATTATCAAAATTGACTTCTCTTATCTCTCATTAAATATGTTCACTATATGGCTCTATACATGTGTATGCATACCCAATTGCACATAATAATAAAAAAGACATTAGTTTTGATGTTATGACTAATGAAAACTTTTCTATTTATTATAGATCTTGCGGCATTGAGAGAAGTAGGAAGCTTTAAAGACAATGATGTTTCAAATGGACAAGCCACCGCATCAACTAGTGGGTTGCATAGTTCTCTTACTTTCTCATCGAGATCATCTTCATGCTTGAAACAGATGCCACCACAAATAGCTGAAAATGGAAATGAAAGCCTAGAAGAAAATTATGATCAAAGTAGAAACCTAGTAAATGACAACGGTAGCTCAAAATGTTACATACCTAGCTTCACCAATGAATTCTGGGAAAGTTCTGCATTCAATGCCCCCAAAACAGAAAATGAAGATGAAATCATGTTTTCCACTTCAAATGGTTTGGAATCTCAGGTACGTAACAAATTTTATGAATGCACATTCAACCAATTGACCAATTGAACTTTTTTCACTGTTGATCACTGAAAATTGTTGTTGTTATCATCATCAGGAAACAGATTTCAGCTATCAAAATCATGGTTTGACTCACCATTTGAGTCTACCTAGCTCTTCTACTAAGATGTCATCCATAGAGATGTTTCTTCAAATTCAAGGTTCTGTTCCTTATAAAATTCGAGCCAAAAGAGGCTTTGCCACTCACCCAAGAAGCATTGCAGAGAGGGTAAAGTTCTATCACATTTAACAATTATAAATCTATAGTAGCCAGTTAGTCAAATTCCATTCTAACAAGACCATGCAACTCAACTGTTTTTTTTATTTATGATCACCAGGAGAGAAGAACAAGAATTAGTGAAAGAATCAAGAAACTGCAAGACCTTTTTCCAAGATCAGAAAAGGTAATTGAACAATTGAAATTTGATTTTCATTGAAATTCCACTTGCACTTTGAAATTTGATGATAACTTGATAATTCCTCCCTTGGCAGCCAACAAGCACAGCAGATATGTTAGATTTGGCAGTTGAGCACATTAAGGACCTGCAACAACAAGTTCAGGTACAAGAGAAGTATAAATCTTCCCATAATTTCTGAAGAGAATAAACGCATTAAACTCCACCAAAGTCATATAGTCTAACTAAATTTCTTTCACCTCATGCAGATACTCTCCGATCGTAAGGCAAAGTGCAAATGTACCAGGAATGAGAAGCATTACACTAGAACTTGTGCCTGATTTATTTACATGTAGATAGCAAAAGGATGGAAGATTTTTTAGTGTGCCAAAGTAAGCAATTGTAATTATATAAAATAATGCTGACACTTGTCTGATGTGAGTTTAGGAAGAGGTGATTTTTTTTTTTCATTTATTTCCCTTTTTCTTTCTTCATAGTTTGATCTAAGGACCATAAAGTCCTAGCATGTTTAGCAGGAGTCATGTAGCTTTTCATTTTTTTTTTCATATGAGAAGTTTTGTTGGGTTAAAGAATTATCTGAAACAAACTTCAATACAATGTTCAATACTGAAATTTATAGAGATTGCTTTTGAAACTAAAAATTATGATCTTTCAGTCAGCTTTGACGTTCACATCTATACACAATTTTCACAAATTCTAGCATGTTCTGTCCCACGTGGAGATACGACGTGATTTTTCACTAGGCATAAAGTAAGTATATGTAACTTTCACGTTTTTAACTGAAATGTACGCAGTTTCGGACCGTGATTCATTCACCTTTTAATTATTATTTCAACTTTTACTTTCTTTGATTTTTGAACTTAATAACAACTAGGTAATTATGTTATCAATATCTGGAAAAATTGTTAGTAAGAAAATCTAGTTCAATTGATTCAATGTGTGAATCGTTGTAAATTCTTAGAATCTATTTTGATTCTTATGGATAAAAAATATCCAAATTACTTAAAATAATGTTTATAACCGGTTAGAATACAATCTTATATGATCTCTTGTTAAAGGAATCATAAGTATTTCAATTTTTCCATCAAGCTTGAAAAACCACTAATTCATTACAAGGGTTTAACTTTACCCAATATAAAAAATATATATTTTATCAACTAATTAGAAATAATCATAAATATACTTTTCAAACAATTATTATAGAAATCATCGATCTTATCATACATAATAATATGTAATTGATCGTAAATATAAAAAATATTAAAATTAAATTCTTCATTTCAAACATAATTGTTATTGGAAAGAGCCACCTTAAAGAAACATAGTTTTGTATAAGTTGAAACTAGTCCCTTCAAAAACAGAATTAAATCTGAAATTATTTTCAAGAATTCAATTTTTGGACTAATATATGGCTTAATGTTAAAAGTATTTTTACTATTTGTATCATTATAACAAGACTGTCAGTGTAAAAATTCTACACTGTCAACAAATTAAATATATATATATATATATATATATATATATATATATATATAAATTTTTAAACTAATTATTATAAAAATTATCAATTTTATCCTACATGACAATTCATGACTAAACATAATATAAAGAAATATTTATACTGTTAATTTATTCTAATTAAATTTCTTGAATTTTTTTATCACGGAATGACCAACGCAAAATGAATTCTGATAGTCAGAAACTAACTACAAAAATTGATTTGTTAATTAAACTTATAGCAGAAAAGAAAGAAGAAAGATCCAAATAGAGATAGTAAAGAAACATTACAATAACTAAGACCAACATCATGTGAATTGGGACATGCATGATGCTTGTAACATTGTGAACTTGTGTCTTGTTTTTTCCATCATTATCTTATTTTTCAGGCAACAAAATAAGACATGAAGAACAAATATTAAACAGTTTTCTCATGTCTCTTCACAGGCATCAAATGATAGGAAAAATGACAGACCATTTAGTTAGGTTTCTGCTTTACATGATTTAAGATTGAGAAAAGATATTTAGTACGAAATTAAAATGTAAGTGCAAAAAGTGACGAATCTGATGTGTAAGTATTTGATTGGAAACAAAAATATGCACCAGATTAAGGTTATCATATAAAATTTCAAACTAGTCTCAATATCTAACAGCAAACGATAAAAACCCATACATTTTAAGTCGAACAATATCAATCACGTAAACATAATTAATTTTATTAGGTTAAACATGTAATTTAATCTATATATTTGGTTCCTATATGTAAAACTAACATATTAAATTAGTCCCAACAAGTAAATGTTATCAATTTGGTCTTTGTCATCATACATTAACCGTTAATTCCCTTAAATATACGTATAAAACATTTTTAATAGCAAATTTTCAATTAGGAACCAAATTAAGAATGTGCTATTATATCCAGAGACTAAATTAAGAATGTCACATTTATAAGGACCAAATTTACAAGGCATGAGGATGTTAATGGAAGTTGGTACCAAACCGATAACGCTTATGCATACAAGGACAAATTTAATAAACTTTTACATATAAGAAACAAATTGAAAATCTAAAACATATAGAGAGACTAAATTATATGTTTAGCCATTTAAAGCAACTTAACAAACGATTATCAATTAGGGACCAAATTAACAATCTATTCAATTATTCAACCACTTTCTCATATACAATAACCATGGGAAACATATCGCCACGAACAAAAACACAAAAAGCTGACAAATGACTTGTTAGAATCTTAAAATTCCCTATTCAATTCATACAATTCGATACAATATCTATCAATTTGAATAGGATAATCTCATTCTCAAATAACTTCAAATCTTACTATACAGGAATAAATAATCAGTATATTGTTGATACAACGTCATCATACACACAAATCAAGCTCATTTCAAAACATGTTTACCCCAACAAAACTCAAACAAGTCACTTGTGAAATATTTTTAAGTAATTTAACACTAGAACTAGATAAATATAGGCACCAAACCCGTGCTGAAAAGCTTATATATTCAAGATCAAACAATTCACAGACAATACCAACATTTTATTAATGATAATAATGTCATACAAAAATTGCAGCAAAAAATTCTACAGGATAGATTATGCATTGAATTTGCCTCAATTCAGCATCAATTAAATTTGTTACAGATGCAAGGGTTCGTTATCAAAATGATCGTCGTTACCCTATATCCCCAAATATATAATTTACTGAAAGATTATCAGTAATTGACCAGACAAAAAATGCACTTGATCACTGTCACTTGCATTCCATGTGGATATTTAAATCTACCAAATCTACAGAGAAAGGACAAAAAAAGGCGCCAAAATTATTTCTGATCGCTACAACACTCTTCAAAAAAAAAAAACTGAGCAAAGTACTGGTCAATCCAACCATCTCACAAAGAATATTTGATCTCAAATAAATCTACCATTGCCAACTACCAGAGCTTACAGTTCAAAATTTCAAGCCCCAGCCTTTGGTTTCGATTTTTGTTTCTTAGCATCCAATGATGACAAGCCCTTGCCTAGTCCAACCGGAGAATGTGATCCAACTGGAGCATGTTCCTGTTCTTGCACAGGCATTGTTTGGCCTTTCTTGGCATCAATTGAATCACTTGGAGGAATGTCATTTGCTTCCTTCTTTGCTCCGTCTGCATTCCCATTGTCCACTGCATCTGGAGTCACACCTGAATTTATAATATTCAGAAGTTGGGTAAGGGGTGGCAAGGATTGGACTGGTACACCGTGGGGACGAACCGACAGGCCCCTTGCTGCAGCCTTTTTCCTGACTTCGGCAGCTGCACGTGCAGCTCTTTCATCAATTCCCCTTCCTCTGGAAAGTGCCTCACCCATTACTGCAGCATTGAGGGATTTGTTAGCAGATGCACCTGAACTTCCAGATCCTCCAGCAATTGCGGCAGCTTGGAATGCATGCATCAAATCGGGATGAGCCTGTAATATAAAATGAATTTTTTCAGTAGGAATTAAAATACCAAAGAAATGACAAAATATAGAATTGGAACAAAATGTAATAATCTCTAGCATGTTAGGAAGCTTCTATAGTCATATGTTTTGTTTTTTGTTTTTTTTTTCGAGGAAATAAAATTCTAAGAAAAAGAAAATACACTGAGAGTGTTGCAAACCTATGAAATGTTAGAAAAAAAAATGGAACCAATGAGATAGTAGAGAAGTTTTGACCAAAAAATAAACTAGACCAAAAAAATATAGGGTACCTTCAAGATATCAATAGCCTTCTGAGCTGAAGCTGCATTCAGAGTTTGACCCTTTTGCTTTTGAGCATTCATCTGCCAAAACAAGTTGTGAAATGTCAATAGTCAATACTACATGACTACAATGAAAGACGTTCATTTTCAATGTCATTTATAATTCACAGAAAATAAAAAATATAAAAAAAAGTCTGTAATCCAAAACATCCGCATTTTACTAACATGAAAATTACCTAAGACAATGTCAGGTAATTCAACCTGTCTGCAAATGCTCACAAAATATAGGAATGCTGAGGAATACATATTGATATGTTTGATAGCCTTCATAAAAGTATAACGCCCAAACCCACCTAACCAGCTAACCTAGAAGCCCACTCTTCTCCCTCTTGGACACTGAGCCTCCTGCCATATCTTCATTGTCATTTCGTAAAATATCTCTATCTCACTTACACCCAAAACACTATCTTCCTCTTCCCTCCGGTGTTAGTTACCTGATTTGATGTGATAATTGCCTAATTCCCCTTATTACAATATTAATCTCTTAAAATTTCCAAGTCTCTCGAGAAATACATTTTAAGTACTGCCAGTAAATTGATGCCATATAAGAATGTATAATTCTGTGAGTTATGGGAGTGTACACATACCTGCAGCTCACGCATCTTAAATGTGTTCATCCAATTCTGCGAATCCCGTGTCCTTGAATCATCTTCACCAAGTTGTTTGACAAGTATATCATATGTTTTCTTCTCATGCTGTCAAACCAAATGCCAAAATCAATTAACCACGTATTGCTACTATCAGGAATCAACTTTACCACCACGTTTACCTGGTGAGAGAGCTTGAAAGCACCCATACAATTAAATGCAATAGCCAGAGCATGATAACAAACAGCAGTTTGAATATGTTCCTCGCCAAGAAGCCTTTCATTCTTCTTTAAAGCTTCTTGCAGATAACGAAGAGCTGTGTTCATCTTTCCTATATCCTGATACATCATTGCAACATTGATAAATGTTGCTGCAACATCAGGATGATCTGGCCCCGATGACAAACTTAATAATAGAAAAGCACGGGACATATGGCGAAGTGCAAGTTCTGTCTGGTTAAGGCCATGGTAGAACAGAGCCATATTTCCATAACTGCAACAACAGTATTAAATATCACAAACTGTTCTAGACCATACTTTTTTATAACATACACTTAATGTTTTGAAGACCGGACCGGTCCTTGAACTGATTACAGGAGAGATTCAAGATTGTGGTCAACCAAGGGTAGAACTAGGTTTGTGAATATACATGGTAAGAGTGAGAATATAAGTAAATCATTCACAAAAATAATATAAATATATATATGGCAAGAGTGAGTAAATAAGTAAACCATTCACAAAAATAATATAACTATATATATATATATATGGCAAGAGTGAGTAAATAAGTAAATCATTCACAAAAACTGAAATTTATCTCATACATGATCAAATTGCTTCATGACACACCTAGTAAGCCAAAACTTTAAAGATGTACACAATACCAAGCATAAAATCATGAAAAGCAGCAATTCAAAAACTTGGAGTTAAGAATGAAATTAACAACTTTAATCAACCAGGAAAAGGAAAAGACCAAAAAACCAAATGAATTCAAAATAGGTTCAAAACATTAAAAAAAATGAACTTGTTAAACAATGATCAAATGGTTCAAAAATAGATTTGACACTGGCTTTTAATCTCGGTTATAGAAATCTGAACAGGCAGTTATGTTCCCAATCTAGTCTAGTTTTTAAAACCATGCATACATCCCAATTTTTCTGTAACTTGATTATCCAATTTATATTTTTGGCCCATTTTAATTCGTAAGATTCCAATACAACCCCTAGATATTATGGGAAAGAACCAAGAAGATCAATAGAACAGGGAATGCCTGTGAGCAGTGTCAGGATGATCTAGACCAAGACAACGTTCATTTATAATTAGCTCCTTGTGTTGTTGCATAATAGCCCCAGCCATATCTCCAGCATGATACAAAACCATGGCAAGATACCTGAAATACAATATTTTCAATAGGGATTAAATATACCACATACAAATATGTCAACTGAAACTTGACAAGCAAGACTTTATAACAAAGAACACAGATGTTGGCAATAAATCTTTAATTTTACAAGGAATGGCAACTGAAAACGATGAGATTCAATTCACATTCATTATCCAGGTATATTGACATACCGACAGCAATTAGCAACCTCCCGATGCATGGGACCAGTCACCTGCAGCCCATGTAACAATAATTATTTTATGCACAAGTCATCCAAAAAAAAACAAAACAAGATCAGAATTTCATGCCTGTTGTAGAATCGAGAATGCCTCGGAGAATAAAGTGTAGGCTTCACTGAGCATGCCCTGCAACAAACAATAAATTACACATTAACACATTCAGTCAGAAAAATGAAATAAATAAATAAAATCAAGCCTCCATAATTTATAAATTTATATCACATCACAGTATTGAACACATTTAAGAGTTCTGTCTTATGAAGCATAATTACTTCAACTCTAGTGAAGTTATACCAACTCTTGTGCAACTTCAAGAAGATAGCCCACTAGTAACAAAATCTTGATTTCTGTTAAAGTTACACTACTTCACCCAAAAAGTAGAATCACATTTAACACCCAAAAAAGAATACCACAGGTACCAATAACATCGTAGCCTAAAATAGGTACATAAATGTGTATTGTATTCAATCCTTTTTTGTTGTTTGTTACAATGGCAACATAGAGGTTAGTGCCTATGATCTGCTACAAAATACCCAAACCACAAGGCATGGTAAATACCTCAGCCAATTGAAGTTTTCCAGTTTCCACAAGTTCCTTGGCTTCTGAACAGGCAGGAACTGAATGCTTGACAACCGGACGGAGATCTAAGACATCTGATGTTTGGAAGGGAGTTGCAGAACTAAGATCATATTTACGAGCTGCAACAGTTATACCAACCTGAAAACCAAGTATGGCAAAACCCACTCACAAGTTTAGCAGCTACAAAATTGAATGGGTTAATGGAAACATGGTAAAAGCACTATATTCAACATAAGAGTTCCAATAATTCATACCATGACCAATAAATTTTAAAAATATTTGCCAACAGCAAGTGCAAGCATGCATTGAACAGATGAGCAAAGTTGGAGAGATTAAAATACCGAATGTATTATAAATTTAGACAATATCACGGTGTTTGCAACATTAAAAGGAAAAGATAGCCATAACATTTTACATGATATAAAAGATCACCAAGTTGGTATTTTTCAAGAGCTTCATGCTATTGGAACTCTTTAAAGATTAGAAAAGTCTGAACACGAAAAATCCATAAAAATTATTTACATCACAAACATTCAAATGTGCACTGACTAAATTGTAAACAGTCTTGTGCTTACCTTCAGACAGAGATTACGTATAAGAGAAATTTTCTTGACACGCGACCTAGCATCTGCTGGCAATTCAAACTGAAACAAATTGATTTGAAGTTCAAATGTATAGCAAAAGAGTTAGGGTGTAAAAGATAGAAATACAAAGCATAAAAAAGACATTGCTGTAAATATTCTAGTTAAAAAAATACATATTTTCTAAAAGAAATTACATGTGAAATGTAAGAGAATAAAGAAATTGGGGACTTCAAAGAACACATAGCTATGCCCCTGCTAGTGGGGTCTGAGAAGGGTAGATGTGCACTGCCTTACACCTGCATGCACAGAGGTTGTTTCCAGGATTTGAGCACAGGACCTCTAGGTCACAACATATAATCCTACATCCTTACTATTGTGCCAAGGTAAGCCCTCATTCAACCAAAAACAGTTAAAATAACAAAATTTACATACTTTCAGACTTATTTTAAATGGATGAGAAAAACCCAACCTCAATGTCCCGGTTAATATTATATATTCAGGTTAGGTAATAGCTGATACCTTATATTTAACCATTGCAAATTCTTGAATGTCTAACCAAAGAGCTTCCGAGCTGATACTTGCATACAAAGGTTGAGTCTTTCTTAAAGATGCCCTGCCTTTCCACCGAGCTAGCCCTTTGGAATGTTTCCCTGGAGACCGTTGCCCTGCATGTTCCTGTAAATAAAAAAGACAGGACCATAGATTGATTAACTGGAACTTAAACGCTTATAAAATTAGACAAGAAAACAGAATGTGTTCCGTACTAGCCCAAATAAAAGGAGAAGGAAAAGTTCACAGATTGATTGAAGTAATCATAGCACAAAAGAACAAGCAAATTAAGTTGCAGCTATCTTCATAGACAGCCATAAAGGACATGCCTTTTTAGGAGTGTTGGACTGCGTGCTATTAGCAGGAACTTTTCCACTGGGAGCTTGACAACTTCCAAATAGGCAATTTAAGAAATGAGATACTGCTGGTGCAAGATCATGGTCCTCTGTCTCTCTCAATAAATCCTGATCAGAAACACAATCTTAAATATCAATCATGTTCTCGATGCAAGTGGATTAAGAAAGTTATTTTCAGAGTATGTTGTCTACTCTGAATGATTCATCATGTCAACATCAAAATATATCATGTTTCTCATGCTCAAGTAGTACCTTATAGCAGTTAAACAAAATTATCATTTATCAGCTAAAACATGAATAAGATATATGCATAGTCGATAAGGACAAAAAATATAGAACTAGCAAACTAAAGTCTCAAGCACTCACAATACAAAACATGGTTATCAAATAATGAGTCAAATGGCCAAAAAATATAGAACTAGGCAACTAGCAAACTAAGTCTCAAGCACTCACAAGTTATACAAAACATGGTTATCAAATCCGGAGTCAAATCATGAATTGGAAGCCTATTTCATAATCATTGATCATTAATCATAAGATTCATGATCAATAATTAGAAATAGCATAAAATGTATTTTTCACATAATAGGACATTACAAACATTTAGATGATAGCATTTTTAAGTCAAACAACGCATTAGATAACAAATATAAACCTTCTTCAAACAATATTGAAGTCAAAATAGTCAAAAAGGCAAAATTAAATTTCAGGGCATGATAGTGACTGTATGGTTCAGCCCCTCCAAAAAACATAAAGATACCACATCACTATTTCCTTGCATATTTAAAAACATTCAGAAGAACATTGCTTTTTTTAAATAAAAGAAAATACTAGTTTTGAGTGTCGGGCTTTTGCTCTGTGATTTTATCAGAAAGCTTGCTGAATTGGACTGAATTGCATGAATTAAATCAAGATTCATATTATGTTCAGCAGATCAAGAGTAAATGTAGTGCTTAATGTACAAGAGCTTTTCTCACCTTGATAATATGCTTAGCAGATCTGACAACAATCTCACTATTACAAAGATCCCACAGATGAGGTAGATGTTTAGTCCCCCCAGCCACCTTTACAGAAAAGTGGGCATATCAGAAGTAATATAAGAATTATCAAAAGTATGCAAGCAAACCAACATATATTAAACGGAGTGTAATTCACTTGATCAGCATCGAAAAGAATAATTACAACAGTACTTTAATTGACCAAAATACACAGTGCTTACTCTGCCAATATAACGAACATTAATTCCATGAGCATGCAATGCTTCAGTTAATGTCTGGCCATCCATTGGCGAAACTTCAAGTGTACATAGGTCTTGTATAAACTTTGGAAGTACCACATCTGTAAGATATTGACTAACTTTTCTAACATTATCTTCATCAGCTGCTATTTCCTGGTGAATGTGATCAAAAGCAGTAATGTAAGAATATTGTGCTAAGAGGCAAATGTTTACATAGAGAGAAAAAGTAAAGTTATAGTTAGATGTAAAAAAAAGGCAAAAGAAGGGGGAGAAAAACCTCTGGACTCCCAGCAAGTTTGAATTCAGTGAAGACATTAGGATTAAAAACAATATCCTCACAACCATCAGAGGCTTTGGCAATCACAGAAGCAAGCTCTTTAACATCCTCAGCTTTTTCTTCCTTTGTTGAATCCTGCAAAAAGCAAGTAAAAGACTTAGTTACAGTCTACACATGCAATTGTAGGAACTTAATCACAAAGACAATATTCCTACCAGACATAAAGTAATAATCAGTCAAATACAGAAAACACAATACCCTTACCAGCATTACTTTTGGTTGTTCAACCAGACAACTAGTCAAGCATAAAAGCACAACCATCTTTAATCAGAGCCAAAGGTTGGATCATACAGTTAAGATAGCCATTTTAAAAAAATAGAAAAATATAAAGAAAAAATAAACATAAAAGGCAAGCAAACAAGAATACTCAAATAAATGCTTCTGCTTTTCCATTCCAGCAGTAATTCTTCATGTGAATACATCAACAGAACACCCAAGTTACTAAATATCTTTTACATACTTTTGATCCCACAGAACCTGGATAGATAAAGTGTATGCAGTATGGTATCATGCAGTAACATTCAAACAAATGTACAAGCATTTTCATTTAAGCAATTCAACAAATTTGTTTTCAACTTGGTATCAGATAAATGCAGGAAGAGCTGGATAAAAACATTAGTTTCAGATAAACATAAATTAGAAAAGGACAAACATATGTTAACACTGCTATAACACTTACCAGCTTGTCAGCATCAGCAGCATTTTGGGAATCATTTACCAGCTGGTCAGCTTCAGCAGCATTTTGGGATTCAGTGGCCAAACTGTTTGCCTCTTGAAAATTCTTCTCCTTAGATTTCAATGCCTCTGCTGCTTGGGCCTGTTCCCACAAAGAGCCAGCTGTTGAAAATTGAAAATACAAAGAAAACCCAAATACTCTTAACATCATAGTGTACTTACCTGGCAATAGGCAGTAATTAATTCTGGTCTCAAGATACAAAATCGGGAACCAGGTCCAGTATAGTTGGCATCACGAGGAGTTACTCTCAACAAATCAAGAAGATAATGTCTGATTTGGTTACAAAAAGGGCAAAGCATCAGAGCATAAAAGTAGCACAACAGGCAATAGGCTACCGGAAAAAATAGATATTATAAACTAAACTAAGAACATTGCAACAGATAACAACTTGAATTAACTTCAAATGTACTAGCATTGAACAGCACATATTCAACAATAAATAACATGCAAAAAAATAGCCAGAATGGAGTTAATACATAAAAGAAACAAATAGATTAGAGATGTTAAAATCAAAATCTTCCTGTAATTGGAAATTATGCCTTTCAAATGATGCATTAGGAAATCGGCAGAGAGCATGTAGCATGTCACCAACAAAACACAAACTGTAAATAACCAACTAACTCAAAAATAATTACCGGTCATCACCACCAACAATGCCCTTGCATTCCACTGGTGCAGCTAATTTGAAAAGATTTCCAGATCCATCAAGGACTAAATGTTCCTTCAAATGAAGGCATTTGGCAGCCTCTGACACCTAATAACATAAACAAGCTTAGCAGACATAAAATAAAATCCATCTGATATGGAACGCATGAGATACAGAAAAAATACCAATTGATAAAGAACACGGCAAAAAAAAAACGTAGTTACACTTTACAGATAATGCAATTTAAAACATACTTATTTTCTTTACCCTAGCAACAAATTTTCTTACAATTCAAATTAACCCACAGTAAGTATTCAGTAAAATGCTTAAAACTCAAATCAGACAATGTTAAACTGCCACACCCTTCTTCCTTACCTTAGAATGAAAATCTTCATTCCAGCAAATTTTCTTTCCATTGTCAACAGAGCCATACAAGAGAGAGTCTGACTTGTCCCCTTGAAGAATGCCTGGTAAGACACTCTACAGTAGAATATACAATTTGAAATCAAAACAACAATTTAAATTGAGAATTTCACGAGATTTCAAATTACAAAACTAAGGAATTTTAAGTACAAATCCAGCACATAACTAAAGCGAAACAACATAAACTTCTATAGACTTCATAACCAATCTAGAATTATTAATAGAAAGCAATTTGGTACATCACAAACATTTATCCTGCACAGTTAACAATAATCAGACAATATAAAGGAGCACTTATAAAAGATATTGAAAATATATTTATGTACCAAAATGAATATAAAATCAGTTCATATAATAATAAAGAAAATAACTGAAGAAAAATAATATACAACATATGTTCATCCTATAAGCTAATAGAAATAAGAAATTCAAATGATTTTCCATGTTTTAAAACCAACTTAATACATTTCAGAATGTCCTAATTCTTTTTTCTCACCATTGTGAAGCTGTTTTGACAAGTTCTAATCCATTCAGTTGCAATTCAAAATAATTTTGGAGCAAATAACTTCAAAAGGATAAAGGATTAGTTAAAACACCAAAAAGCCATATCTATGCTTCTTAGACAAATTGATGTTATGAACTATAACCAAACTTTCATTAAAAAAAAGATGAAGTCAGCAATAGGTAAATTTGTGCTTCACTACACACCTGAGCTACCACTCTATGACCCCTGTAGTCAATTATAGCCATAGCAAGATTATAAAGTCCAGGAACATCAGCTTCTTGGTAAGCCTTTGTGCCCTTCAAATCATTGTTTGCAGAAGCATATGTGGCTTGCTCATTCTCAGCCAGCTGAGCTTCTGGAGAAACATCTTGAGTAATTTCTGTGCCATTAAGATCTTCTGAACTTGAACTGTCATCTTTACCCCCATTAGGAACCTGACTTTCTCCATGAAGTGGAATGGAATCTTTATCAGAAGAACTTTGCAAAGTGCTGGAGCTCCAAGATTTTGAATTAGCATCCACACGTTTCTTTGGCAGCTTCTCAAGGTCAGCATCAATAGCAAAACTAAAGAATATATTGTTGTGCACATACCTATCACATAAATTACAGCAATGAGCCAAAAGGCATTCCAAGTACAAAGGAAAACTCATGTGGGTAAAGAGGCAATATCAAAGATACAAACAAAGTATATGAACATGCTTTTCACTAGTAATATTTCTGCGCCAAGGAATAATTATCTTCAGTTCCCTATTTCCCTACCCCCTACCCCAAAGAAAAATTTAACATGCAACTTCCTCTAGACATTACTTTTCAACATTTTAAAATAATATACTAGTAAAATGCAGGAATAACTATTTAGAATTTCAAGAAAATAAAGTTTCAGGATTTAAAAGACCTACTAACATGTGAAAGCATTCAGGGTCAGTTGGGTTTATCGGAGGAATGCAACCACTGATCACTCCAATAGCACCATTAATAGCTGCATCAACAAAGTCTGATGTCACTTTATAAAGTGCCCTATCCCGCAAAATCCTACAGCAATGAATAAATCACACAAGAAACAAAGATAATCAATGATAATAAGTTATTGCCGACGAACCAAACTACAAAACAGACCTAGTTCCAAATCCATTTATACGAATGAGAGAAAATAAAGGCACCTCTCCTGAGGAGATGTATGAGGAAATTCTCTACAAGACTGCAGCTCTTCATTCCAGTCTCTTTGCATGCCAATTGGCTCATTGCCATAAAGAAGAGTCAAAGCATTCTCAGCCCTGGCTGCATCACGTCTGTGGTCTGCTAACACATGAAACCAAATTAAGAATACATCAAGTCAGTCTGAAATTCACATATTAGAAACCTGATTACAAGGTTCCCCTATAAGTCCATGTCATTATAAAGGTAGCTTCTAAATCATAAAACAACAACAAACAAACAAAACAAAAGTCTTTTTTTTCCTTCAAGGTAATAGCTACATGGGTCAAATGACTCAGTATGCTGGGAGTTTCTCTTGTATATGATGAGGATGGGTTTCTGTCCTAAGTGGATTACATGGATCGAAAAATGCCTGAAATCAGCTTCTATTTCTATTCTGGTCAATGGGAGCCCAACAGCTGAGTTCACTCTTCAGTAAGGTCTCAGGCAAGGGGACCCACTAGCCCCTTTTCTGTTCAACATTGTTGCTGAGGGACTAACTGGTTTGATGAGGAAAGCACAATAAAGGAATATATTTGAAGGCTTTAAAGTTGGGAGTAATAATGTAGACATCAGTATATTATAATATGCAGATGACACAGTGTTCTTTGGGACAACATCGATGGAGAATGTCAAAGCAATCAAGGTGATGCTGAGATGTTTTGAATTAGTGTTGGGATTGAAGATCAATTTTGCTAAAAGTAGTTTTGGGGCGTTTGGGACGACAGAAAAGTGGATTAACAATGCTGCCAGCTACTTGAATTGCAGAAGGTTGCAAGCACCCTTTTCTTATTTGGGTATCCCTATTGGGGCAAACCCAGGGCATAGTGAGACATTGGATGCAGTAGTTAAAAAATGTGAGAGAAAATTGTCAAACGGGGAAAGATTGACTTTGATAAAGTCAGTCTTGAACTCAATCCCAATTTTCTAGTCTTTTTTTTTTCAAGGTGTCGAAGAAGGTGGCAGACAGGTTGGTAAAGCTACAGAGGTGGTTCTTGTGGGGAGGAAACCCAGATCAGCAGATCACCAGGGTGAGCTGGGGAACAATATGCATGCCAAATATGAAGGTTGGCAGGATTTGAGGAAGTTCAACTATGCTTTACTTGGGAAATGGAGTTGGAACTTGTTTCACCATCAAGGTGAGTTGTGGGCACAAGTTTTGAATTCAAAATACGAAGGTTGGCAAAATTTGGATGAGACAAGAAGATCTAACAAAGAATCTATATGGTGGAGGGACCTGAGCTTCATTTGCAATCAAGCGGAGGAAGGGAGCTGGTTTAATAGCGACATAAAATGGAAAATAGGTTCTGGTTCAAAAGTGTTGTTTTGGAAAGATGCTTGGAAGGAGGAGGGAGTGTCGCTGAAGGTGAAGTATCCAAGACTGTACCAGATTTCTCAACAACAACATTTTTTTTTTTTGCTCAGCAAAAGTATAAGTAGTATTAAATGAGTACCAGAGGTACTAAGCTTACAAATATTGATATCAAGCACTAGGTTCCAGATCAGACTTGCTGCAGTCTTGATAGGAACCCAAGCCTGAAATCAGAATTACATAATTTGAACACAACTGTAACATGATACTCCTACTCTAACTCCTAAAAGCTAACCGAATATTGGTCGACCAATGGGTAAAGCTTGTCTCAAAATCCTTCTCTAAGTTACGAAGCCAAGTCCATAATAAAAATAATGCATCATCCATGATTTTGTTAGCATTGAATATGTCATTAGAAAAGATAATGTTGTTCCGCTGCTGCCAAATAGACCATGTCAACGCTAGCCACCAACACTTCCACCTGCTGACCTTTACAACAACATGTTCAGCAAATGGGGATAACAACAAATACGGGTTGGGAATGGCAACTGTAGTGGAGGAGGTTTTTCCGGAGGGAGAAATAGTTTCAGCTGCAAATTTTATGGATGATATACAGGGTTCAGTAGTACAAACACAGCAACAAGACACTTGAACTTGGGGAGGGGATTCAAGTGGGAAGTATTCAGTGGGAAATGCTTATATACTTCTCAATAGAACCTTCTCATCTATGACTCAGGATGAAGTGTTTAAAGCAATATGGAAATTAAAAATCCTAAGTAAAGCCTCAATCTTTGCTTGGAGATTAATTCGGGATAGATTGCCTACAAGGGATAATTTAAGATGAGGCATGGAAATCAATGATGCTAGCTGCCCTTTTTGCAGAAGTCATGAGGAGGATGCATCTCATTTATTTTTCAGTTGTGATAAAGTCTTGTCGTTGTGGTGGGAGTCCGAAAATTTTCAGAAACTCCGAAAAACCATTTCCTTCAATTTTCTAATTGTAATTCTGATGGTTTTGGGGGTCAACAATGGCAGAGTTGGTGGATCGCACTCACTTGGTGTACTTGGCATCATAGGAATAGGATTGTATTCCTAATTGGAAAGCTCTAATGGTCATAAATTGATGGAGGATGCATTATTCTTCTGCTGGACCTGGTTTAAAAACCTGGAAAGAGGATTTGATATCCCATTTCACTCGTGGTCTAGCAGTATTAGGGATGTTTTTTGTACTCGGAGGGGGGGGGGAATAGTATATAAAATGTACAGTTTTGAGGGTGGGTGGTTACCTAGCTAATAGCCAGATCTTTGGTACTCTAATACTTATTTTGTATATTGTATTAGCTAACCATAGGTCTGCTCTCGTTGATGCTAGGCTGTTTGTAAATTAGTACCGCTTATACTGCTTTCATTAATTTATATAATATATCTACTTTCGCCAATCAAAAAAAAAATGTTCTATCAAAAAGCAAGTCTCCAAAGGTTCTACTTATCCTTGATAATAATTTAACTTTTTCTTGATCTCCTTCAAACCTTCACTGTTGAGTTATTCCTCATCTGCTGAATACTTTTTTGCCGCCTTTTTGGTCTTGTTCTTACATGATCAAATCATCTTAGAAACAGTTCTACATTGCTTTCGTCAACAGTTACTACTCCAACTTTTTCTTTAACAAATTCATTTCAGATTATCTATGCTTGTATGAAAATCATTCATGAAATTCTCATCTCAGCAACACTCAGCTTAAGCTGTTGTTAGCATTAATAATCACACACTAACACAAAGCAATCTTAGTTTCCCGATCATCCTTAATCAACAATAAATTTTCAGATCCATAACAAGTTACAATGTAGGACCATTTACACAAATGAAAACTTCAAAGTTTATTTCATCTGTTATTCTGTTTTGACTCATTGTTATAACAAAATAGTTCTTGAAATTTATTCATCAAGCAAATATGACAGTAGCACCCTGTGCCAAAAATGGCTGAATAACTTCCTTGCTTCTGATGAAGTAAATGATAACAACAATGCATGAAGACTACCAAGCTAACTAGACAAAACTGTAGATGTTTAATTAATGTACTCCTACAGAAAATAAATATGAAAAATATATATTTATCACTAAAGTAAAGGCAAAACTATCATCAAGTCCAGATAAAGAAATTACAACATAAAAAATTGAAAAGAAATGCTGATAAAACAAAATGACAGAGGCTAAGCTCACCAGGAACAGGGTATAATCCAAGCCAAGAATTAGGTGGCAACAAAGATTGCACATTTTCAAAAGGATGGGCAGCTGCTCTACCCTCCAATACTTCACGGAAAGCTTCAAAATTGAACAAATGGTAATAAAATTTTGATGTTGAAGCAATTTTTTGAAAAATTTAAGTCCTAAACAATGAGTTATCACACTTTATTACCTTTTTTGAACTTGGGGCTAATCTTCTGTAAGAGAGCAACAAGAGTTGTTGCTTCAAAAGTAGCTTTACTTGGCCTTGGGTCAAGATTGTTTGCTGAGCTTGAGTTGACATAAAACATTTTTGTACTCCCCGTAATGCAAAATTTGTTTCCCTCAAGAGTGACCACATCCAAATAAATTAAATCTCCAACAAGCCTACAGACCGCAAAATGGCCTTGTTAGAAGCATATACACTAAACAGGGCAATGAAATTACATTAACTAAAGGGATTGCTTCTTGTGTTACCTTCTATAGCTCGGAGGAGGATTAAAGGATGAAAACACTATGCTCTCAACACATTTAATATCCTTCAATGGGGACGATAATAAATTACCCAATGAACCAGAGATGTCCTCCATATAACCAAGCCCATCAAGCTCAGGAACTTCAGGTTTCAAGGTATCTGATAAATCCAGGAAATGCAGCAAACTAGTAACTATCCCATACCTCCTGAATTATAACAAATCAACAAATTACAGCAAAATTCAATAAAGGGAAAGAGAACTATCCCATACCTCCTGAATTTGCACCTTTATTTTGTGCTATCTCATTCTGTAGGGCAAGTGATGTCGATAGTGAAGCATGGAGGTTAGAAAGGGAAAGCAACTCCCTTGTACGATGAACATGGGCCCTTATAGATCGATCATCATAAAATGCTGCAAAGAGGATTTATTTATTTATTTTATTTTATTTTTATCAGCAAAGATAAATATATATATAATTCTGAGTACCAGAGGTACAAAGGTTACAAAGTTAGGATAGGCCAAACAGTTGGTTCCAATTATCAGCCTTAATGTAGCCAAAGAGGATTTATGATATTATATAATCTACCAATGTTTAATCATCATATTACTGCAAGTTCATTAACATACCAGGAACCATTTCCAAGGAGCAGCCACCAGTAGTAATATCAGCTACTTCAGAAATTTCATTATAATCTTCCAGGTGATGAGTGGATCCATCCTTCGTATGCAAAAGTAAATCATAGCATGTAATAAAACATGTCTCAGGAGCATCAAGGAGGAACTGTCTAACATCCATGACAGAGTCTCCAGGATTCAACTGTGAATCAATTATACAAGTTAGAAGAAGCTTGATTTCTCAATTTTTCTTCATGTGAAATAGTAAAAGATATAAACTGATATGATAATTAGTTAAATGTTCAAACAATTTTACATCAATAATAAATGATGGAAATAGTTAGATCTCTGACAAGATCATCTTGTAACCACTTGATTCCTCAGTTTCTCTCAATGTGAAATAATTTTTTTTTGGAAGGCAGAAAATATAGTATATTATTAATCAGAGCTATAGCAGCACCAGAGGTACTGCTGCAGACAATACATCTCAATGAAGTTAACTCACCTGAAGCTCAAGCTTCTCCCCAGTTTGGGTTTTAACAGAAACAGGGTAAAGTTGAAGATCACCTGCATGATCAAGTTTGGAAATGTTGGTCATTAAATGTAGGTGAAGTTCTGGCATATCCATAACCAAAAAGAATGAAACCAGTTTAACTAAATTGGCAATTTTCGCCATGACTAAATTTGAACAACATAAATTATCAAACATAATGCATAGCACAAAACATGAGAAAACTTGCACAATCCAATAAATTATCAAACATAATGATTAGTAAATCAAAGGATATATGGCAAAGCATACATTCTCATGTAAAAAAAAAACAGAAATTGCAAAAATTACATTATAGATGAACTTAGTAATTTTAAATTTTAAAACATAGGATAAAAAATATTTAGTAACAAGAGTCAACGAAAAGAACAAACAACACAACGAAACATAAACAATAATAGATATACTAGAAAACATAGGACTAGTTCACAGACAGCACCTGTAAGCAATGGTCTGTCAAAGTTATTCCGAACCCTAAATTAGTTTCAAAGAGACTCAATTTTGCAAGAATTTTTTACTTTGACTTTTGAATTTGGAATAAACAGTTGGGAGTATTATCCACAGGTGAAATTGCTGTTACAAAAAATGCATAAATTATTCTCTGCAGTCATTTAGAAAATGATATGAAAATAATACCATGTAATTAGAAGATCATGATTGGATCCACATATGTTTGGTAAAAAGAAAGAAAAATATTCTTCTTTGAGAATAATAAAAAAGGAAAGTGTTCAATTGGAACATGAAAACGTGACAGAATTTTAGTAACCATAGGACATATTCAGTTACTTCCACAAAACTTATGAGGGGAGATTCATGCCATTAATTTTTTTATTTAGTCTAGTCAAATGACATGGCAGCTTCTACGGCAGTAAATCAACAAACACCAAGCAAGGACAAGGAGTAGTAATTGTGGTTGTAATTTCAACTTTAAATTGCGGAATGGGCATCAGAATTCAATTTTGGGACTTCCCCAAAAAAACACTCAAACTATGGTTTTAAATTATAATTGTGGTTGCAATTTCAACTTTAATATGGCAACCCAAAATATCACACAAAGGCACCAATGCAAACTTAAATGTGGTTGGCCACGATTAAACAATTAAAAATCATTATCAAAGATGCACTAAAATAGGATTGCTTTTTCTTCAAAGATACACATAAAGGCTTCTTTCACTTCAAAAATGAGTGTGCGGCTTAGAAACAGCTGCATACCAGTTGGCTGGGCATCTACCCACCCCAAATAAATGGCACTGTATTTCTTTCAAGATTAGGGTTTTCACAAGTAGTATTCACAAAGGCACACAGCAGTGGCAGTGAGCTGGGACAGCAACCCAACTAGTGACAACAACATGCAATTTGAAGCATTCAGCACATCAATTTGAGTTTGGTTGATTTGAATTTTGTAATTTCTCTAACTACATATGTTTCACAACCATCTGTGGTTATTTTAATTCGTTTATAATTTATTTTATGTTCTGACATTTTTGTTTTTCTTTAATGTAATTTTGTCGTTATGTTCTTTACTTCTTTGTACTTCTTATGTGTAAATTTCATGCAAAAATAGTCAATATTTTACTGATTTCATGCAAAAATAGTCAATGTTTTACTGATTTCACTTTCTGATTTTCAAGCATCTCATTGGTAAGGCACCCACTTTTTGGCAACTAACACCTCTTGCATCAAGAGGTTAAAACCATGTAGCACCTCAATAGACAGTTTCACCTTCAACTACCTTAACTACTAAACATGCCAATGCAAATGTATAAAAGCAGTACAAGTACTTCTCAAACCCATTACCCTGCTTTTGTTGGCTCCCTTCAGTTGTTGTTTCATTCTCCTTCACCTCGGGATTGGCAACAGTAGAGTTGCCTGCAGCATCAGCTGCATCAGTTTTTGCTGATTCCAAAGTGACTTCCACATTATCCTTCACAGGAACATTGGAATGGACTGGAGGTTCTGAAGCACTGGACGCATTATGGGACCCTTTTCTGTTCCTCCCCTTGCCCGATTTTCCAGCCATTTCCTCCTTCTAAAATCCAAACAACCATGTCAACATATGACAAAAGGAACAATAATATAAAGCGCACACAAATGGTACGTTTTACATATCCAACATGCAAACAATCATAACCCATCTCACAAAACCACCATTAACCTAATTCAAAAGTATGCAAAGCACCATAAATGTAAACTCAATGACGCCATAGACAATGAAACATAATAACACATGCAACTAAAGCAACCATCACTCAAACAATTCAAAACAGAATTTCCAAAATAAGCTTATATCCCCAACAAAAGAGGAAAAAAAAACACGTAATCAGAGAAACCAATTGAAAGGTCTCAACTTATACCACAAACAGTACCATACATCATGTTACTTCCACTTCCGATAGCTGATTCCCACAAAACCCACGTAAAAAAACAAAAAAAAATATGAATTCAAAATAATAACAACCACCACGACGACGACAACATTCATTATCTCCTTAATTCCCACAAAACCCACATGGAAAAAATCATCAAACATAAAACTCAGTTCCGAAAATTAGACACTTCAAGGTTCCATTTTTTTTTTTTTTTTTGTGAGGGGGTAAAGAAAAATATTATAATAGAAGGTTTGTTACCAGCGAGAATAGGACTTAAGCAATTAAAGGTGAAGTACGGATTAGATAAGAAGGAGAAGATGCATAGAAATAGGAAAAGGGGTTTTAGAAGGTTTTGAGGTTTCACAGAGCGAGAAGCAGTGGCTGGCTGAGGCGGCTTCTCCCTTGCGCGAGAGGAACAAGCAAATGGAGCGAATGTAATAATTTGGAACTAATGGGCTTGGGCCCTTTACACTTTTTTTTCATTTTCTTCGTTAAAAAAACAGAAAAAATATCTATTTTATTTCTTAAAAGTGTATGAGTGAGATTGATTGATAAATTAATCTTTACAAAAATAAAAAATTTAAATTTGTCAACAAATGTATAAAAAATATGACATATTAGTATTATTGTTAACTCAACTCCATTAACTTTAAGGTTTATGTTTATGTAACATTTCTTGTAATGACGTGACAACTAATAGTTGTCACGTGTTAGAAGGTGAATTTTTCAATTGATCTCTAAACTTAATAATTTGTTATCATTTTGGTCCTGAATTGAACTACTTGTTGACATTTTGGTCCCTGAAAATACTTTCAAACTTTTAATTAAGCTTTGTGATGCATATAAATTATTAGCATACACATTAGCATACTCTCTTACTTTCATTCTTTGTCTCTCATATTTTCATCTTCTCTTACCAATTTTGTCATTTAAATTATACTATAAAGATGAAATAATTTGTGAGTCATAACCCATCTTCTCTTACCAATTTTGTCACTCATTCTCGGCACTCTTGAAAAAATTCATAACCCACCTCTACAACTCAGAAATACAGTTCCACCTGAGTCACACTTCTGAGTTCGCTCGCTCTGACTTGGATCCCATTTTTAGGAAGCAAAGATCTATCGCCAAGAACCACTCCTCTGCTGCCAACAAGTGCTTCGCCCCCAGCTTCTCTCGACATAGCCTCGACGTCGCCATCGACTGTCACCGGAAATCGAAGTGGGTGGAGGGATATGTAGGGATGATGTTTGGTTCTGAGAGAAGGAGGGTGGAGTTCTAAGGAGGTTAAGGATGTTATGGGTTTGTATTTGCAACCGAAGAAGAAGGGACGAAGTCCGCCTAAGAAGGTGACTACTTTGATTTTAGTTGCCTGAGTTTGGAATTTCCATGACTCTTACTTCAGATCAGAGAAACGACACACGCCCTAATCTCTTCGGTCTTTGTTGCAGTCTCTGCCTTTGAAGCCTCCTACTTCCAGCTCTAAAAATGACACACGACATTTAATTTTTTTTAAACCCTAAGTGTAATTCCACTTAGGCAACGAGTACACGTGGCACCACACATCGCATGTTTATGTGTCCGATTAATGTCCACGTAAGTAGATAACGGATCTCGACTAACATCAAGGACCTCAAAAAAAATTTTAAAATATTAGGAACTCAATTCAAAGAAATTTTTTATTAAGGACCAAATGTTAAAAATGAATATATATCCATGTTTTTTTTTGCATTATTTAAGTCTTTTATAAGTAAGCATATATAAGGTAAGGGGGTGTGGTCGGTCATAGACTCCAGAAAACCTATTAAAATTTCATTTGGAAAAGAATCTGCCAATTTTGCGGTGTGATATTTAGGTTGGAGAGAAGAAAAGATGCCGTTGAAGGTGTTAGAGGCGACAGTGTCGAGTTTCGATGTGGTTTTTGAGAAGTTCCGATCAGAGGCTCCACAAAACAAGGCCAATCTCATCCTCTTCTTGGCGGACAATGACCCGGCTACCTCTCTCAGCTGGTGCCCTGGTCTCTTTTTCTTCTTTCCCCTTTAACTATGTTCTTGTTCTCTTTCCTCTTTTTGCTCTTACCCACATCAATTTCTCTTCACTTTTTTGTTGCTGTTGCATTCACCCAGTTAGCAAATAAATGACAATCATTTGATAAAAAATCAGACGACTCGGAATTTTTATCTTGACAAATGAAACTTAAAAACATGTATTGAAATCTGAGTCTTTTCTTCTTCATCTAACTGTTCTGATTTAATAACTGTGTGAGAGCGCGAATTTGGTGACGGCACCAAATCCATTTTCAATCTTTCAAGGAATTTTCAGTTTTTCTTCTTTTATTTTGGAATTTATGAGGGGAAAAACTGCAATGCTTAAGATTTCGTGAAGCATTTGGCAATATCGATTGAAATTCTTTGCTGACATAGCACAAAAATTTGGGGAAAGGAAGGGTTTTTTTTTTTTTCTATGCCAATATTGGGGAAAACAAGTATATTTGTTAACTTGTGGGAAGCATAGCTTGTCACTGATTGATGTTCTATGAATGCTTTAGTATATTTCTTTCATTCTATGATGGTGAATGTAAATTACCAATGAAAGTATTATATTAGACAAGAAAAAAAAAAGGTGAGATTATTTTTTGGGTGCATTATTTTCTTTTGGTGTACAAACAAAAAGGTGAGATTGATATTGATTACATTTTATTTTTTGTATTAAGTTGTTAGAATTTGGTTACAGTTAGAGAAGCATGACTAGTTTATCAGAATCCATGAATATGATATGTTTTTTTCCCTTCTTTTTTAATATTTTCATTTTTCTTCTTAGATTGTGTGAGAGCAGAACCTGTGATATACAAGAAGCTGGAGGCTTCACCTGATGACATTGCACTATTGAGAGCTTATGTTGGAGATAGACCAACATGGAGGAATCCCCAGCATCCATGGAGGGTGGATCCTAGGTTCAAGCTCACTGGGGTGCCAACGTTGATCCGTTGGGAGAACAACACCGTCAAAGGTCGCTTGGAGGATCATGAAGCTCACCTTGAAAACAAAATCGAAGCTCTTGTTGCTGACAAGTGACAAATGATTGCCAGTGCAATGTCATAGTTGGTATACATATAGTTTAAATAATGTATGCTGTACTCTTATCAGCAATTTGTCCCTCTCATGCTTATAATTTTGCTGCTGAAACATAAAATAAATGATGAGTACCAATGGTGACAAGGGAAGTCTATAAATCAATGGTTGGTCTTACATTGTGCTTTTTTGTTTGTTTGTGGTTTTGGACATCATATTTACTCTCTAATCCTTGATAATGTTCAGCTTGCTGTGTATGTAACCGAAGTCAACTTGAATTTTGCACCAGATACCAATGTGGTTGTGGTGTTTCTGCAGACTGAAAAATAGTTTCACTGAATTTTGATTCAGAATTTATACCTTCATAGTTGATACTGCCTAGTTGAGAGCAAAAACCATATTTATAGCCTGTGTGCGATAGTAAAATTTTAACATTTCGGCTGTTTGTTCAGAAAATGTTTTTGCCAAACATGCTGCTGCATTTTTACTGTACAGTCACTCCTTTCACCCTCCCAGAGTCAAGACAGAGAAAGTTGGGTCAATGGTAAAAAAAAGTATAAATATGATTTTGATCCCTAATAAATACTTGATTTTTGTGTTTGTTCTTAATAAAATTTTACTTTACGTTGAATTCTTAATAAAACAACACCTTTGATATTTTGTTCTAGTCTCGATAAATCACTGAATTTTATATTTGTTTTCTAATAAATTAATGAATTTTGTTTTCGTTCAAATTATTAACAAATGGAAAATTTTATCAGGTCACTAATTTGCCAAAGATTAAAAATAGTTGCTAAAGATTATAAATAAAATTATTGTTTTATTAGGGACTCAACATAAAAATAATTATTAAGAAAAAAATTAAAAAAAATAAGATATTTATTAGGAATAGACATATATTTAAACCTAAAAAAATGTTAAATTCAAACAAACTGATGAGTTAGAGATAACAAAATATTATCAGATTGATTATTGAAGATGCTTGTGCTATGTTCAACATATGATGAGCTTGAGTTACATTATACTAACTATTCATGGTTTTGAATTGCATGGAAATCCTCGAGAGCCTAAGAAAACACTATCACAGACCCATTGAGAAGCAAAGGCAGGGCACTTGGCTGTTGGAGCATCATCTTTATCTTCCAATTTTTGTATTGTGTACAACCCTACTAGAGGGTATAACTGTGTCTGTTACATGATCTTTATTTATATTTAACATAAATTATGCGTCTAAGACAAGTATAAATAAATCCTCATTTACGGAAAATGCTTGAAAACAACTTAATTATATGTCGCACTTGCTTATTAATTGGATAAAAGAATCAGACCAAACTACAAAGGTGAAAAATTAAACTTAATCCTAAATTATGTTCTTTTTTTGCCAACTATATGTGGATTAAATAAAAAAAAGTCAAATCATTATAGTTTAATATACATGCAAAACAAAGTGACAAAAGCATGTCTTCAAGCTGCTCATAATTTGCCTTGTGTGTGCTATACACAACTGCAAAATCAGAAAAGAAAATTTGTGAGAACTACCTTTTAACATGTGGATCAGCAAACAGAGACATTTCAAACGATATTTTGGGTTGTACAGTTTCAAAGAAGCTTCAAGTTAAACACATTCTTCACAGAGAACTTTTATTTACATCCTTTCATTTTCCTCTCATCCCCGGAATTCTCCAGAGAAGGAATATGATAATGGAGTATCAAAATTGAAAAGCAATACAAGGCACAAAAATATCAGGAATATTGAATAAAGTGACTTTAAACCTAAGCTAAGATTTGAACAAAGCTAACTGCGTGTTTGGTACCACGTCTCTCTGCCATTGAGTGCGTCAAGTTGAAGCAAGTAATACTTGCTTTCACGTTATTTTGGCCAATTTGACGTGAATCTGTATGAAAACATGGATATTCACCATAGCAAATTCAACATGCACAAAATCTACAAACACATGATTTGGGGAGGAGCAGGGCAAGGCTCCTCAAGTGCATGATGATATTATAACCGATTAAATTAAACTTTCTCATTTAAATATTGTATTGGTAGAATTTAGAAGTCACCCATGATATTATTAAGAACACAAGCTCCAAATCATTACACAAGTCTTTGTGGTGGATGTAGCATGGATATGAGTACAATACCAATATCGAGTATATATATAGTTGTACTTGTATGATTCAAATTTATAGTTTTCATTTCATTCAATAAAAAAGTTTTCATATCTAACAACAAGTAGGATGAAAATGGGAAAGAGGGAGGGGGAAGTCCCTAGTTTTAACCAAAAAAACTATCACTTTTATGGGGGAAAAAAATCTAACTAGCACCCAAGACATACCTAGCCATACCTCAAATTGCACTTAGTCTCAGTTAGAGTTACACCCAAGCATACCCTCTTCAAATAATTTTCATGCTAGGTACAACTTGCAATGAAGTACCCATGCTTCAGAGGTACTTTTATTCAGATAGCCATGCCAAAGAACCAATTTATTTTATGCTATACCATTTTATATAAAGAAAATTTGTTATGGGTGTCTTGAATAATTAAATATTTATCAAGAAGTTACCATTAAAATTAATCACAAATTCAGAGTTTTCTCACTCAATTAGTTTATATTATCGCAGTCAAAAAAAAAAAAAAAAACTTTCTATTATTAGCCTCAAGTTATAAAAAGTATGGAACTCTTACCTATATACATAAGGACCAGCAGACGATTACAAGGATCTTAATGAAAATATCAACTTTGAGCATTTGAAAGCGTAGTGACCAACTCCAAGCTGATGTCACCATAAGGTTGTTCTTGATGTACACAAACAAGTTTGTTAGTCTTCAAAACCTGTAATTGAACTTCCACATCAGTCACAGAAAAAGAAATGTTGGGGGAAGGGGGACTATAACTGTTTAAAAGGATGCTTGCTTTTGAAGAAAAAATTATTTGTAGGACTTGAATTGAAATATGATAATAAATAAATAAATTTTAAAATCGAATTTACTACAAAATTTTCAACCAAATATTAGCAGAACTAAATCTGTAAGCAGGATTCAAAGCTATAATTACGTTGATCACAAGAAACGGAATCATGCAAACTTAATAGGTAGATAGACAGAGATATAGATATAAGGATTGCATCAAGTGAGAAAGCAATTTTTGTACAAGAGCAAGAGGACTAAATCTTAACTATACAACCATACATGAATAGTCAAACGTGATTAGTTTAAAATATCACTTGACTTTTAAATTTTAATCTTGTTCAGTTAAATTTTTTCCTCTCATTCTCACATAAAAAGAGATTTTCTGGACATTATTAAGATTCTAATACATGGATATGGAAATATTTCAGAAACTATGAACCCACCAATACTTCAAAGAACATGCGAGCAGCAATTTGTCTTGCTTTCCCTTCCAAGATGCTATTCAAGCTGATTGGAGAAAGTCTTTTCACATATTCAGCTGCATGCCTGGAATTACATATGTGAACTTTGAACAATACTGGCAATGTTCAGACACTATAGAACTACAATGAATAAGCAAAAAGTACTGTGAAGAAGCAAAAGGACATAAAGGAAACTTATACACAGTATGAATTAGCACATTTTAACTTCTGGGAAAAAATACAACATGAAGAAAATGGTTTTAATTGCTAATAGTCCACCACTTAAACAAGTGACTCTTTCTTAAACACCACGAAAATGGTATCTTTATAAATGCCCTGTAAAACCGTGTAAGGATTAGGCTGATTAATGAAACATCTTAATTGCTGACCCCTGCTATTGGGAAAAATATTTATCTCACTTACACCACAATGTCGTGAAATAAGGTACACATAAGCAATTTTACAAATTTTCATGGGAGAAATCACGTCATTCGAATCTTCTAACTGTAGCCATTCAGCACAATCGCATTGACAATTATCTCTTTTGAGAGTGAAAACATAATAAGCATGACTAGAACGACCCTTAGTTAGAGCAGGTATAATGCATGACATGAGCATATCATATCATATCATATGTATAAATACACCCAAAACCTTAGTGATGTTCCCAACATAGTATACATCAAAAGAGAAAAAAAAAATAGTTTCACTTAATTAATTAGGGAGTGAAAATGAGAAGCAATTCAATGATGAAGTTTTCTAGTTACAAGGCAGTGTCATTGTTGTGGTTTTTGTTGATCATGGCAGGGTTAGTGGCACAAGTTCAAAGCAGTCCTTGCACAAGCACATTCTTCTCTGCACTTGTGCAACTCATTCCTTGTAGGGCAGCAGTTGCTCCTTTTAGCCCTATTCCTCCAAGTGATTCTTGTTGTAATGCCCTTAAGGCACTAGGGCAGCCATGTTTGTGTGTCCTTGTTAATGGCCCTCCAATTTCTGGGGTAGACCGTAATATGGCCTCTCAGCTCCCGGACAAGTGCACAGCTAACTTTGAACCATGTGATCTCTCTCTCTCTCTCAATGAAAACACACACACACAAACAAAATTCTTCTTACACTCATCTCTTGCATAGGAAGAGAGCAAGAATAAATCTTGATCGTGCATGCACACATATGATTAAGATGGTTTTAATTAATTTTGATTTTAATCATCCATTTTAATGATATAGATTCATTCTTCTTACACTCATCTCTTGCCAAAAAGTGAAAGGAGTAAATCCTGACCGTATAATATATACACACAAATGGTTAAGATTATTTTAATTTTAATTAGTAATCTATTTTAGTTGTAAAGTTTAGATTCACTTTTCTTACACTCTGATCTCTCATCTAACATAGTCTCCCTTCTCCCCGCTCACTCGCTATATATTAGAATTCGAATGGTTCATTTAAATGTTAACATTGTACAAAGTCTATCATTTAGTCAAATACTAATAAAGCATTACAATTGTCAAGAAAATTTCATGAATGACTTTTTAAAAAGTAGTGAGACTCTATCATCTGATTAGTCTCGTGAATTTTAGCTAATAGCTAGTATTAATCAGCATGTTAATTAAATAATGCGTATAATTAATAATGTTTAAGGGAAAGGGAAGGAGTCGTGTGAATCAAAATTTTCCACACTCCTTGAAGTGACTCTCCCTTGTCGTTTGGCCTTGTTATGTTTAGCAAGTGAAAGGATTAATCTTCTTTATCTCTGTATTTATGCAGGTGACATCATGTGACAAAATGAAGTTGGAGCAGCATGAAGCTGGAATGCTATTAGGAATAAATGTTTTTTAAGGAGTAATTTGTGTAGTGCTTCTCATAATAATGTTATATGAGATCAGACTATGTAATCGGTGGGATTAAGTTTTAATCTCTGTTGTACTCTCTGATTGTTCTCAGTTACAATAGTCAGTTGCTAAAGTAATAAAACATGGTCCATATTATTTGGCCTGAAATTTATCCAATTGTATTTTCTTTGCATGAAATTTAAAATTCTTTAGGAGAAACACATTAGTACGCATCTTTTTAAGACGATTCTGGTAAAATTGTCATTGATCCAACGATGTGAATTTTTTTTTTCTAGTAGTGCGTCTTATGTTTGGTACAGGGTAACAAAAGTGGAAGAAAAAAAACTTGAATGGGAAAGAAAAGAAAATGAATTTTCATTTTTAAAAGACAATTTTTCTCTCTTTATTTCTTTTTACTTTATTCTCAATTAAATAAAAAAAATATATTGCTATCTGTATTTTCTTTTTTTAGTCCTTTATTTTCTTTTGCAACGGATGATTAGTCCCTTATTTTTCTAATTCCTTCTATGTAAACATACCCTTAAATTGAATATAGCCATTTTCTTTTGTAAAGATAAGAGAAATAAAAGAGTAGTCTATATATCAATTTTTATAGGTGTAATGTTTAATTTGATTCTCTAATTATATTAAAGTATTCAATTGGATTCTCATATTTTTAAAAATTCAATTAGATCATGTTATTTATTGTTATTTAATAAAGAATAAGACTCAACATTTAATAATTCTTGCATGAATATAATGTTACTAACATTTTATTTAATTTATATGATTTCTTATAACATTATCATATACTCACACCTTACTTAGGTTTTCTTTTTTTCTTTTTTCTTTTTTTGAAGTGAAAGATAGCATATCATTCAACTACTGGGATCCAAGAACAGATCAATATCATGCTGAACATAAAAAAATAACTGGGATGGCATGTTCTCTACCCAGTATCTTTCTCACCTCTGGTAAAAGCTAATCTAGAAAGCCTATGTGCAACAGAATTTGCTTTTCTCTTTGTATAAACTAGCAAAAAAATTCTGTGAATTCACTAACATATCACGACATTCCTGCAAAACAGCAGCAATGTATGTGCAGTTCTGGTTCTTTGACTTGTTCCATGCGTTTGTAAGATCTTGACAATCAGTTTCTTACACAACATTCTGCAACAAAAGATGGTGTGTGCCACTTCAATGCTCCATTTAAAAGCTAAGCTCTCTGCTATTTGAGGCTGATAACATTGGTTGTCCAGGTAAGTAGCAGCAGCAAGAACCTGTCCTTGATGGTCCTGGAATATAACTCCGAAACCAGTGCCTTAACCTTTTTGCACAGATGCATCAAAATTGCATTTAATCTTCCCTTCCTCTGGGGGCTTCCATCTCACCAAATGATGATCATTATTATCACTAGTGCAGAAATAGGCTTATACGGCGGTCATATGAAGCCTTCTACGACAGTCATGACGTCTTTGAAAGTAACGTCGTAAAAAGTGTCGACTTTTCATAACAGTCTCCTTGTAACCGACTGTGAATAGCAGCAATCCTAAGATGGTCTTTAAGACAAAACCATCTTAAAATGATTGTATTCAAAGATGATTTTTAAAAATTATCTTTAAATGCGACCATTGTAAAACGATTTTCTTTTAAGGACCGTCTTTAAATAGTAGCAATTTATTTGAAGACGGGTTTTGTTTCACCTTTGTCATTTACATACATCATAATTACAAAAATGTCGTTTATTATTATTTTAAAATGATTTCTAAGGACCTACATCGAATGTGAGTCATAAAAAAGTATTTTTCTAATAATGTATGCCGGATAGGATTCTTTTGTGAGTGCAACGAATTTGCTCTTGACACAATTACTTAGGTATTCCTGACCACCAAAAGAAAAAGAAATACTTCGATACTCCTAGCACTCATTTCTTAACTTATTCACCCTATATTCGTAGTTCTAGTTCTTGTATAGACATTATATAAATGATGATGTGTCTCATATAAGTGTTAGATGATCTATTAGCTTAATCTGTTGTTGTTGGCCATTCTAACAATTTTATTAAAATACTGTATTTAGTATCGTAAGATTTTGCGCATGATTTAAAAAGTTCAAAAAAATAAATAAATAGATTTGGAAAAGGTTAATTTTGTTATGAGTAAATGCCAATTTAGTCCTAAATTTGTATCTAGTTATCATTTTATATTTTATTGTCTGAAATTAAAGAAAACATAAACAAATCCCTAGAATTTTGTTCAAGTCCCTGAAATATTAATATTTTTCTCATTTTCATCTCTAAATTTATGTTATTATTATTACATAAGTCTCCAAACTAGAGACCGAAATAAAGGAGGAGAAGGCCACTTTCAAAAAAGCTTATGAAACCCTAAAAGTTTCAAACTTATTTGATTTTTCATCAGTTTCAAAAACTAAATTAACGAGATACGAATTTAAGAACTAAATTAATTATTTACTCTTTTGCTTTCAAATACTTGATAGAAGATCAACAAAACATTTACGAAAAAATCCTATCGGCATAGAAACATTTACTATACATATTTAATTTTGGCATTGTATTATTGGACTATCATAAGATATTCATTAAAACATAACATACTTTTAGGTTTTAAAAATTAATAAGAGATGTTTGTCTCACCATTTTTTATTTTATTTTCGAGAATGTTATTCTTAGGAATATAACATGAAAATATTATTTTTGGATATTTTAATGTTAGGTTATTTTTTAGTATTCCTAAGAATATTTTTTTAAAATTTAAAAACAATCTAAATAAAAAAAATAAAAAGGGAAATAACTTGTATATTAGACAGTAACTTTTTCATATTTTCACGGAAATATCACTTATCTATTCCTTTTCATGGGAATAGAAATGGAGTAAAACGTGTTTAAAAAAATTCTAATATTCCTAAAAATTAATAATATCTAAGAATACTTTTTAAAAACTTGTAACAAACATTTTTCATGGGTGCATTTTTAAACATACACTTTTAATATGTGAAAAAAACACACTTATAATTTTAGTCTTCATTTATATTTATTCACTTAGTCCATACATTTAACCAAAAAAATAGTTTTGATCATTCAACAGTTACCAAGATTCAAAAACTAGAAACACAAGACTTTTACAATTTTATAAGACTAAAAATTAATAAAATTTTATAAATAAATTTTTTTTAAAAAATCAAACATGCCTTAAAACTTCTGTATTAAATATCAGCATACTTGGAAATACTAACACAACAGGATTTAAAGCAGAGACCAAACATAACTGCAGAAAGCAAACAAACGGAAGAGCTGTGGTGTAACTCCAACCACCAAAGGGCCACGCGTTGGTTACACGCGCCTAGCTGAACCTCACAAAAAAGTGGCGCATTAATATATAAAACAAGTTTATAGAAAAAAGAATACAAGAGAGTCCCTACCTAGACTACTGTAAACTAATACTACTAGATACAATAAAACTTTTCTAACATACATAAATGTAACAATGTCTCATCCCTTTTAATTTTATGTTTTTACATGTTAAGCAGATGAAGGTGTACGTGCTCAGACATGTGCTATGAACATGGAGCTGCTTGGAGGAAGCTTAGCATATCCCAATGTACTGGATTTAGTTTATGTTTATGCGTCTTTCTTATGTTTTTATGACACATAAGTGTCAAGACATTTCTACTAGATTTATTCATGTAATATATATTTTGAGTTGTAGCTTCTGTCTGGTTAACTTTGGCATTCTTATATGCTAAGTTTTATATTTAGTTACATAAGGAGATAAAAGATAATATCTTCTAGAATGTTATGCATACAATCACGCGGATACCATACTAATTTTTATATATGCTTCCCGTCAATTAAGACTTTAATGGTTATCAAACATTGTTCTTTTGAATAGGGTATAGGTATGACTATGTATGTTTTTTCTTTTCAAGGAATAACTATTTATGTTGCTTAGTTTTTATTAATTATATTAATAAAAACATAAGTTTTGAACAAATTTAGTTATTCCTTCAAAAATAAATGTGTGCACAAAAATAAATTTGTGTGTGGGTGAGTTTCATTGCTCATAACAAAATCTGATGAGAGTGTTCGATGGTGAGAGTTTGTTCTTTTGGGTTGTGAGAGTCTGAGAAAACGGTAGGTATGGAAAAGAGGATTTTTTTTAAAAAAAAAAGTTAAATTAAATAAATATTTTAAAACCAAATCAATTGACAGGTGTCTATTTTAAGTGGGTCCGAAGATAACTCGCTTACTACTAGTGGAAGGAAAAAGCATTTCTCTTAAAAAAACATAAATAGTAACTTAAAAAAATATTATGTTGTCCTTTTAAATAGAGTATAACTATTTATGTCACTAAACTGGAAATATTACTATTCTAATTAACTATTTTAAACTATAGTACTTTGCTAGGTAGCTAAACTGTCCTTGCCATTCCCTAGATTTATAGAGTAAAAAAGTGGCTTAAATGTTTTGTGTTCATAAAATTTGAAATGTACATTTTTAATTCCTATAAAATTTTTAATACGTTTTTCGTTCTAGTAAAATTAAAATATCATTTTTTTCAGGAGCAAGATTCCAACATCTTTGACATTGTTAATGTCTTGACTTTTGTTATTAATTGAATAATTTGAATCAATTACTTTTTAGTTTAATTTAATTGTTATTTATTATTTATAATATTTTAATGAAGTGGCAACATCTCATAGGAGCAGTCCTCCACTATATTATATCTACTTAGCAAACATTTGTTTCAATTTTCAAGGTATCAACAAGATTTTCCGAAGAAAGTCGACTTAAGAATATCACACTTTCATGTGATACAAGTTTTACAAAAACATTTTCAAGAATAGATGATACCAAAAATATAAAATTTATACTTTTCTTGCTTTCGAAAAGAGAGTATCCTACATTTTTCCATGGAAATGAAAGTTGTTTGCTACAATAATTACTTATTTCCACATCACTGTTTCACACTTCTTTTTTTACTTTTTATTTTTAATTAAACACATTTCATGTATTAAAATTATAAATTTCTGAAAATGTTATTCTCAACAATACAATTTTACACCTTCAAACAAATATCCCAAGTCCATATATCTAACCCAAAAAATGTGTTGTTTGTCTTTAACCCTTTATCAAGATTCAAAAACTAAACACATGCCTTTTACAATTTCTGCCAAGACCAAAAATAACAGACATTTGAAAAATAAAACACCTTAAAATTTCAGTATAAATATCAGCATACTTTGAAATAGTAAAAAACAGGATTTAAAACTGAGACCAAACAGCATATTTCGGTTTAAGGTCAAATTTGATTTAGTATAATCATCAATTGTATGTTAAAGTGAAGTTGAATTCCAAACCAAAGTAGTAAACTAGTTCACATATTATTATAAAAAAATAAACCAACCTGTACAGAAATGTACAACAGATTTAAAGAAAGATAATGTTAAATTCGATAACTTACCATAAATTGCCCTTGTAGACCCAATAATTTTTTTAGTCATCACTGGCATAATAAGAGAACAAATAGCACAGATCCACAGACAGATGACTATATATTGTTTCATGTTGATACTATGCAGAAATTATGTTCTAGTTTTACCCATGGTCCAGTGATAAAGGCTCCTCTTTATGTGATGTGATAGTAGGAAAAAGAATCACATTTAGTGACTTGCGCCCTTTCTTATGTTATAAGGAAACTATATACAGCACTGACTAGAATACTAGCCTAGAGAAGCATGAGGGGATTGCCTTTAAGTTCTAACAATAAAATTTTGAATTGTGATCATCCCTTGCGATGAGAAATAAATATTAAATACACTCGAAAAAGTGGAAGGAATAAATTTTTTTACCAATCCTACAAAACTTCAACACCTGCCTAGTTGAGCATATGATTTGATAATAACTCTGCAATATTTTCAACCAGAAGCAGATGCAACTCTCTGTTTATCAAAATCTCCTTGCTCTTCCTTGGCAAACTCTTCAATCAATTCACGCTGTCTCTCTGTCAGATTGCTGCAGAATATCACACAAAAAAGAGGTCACTTATACTCTAAGCATCCATCATACCATCATCACAAAGAAGTATCGTTCCCTTAAAAACCTAAGCCTACACTATTTTTATTTGTGGGGTGAGAAATAGGAGTTAATTCCCATTTGAAGTCACCAGTTCATGCTTTGGACATAAGTTACAAGACAAACTTTTACTCAAACCAAGGTTTGGAGATCTTTCCAAATGGAAATCCAAACATGCACTGGGTAGCCCATAAACTATATTCAAATATCAAATGTAACACTCACTTTGGAATGCTGACGTTAAAATGAACGTATTGATCCCCAAATGTGTAAGAATTTTTTGTCTTGATCCCTGTGAAGAGAACAAACAAGTTAATAAAGGTGAAAAGATCACCTTAAACTGAACACTTTCAAAAATCCATCCAACAGGTTCATGGAATTTCAAATATATTTTCAAACAACGCATTCTGGAAAATACTCTCAAATTATCCATAAGCAATACTATAGCTTACCTTTCTTTTTCAGAACCACCTTCTGACCAGGTTGGGTGCCAGGACGAATCTGCCAAACAGAACCCATCATCAAACTTAATCAGTTACTAAAACCAAAATGCCATGAGAAATTATGTTGCAATACAAACCTTTAGAACAACATCTCCAGTAAGAGTTGGGACCTGAATGGTTCCACCCAAAATTGCCTGAAAAAGCAAGCGTTTAAATAATTTTCAAGAAACATTTAGCACCCCCATAATGCAACACAAATAACTAGCAAGATGTTTAAGATCCTAAACATGCACAAAAACAAAATTTATAGCACAAAAACAAAATTTATAGCACAAACCACAACCGCCACTGCCAATCTAGAAAGTAGACCATAAATATACCAGAATCAGAAAGGTTGATGATTGCTATGTCCCCAACCACAAATCCAATTAAATATCCGAACTCCGAAGCCTTTAAGTCAATCAGGAACATACTACCATGCTCCCAAACCCACTTTATATTTTTTTTCCTAATCCTTTAAGATTTATAATTGGCAGAGCTACTTGATTTTGTCCCTAGATTTAAAAACTGAAGTCCACATGAGCACATTTAGTTTGCCAAATGATATTTAGTGTAATTGAAAGAGGGAAAAAGGGTGAATGAGTTAGAATGGAAAGTCATTTGAATGAGCTAGCATCATAATGGAAGAACAATTCAATTTTCTAAATAAATTCAGTGGGTGAAAAGCAAAGAGGTAGTGCAATGTATTTTGACACCTGGAGTCCTCCACTACTATAATGAAAAGATAGGTGGAAAGATAGGACAATTATTGTCCATTGAGTCTCATTCATGAATGGAGTCATGAATCTGTCCCTATAAGGGGGTCATGAGAAAAAGATGAAGCATCCCAACCAAAGCAAGAGAAGAAAGCAAGTGCGCGAGTCTCTTGTAATGAGCATGTTATCATTTCTTAAAACTCTTGAATAGGAGTACTTATTGTAGAGTGATACATAATTTGGAATGGGTTACAATTCATGTGATCATATTTGAGATAGTCAAACTCTTTTGAGACAGTTTAATACATTAATTATAGTGTGTTCCATCTTTTGGCTGTGTGGGTAATTCTGTTGGTGTGTTTTCCCCAACAGTATTATCAGAGCTATGGTGGGGAACACACAAAAGTTTGGGATCTTGTTTGACGGGGAAAAAAATTATGCTTTGGCAGTGTATCATTCAAATCTGCTGTTAGAGCATGTTTGTATTTGTGTTTCTGATCTACATTACTCTTCAGAGCATCAAAAATAAGGAAATGACACAAAAGTAACTGTGAGTTCCTTCTGACTGATCCGCGTCTAGAGGTAACCATCTTACTAAACACATATGTAATGCTAGGAGAAGGTGATTTACGCAAAAGGTATCACTACTTTAGTAGAAAGAAAAGGTCATCCCTCCCAACCCCAATGAATGTCTCAACTCCATATAGGGTTAGACTAAATGGAGCATTTCACATGATTTCAAATTGACAGCAAATATAGAAAAACACATGCCCCACATGGTCACAAAATTTTCTCTATATAGGGCAGGCCACCAATTTGCATCCCCAGAATTATAAACTAATACTACTAACAAAATGCAGGCAAAAGTTAATCGATACCTGAAAATAACCAACCAGACATAGGCTCAAAACTTTTTCATTAAGGAACAATACCTGAGTGATACTTAAGATAGCATCTACATGAATATTAGATCCTTCTCTACGGAAGACAGGATCGTCCCTGACCTGCACAAAGGAAAATGATAAAAAAAATGATTGGGCTTATGAGAAGATATACAATAAAAATGGAATGATCACCAAGCTATGAAGAGATTGAAATTATTGAGGAGTTACCTTGATAGTAACATAAAGATCACCAGGATTATCTCCATCAGGATCTGCACCACCACTTCTATAAACCTTTATAGTTTCATTGTTGTCAATCCCTGCAAATGTACATACATGTAAATGTGAATCAGTCAACCCTATTTGTATTTTTTTCTCCCATAATTGATTAAATCAAATTTATCAATAGAAAGATAGTCAAGACCCAGCATCACTCCAAATTATTAAAAATTCAATGACCAAAAGCATCATTTTAATATTTTTAAGATGCTAAACATTTTTAGCTTCTTTCTGTTTGTGTTTGTTGTCATATTAATACTAATATATAACGGCAAAAATCAGATTTAGTGTTTGGTCTCTTCCTAGTTCCTACCAAAACAAATTTTAATCTGAAAAGCAGGATAAGGAAAATCAACAGGGAAATTGCTCATTCATTTGATTTTTTTTTCTTTGTAAACCATATGAACATAACAATGGATCACAAAATTTCAAAAATAATGGTTACCAGCCATAATATCCAATTTGACCGATTTTGTTCCTTTGGTAACCTTTGTACCTTTACATGACTTGCAGAAATTCTGGCACCAACAAGAAAAGAACAAAATTACTAGTGATTGGTATGAAAAACATGCATAACTGCATGCATATATGAACCTACGTTATGAATCACCATCAAATCCAACATATCCAAACTCGTACAAAAAACTAAAAATGATAGAATTAATATGAAAAAATTGATTGTTTGCATCATACCGATACAATTTTGCCAGTTCCCTTACATGTACCACAAGTACTCTCCATCCTAAATATGCCAGTTTGTACATATGTCTGGGCATATAACAAATCAATCAGCTTAACATCAACATCATCATAATAATACATTAGTAAAGGATAAATTTAAGACAATACTGACCACTCCTGACCCTTTACAGCGCTTACAGGTTTCAGGTCTTGTACCAGGAGGCACACCACTTCCACCTGCAATAGTCAAGCAAGAGAAGGAATTTATCACCTTTCAGGTGCACAGGCCTTACAAACTAAGCTACATATAGTAGAGACAGCTAACAATTCAGCATATCAATGATGGTTAAGTCATGAGCATACCACAGGTGTTACAAAGCACTTCTGTTTGAAATGTAATAGTTTTATTGCATCCCCGGACAGCTTCCATAAAAGATAGTTCAATAAAAGTCTGTGAAAAACAGAAGATGCATTTCCTCAAACAAGTCCTTGCATACTTAAAGATGACCAGAAGATATGAAGAAAGAAAGAACCTTGACATCTTCTCCACCAATATTCTGATGAAAAAAGCTCTTGACAAAATCCTGATCATAGGCCAATACCAGAAAATTAAAAAAAAAAATCATATTAGTCTTCTAATACAGGACATACAACTCAAGCAAATTTCATACAAATTTATGTTAAATAATAGAGCAAATAATTTATAAAATTTATAATTTCTGCTACAATAAAAATTTAAAAGCAGAACAAATGCACAACCAAACATACCATATACAAATTAAGATGCTTGATTGATTGCATGATTGTTGAAAGCAAGCACATTTGTACACTATTAAAAACTAAATAGATCATTCTGCCTTTGGATTGAACTATAGTAATTGATGAAGTTGCATGATTAGTGTTTGAACTGCACACATTTAACATCAAAACTATATATAGAGTTGATTATTAAGCAATTCCTAATATAATTTCTAATGCAGACTATACTATTAAAAAAACGAAATAGGATCAACTAATATACAATTAGGCACGACCAATAAAAAAGAATATAGAAACCAGTAAGTTGTTACATGATCACGGAACATCTGCTCAAATGGATTAAAGCCACTGTTGCCTCCAAAACCATTGGTGCTTTCTTGGTTTACATATGCATCATGGCCAACCTGCATACCCATTTTAAACTAAATCAAATAAAAGAGATTGATGGTAAATATGATAAAATAATAATGAACTCAAAAAAAAGTGCCATTGTTCTCCAACCCCTACCCTCCACTTTTTCTTTCCTCTCAATTTCTCTTCTTCAATCTCCATAAAACAGAGGTTCTCTGGTTAAGTCCTACTATTGTTTCTTTGTTATGCTCTTATTATCTATATAGTTTAGGTCTCTAGTGCATAGAGTCGGTTACCTATTCTATACATTTAACCCAATACAGTATAACAACAAAATGTTCAACAAAGGAGCCAAAAAACGTATATGGAAAGACATAAGACCTGATCATACTGTTGGCGTTTTTCCTCATCCTTCAAAACCTACAGTGCAGTTATTCAAATGAGGGAAAAGTCAAGAAACTAGAAGCCAGTTCAGTCATCAAATAACAATTTCAAGTAGAGCCATAGGTATTAACAAGCACAACAACAACAGTACACCTCATATGCCATTGAAACTTCTTGAAACTTCTTTTCGGCCTCAGGATCATCTTTGTTTGTGTCTGGATGGAGCTTCTTTGCAAGCTGGAGAACATGGAGAAAAAAGACAGTACAAAAGGAAAATAGAAAGAATTATTTCAGACAAATAACTCACTTAGGAATAAGTGATTGCATATGTAAGAGCAACATTATATAAAATAAACTCTTCCTCATCCAATTCAAACAATTATTTTTAATCTCCCCCCACTTGGGAAATGATTACAATATCCTCATACAAGAAGGAAAAAGGGAAGTTTGCTAAGCATATGGGAAAGACTTGAAATTTAAAACAATGCGGGAATGTGAATATTTGATCCCTTTTAACCAGAAAAGATATAAGAAATTGAAAATGTTTACCAGGAAATAAGTCAGATGTTTACCTAAAAAAATTTAAAAACAAATTGTTTCTTGATAAACAAAACCTACCCCATAGTATGCTTTCTTTATTTCAGAAGAACTCGCATTCTTACTCACACCAAGCACTTCGTAATAGTCCCTTGCCAATGATGCTGAAAAGGAGTTAAGGGAGAAAAGTAATCATTCACCTGCAAGGGGCAATAAACAAGAATCTATCCAGGGGAAAGACCAAAATAGAAAATGCATAGCTAATTCAACAAAAGTAGCATTAACTTCAGGCAACTTCTACTTCTTCACCAAAGCAAAATAGTAGACAAAATGCAAGCCATGAATAACCAAAGCAGCTTTCCAAATGCATTTCCATATAACTCCATAAAGAATGAAAGGTAAGGCAACCACGCGAAGCATAATTCAATATTTTATACCTGACCCATGAATGGATCTAGATGTCCCCCAATATGTATTTGCGGCTCCAAAAAGCAAATAGTTCTTCAAATTACCACCATTTCCAACTGCAATTGGATAGGGCGGCAAAAGATCAACAAAAACAACACCAAAAAAATATAGCCTTCATTTTTTTAATAAAAAACTCAATATAACATCACAACAAAAACAACAATAGGACCAATAATTGTCAAACTATCCCGTTCAATACGTTCTCATTCCTCTATATGATTGTATAACCAAATCAAAAAAGAAAAAAAAAACGAAACTTGACTAAATAACTTTAACACATACCATTTGGAGATAAGTTCCCAATAACTCTGGATGGATTACAAAGACCTGAACTCAATGTCCTATAACCCCATTGGCACATTCCTTCGTATATCTAAGATTCACCCCAAAATAAATCAATGAAACAAAACAAAACAAAACAAAAATCCGAAAAAAGTGTTCAATCTAGGTTGACACAGAAATTGTCTTAAAAATCGAAGTTGAATAATTAATGACAAATCAATCAAGCCGCAAGATAGAGAAAGAGGGTTGAGTACGCGTTCGTTGGCGTGGCGGAGGAGTTTTTCGGGCAGCGATCGAAGGAGCCTGACGCCATTGGAGCGAATCATTTGGGAGCTCTTTAGAAGAGAAATGAGGAAGCTTTGGAAGGAAAATTGGGGGTTTTCTGGTTGCCAAAAAATACCCTAAAACCCCTTCCAAAAACCCTAATAGCAATTGGAAGGTTCTAGTTGCGTTGCGGTGAAAGAGACAGAGAAATGTTGTGTTTATTTTGATATATATAATTAAAAATCTAATAAATTGTATGCTGTGTATCAATTAATAAGAATAAATAGTCAAATAAAATCTAACTTAAATGTAATGACATTGTAAATGTATTTTATAAAAAAATTGTCATCAATAGCTTCGTAATAACTACTATTTTCTTCTCAATAAAAAAATTAACTGCTATTTCAAAATTACTATCAAAGGTAATTTTTAATTATTTGACAATATAAATACTTATACGGAAAAAATTAAAATTAATTAAATAAAAAATATTAAAATTAAAAATATAACTTTTATCTTTACAATACTATATTTGAATATTTAATAACTAGTGCATGGGGTAAATATTTTGGTGTAAGGTGTAATAAAAAAATTAATTTACATGTAATAATATAAAAACAAATTTATATATAGGATTTAAAAATATTTAGTATATGAATCTTGTTTTAAGAAATTAATCATTAATAATAAGTATTTATAATTACTAATTTAACCTCAATTATGTTAGACAAGTGACCTTAGATAGGGATGAATTAAATTTCAAAATTTTTTCACTAACAAACTTTAACCCCCTTTTAAATGATAGACTCAAAGTGCAAAAGAAGAATCAATAGTCAATTTAATAATGTTCTTTAAAAGTGCAAAACAAAATTGATTGCAATAAAATAAATAAGATAAAGTATGAGAATTACAAACTCGATTTATACTTGTTCGGCCTCTTCCCGTGCCTACTTCTAGTCCTCAAGCAACCCACTTAGATTTTTCACTATCTCTCTAAATTTAGAGACTTTGAACACACCTTGAGATCCTCGTCCTTATGTTCAAGATTCTCTAAGAGACATCCCGTCTCTTAATTACAATTCTCATAACCCAAGAAACAATCAGTTTCTTAATTACAACTGACTTTCTGAGATGAACAAAAAGATCCCTCTCCCTTTAAAGTGGATGATACAAATTGAAGATCTTATAGGAATTTCTCTCCTTTAGACATGATAATATAATTTGAAGTTCTTAGATGAATTCTTAACAGATTTGTAAGTGTTTGTCCAAGAGTTATTGATGGAGCATTTGACAATTAAGTTCTCTTAGAATATCTCTCTTGCTTTTTGAAGTCAGAAACATATATATATATATATATAAATCGTGCTTTTTCGCAATGGTTTGAAAAGATGTGTCTTTTCAATTTTTTTTTGAAATTCTTCACTAGTAATCGATAACAAGTTTCTGGTAATCGATTACACTGTTATATTTTGAACGGTCATGACTTTTTAAAGTGTTTTCTGAAGTGTCGTTGCTCGTAATCGATTACATGATTCAAAATTCAAATTCAAAACCATTTTTAAAAGTTATTTTTCAATATTGTCTTCTAGTAATCTCGATTACATGATTTAAAATTCAAATTCAAAATCATTTTTAAAAGTTATTTTTTAATATTGTCTTCTGGTAATCGATTACCAGAGCCTTGATCTCTTGAAAACACCTTATTTTGAGACAAAAGCTTGATCTTGAATTAATCTTGAAACAATGTTAACCTTTGAATTTTTGTTGAAGTAATCTTGAAAAAACAATTATTTAACCCATCTATTTTCAATTTAAAAAAACATATAATATTTTCTAAAAGTTTAAATTTTCAAAAAGAATTTTAATAAATTTAAAGTAAGTTATTTAACCCTCAACTAAGAATAGCCATTTTCTTTATAAAAAAAATCAAAGAAATATGCCTAATACATAAAAAGGTTAAGCTAATTAAAATTAAATAAATTATTAAATTACCTAAAGTATTACTTTAGAATTAAATTTCAATATTAGATATTAGAGTGTATGACTCATGTCATGCACGGGTAAAAGCTATTCATGAATTTTTTATAAAATATTTTAAATATATAAATATTTTATTTATATTAGGAATCATATACAATTATTTTTTTATTTTGATCATATATTGTAAAGTATAATATTTTTAATTATTGTTTATTTCTATTCATTATAAATATTAGTTCATTATATATCTAGTAGATTATAATCTTTAAGATACAATAAAACACAGTAATAAAAAATAATTTATTTGTTAGGTAAGATAGTAATTTAAATAATTTTATGAAATTTTTAGTTATTGATTATTTATATCTATTATAGATATTAGTTTATTATATATCTAGTAGACTATAATCTTTAAGATACAATATAACAGAGTATTAAAAAATTATTTATGTGTTAGATAAGGAAGTAATTTAAATAATATGATAAAATAATATTTCAATAAATCCAAAGTATTATAAAAAACAATGTTATAACAATGAAAGTAATCATATCATCTTTGTTTAAAATATTATAAAAACAATGTTATAGCATTTTCTACTAGATTTCATTCATTATGAAATAGAAAATAATCATATTACATATATTTAAAATAATTTTCATTATTTTAATTAAAATATATATTGATCATAATTAATTTTCCTAATTCATATCACAATATATGTTAGTTGTAATTACTATAATAATAAAATTGTGTATTTTAACATATAAAAAATAGTATTTTTAATAATATTTAAAAATTATGCTTAATAATAATAAATTATATACTGAAGTTGTGTTAATAAAAAAATTATCCCAAAGGAAGAGTAAAGAACTGAAAGGTTCTATGCCATCTGTGAATGATGAGGTTGCGTTGAGAAAATGAATGATGGTCAGAGATACATTAAGATTTAGTGGACAAAGAGGTTCACGAGACCTAACTGAATTAGTGAGTGTGACTACCCGACATTTGATGCACTCATTTGGTATTGGGAGCTCACAGGCCTCACTTTGTTATTTTTGGCTGGCTTTAAGACTATGCCTTTTGAGTTGGGAGCTGGGGATCGATGTACATTGTATCTTTATATGACGATCACTCTCGACTATCATCCACATAAAAGTATAAGACCATCATGACCTAGGAGGCTTGGTGGTAGTGGTTGGGCCCTATTGTGAAACAAGTGGAATAGTTATGCACTAAGGACGCGATAATGTTGTTTGCTTAGACAACCACATGCAGTGGTTACGTAAATTGTATACTATGGTTTTATTTGTTGTTTGTGGCGTTTGAGGAGCGGAGGACTCACCCCTACAACCAACACGTGTCACACTCTAGTGCATATGGTGCCAATAGATAGACCAGATGTCATACCCATCACCATCGATCACTTTCGATACTGCTTCATTCCTTGGGGATTTAGGTCTCGCCAGCAACTGAGTGGTTTGAAGACATCAGTTTTTATCTGGGCATGGAGGTGCCTTACTATGCTCAAGAATTCATAGTAACCCAGTGAGGTTTGATGTGAGAGGTAATATCCTAAGTTGGAGATTCGAGTTAATACGTCCCACCATTGAGGATCAAGAGATCACATCGATATGACGTGCGATGAGGAGGAAGAGTATCATGAGCTTTTACGAGACTTAGAGCCTTAGTTTGAGGAAGAGAAGGATTGATTACCTTCCTGTGTCTATACCTTAGGCGTTAGTTCAGTACTTATAGTCGGGTAGTGATATGCTCTAATCCTAGATCCTTTTTGATAATTTGATGCATTTGGAGGGATGGGATCTTCATTGTAAATGTATTTTTTTATGTAACATATGTATATCGATCGTTTCACTACTTTTACACTTTGGGTTGTATCCAAATTTCTTCTATCGTGACACTATTTAATTGCTTTATTTATGTACAAGGTTTTGTATCATAAATCTCTGTTCATTTATTTACGAATTTAATTGCGACATGAAAACTTAATGCTTTCCAAGCAACACACTTAATTTACTTTATTTTATTTTATCTTATTTATAAAAAACAAAAAAAAAATTGATGAGATATCTTGCCAACTTAGAAATAGAAATTAAAAGTTAATGATGTGTATTCCATAATTTATTATTTAAATAGTGTTTGGAGCAAAAATTTCGGAAAAAGAATTTAAGTTGTTACAACCGAGGAGGACAATGAGATCAAGGAGGATCTAGAGATGTTAGAGGAGGAATGGCGCAACAACAGTTGGTGGGGAGCTTCCCCCAAGAGTAGGCTGGCTTGTGGAGGAAAGCAGTCAGGAGGATCCCGATGAGGATAAGTAGGATGTCTCATCTAGAGAGTCCCGCTGTTAAGGACATCTTAATTGTTGACTCTTGACTCACCCCTTTTTGCATAAAATTTCTCTCCTAGGATTGGGTCAGTGGTGATTGCTTTGGGACTGAGTGTCCTCCTTTCTTTTGCATATGTATGAGTAGACTTAGGTCCAAATATTTTGTATGTACTTGCGGTCATCAACTTTTATTTTATGTATTTTGGGACATATCCACACTCTAATGTATCCTCGGCTTCAAATTTAGTATTTATCGCAATGAATCGTCCTTTATTATATAATTCAACAACTTCAGTTTATAATAATTCTCCTTCTCTTCATTAAAAAAAATGTATGATTTACATTCAAAACACTTTTGCTTGTATCAAAGAACAATTTATATTTCCGTCACGACTTGTATGCATAAAGGACTAAAAAGAATAAGAATTTCTAACGTTTTCTTAAGGTAAAACATTTCTACAATTGGATTAATGAACACAATTACATTAGTAATGAGTTTACTTTAAAGGAAAAGTGCATGTTTATTGATAATAGATTTTAGGGCGTCACAATTTATCCATTCTCTTTTCTACTCATCTAAATAAATGGAGAGAAAAATTTTCACTTTCTTTTTCTACCCATCCAAAAAACACAATTTTTCATTCTTTTGTTTTATGAATTTCATCCTTTTTATTTCTTTCATCTCTGTTAATCCAAACAAAAATATCATTGAGCGTGCGAATCAATTAATGCTTGATTATTCTAACTTAAGTAATGATCTCGAGTTCAAGGTTCCACAATTGTGTTAAATATTTGAAAAAAAAATTGTTGCATATAATGATTCAACCTATTGGAATAAAATTGTCTCTAATGAATAATATATGTGATCCCAAACAAAATATTAACATAGTATGATATTCAAAATTTATTAATTTTCAATTATAATATAAAATATGATCATTTATTATTAAATGGAAATATTAAAACCTTTATCGGTGTGTCTCAATAAAATTCATTTTAAATTTTTTAAGTCATTTCCAAAAATGAGTTCAATCTAATTACATTTGTACACGTGATAAATTCCGTAACTAGGAAAACTTTCTAATCTCGAGGCAAATATTCATCCATGGAAGTAATGAACAACTTCAAAAAGCATCACTATGTATCTTAGCCAGAACCGACTTTTAGTTAAAAAATCTATGTCACTGCATCACCTTTTGTTCTTTGCCCATCCTTTGTGGGTTGCAGCAATGACCTGACCCAGCTAAAAAATTGACTCCAAAGCACTTATGACAACTTTTGGCAGGGATTATTGAGTTGGCAAGGTAAAAAATTAAAATAAAAAATGTAAGCAATCTGAAGATAGAAGAGAGAAATTATAATTATAATCATAACATAACTCTTAAAAGGAGAAGGAAAATAAAGCACAAGGGAAAGCATCTTTGGGCAATGTCGCACAACACAAGCCCTTGGAGCTAAGCCACCTTTGCTTTCTTGCTGTTTCAAATCTGCCTTTCACGTCTATTTCACTCACTTTTTTTCTCTACTTTGGCATTGCTGCACATAGAAGAAAGAACTGATCCTTTCAACTAGTTCCCTTTAAGCAAATAACCCTACTCATTAAGCAACTGCATTACCTTAACACAAACCTTGGTAAAAACAAATTGAAACTGCATTATTAAATTATTTACCATTTAGCATTCCATGTTTCATACCAAGTAACTAGTCTCATATTTTGTAACCATTAAGATAACTCATCCTTGTGTTAGATCAATCTCAAGCTTTTTCCCTCCTTCCTTTTTTAATTTCACATATTGAGATTACTAAAGTTCATGCAGCTTCTTCATCAAATTATTCCTTTCTTAAACCAAAGAAGTAGTGAGCACTTCTATTGTGTGGGAAAGTGAGACAACCATTACTGCGTTTTCTTCCATCTTTTGCCTTCTTAAGTAAAATTTGGTTGCTTCAGAATCGAATATTGGGTTACTTGTGGATAGCCACATAAGCTTTAGCTTCCCGGGGCATAGAACACCAAGAAGAAAAGGATATGAAAGGTGGTAGTGGAGATCATTGATGCTCATGATCAACAAGTGCATTTGTTGAAGTAGACTTTGAAAACCAACTTAGCAGAACCAGAATTGTTCCAAAGAACCTCAACCCCACTAGGAATCACAAACTGTTATTCCATTTGGATGCAATCAAACGTTAACATCACCAAATTATTGAAGTCTCAGTCTACCACTAGAGGAGACCTATTCCGGGCCAAAACTTCCTTCGAAGGGTAAGAATTCCTTGCTCTAATCTTGTTAAGGAAGTGAGGAAATTTATCACACTTACCCTTTAGAGAAGAAGTGGTTTTTCTTTTCTGTCAAGGGTGAGAGTGGCCTGAAAATTTATATTGCATCATCGCAGTCCAAAACCAAAGCTCGTTGTTTCATTATTACTTCAGAATCAGAAAAACTTTCATCTCCAACTTCACCAAAAAGTACCGGAATCCAAATCCAATTATACTAGTCTTCCTCATTGTCCACCCCAACCACAGAAACTATAGACATTACTGGCATAACATCAGAAGCTGACCCCAAAATCAATCACAGAAGAAGCTGAGAAAGTAAACTCAGCTGCAGTGACAAATTTTCACTCTGCAACAGCTCAGTCTAGTGCCATTGATACAGATCAAGATCCAAAAGACAAAACCATAAAGCCTATCCAAGAGATATAACACAGCAACTACACAAAAACCAAGTTCACCAGCAGCCAATGATTTCAATAAAGAGAAGACAAAGAGGTGCTCCAGTCACAATGCACTCAGTTGGCCCTCAAGTCCATCCTAGTAGCCAAGATGAAGACTACAATCTGAGGGAGACTGATCCACAACTCGGTGGTGACCGGTGGCCTAATGCCAGAAGAGGGTGGATCGGTGGTGAAAGATTCTCAAGCACATATGACCTTGTTGAGCAGATGTTCTATCTGTATGTTAGGGTGGTGAAAGCCAAAGATCTTTCCCCCAGCACTCTCACCTCAAGCTGTGATCCTTATGTGGAAGTGAAGCTGGGGAACTACAAAGGAAGAACAAAGCACATAGAGAAGAAAACCAACCCAGAATGGAACCAAGTCTATGCTTTCTCCAAAGACAGAATTCAATCTTCTGTTCTGGAAGTCATTGTCAAAGACAAAGAAATGCTTGGAAGAGATGATTATATTGGAAGGGTGGCCTTTGATCTCAATGAGGTTCCAACCAGAGTTCCCCCAGACAGTCCATTGGCTCCTCAATGGTACAGGCTCGAGGACCGGCGAGGAGAAGGGAAGGTGAGGGGTGATATCATGCTTGCAGTGTGGATGGGAACTCAAGCTGATGAAGCCTTCTCAGAGGCATGGCATTCTGATGCTGCCGCTGTGTCTGGAGAGGGTGTTTTCAATGTCAGATCAAAGGTTTATGTGTCACCAAAACTGTGGTATCTCAGGGTGAATGCCATTGAAGCACAAGATGTGATACCGAGTGACAGAAACCGGCTGCCAGAGGTTTTTGTCAAGGCTCAGATGGGGAGCCAAGTGTTGAGGACCAAGATATGTCCAACTAGGACAACCACACCACTTTGGAATGAAGATTTGGTATTTGTGGCAGCTGAACCATTTGAGGAGCAGTTGACAATCACTGTGGAGGATCGCGTGCACCCTTCAAGAGATGAAGTACTTGGGAAGATAATCTTGCCACTGACCCTCTTTGAGAAGCGGCTAGACCACAGGCCTGTTCATTCACGCTGGTTCAATCTTGAGAAGTTTGGTTTTGGAATGATGGAAGCTGATAGGAGAAATGAGCTTAAGTTTTCAAGCAGGATTCACCTAAGAATTTCCCTTGAAGGTGGATACCATGTCCTTGATGAGTCCACTTTGTACTCAAGTGACCAAAGACCAACAGCTAGACAGCTATGGAAGCAGCCTATTGGGGTGCTTGAAGTAGGGATCTTAGGAGCACAAGGACTCCTCCCAATGAAGATGAGGGATGGCCGCGGCACCACGGATGCATATTGTGTTGCCAAGTATGGCCAAAAATGGGTCAGAACCAGAACAATTCTTGACAATTTTAGTCCAAAATGGAATGAGCAATACACATGGGAGATTTATGATCCTTGCACTGTAATAACACTTGGTGTTTTTGACAACTGCCATTTAGGAGGAGGGGAAAAAGCCACTGCTGGCACTGCAGCCAGGGATTCAAGAATTGGAAAGGTAAGAATTAGGCTCTCAACACTTGAAGCTCATAGGATATACACTCATAGCCATCCCCTTCTTGTTTTGCACCCACATGGTGTCAAGAAAATGGGTGAGCTTCAGCTAGCAGTGAGGTTCACTAGCCTCTCACTGGCTAACATGGTTTACATTTATGGCCAACCCTTGCTTCCAAAGCAGCATTACTTGCGCCCTTTCATCGTTAACCAAGTAGAGAATTTGAGGTACCAAGCCATGAGCATTGTGGCTGTGAGGCTTGGAAGAGCTGAACCTCCCCTCAGGAAGGAGGTAGTAGAGTACATGTTGGATGTTGATTCCCATATGTGGAGCATGAGAAGAAGCAAAGCCAACTTCTTCCGCATCATGTCACTTTTCTCTGGCATCATCACAATGGGGCAATGGTTTAGCCAAGTTTGCCATTGGAAGAACCCCATCACATCAATCCTAGTTCACATTCTCTTCCTCATACTCATTTGCTACCCTGAATTGATACTTCCAACCTTGTTCCTCTACATGTTCTTGATTGGCCTGTGGAACTATAGGTTTAGGCCTAGACACCCACCCCACATGGACACAAAACTCTCATGGGCAGAAGTGGTTCACCCCGATGAACTCGACGAAGAGTTCGACACATTCCCAACTTCTAGACCACATGATGTGGTGAAAATGAGGTATGACAGGCTTCGAAGTGTTGCGGGAAGGATTCAAACAGTTGTTGGGGACATAGCAACACAGGGAGAGAGGTTTCAGTCTCTACTGAGTTGGAGAGACCCCAGGGCAACCAGCTTCTTTGTAGTGTTCAGCCTTTGTTCTGCTGTGGTTCTCTATGCAACACCACCAAAAGTGGTGGCTATGGTAACAGGCTTGTACTATCTGCGGCATCCCAAGTTTCGTAGCAAGCTGCCTTCTGTGCCCAGCAACTTCTTCAAGAGGCTTCCAGCTAGAACAGATAGCATGTTGTGATGCATAGTGTAAGGCTTCAGTGTGGATTTTATTCAGTTCGTGTAGTTTTTTCTTTAAAAAAAACTTGTAACTTAATGGCATTTCTCATCAATGTTACTTGACATAAATGTTAGACCCCAGATTAAGATTGTGCATCAGAGTTTATCCTTTGCACAAAACTGAAATGGTTGTATGCATCATAGTTTGTCAGTTCTGTAAATTTATCTAGGCAATATCAATGATAACTCAGATCTAATTATGCAAATTGCTAGTTGTAAGTTTGACATACGGTTAAAGGATACTAATGAAAACCATACCATCACTTTCGTGGTCTAACATCATTTGTTTTAAATGGACTATGATAGTAGTACATCATGAGGTCAATCTATGGTAGTAGTAAGCTCAACATAGTTTTGGTGTGTAGTCATCTCACTGGTGAATCTCAATAGAACAAAAGATAAGACTCCGGAGTTATCAGAAAACTAGTTAGGGGTTCAAGATCGCCACATATCTATAGTCTTAACTAATCTTTAGGTAACATGTGTTTATGTTTTTATAATTTTAAAAAAATGTTTGAATATGTGTCACGTAGAGATTAACAGAAACCATATAATCTAGTACTACCTAATAATTTTTCGAGTAATCTTCTTATCCAAAAAATATATTACTAAGACACGGAATAAGGTTAGGATCATCAATTACATAGTAGAAATGTAATTTTAATTACATGAAGTGAGTGATATTTGAAAGTGAAACAATAGATAGATTTGGTTTGTGTATTGAGTTATGGCTTGTGTATGGTTGAATTTGAAAGAAATGACAGTTACTATATAGAGTTGTGGAATAAAACGGGAAGACACATGTTGAAGATTGTAAATGTTGGATTTTTAAATAGTAGAAATCAAATTAAGAAAAATCAAATTAAAGAAATATGATTTTTTTAACTTTTAATTAGAAATTTGTAAAACAAAATAAGAAGAAAAAGAAACAAGAGAAAAAAGTTGCAAGAAGAAGAAGGAAATAAAAAAAGAAAAAAAATTAATGTATACCTGATTCTAATTCTTAACTTTAGTGTGATGCACGATAAGGTTGATTAATGAAACATATAAAATTCTACTAAACAAGATTTGATTTACCTCTACATCAATGTTCTCTTTCCAAACATTCACGACTAAATACAAAGAAATGAATTGCACAGAATGAGATAAATAATAGTTTTTCATGTTTTACTCACAAATTTATAACACATTGATTGATAGTAGATTTCATGCTTTGTTAAGTTTAGAAAAGAAAGATAAAAAAAACTCTTTTTTATTACTAAAAGCAGACGGAAAGAAAATGTATAAATATACAATGACATAAATATCTAATAAAAAATATGTAAAAATAAGAATAATTTAATATCTTAATTACATTAAAAAAAACATTTTTCTTATAACATTGGTGAAGTCCATTTACATTTTACATTTCTTTCCTTCTTGTTCGATTGCTGCCATAACATCAACTTCAAAAAGAATCCATACACACATTGTGCACTAGTAAGTGAAAGCAATTGTTATCAGCGAAATTGGAGATGGAATGACATGTTATGGATCAACCATTTCAACAAGAGTAATTTTGTATATTTAAGTATTAAAAAGTCTTGCTGTAAATTTAAGAAAGGGATTAAATGGTTTAATCACTGAATTTTGATTTTTGTTGGATCAATACACAAGTGAAAAGGTACATAAAATTTGTAGTTCTTATTGGAGCGATTGTTACCGAGTGATTTAGTTCCTTCAGGCTTCAGCTTATGTTTGAAGCGACTTGAAGACGAAGGGAAAAATCGTTCCTTCTTTTTGTTGTGTCAATGCATTTTGAAGTACATACATGCACTACTGCACCAAATGTAAAAGATACGCATATTAACACTCAGATAACGTCACATTCGATTATCAATAATGTATAAGGAACTGGCATATCAATGTTACTTCATTTTTAGTAGAACTATAGAAGTATAAAATTACTAGAACCAAAACTGGAATAAAAAACTCTTGAACAATGTTCATTATCATGATGAAAAAACAGTACAACTATTGGGACCAAGCTTCGACAAAAACAGAATGAAGAAAATAAATTTAGCACTCTAGAAGACTAGCTCATGGGGCTTCACTCCGGCCTTCAAAGAAAACCTAGCACCCAAGTAAGACTTGAGGTCTGGAACATTCTCAATGGCCTTTAACAGAGTAGTGTCCACGGTTTTTTGGTCATCTTTCTTTTCTTGGGGAAGCACATTTTTCTCCTACAAATGGATAAAAATGATAATAGAAATCAGCATCATAGAAGCAACTCAAAATAACAAGGGAAACATTAAAACAAAACTGTCAAACCAACCTCCTTCTCTGCCTCGAAGAACTCGCCTTCGCCCTTTGTTTTCTTTTTCTTGGCTTCCTTGGCAAAGTACTTGTCATCAAATTTATCAACATTAACACCAGAGATGTCCACCTTTGTGGATGTACCAATGACATACGATTGGTTCACCCTTCTGAGAGGAACCCCATTGATCTTAAAGGGACCTAAAACGACAAAGACATCAATACTGGAAGAAATACCACATTTCGGTTAAGGTACAAATCCAAATCACATCATAGCACATGAGTAACATTTCGAAATTAGTAACTACCTTCATCAATGCACATCTAAAACTCCATAGAAATACATTCTAAAGCACACTCAAAGACATAATCACTAGAATTTTCACAAAGAAAAACTATCTTGGCAATATCAAGTATCAGTTTGGTGGGAGCAGAAGGAAGAATTGTTTCCTAGACATTATTATGTTCTACAAAACAGAACTAGGCATTTTGAAGAACAGCCAACAAACATAAGAGGGAGCTTTTGGCAACCAGATTAAAATAAGAACATATACTAGAGCAATCAGATTAACTTGATGAACTATTATAAACGCAAAAAATAAATAACTTGCCACCAACAAAGCTCATCAGGCAAAAACTAAATGAATTGAAGTTAATCTCATCACAAACATCACACACCAGTTACAAGAAGCAATCCAGATGGGAGCTGCTTCAGGAAAACAACCCTCTTTCCCTTGAACCTCCCAGCAAGCAGGATCAACACAGTCCCTGGAGTAATGCTAGCCCTGAATATCAAAGCAAACCAAATATAAACCCCACTTATTGGAACAACACATACAAATTACAGTTCAAAATATTAGGAATTTTCATTGGAAAACAGTCAATTTTATCATTCAATATCGAAAACATTGGAACATCCCATAAAGCAAATGAAAAAAGCAAACAAATTAAGAAAACACACTTCAAATTTTATCAACTAAAAACTGACATTAACATGACTTATTGACTATACCCCAATCAGCATCTCATTCCACCTCCTAAGCTTAAAACGATAAATAAGTAACAGTTTTCACATATTCTAATTATAAAACCACTAAAACAGAAACAGTACCCATTACATCTAACAAATCAAATATAACAAATTTATTAAAACACACAAAATGTGTTACTTTACTAGTTAATATCTAGCGTTGGCATATTAACTTTAATTTGCAACTCCTTCCTCCACCCACAAGGTTTTAAATAAATAGTCACAAATAAAATCTCTTACAACATTCTCCTACAATGGAATGTTCAAAAACCCATCATAGCCAACAAATCATAATATTAAAACACACAATGCTCACTTTACCAGTTAACATTTCACATTGAAATCACGTTTGTTCAATCTGCACCTCATCTCACTTCCCCAACTCAAAAACAAGTTCCAAACAAAAAAAAATCATTTTTCCACATTTTCTACCCTCAATAAGATCACTAAAAAACCTACCAAAGCTAGCAAATCAAATCCTTAAACACACAAACACACACGAGTCTTAAAAACAACGAATGCAACTAACACTATCGAACCAAGCACCTGAGTTTCGCGGGTTTGGGCTTGTGCTTGTTGACGAGGGGCTTCTTAACATCGTCCGCGGGGTAGAACTTGGGCGGCTTCTGGGCCGGGGCCTCGGGCTTGGGCTTGGGATCGTGGCGGGGCAAAACGCCACCGTTTTTGGCCTTGATGGCCCAGATGCCCCTCTTGTGGTACATCTGCGACCTCGAATACTTGCCAATCCCCCTAACCAAATCAGGGTTCCTTGTCGTGGTTCTCGGCTTCTTCGGCGCCATTGCTTTTGCTCCTTCTGCTTCTCCTCGTTCTGCTTCTGCTGAGGCTGGTGACACAAAACCCTAACAATGGTTTATATATGCGCCTGAAAACGCACCGTGTTGTTGTTTCTGTTGGGCCGGGCTTTGTGAAAATACTCGTTCGTTCTCGGGTTTGCTAGGTGAACCCCTGCATTCTTTTCAAAATGCCAAAACTACCCCTCATTTGTGCTGGGTGTGCATGAGAGGGTGGTTCGTAAAAGACTTATGGATCAAGTTAATTCATATGTTGATATTTTAAATATACGGATCAACTTGATCCATAAAATTCTTAGGGATCAACTTGATCCATAAGCCTTTTAAGATCAAGTTGATCCATATGTTGATATTTTAAGCATACGGATCAAGTTGATCCGTAAAAGGCTTACGGATCAAGTTGATCTGTAAGCCTTTTATGGATCAAATTGATTCATATGTTTTTATTTTAAGCATATAGATCAAGTTGATCCGTATGTTGATATTTTAAGCATATGAATCAACTTGATCCGTAAACCTTTTATATAGGAACATTTTTTACTTTTACCATTAAGTGTTGGGTGCACTAGCAATAATGCTGGGTGCACCTAACAACACCCTTCTTTCTCTCAGGGGAAGGACCTAAGAGGCCCATGCGAATTACATTGTCCTGTTTTTTTCCTATTTTTATTACTCACTTTTCTTTTTAATAAAAATAAAAATACTCCTGATACGAATTAGTTTTCTTTTTGTGTGTATTTCAATTGAAATTATACAATGAAAATGTTTAAGAGAATGATCATTTAAAAAATCATAACCTTAAAAAAAGTATTTCAAAGGAGGTGAGTGTTTTTTACAAATCATAACCTTAAAAACTTGATTAATAATTATTTCCGTCAATGATCGAACTCGGTATTATGCAAATGATTTAACCTTAACTTCAACACATTAACATTTGTGTCCAATCACTTGATGTAAGATTATGGTTAGCAACAACGTAACATGATCTTTATCATATTATTATTTGACAATAAATGTCACGACCCACTCTTAGGACATGACTGGCACACAGACTATGACTTCCTTAGTCTGGCCAGCCTATCCTATACAACATATCCGGTAAAAGCACACCATATATATATATCTAGACAAATCCATATGTTGGTATCTCATCTCATCCATTTAATAACAAAGTGGATTATAATTACTAATCACCAAGTGTCTCAAAACTTTGGACATTTTAGTGTAATTGATCTCTTTATTATGTTAAAATAAGAGTGCACGCTTGTTTTAATGTAATAACGAGATGTTCGGTTTAGGCAAATTTTGGAAATTACATGGAAGTGACTTTCAGGAAAAGGCAATTTTTTAAAAAAAGATGAAACTTCCATCAACCGCCAAAAATCACATGTTCATCAACCGCAAAAAAACACCTGTTCTTTGATCATAAATAATCATTCTGGTTCAGAAAGCATAACGGGTGACAAAACATACAAGACCAAAACAAAACTCTTGAATTATAATCTTATGATTTTATCCGATTGAACAATTTTGGTTGAACCCCAAAATTTGATTTAATCTGAAAGTGTTATACACGACTTCAGATTTATCCAGTATTATCTCGATTTTCAAATTAACCAACAAAAACATCATAAGTTCATCATCATCATAGCTACAAGAGAGAAGCATTTACATCCCAAAATACAAGAATTCTCTCTAAATCTCTTACTACCCTGGCCCCTATAGTTGCATTATACTGGAGTTACAATCAAAAAAATCCATCAGACACAATGGGGACCTACCAAAAAGATAATCAAGTTCCTGGGTGTGTCAGCAAATCCCAGGAAATTGATTACTCCACTACTGGGTATATGAGAAAAGAAGGTACATAAAGGGGTAAGTTACAAAGACTTAGTGAGAGCATAATATACTAAGCAGACATGAAAGAGAGCACCATTTAACATGAATCCTTCCATTTCAAAAGATATTAAAATGACATTTCAATAAATAATGAACGAAAGATACACTTGCTTTTAGAAATCCATGTACGCAAAGAATATACATTTCAGAATTTCTCATAATCTGGTATTCAAAATAATTACTTTAAAAATCAAGCATTTATTCTACTATGTGCACATAGATCACATTATCTCTTCGTTGTGGTGAACGGTAATTATATAACTACGACATTTAGCTCGTAGGCTGCATTATCTCTTCGTTGCAGCGAACGGAACATATAAATATACTATGAGAATTCAACTCATAAACTACATTATCTCTTCGTTGTAGCAAACAGAAATATCATTATACTATGAGAATTCAACTCATAGGCTACATTATCTTTTCGTTGTAGCAAACGACATATATCATTATACTATGAGAATTCAACTCATAGGTTACATTATCTCTTTGTTGTAGCAAACAACATATATCATTATACTATGAGAATTCAACTCATAGGCTACATTATCTTTTCGTTTTAGCAAACAACATATATCATTATACTATGAAAAATTATTTCATAGGCTACATTATCTCTTCATTGTAGCAAACGACATATATCATTCATGAACTCAACATAAATATAATTAAACAAACAGTTCAACATTCATCCTTATACATTATCAAGATCTCAAAATAAATTTCAAAGCTTACCAAAAACATATATGTTCGAAAGTATACTTGCTTCTCCATAAATGAACTTTAAGAAAATCGCTAAGTATATTAGCTACTCACCTAAATAACGCAATCACTGACTTCTACCGCTGTTAGAAAGGTCAACCATTGTATTTTTCACAGAACCTAAGCATTTAAATAATAGAACAAGGGATTAGACAAAATCCCCCAATTTTAGCAAACCTAGGGTTTTGAGAAAATCACAATAATCTCTAATACATAGTTTCTAACTCTTTTTCTCACAGCCCATGACTAATCAGTGCTATAACATACTCATCTAACATAATGGGTCGTAAACATTTACCTTAAAGAAATCAAATAGAAAAACTTAGGAAATGCGTAGTGTTTTCCCCTTTTTCCCGTCACCTTCTCGTGCTTGGAAAAACCCAAAGATGTAAAAAGCTTGCAAATTTCGGAACCATGGGAGGAGATAGGTGAAGGACCTAAAGATTAAATTTCGGGGGAAAAGTGTTAGCTTTGAGAGGGGGTGGGCTGTTGCACAAAAAGAAAATGGAAGTTTCGGAAAGGGGGAGAAGGGTCTCGGGAGGGGGGAGAGTTTGTATTATTATATTATTATTTCTTTCTCTTTCCTTTTTTTATTTAAACGGTGCGTTTCAATAAATACGTACTTAATTTTATTAAATTGTTATAATATGAGTGGATATGTGTAATCATTGGTTTTATTTTTTTATTTTTGTTTAATTAATAGCTAGCTTTATGCGGATTTTTTTTAATGCGTCAAAAAGATAACAAAACATACTTGATTAGTTTTGATTTAGAGGACTAAAAACAAACTTGCCTTAATTTAAGAAATTAAAAACATATGTAAGCTAAATTTTGTTAATTGTCAATGAGGGAGTTATTGGACTTTTGAAATTAGTTGTATCATTTTAACAACTCATATACTCTACTCAGTCAATTGAGCTAGACTTTCTTAATGTATCATTTTGTCATTTAAGTTCTTAAAGAGTAGTGTACTGTAAAGGACCCACTAATTACTCAGTTATCTTCAATCAAGTACTCCACTACTCCTACACGTCCATAGTAGATAGAGTTTGACAATTATCAAGAGAAGTATCAATTCGTTCACAATACACACATCTAAAACACCTATTGACTTAGACATCAAAGTATCTTTTCATGTACCCCACACCTCGCTTGGACTAGGAGATGTAGAGGACATCAGAGTAGACATTAAAGACCAGAGCAAACAGCTCAGGCATATTAGAACTTGGTAAAAACAAGTAGTATTCCAAATTTTTCCTGATACGAAGTATGGGTAGTTTTCATATTTTATTAATATTTTTAAAAATATCACAATAATGTCTGTTACACTCATTTTTGTTAAAGGTTCTACAATGATCAAACATGATTATTGTCTCCGATGGAAGATACTTGTGATGTAGAAAAAAATTAATACTAATTTTTGTTAAGACAAATATTTATTTTAGAAAAGAATTTGGCTAAAAAGGTTTATGTAGATATGAGATAATTTTCGTGACATGCAAGAGAGATATTTTTATAGATTATTGATGCAATTAACATTTTATAATATAAAAGTACAAATTTTTGTATGAATTTGATGTATATATATTTATGGATGAACTTTATTTGTTTATATTTTGACTCCCCTCCTATCTAAGTTTAGGTCCATTCCTTTATAATTGATTTTTATAATAACCATCTTCAAAATCATACCAATGATGATTTGAAATTAATTGATAGTGTAAAAATATTTTATACTATCAATCAATAACCATTAAACTCATCCTATAATCTCAACAAGTGTAAATAAGCATTTTTGTTATTCATACGGTGACACATTTTACTTGCACATTTTACTTGTACACTTATCTTATAATTTTAAACATTTTATTACACTTATATTTAGTTTTTTTTATAATATTTTTATATTTAAATTAATATATGTATGTATTGTTAATCTAATGTAAAATGGATTGGTCATCAAGGCTTCATTATATTTAAACTTTATATAACCCCTACAATTGGTCGATACATTGATATAAGATTTTATTGTGTTTAATGTGAAGAATGATTTGTTTAGTGGGTAAATCCTTATTCAATTCTCTCTATGTAAAATTGTAAAATTTTATTGGACTAACAACAATTCCACCACAGAAAAAAATATATTGAAACTCTATATTTTCACCCTTCCACTTTATTCTAAGTTTTATTTTTGTCCTAAATAAATTAACCTTAGTTTCTACTTTCTAATGTTATCCAAGTCCCTCTAAAAAAAAGAATGTTATCCGAGTCTGAATCCGATTAAGAGGCCAACCCGACCCAATAAAAGCCACGTATCCAAAACCAAAATGGATACTCTCCAACCAACACGATTTAGATAACAAGATAAACCTCCGACTCTGTTCCTGCAAAACGAAAACCTCACTTCATTGTTCCTTTGTAATATCCTCGTCACTCTCACACATCACACACAACAACAATGGCTTCTGTTCACTCTTCTTTCCTTCTACCATATAATCTCCTTTCCCTCACAACCCCATCAAGCTCTTCCACTCAAATTCTCTTTACCGCGAGACCCTCCGCGACCCACCTGCGACCCCTTCTTCTCACCACACGACGCCGTTCCGGGAGACGACCCTTTGCCGCGGTGGCGGAACAGGCCGCCACCGCGACCGAGGCGGCCGCGAGGAGGCTCTACGTTGGCAACATTCCCCGCACTGTCACCAATGACGAGCTTGCCAAGATTGTTCAGGAGCATGGCGCTGTTGAGAAAGCTGAGGTATTTCATATTTTCACCCTTTCGTAGCTTTTTAACTTTTTGTTTTCCTAATTCGCTGTTGTGAAGTTTTTTCTTGTGTTGGATTGAATTTTATTGGAGAATCCAATGGGTGTGGCTTGTGGGAAGAAACCAATTGATTAAAATTTTATTGAATTTTAAGCACATCTTTGGGTAGCGGTAGCTGGCGAGGTGAAGAGCTTTAAGTGTGTTGTAGTCTTGAACCGAAGATTAGTTTCATAGTCGGTCAAAATACTGAAACTTATGGTATACCTCGGAGTGTCAGCAAAGGAGCCGAAGGCCCCAATTATGGTGGTCAAGAAAAATTTATTGAAGAAGTGCATTTGGGTTTTTGTTTATTAAATGAATTTGAAAATGGGGTGTTTTGTTATTGTTGTTGTTATTATTTGGAATTGAAGGAATGGGGTGTTTTACTAAGGGATTTGGATAAAGCTTATAGAATCTTTCAAAATTGTTATTATTGTTTGGAATTTGAGGATATGATGTGCTTTACTAAGGGATTTGCATAAGCTTATAGAATCTATCAAAAAGCTTGTGAATATGGATTTGATTCCAAGATTGAGTGTTGGGTTTTGGAAGTCAAGGGAGGGGATCTTAATAAGGACTAGTGGAAAGACATCGTCCCTATCTATCTGTGTTTTGTTTTCCCGGCAAGATGATGAAAATAAGAGCTAGTATTTTATAAAGTAGCATGCTTTTGAAAAGGAAACTGAAATTAGAGTGTGCAGTAGCAGTTGAAGAGTAAAATGAACTAAGAAGTTGGAAATCTGTACACGAAAAATTGGTATGACCTTTATATATTGTTATAGATTTTCTATTTTTTAAAATAAAAGAAATAAAGTGATAGACTAATATAAACTTAACTTCTAATTTTTGTTTATTTTTATAAAAATATATAACTCTTAATTTAAAAGTGCTACGGAAAAATCTAAATAAAAGTTTTTTGAAAGATAAAAAAAAACTTGTTTTTCTAAAACAACAATACCAAACATGCGCTAATTCCTGTCAAAGTTTTGAAATTTCCCCCTATACATCCAATTTTGGTGCTGGTAACCTTTAAGAAAAAGTTGAGGAAATTCAAGTGTTTGCTTATTTAAATAAATGTGAAAATGGGGGCTTTTCGAGTTGATTCTTCATGGGGCTTGTTGAGTGTTTACTTATTTAAACATTGAGATGTATGAGCACTCTATGTACTGTGCTGCTATTTTTGTCAACAACCCTGCTTTGGTAGAAAATACATGAAGCTTGGCTGTTTTAAGTTTAATGTTGATTATCTCTCTGGTTTGTAAGGCAAGTTGCATAAGGAAAATTTTTAAATGTAGCCAAGATTGTGCATGTCCTGTTTTCTCTCATTGTTAATTGTTGCATTAATATGAAGATAGCATAATTTTGATTACATGGGCATTAATTATATAATCATGAGTAAGGTCCTTAATTTTTCAAGTGTTTTAAGTACTACTAGTGACTAACTTTGAATTAAAATGTTGAAACCTCACTCAAACTTATTTCTTTTTTTATGCTAAACTGCTCAATGGAATGATTATAGTTTGTATCGATAAGCATGGAATGACTAAAATAGTATACTGAAAAGTACATTCATTGCCTACTCTATTAGTCATAAATATGTAACAACTTCATTTGTATGGTTATCATAATATATGGAATCCTTTATCTGCGTACCACATAATATTGTATTAGTCATGGATACTATTTAACATTTCTTTATGCATGATTCATAATCATAGGTAATGTATGACAAATACTCTGGAAGGAGCCGTCGCTTTGCATTCGTTACCATGAAAACTGTTGAGGACGCAACTGCTGTGATTGAGAAACTTAACGGCACTGTAAGTTTCATTGCAGAATTTACAGGAACCCATAGAAAGATCGCTGATGTTCATTTAGCAGTTTAGACTTTAGATTTCTTTAAGGACTTGTGAACTTATGTTTTTCTGATAGGAACTTGGAGGGCGTGAGATCAAAGTAAATGTAACTGAAAAACCTTTATCAACACTAGATTTGCCTTTACTCCAAGCCGAGGAATCTGAATTTATTGACAGTCCCCACAAGGTGTATGTGGGAAATCTGGCCAAGACAGTAACAACTGATACTCTTAAAAACTTTTTTTCTGAGAAGGGAAAAGTTCTTAGTGCCAAGGTTTCACGGGTCCCTGGTACCTCAAAATCCAGTGGATATGGTTTTGTTACTTTTCCGTCAGAAGAGGATGTAGAAGCTGCAATCTCATCATTCAACAATTCTGTAAGTTGTTTACTTCTCTTGTTTATTTGCAAATTGAGGCATCCTAATATACCTCAAATAGAAGGCACCTTAAATAAAACACCTAGAGGATGAATTTCCATGTTAGACCCCCAATTATAAAAAAATGCATCAGAAGAAAGAGTATGGAGAGCATTGGGCCACTTGTGCCCATCTTGGGACCCATTAGTCGAGAATTTGACAGTTGCAAGACTTGCATAAAAAGGGAAGAGAGAGAGTAAGGTGTAAACAGATTGAGCGTATTCAGAAAGTTATGTTTGGGAATGGGTCTTTGGAGAGAAATGGAAGGGTAGGTAATTGTTTTAATAAATATTTGTTATGTTGATAACTTTTTAAAATAAAAAAATGATAGATTAGCATAAAATTAATGTCCTAATATCTTCTTTATTTTTACAAATATATGTCTCTTAATTTAAAAATACAAAATCTGTCCTTCCTTCTTTTTCCTCCTAAATTTCAAATCCTAAAAATACTCTTAGGGGAGGGAGAGCTAGGACTCTTGATATTCCTGGGAAAGAGAGACCTATTGCATTTTGCTGGTTCATCTTCTTTGTATTTGAGTTCTGGAAAACTTTGATTGAAGAAAGAATCTAGTTCAGTAAAAATTCCTTTATTCCATTCCAATTTTGTTCTCTTTTCATAATCTGAACTAGTTCTTACCATCCTTTTCGAATCATGCTCACGGATAATAGTGGTTCAGGTTTTATATACTTGCTAGGGTAGTTTGTGGTCAGCAATGTTATAGATATTGCAATATTGCATACAATCTAGCGAGTGCATCTAACTTAATTTCATATTTTAGTTCATTACATATCTTAAGTTTATCACAGGATGACTGTCAATTTGCATAAACTTTTTTTCTTAAATACAAGTAATGAATGGAATTAATGTTTGTTGGCACAACCACAATAGTCTGCTCAATTATCCAATGGTTATAGTTCAGTTGACAACATACACTGAGTTTGTCAAGATAGACCTGGGTACGATTCCTGCAAAATATATCATTGGGGAGAGGCAAGGAACAAGTGTGACAAGTTCCGGACAAAGGATTAGTCCCATATTGTGAGGATACCTTGCGATTCACTGGAAAGTCAAAAGCCCTAATTGCAATAGTTACAAAAAATAAAAGGTCTACTTAATTTTCATTATCTAGTTCCCTCATAAACATAGAAGTGCACATCCTCCCCATTATCAAAAAAAATAGAAGTGCACATCCAAATGGCCAAATAGCTGATCTAATCTCATCCATCTCCCATTTTGGTGATGCTTAGCAAGTTGTGACTTTGATTAATGTTTTTGATCTGGTTTTCTAATAGGACTGAATTTTGTAGACAGAAAATAATGAGACTTTTAACGAGTAATTAGTTTAGTTTTAAATGTTATGCTGAAAGTGATATGTTATTTGTCTGATGACCTATTGACTGCAGTTGTTAGAAGGCCAAACAATCCGTGTGAACAAGGCATAGAGAATTAGCAATTTTGCAGAGCATGTTTGACCACGTGTAGTCTAGCCGGAACAATGTATACTTTGTGAGGTTGAAACCACTAACAAATTTCCTTGTCTCTTGTATAGCATAAACCTAATCATTTTCAGTTGATAAGGTTCTACCAAAAAATAGTGGTTCATGCTTTCTGTTGCAGACGTTGTTGTTGCACCTTTAGTCCAGGATATTGGGACCTTACTTTTTCTTCATGATTATGTTGTTGCACCTTTTAACTTTGCTCCAATGTTGCAACCATTGTTGATATATGCATGTATTCAATTCCATTTTTTTCTTTCTGAATTTGAGTTACAAACTTAAAATAAACGTGCACGTGCAAATCTTGGAGTCATTATGCAAATGTTTGTCGTTGTATCAAGCATGTTACTACTAATTTTGTTGAAGTGCAAGTGTGAGGTAAAGTCTCACATCGTGTAAAGATAAAAAGTTTAAGCACTATATAAGAGAATCTAAGACTCATAAACTTGAGTCTTAAGGTTTTGGGTTAAAGTATAGTATCAGGTTTATAGTTGTTCATGACCCATTGGGATAAATCTCCATAGGATTTACTTCCTTGATTTTCCAACAAATTTTAACCAAATCTTATCTTTTTAAAATAATATATCAACCTACCATATTCATAATTCACATGTTTTTTTGGGCAATGCCTGTAATGGAATATGGAAAGAATTTTCTTGACTTTATCAACCTTCTATGCCCAAATGAGGTTAAAGAGGGAAGATAATTTTTGTTCTTAACTTTCTATATTTTCAACATTTTTAATTTTAGTTGAACAGTTAGTCTGAGAGTATGATTTTAAATTGGTTATCCTGGTGTAAAGTTTCAAATTGAATTATTTGATATATACACTTCGCTGATTGGGAATTAAAAAAAGATGGGAATTTAAATCTTAATTCATATTTTTTTTATTTTTTAATAATTACAGATAATTACCCTATGTTAATTAGTTTAATTAAGTAATAACCTATTATGTGTATATAAACGTCTAAGTGTATTTTTTATTTTATTTTACAGGTGTCTAAGTGTATCTATTATCTTCGTTCTTTTCAGTTTTCACTACTTTTATATGATGAAGTAATAAACTTCAGTCTCCCAGCATGCATTTGCTATATCTCCTTATTCTTTAAAATTTTAATATCAATTAACAATATGTAACTGAATATCATAAATTAATTTTTAATATTTATCATCAAAATTGAAATGTGTCCCAACTGAACAATTTAACTCATCTCTTTTAATATATCATTTTCAACCCTTTAGTTATAACTTGAATTTATTTTTTTTAAAAATAAATTATCAATAATTAAAAATAATATTATATTACAACATAAATTATTTTTCATAAATAGATATAATTTATGTATTAAAAAATTATTTATTATAAAATTTAATTATAATATAATTTATATATGAAGAAATATTTATTTATTATAAATTTTAGTTGTATAAAATAAAACATGTAGTGTAAAAGCTAAAATACTAATAAACAATCTAATTATCTTAATTTGAAAGAATTAAATACTAATAAACAATCTAATTATTTTAATTTGAAAGAATTCTACAAAGCAATCATTTAGAAAAACAATGAACTTAATGAACTTGACTAAGTCACAAATCAAGAATAAGTCTTATAGTTAACCTAAAAAATCAAAGCTTGTAGAAATATTTTGAAATCCTACAAGAAAGCCAAAGACCTTTAATTATGATGGTTATAAAAAAATTTCATTACCTTTATAAAAATATTTATCCTTCACTGTTTAATTAATTCGCATTTAAATCATAACATATACCGATCTTATTTATCATAATTAATTCACATTCAAAATTCTATATAACAATTACAAGTATAATTATCTTAATTTATATATTTAAAAAATATTTATTTATTATAAATTTTAATTACAATATGCTTCTTTATACATTTATTAGTAATTATTTATTAAAAAATTAGTTTTATAAAATAAACATTTATTTAGGCTAAAATACTAGTCGAAATAACAAAACAACACATCATTTTTATGAGTTTTGAAGTTAAAAAAAGTAGATGCAATGGAATTCATACCTGATAGTTTCCTGTGTCAAATATTTCACATGATTTACGCACCTTCCCATTTTATCAGTCATCTCTCACAACATGATCAATTAATTGCTTATTGCTTATGAAGGAAGATACTTGCAAGAAACCATGGAAATGGGGAACAACAACATGTTTTGTCCTCAAAACATTTTTGGCAAAGAAGGATCCACTCCCCACAGTATGGGTCGCCACTCGCCCCCTGAGCCAACTCAAAATATGCCAGTACACCCCACCAACGTCCCCTCTACCATTCATAAGTAAACACGGTGAGATTGCGATTTCGATTACTCCTGCGGATAAAAAAACTAACAAATTAACAATTAACATTTATCGAAAAAAAACACCACATCCTTTCTTCAATCCCAAACAAGCTTCAAGCCATTGTTTTCTTCTTAATTATTATGATTTCTTTGTTTCTGGTGTTGTTTATAGCGGATCATAGTCCTCATGGATCCACCCTTTAGCACATTGAGAGCTTTGCAGCCACACAGTCTCTTTGGTGTTGTTTGGATATAAATATGAGTGCAAAGACCTTTTCATTATTCTTCCGAGAGCGGCACGAGGGCCAGTTCAGTCCATCAATATGCTAGAAATGTTCCACGATCATAACATGTAATGTTTTATTAGCCTTTTCACTTTTGATGTTTTGAGTTTTTATGATATTATTTGTATTGCACACTTGGATAATTGGGTGTGTTTCAAGGAGGAGGATTTTCACTTGAAGAATCCATAAAAGATCAATCCAATAGGTTATATGTTTGGAAAAGTTGTATTATTGTTGATTAGAATATATTATTAAATTAGTCTTTGAAGGTGGTTGTGGTTTTGTCGCATTCCTTGATATTGCGGGAAGTGAGAAATTGTGGTTGAAACCATGATCCTCTACCTATTTTTAAAATTTATACGACATTAGTGTAGAGGGAAACATTATTTTAGTCCTTGAAAGATTTGGAATATGTTAGGTTAGTTCCTAAAAGATAAAAATAATCTTTTTTGTATTTAAAAGATTAAAAAGATCGTTAATATAATCCTTTGAATAGGATACTGTTTGGGTATAAGTGTGAGGTGAATTTTCACATCAAGTAAGAATAGGAAGGTTAAACATTATATAAGTGAGGATAAGACTCATAAACGTGAATATTAAGGTTTTGGGTTAAAGTATGGTGTCAAGTTCATTCATATGATTTGTTAAAGGCAATAGTGGATCCATGGACATGGAGATCCCTTGTATCAAACGTTTTCATAGCGGATGAGTCCATGCATGTAGTGCTTTGCCACATCCTACCAATCCTTGAACCATCTTTATGTTGGGTAATCAACGCTCCCTCAAACAAAATTATTCACACCCATAAAGGATTGTGAGAACACAACAACGATTACATCGTAGGAAAAATAATAACGAACACAAGAATTTAGCATGGTTTGACACCTGTTGCCTACGTCCACGAAACCGTCTCAAAAATATTTCACTATCACAAAAATGATTACAAGATTGTAACCCTTCCTAGATTGTGTATCACTTTACAAACTCGAGTTTCCTACTCAATGGTTACAAGAAATGATAACACTCTCACACAAAGACACTTTTCTCTCAACAAAGTGATTTTGTTTCACAATCTCTCTTCTCACACACTCTCTTTTCATGTGTATCTTCTCCACTAATTCTTTTCTCTATTTATAATGAAGATTACTACCAACTATAATAAATAAGTTCTCTTGGAAATTGAAACAAAAACAAGTATCAATGCATCCATTCAAATAGGTTCTATCTAGTAAAATGCAATCTTTTACTTTGCATTTAAACCACCTAAACCTTAGTGGCAAAAATTCAATTCCCTCTATGCATTAAATGTATCTTATTTTTTGGCTTGGAACTCTACAATTCTCCCCCTCAAGCCAAAAGAGAAATATCATTTGATCAATTTGAAAGTGAACAAACTCCTTCTCCAACGGAAGTATCTCCCAACACTTCTACAACATTAGAAAACTTCACTTTCTTCTTCACTTTGCTATTATGGTTCCTCTTCAAGGCCTGCCCATCCAAATAGCAAAAGCTACCTTTATTTTTTTGTCCCTGCAACACCAAGTGTCTTCCCTTGTACACCTTGCATCCCCACTTTGAACCAACATACTTGTACCTCTGTGATGTCATCTCCCATATAGAAATGATATTGACAACAACAGAAGGTACAAACCTCACATTTGAGAAAGTTCGAATAGCACCATCATGGAGCTTCATCCTCATGCTCCCTATGCCTTCAACCTTCATTTTTTCATTATTCCTTAACTTGAAATGAACGAATTCTTCATCTATTTTCAAAGTGTTAAATATCTCTCGATCTCTATGAATATGCTTTGAGGCAACAGAATCTATCACCTATTTTGTTTTAGCGACCTCATCGTTTTCATTTTTAACACTTTTTACTACATTAGCTTGGGAGTTGACACCATCTTTGTTTATATCTCTTAACTTCATCAAGTCCTCCTTCATTTGTTTGCACCTAGCTTGAACATGACCATTCTCACCACAATAGTAACATTGCATTGTTACTCATACCTCGTTGTGGATGCGATTGCGATTGCGATTTTGATCTTCCTCTTGGCTCATCATGTCTCCTTGGATGATTCCTCCCTTGCTTAGACTCCACCACAACTAGTGCATGGTGTTCATCATCAACATTTTCAGTTATCAAAATTCTTTCATTTTCTCTAAGAATGACATTCACCTAATCCAACTTCAAAGTTGATCTTCCCACAAGCAACATTTGAACCAAAACTTTGGAGGACCTTGGTAGTGAGGCCAACAACAACATTGCTTGCTCCTCATAAGAGAGTTTATCATTTGCATTCAACAATTGACTTACTGATTGAACTTGTTGATGGAGATCTCGTCCCATCTCCATTTTGAGTTGATACAACTCCATCTTCAAACAAAGGCGATTGGTTAACGACTTTGATGCATAGATATTATCGACCTTCTCTCACTAGGCCTTCGGTGTTGTCTCCTTTAACATGTTGTGTTTTATCTCGAGAACAAGGGCTAACCAAATCGTGCTCACAACCTTCCTTTGGATCTTAGTCCACTCGATTTCATTTATAGAAGTCGATCTTTCATCTTCTAATGCCTGATCAAGACCTTACTGCACCAAAAGGTCTTGAATAGTACTCTGCCAAATTATAAAATTTATTTTTCCATCAAACAACGATATCTTGAACCTTTGTATGCTCTCGGCCATAACTCTGATACTACTGTTGGATAATCAACGCTCCCTCAAACAAAATTAACCACACCTACATAGGATTGTGAGAACACAACAAAGATGATTACACCGTAGGAAAAATAATAATGAATACAAGAATTTAGTGTAGTTCGGCACCTCTTGCCTACGTCCACGGAACCGTCTCAAAAGTATTTCACTATCATAAAAATGATTACAAGATTGTAACTCTCCCTAAATTGTGTATCACTCTACAAACCCGAGTACCCGACTCAATGATTATAAGAAATTATAACACTCTCACACTTTTCTCTCAACAAAGTGGCTTTTTTTCACAATCTCTCTTCTCACACATCCTCTTTTCATGTGTATCTTTTCCACTAATTTTCTTCTCTATTTATAGTGAAGATTGCAACCAATTATAATAAATAAGTTATGTTGAAAATTGAAACAAAAATAAGTATTGATGCATCCATTCAAATAGGTTTCATCTAGTAAAATATAATCTTTGATTTTGCATTTAAACCTTAATGGTAAAAATTCAATTTTCACTATGCATTAAATGAACCTTATTTTTTTACTTAAAACTCTAGATTATGCGCTCTCTCCCGTGAATTTGGAGCAGTTATTTTATGTTTTTGGTGACTTGGTTTGCAGGGTAGATATACATTTTGAATACGTCTACGTCATTGGATCTTACTCCTAGCGTTGCTTTAGTTGTCTAGGTTTCAAATTCTTCACTCATAATTTTATCCATAGATCCCCATTAATGAAATCAAACCCCCCAGTTGTTCAATTAATATTCACTCACTTATGAGTATCTATATAGTTAAGATGTGATGTGATTCAAATGTTACGGTTTATATATATCATAAGAAGGAACCCAAGCATCCTTTCCTTCCAGAAATTCCACGAGGGAAAGTGTACAGTCAATAAGGTCATTAGGAGAAAATCATTACACTGAAGTTATTATACTTTACAGACCAGACGTGGAAAATTCATAATACGTGCATTTGTAGATTGGCGCGTCTGTAAATTGGAATTAGGTATGCACTAAGGTTTCGTATATATGTGAATTGGAATCCGTTGTGCACTGAGTTTGTTTTCCTTTTAGAAATTCTTAAAAAATAGTTTGTTTTAAAGGTTTTAAAAAACTATTTCTCTTATCATCACTTCTTTTTTAAATTTTCTTTCATTATTTTTTTCTTCCATCTTCTGATCCTTATGTTTGTGTTGCTGGAGTGATTTTTTTGTTTTTGAAAAAAAAAAGAAAATCAAATCAACAAACTCTCAAGTTTACTATCGAGTCAACCAGTTAGCAAGTTAAAAAAATTAAATAAAAATGTAAGTCATTTTCATCTTAATAACATTAAACCCTTTTCTCTAATAACATCAAACTCTCGATGAAAACTACTATAACATCTACAAGTTAATTGATAATTGATTGTCTGATGTATTATTACTAGACTTGTTTATTTAGATATTTTGAACTTTATGATTTATTGTTTTGTTTTATTATATTGTTGAAATGTTTAATTAATATGTTATTTATATATTTTTTGTTATTATTTTCACAAGAAGTAGACTCATACGGATCCAGTCTATGGATATTTTGTTATTATTATATTTTGTTATTATTTATAGAATTCTCAGAGTTTTTGGGTAAACTCTAGAGATTGGTAACCTTGAAATCAAGGATATATTTGTTTCTCATTTTTTAAAATTTGTTTTCATTTCAGAAATTTTTTAAAATTTTTGTTTTAAAAGTTATTTTTCTTATCATCACCTGTTTGTAGTTTGTTACAACGAATTTCCTATCATCCAGTAAATTTGTTTTCAACTTATTGAAAAAGTAGTTTTTTCAAACAACTGTTTTTAAACATTTTTTCTCTGTTTTAAAAAAAACTAAAGAAGCGTAACAAATTTTATACTTATTGTGTTTCCATTTACTGAGATTTAAAACTGCCCATTTTTTTTAATTTTAAAATATACCAATTTGATTTAGTAATAAAAGCAATGGATTTTTTTTTTTGTAAGAGCAATCGATTAAATTTATGTTTAAAATGTTTTTTTAAACTTAAAAAATAATTTAATGTTTTTTCAAAAATCAAAATTGTAGTTTCAATTTTTTTTTTAAATTTTACTATAATTTGTTTTTTCAAAGCTTACCCAAATGCTCCTTATTTTCATAATATATAATGATAATGATAGGATTTTTTTTTTTAACCAGAATGATAGGATAGTTAAGAAAAAAATGCCTAATTAGTTTTAAAATTTGAATTAGCATAACACTTTAAGAAAATGGACATTTGTTAATTATTATGGCGGGAAGTTGATATAGGATATAAACAAACTTTTTGATTAGATCCGACTAACTAGGAACTAAACACTACTCATTCAGGTTTCGATCAAGAGTTTTTAGTTTCAGCGAAATCATAACCAGACACCATTCTTCTCATAAGAGAGTTATTAATTTATTATGGGGAAGTTATCAATCAAATTGCACGATAAGTGCAAGAACCGCAAGGAATCATCATCATGGCCATTAACAAAGTGTTTTCAGCATGGTAGTGGAAGAGATGATGCAATTGGAATTACACAAGAATGGGGTATTGACTTTTCTAATCTCTTCATTGGGCACAAGTTTTCTCAAGGTGCTCATAGTCAAATTTACCATGGTATATACAAAAAGGAACATGCTGCTGTTAAATTCGTCAAGGTTCGATATAATGATCAAAAGGGAATCCCAAAATCCCTTTTAGAGGCTCAATTTTTAAGAGAAGTCACACATCTACCTCGTCTCCACCATCAAAATGTTGTGAAGTTCATAGGCGCACACAAAGACACTGATTTTTATTGCATTCTCACGGAGTATCAGCAAAAGGGATCTTTAAGGGTGTATTTGAACAAGTTAGAGTCCAAGCCAATTTCTCTGAAGAGGGTGATAGATTTTGCTTTGGATATTGCTCGTGGAATGGAGTATATACATGCACAAGGGATCATTCATAGAGACCTTAAACCGGAGAATGTACTTGTTGATGGGGAAATTCGCCTCAAAATTGCTGATTTTGGCATTGCTTGTGAGGCTTCGAAGTGTGACTCCTTGAGGGGTACGTACCGTTGGATGGCGCCAGAGATGATCAAAGGCAAACGCTATGGGAGAAAGGTTGATGTGTACAGTTTTGGGCTTATCTTGTGGGAGTTGGTGAGTGGAACAGTACCATTTGAGGGCTTGAGTCCAATCCAGGTTGCTGTTGCTGTTGCAGATAGGAATTCAAGGCCAATTATTCCTTCACATTGCCCACATGTTTTGAGTGGTTTGATAAAGCAGTGTTGGGAATTGAAACCAGAGAAGAGGCCTGAGTTCTGCCAGATTGTTCGAGTTTTGGAGCAATTAGATCAAGGCTGCAGCTTCTTGCCCCCCAAGAAACTCAAGCAACACCCTCTTTCATTACGAAAATGGTAATCAAGAGTGTAGTTTTACATTCTGAATTACCCTTTCGGTAATGAAAGGGGGTCGTTGACATTGAAGGAACCCAAAACATGGTGCAAAGGTGTAGTAGCCGGGATCATTATCATCTTTAGAATGAGTTTCCTCTTTGTATTCATAAAATTGGTCATGTGCATTAAGTAGTGGCCTGATTTTTATAACTTGGTAGTACAACCATTCCTTTGTTTTTTGAAAGGAAGAGTTAGTTGTTTTAGATATTTATCACCATGTCAACTATTTCATTTTGTTTGAATTCTGGAGTCAATTGTTCATTAGAAAAGAAGACATGAATTGATCGTCTATGTACAAAAGGTTTATATATATAATACAGTACAAAATCAAAAGCTAATGGATGGTGTGAGTGAGCACTTTATTTTGCTCACTTTTATTCAGTTAATTTCAATCTTTATTTCTTTCTCTATTTATATTCTTTCATCTTTGTTTATCATTCACTATACTCTCTTTTCAAATGTTTGCTTGCTTAAGCAAATGCTGATTGAGTGGAAGTAGAAAACTGATAATTTATTACTTATATACTCAGTTACTCTCGTTCAACATTTTCTATTGCAAGCTTTGTAGTTGTTCATTTTGATATCCATTCATTTGATCAAAGATTTGTTGATCCCATTCTTGCCCTCCAGCTGGTGGAACATATCATTTTGTAGGATTTCTTCTTCTTCTGTTGTTGTGTCACGTTGTGTATGTGTCATGAATCATGATTGGATTATAATTTGAAAGATGTGGTTAATACTAACTATGCTAGAAAATTGCTAGTTATACACGTTTCCTTTTATCCCTCTTTATAGTCGTGTATGAACATATTGTCCCTTTTTATAGCCTTCCCATGGTGAGAATTTGGTATTATGATTTATGACATATTCTGAATTGCAGTTGGTTTTAATTTCGTATACAGCTGGCCTTGGTGCTGTTTGAATTCTAATTCATTGTTTTCACCTTATGAGATCCTTTGCACTCATTCTGTTTGTGATGTTGAACCTTACAGTAAGAGTAACAATGTTTAATAACATGAGAAGAAGCCAACAGCACTAGTATACTTTTCTACCATACTGAAATCAATATCAGAATTAGATATATGGTGGCACAACCCACAAACAATCTAAACAAGACAGTTGCTTGCTGCTGTATATTTCCAGGATTAATGGACTTCACTCATTACTGGATTCTCAATCAATGGACAAGGAAGAGATTCCTTCTTCTTGTTCAAAGAGATGTTATGCACCCAAATTAAGCCCAATTGTTTTGCCTTTGCTAGTGTCATTAGTGCCTGTGTGGGGAAAAATGGGGCACTTCAACATTGTTCAACTCTTCATGCTCATGTCATCAAGTGGGGCTATGATACTAACAATTTTGTAGTCAGCTCATTAATTGATTGTTACGTAAATTGGGGACAAATTGATGATGCTGTATTGTTATTTGATGAAACTAGTGAGAAGGATACTGTTATACAATTCTATGATCTCTGGATATTCTCAAAATCTGTACAGTGAAGATGCATTGAAACTATTTGTAGAAATGAGGGGAAAAAAATTGAGTCCTACTGATCATACTTTATGCACCATTTTAAATGCTTGCAGCAGCCTTGCAGTTCTCCTTCAAGGAAGACAAGTGCAGTCTGTTGTTATTAAAATGGGTTCAGAAAGGAATGTGTTTGTGGCCAGTGCTTTGATTGATATGTATTCAAAGGGTGGTGATATTGACGAGGCTCAATGTGTGTTAGATCAGACTTCTAAGAAGAATAATGTGTTGTGGACATCCATGATCATGGGTTATGCTCAATGTGGGGGAAGTTCAGAGGCTGTGGAACTTTTTGATTGTCTATTGACCAAGCAAGAGTTTATTCCTGATCATAATATCTGCTTTACTGCTGTCTTAACAGCTTGTAATCATGCAGGATTTCTTGACAAAGGGGTGGAATACTTCAACAAAATGACAACAAATTATGGCCTGTCTCCTGATATAGATCAACATGCTTGCTTGATCTTTATGCAAGAAACGGAAATTTAAGTAAGGCAAGGGATTTGATGGAAGAAATGCCTTATGATCCAAATTATGTAATTTGGAGTTCTTTCTTGAGTTCTTGTAAGATTTATGGAGATGTAGAACTCGGGAGGGAGGCTGCTGATCAACTTATTAAGATGGAACCCAGTAACGCAGCACCATATTTAACACTAGCACATATCTATGCAAGAAAAGCTTTATGGAATGAAGTTGCTGAAGTCAGAAGGCTTATGCAACAAAGGAGAATAACAGAACCCGCAGGATGGAGTTGGGTAGATGATAGCACCATATTTGTGCGCACCTTGAAGTTAGATGTCGATGTGGTTAATGTTTTGATAACTCTGTATGTGAAATGTGGGGATGCCAACACTGCTAGATTGGTATTTGACAAAATGCCCCAACATCATCCTGTATCATTTCATGATTCTGCATTTCCTACACTGGCCTTTCACCTCGACCACACATGGAACCAGGATGGTTTTCAACCGAATCTAGAGATTCATCTTCTTCCTTTACTCTCAATGAAACCTGAGGACACTTCTTTAGAATTCAACTCCTGGGACTTGTTGTTTTGTTTGAAGGATGTCATATTTTTGCCTCCTTTTGTGGCAATACCAGTTCGTCCAAGACCTGGTGTTTGGGAATATGTCCATAATAATGTCTCTGACCTCAGCGTGGAGCAATTAAGCGTTTCTGAATATCTTTGCTTCAAGGAAGAACTTGTAGATGGAAAGATTAATGACAATTTGTATTGGAGCTTGACTTTGAGCCATTTAATGCCACATTTCCTCGCCCATTCCACTTCGCATACATTGGCAATGGTGTCCAATTTCTTAATCGCCACCTTTCACCAATTATGTTTCGCAACAAAGATTCCTTGCGGCCCTTGCTTGATTTCCTCCGAGCTCACAAATACAAGGGCCATACTCTGATGACAAATGATAGAGTACAAACCTTTTCCAATCTTTAGTCTGCATTAGCCATGGCCGAGGATTATCTTTCTAAGCTTGCTAGTGATACACTCTATTCAGAGTTTGAATATGTATTACAAGGAATGGATTTTGAGAGAGGTTGGGGTGATATAGCTGAGCGGGTATTGGAAATGATGCATATGCTCCTAGTCCCTAAATATTCTTCAGGCTCCTGATCATAATACACTAGAGACTTTTCTTGGGAGAGAGCCAATGGTATTCAATGTTGATATATTATCTCCTCATGGCTACTTTGGACAAGCCAATGTCTTGGGTTTGCCTGACATTGGTGGGCAAGTTGTTTATATACTAGGTCAAGTGCGTGCCCTTGAAAATGAGATGCTCCTTCAGATCAAGAAACAAGGACTTGATTTCACTCCTAGAATTCTAATTGTTACCAGGTTAATAGCTGATGCAAAGGGGACAACATGTAACCAGCGGTTAGAAAGAGTCAATGGTACTGACCATACTCATATTTTGCAAGTTCCATTCAGATCAGAGTTAGGAACTCTCAGTAAATGGATCTCAAGGTTTGATGTGTGGACTTAGACTTATGTAGAAGCTGTTGCAAGTGAAGTTGTTGTTGAGTTACAAGGGCATCCTGCTTCCATCATTGGAAATTACAGTGATGGGAATCTTGTTGCATCTTTATCGGCTTATAAAATGGGAGTTACCCAATGCACAATCATGTATGCACTTGAGAAGACAAAATATCCAGATTCAGATTTATATTGGAAGAAATTTGAGGATATATCCCACTTTTCATGCCAATTTTCTGCTAACCTAATAGCCAGATATAATGTTGATTTTATCATCACCAGTACATACTAGGAGATTACAGGAACAAAAAATACTGTCGGCTAGTATGAGAGCCACACTGGTTTTACTCTTCCCGGGCTCTATAGGGTTGTCTATGGCATTGATGTTTTTAATCCCAAGTTCAATATTGTCTCTCCTGGAGCTGATATGTCAACATATTTCCCCTACTATGAAAAGCATACTAGGCTTACATCCCTGCATAGTTCAATTGAAAAGCTGTTATTTGATCTTGAGCAGACCAATGAATACATTGGTTCATTGAAAGACAAGTCAAAGCCCATAATTTTCTCCATGGCAAGGTTAGACAGTGAAAAACATAACTGGATTGGTAGAATGCTTTGGTAAGAACAACATATTGAGGGAACTGGTCAACCTTGTTGTAGTAGCTGGTTATATTAATGTAAAGAAGTCCAGTGATAGAGCAGAAATTGTAGAAATTGAGAAGATGCATAAGCTCATGAAAAAGTATCATTTGAATGGTAATTTTCGTTGGGTTGCTGCCTAAACAAATAAGGTATGTAATGAGGAGCTGTATCGCTTCATAGCAGACACACTTGCAATCCTTTACAACCTTGAGGACATGGTTGATTTTCCAAAGGTGGGTAATGATAGCAATACCAGCAGCACCTACCAGGCCCAAAAGGAATGTTTCTGTTAGAAATTTGGCTTTTCTGCCTCTTCTCTCCATTCATCTCTATATATAATACATAGCATTTATAACTACTTTAATGACAATTGGTCCTAATTCCTGATTTGTACAACCTAAATTAGGAATCCTAAATATATCTAATTAATAGGCTGAATACTATTCCTAATTTATAATAGGAAATAAATATACATATAACAGAGCAGCTGATTTTTAGGAAGATAATAATGGTCCAGCGAATTCCTTTTCTAACATTACCCCTCAAATTGATGCGGGTGGTCAAGGAGCATCAATTTGTTATTGAGAAACTCATGCCGAAGACGAGGAACAACCTTGGTAAATATATGTGCAAGCTGAAGTTGCAAGGTAATGTGGGGAAGAGAGACAATACGATTATCAAGAGCCTCACGAATGGAATGACAATCCACTTCAATATGTTTGGTGCGTTCATGGAAGACTGAATTGGCAACAATTTGAATGGCGCTAGTATTGTCAGCAAAGAGAGGTGTAGCCTCGGTTTGAGGGAAACCAAGCTCAGCTAAAAGACCATGAAGCCAAATAATTTCAGAATAGACTAGAGACATAACCCGATATTCAGACTCAGTGGAAGACTTAGAGACTCGAGCTTGCTTTTTGTTTTTCCAAGAAATAAGTGTAGAACCAAGAAACATGCACCAACCTGTGACAGATCTTTGAGTATCTCGACAACCTGCCTAATCAGCATCACTATAACCCACCAAATAAAGAGACGTCCCAATAGGAAAGAATAGCCCCCTATGAGAAATACCTTTCAAGTAACGAATGATATGTCGGACAACAGCTAGGTGAATGTGGAATCGAGGCTACACCTCTCTATGCAGACAATATTAGCGCCATTCAGATTGTTGCCAATCCAGTCTTTCATGAACGCACCAAATAATTTCAAAACAGACTAGAAACATAGCCCGATATTCAGACTCAGTGGAAGACTTAGAGACCCGGGCTTGTATTTTGCTTTTACAAGAAATAAGTGCAGAACCAAGAAACATGCACCAACCAAGTGCATTTCCTTTTCTCGAGTCACCAAAATATGTGATGCAGAAAAATGGGTCCGGCATATTTTGTTGACAAACTCTGCCTTCTAACTAACTAATTAGGTGACCCTACGTTGCATGGATTTTTAATGTTTAACATTAAATATGATTTTAGTTTTATTTAATAGACTAATATTTAAAATATAATTTAAGTAATAGTTTCAATTGATGTATCTGACCAAACTATTTATAAAAAATTTGGTCAAATTATTTTAATGTGAAAATATCAATTCAAATATATTTAATTATTTAAATATATGTATGTATAAGATAAAATAAAAACTCATTTTAAAATTTAATAATCACATGATTTACTTTTTCTTTTTTATGATTATGTTTACAGCGTTATCATTCATTAAAAATGGCATCAACAAATGACCGCATTTAAAGATAAATTCTTTATTTCAAAATTTTAAATAAGCATAATCTTTTAAAGCAAAATAATTTAAGGATATTGTATAAACAAAGACACAATTTTCATGATATTTAATGTGAACAATTATTTTTTCTGTAATATGAGACAAAAAAAAAAAAGAGCAAATCTTGTTGTGCATAGTAGTCTAACAAGAGTGTCAAATTTTTACGCAAGTGTTTGAGCATATCTAAGTTGTATCTCTTCTATTATTCTTCCGAACGAAACCACCTGTGCATGCGGTTGATAATTATTTGCATGACATAATTAATTGATTTTGAAGGATTTTATCTAAAGAAATAATAAAGAGGACGGACACTAAAAAGAAAAAACATTTGATAGTGTTTGACAATATATCTATTTGATCATGTAAATATTTTATACACGGTTGTTTAATAACAAATCACTATATAATAAATTTTAAATTTTTATAATAATTATATTAAAAATCATACTAATTTTTTTTAACTAATTAATAAAATAAAACCTTATACACTCCAAGAAAAAACATGCATTTGTTCACAAATGGAAATTGAATTTAGTTGAAGTTAGTTTCTCATGACATGATAAATTGGTTCAAATGCTTATTGAAAGAGATGCTTATATTTTTAATGTTAGATTGTATTTTGAGAAAAATTACATTGCTTGGTTTAAGTGTTTATTTTCTATTTTTTGAAAATAATTTTATTTTTAAAATTTTAAGATTTAGAAAACATGTCTCAGGAAAAAAATTAATTTAAGGTGTCATTGTGTTTTTACTCATTCAAAAAATACTGAAAACATTGATTTTTTTTTAAATTTTTGGTCTGTCTTTCTGAAAATATTTTTCAAATTTTAAATAAACGTATTTTTAATCTTATGTTCTGTTTTCTTTAAAAATAAAAATAGAAAACACTCAAATCAAATTTCACCTAATTTTGTGGTTAATCTTTGATGAAATACCTACTACTTGTATTTTTTAATATTACCTATTGCTTTAGTTTTCAATGAGATATTAAAACTTTTTTTCCCCAAAATTACTCCAAATAATTTATACAAATTTTTAAGCACGATCATTAATCACTTAATAATTACAATGTATAAATAATGCATTTATATTTTTTTAAATATTATAGTAATTTTTTTTAATCCTTAAAGAAAAACTTCACACATTACTAGTTTATCAAGAGGAAGTAGGTATTAAAAAAAAAAAGCATAGATGCTCCCGACCACACTAGATAATTTCTTAGTTGTTTTTTTGGGTGTTTTTGCTTCATTGCACTCTCATTCCTTGGTTTGGCTTCTCACCTCCCTTCAAAATCTCAAAAACCTCTCTCTCTCTCGTGAACACACCAAGAGAACCAAACTCCTCCCCTGCCTCTCTCTCTCTATCGCCTCCTCTAGCCACTTCATCCTCCTACCGAAGCAGTCCCTCAACCAATCCCTAACAGACCAACCTTCTCTCTTCAACCCCTCTTTTCAACCTCTATCGGAATCCATCCACCAATTAGGTTTTGATCGACGTTTCACGGGTATGCTGCTTCTCTTTCAATTCGTCTCCTGCGTTCCTCCTCATTCACTTTCTCTTTCTAATTCCTCTCTGTTAGCTATTTATTTCTATGCATGCTTTGATCTTGTTCAAACTCCTTGCAAATTAGGGTTTTTGCCTTAGGAAAGAAGCCGAAGTGTCCCGAGGAGGACCGCATAGGAATAATGTTAAACTTAAATTTGATGTCATATTTGATTTGGCTTTGCTATGACTTGTGATATTTTTAAAAGAAGTTTAATTTTAAATATTATGAAAGTTGTAAATATTATGTAATTTTAAAATTTGGTATTATTTTGTATACTATAATAAAAACATTATTTTATTATTATTGATTCAATCATGGTTAGACCATTAAACCTCGAACCAATGCTTTCATGGGTTCTCAACTTGTCTATTTCTATCCAATGAGAGATTTCACATTCACACTTGTATTCCAACAATTATTGTGCAATGAGAGATTTCACATTCACACTTGTATTCCAACAATTATTGTGCATGGCTCATATTCTATGGGTGGACAGATGATGGAGTGTAATGGAGTTGAACACAATAGAGCATATGCCCTTTGGACTTGGGTCACTTGTTGTTGGGTTACAATTTGGGTTGAAGGTGCGGGGGTAAAGCCTCATGATACGGTACAAGGGTGATTTGGTAATAACGAATCATAGATTTATTATCATACAAATGAAGTAATCCTATTATGGATTAAAAAGAAAAGAAACTATTGCTATGCTCTTGAGGATGTGAGCACACTTATCGAACCTCATTAAATTGTTATTTACGTGTGTGTGTACGCGCGCACGTGTGATTTTATCTTTAATATTTCGGTTGTCGTTGTTAACAATCTCATTCAAATAGTCATGTTGATAATCTTTCTTTTAATAATAGCGCCTACTATTTTTAAAGACTTATGTATAACTTTTGGACGATCTCAATGGAGAGTTTTTTCCCTACATCTACTAGATTGTTTTTTGTTAACCTTAGCCAGAGCATTTCTGATCGACCTTTGTCAACATAGTTTTTGGTTGACCTTGCTTGGACTATTTTTGGTCAACCTCGATTGGGACTATTTTTGGTCAACCTCTTTTAGGACTATTTTAGGTCAACCTTGACCAAGGATGTTTTTCACTGACCTTTGTCAAGGTTGTTTTCAGCCAACCTTGGCCATGACTATTTTCAGCCTACCACGGTGATGGTAGTTTTTGGCTGACCTCGACTAGGGTTATGTTTGGCCAACATTAGCTAGGTTATTCTTTTACCAACTTCGACCAAGCTTGTTTTCTTTCGACTTCAACCAAGGCTGTTTTTGGCTAAACTTATTCAGATCTATTTTCGGCCAATCTCGGCCATGACTATTTTCAACCTACCTCGGTCGGGATAGTTTTTGGATGACCTTGATAAGGTTTATGTTTGACCATTATTACCCAGGTTTATTTTTTTACCAATTTCGGCTAAAGTTGTTTTCTTTCAACCTCGAACAGGGTTATGTTCTATATCAACCTTGTCCAAGTCTATTTTTGGTTGACCTTAGTCGAGGTTGTTTTTGGTTGACCTCAGTAGGGCTTTTTTCGCCTGACCTCATTCAAGGTTGTTTTTTATCGACTTTGACAAGGTTCTTTTTGGTTGACCGAACTAAGGTTATTTGCGACCAACATTGGCTAGGATTATTTTTTGTCGACCTTAGCTAAGACTATTTTCTACCAACCTTGACTAGCATTAATTTTGGTTGATCTTGCCCAAGGCTATTTTTAGCCAACCTCGTCTGCAGTTAATTTTGGTTAACCTCGATTAGAGTTATCTTTTGCTGATTCTGGCCAAAGTTATTTTCAGCCAACCTTAACTAGGATTAATTTTGGCTGGGATTATTTTTGGTCAACCTTGACCAGGATTAATTTTTTCCAATTTTGGTCAACCTCTTTTATACAATTTTTTACACACTCTTTTATACAAAATAAAAAATATTATAATAAAATATTTATTTGAAAGATGAGAATTAAAAAAAGGTCTAACTTTTTTAGCCCATAGACGGACCCTAGCCTACAAGACTTCGTGGCCTTTTTGGCCTTATGGGCCATTTATATATGTGGCTCATTTGTCCTTTTGGACCATATTTGCCCTAATCCACATGGGCCAAGGTCAAATGGGTTAAGACTGGCCAACTTGACAAGTAAATTTGACACCACACTTTAACTCAAGACCTTAAGCATTAGGTTTATTGGTCTTTCCACATATATTTATTCAACTTGCCTATTTCTATCAAATATTAGACTTCACATTGACACTTGTATTGCAATAATTGGCAGGCTAATAGAGACTCAACTTCATTTTTTTTTTTTACGGGTTTGATAGAGTATTCTTCAAGGCAAGGAGTTTGCTAAGTAGGATCATTGGACCATAATAAACGAGAATAAGGTAAATATTAAATTATAGTAGATGAATAACAACCACTTTACTCCATTCTAAGTTCGGATTGTTTAGTTAAGAGACACTATCATGTTGCTAAACAAATATCATGTGAAGTGAGAAGATCAATGAGCTCCTCTTCATAATTAAGGGACCCCATATAAGATTAGACATTTCCTAGGGAAGGTCTTCCATAATGCTTTTTCGATCATAACAAACATTTTTGCTATGAAGCATGGCTGCGCCTATGTACTATGTATGTTGTCCCATCTGGTGCAAGAGACAAATCAACATACTCTATTAGTCTATCCCTAAACTTAACTAGTTTGATTTAGGACACAAATAAAATGCTATTTTTATTTTGTGTCAAAGATTAATAAAGTACATTCTATAATGTCCCTTATGTTGTGGTACTGGTGTATTTGGAAAGCAAGAAACAAATTCATCAATCAAAAAAATTACTCCCAATCCTACCATTTAGTTTACATTTAATCAATGCAATAATTAAAACGATATAGTCTATGAAAACTTTTTTATTATTGAAAAATCAATATAATGTATATGATAAACAAAACTATTATAAAAGCTTGAGTTATATGTCACAACACGGATTGAAGTTTTTTCATCCTTTTCTTCGATAATCTCAAGAATGTGCCACTTGATACCACACGTACAAGGCATGCCAATAAAGAAACACCAAATTCATCAACTACAACCATCTTAATTGGTTCTCTAGAGTGCTACAACAGCTAATAATAAGTCTTAAGGGCTCAAAGAAAAGGCGTTAAAAAATCTAATCCTATATATCAGCTCACATGAATTATAGTAGAATAAAAAAGATAAAACAAATTCAATTGAATGAGACACGTACTAGATGCAGCAACACCATTATGCCCTCACGACCCCCATGACGACGATGACAACTTCAATGGTAAGAGAGTGACAGTGCAGGAAACACTACGGCGGTGACACTGAGAGGCGCAAAGAGATCAAGGCGGAGTGAGCTAGATGGAGTGAGGAGGGCTATGGTGCAAGTCCAAATCAAAAACAAAAATTAGTCTCATTCAAAGATGATTTTGGAAAAACGTCTTTGAATACTGAATTTCTATGAAAATTTTCCTAAAAACCGTCGTCGTTTTACAGTTTTAATGACGTTTTCGCAAAAGTCGTCATTGAAATGTTACTTGTATTTACAAAAATGTCACCACTTTAAAAGCAACAACAATTTTAGGAGAACCCACGTCAAACTAGCATTGTTAAAAGTAATTTCTTTATTAATGAGTAGAAATGATTGAATAAAAAAAGCATTCATAACTTGTGATTTGTACTTAAAAAAGAAAACCCAACAATTATGATATCTCATAAAGCAAAAGAACTCATCGTTAATATAAGTCATGCATACTTTACATGCAAAGAACAAGTTGTGACTATAATGATACTATTAGGTATGCTATATGGTATGCAATTTCTTGACCCTTCTTCCCACTTCTTGTGTTTGCGCAAGGACATTCTTAATATATTAAGTAAAAGTTGCAATAATCCATTTGCAAAGGCGAAGTTAGCCGTTTGCTTGTCTTATTCAATTATTTCTTTTCTTTTTCAAATCTTATTTTACTATTTTAAATTTTAATGTTGTACTAATTTTTGTTTTGTTTGTGATTCACAACTCTATAATGGATTACTAAATTATTTAGTTCAAGTTCCTATGAATTTTATTTAGTATGTTAAACTTGAATTTGGTGTCATATTTGATTTGGCTTTATGATGACTTATCATATTTTTAAAAGAAGTTTAATTTTAATTAGTATGAAACTGGTGAATATTATTTAATTTTTAAAATTGGAATTATTTTCTATACTATACTAAAAAAAATTATTTTATTATTATCGATTCAATCATGGTTAAACCATTAAACCTTAAATTAATATCAATTATTGGAAAATCCAAGAAGGATACACCAAAGAGATTTTCACTAATAGATCTCGAGCAAACCACATAAATGAACTTAACACCACACTTTAATTTAAAACTTTAAGACATCAGGTTTATGGATTTTTCTAAATATATGTTATTCAACTTTACTATTTTTATCCAATGTGAAATTTCACCTTCACACTTATATTCCAACAATTATTGTGCATGACTCGTATTCTATGGGTGGACAAATGATGGAGTGCAGGGGAGCCGAACACAATAGAGCATATGCCCTTTGGACTTAGGTCACATGTTATTGGGTTACAATCTGTGTTGAGGGTGTGAGGGTAAAGCCTTACAATACGATACAAGGGTGATTTGGTAATAATGTATCAAAGATTTATTATTATACAAACGAAATAATCTTATTATGGATTAGAAAAAATGAAATCATAGCTCTATTCTTGAGGACGTGAGTACACTTACCAAAACTCATTAAATTGATATTTATGTGTGTGTGATTTTATCTTTAATATTTCGATTGCCGTTGCTAACGATCTCATTCAAATAATCATATTGATGATAATGATTCTTTTAATAATAGTGCCTATTATTTTTAAAGACTTACTTATAAAAATATCAATATTAAAAAGCAGGAATGTAATTCCAACATACACTTGTCGAAGGTCGATAAATCATTGTTTGCATGTGTGTGATTTTATCTTTAGTATTCCGGTTGGTCGTTGCTAACAATCCATTCAATATTAAAAAGAACGAATTTAATCCCATCGAATATTCTAAATAACACATTAATCTAATATTCTTTATGCACATTGGTATAGAAAAAATATAGTGATAATTTTTTTAATTATTAAATATATAATAGCATTGATGCAACAACTCGAACACATTGTTGAAAAGATAATTTATTCCATTCTCTGGCATGCCATTATTTATTTGATATCAACGATGACTTGATTACATTGATCCGAATCGAAGAGCAAGTGATACACACTGCATGTCTGTGATATCCAGGAAACAAACAAGAAGAAAAACTGGGCATGCATGCCAAAGGAACAATAGATTTAGATCACTTGAGAAGGAATTTTTTCAGCCAAAACGCAGAGGACTTAGGGTATCTACTCAAATTGTTCTTGTAATCCACATATATGATGCCAAATCGAGCTGTGTAACCAGCATCCCATTCAAAGCTATCTGAAAATGACCATATATAGTAGCCCTTCACATTAACTCTATCTCTGCAAGATAAAGAAGGAATAACCAAAAATCATCAACATATTATATATTTAATTATGCTTAAATTAATTTTCTATTAAACCAGAGAGAAACCCTTTTACTTGATCGCATGAAGCAGGGATTTGAGATGGCCATCATGGTATCTAATTCGAATACCATCCTTTCGGGCTTCATTGATTGCAAGTGAGTCATTCTTTGATTCCGCAACGCCTGAGAACAAAATAATAATAATAATGTTATGTTAAGTAGAAAATATAGTAAAATGTTTCATATATGTAAGGATTGTTTTAATATAATTTTTCCCTCTCTATTAACATAAAAAAAATAGTATATACCATTTTCGGTAATGTACACTGGTGGATTATTGTAGTTGTCCCTTATGTATGTCATGAGCTTATAAATTCCCTCCGGATAGATAAAGAGCCAGCTCAGAGGAGTCTGCACAACAAAAAGATTTTGCTTCATTAATTTGAGTAGAATATTGCAAAAATGTTTTTTTTAACATAGATAAAAAAATTATGTGCTACATGATCAATGGTGTACAATGGCTAGACTAAAAATTAAAAAAATAAAGCACGATAGGAAGCATGGAGAAAGAATTATACCGGTGTGCCAATGGGTACACCATTCCTGGTCGCTGCAATGAAGAGAAAATTGATGATTCATAATGTTAAAATCCAATATATTAATCACAGAAGATTTTAATTGAGTGTTTCCATATGAACTTACAAGAAAGTTTGGCTAGCATATCAGTGAAATAGGTCTTGTTAGTGGTGGTTGGTGGAGCATATTCCACGAAATTTGAGGTGTAATAATTTATACCAAGAAAATCATATGAACCTTTGAGACTTTCAGATTGAGCTTTGGTGAATGTGGGGAGTCTAGAACCAACTAAAGATCTCATACTCTCAGGATAGTCACCAAATGTAATGGGATTAGCAAACCTGAAAAAATAAATATATAATTAAGTTCAACCATCAATTGCTTATGAATTAAAATTTATTGGATAATCCAATAGATCAAAGTTGTATCTTTAATTAATAGGAGAAATACATACCAGCCAAACATAAAGTCCAGAGCTCGCCTTGCTGCCTTGCGATCAGCATCACTATTAGATTTTGGTTCAAAGAAGAAAGTCACTATGGTGACTCCAATTTGTCCTTTCTGATGAGCCTATATATATATATATGGTACATTTAATATACAACAAATAAAGCAAATATTTTACAAAACTTGTGTGATGTTAAAATAATAATGTTTAGTAATGAATAAGAAATTTAATTGGTTAATTAGTATATGCATGACCTGGTATTTGTTCTTGTAGCAATTGACTGCTGCTCCATGAGCAAGTATTAAGTGGTGGTTAACAATGTAGGGCTCGGTGGAAGAATCACCAGCAGGGCATTTTCCAACGTAGTTAGAACATCTACCTGGTGCAAAATTTCCACCACTGTAGCCATTCACGCTGTAGCCATATGGTTCATTTAGGGTTACCCAGTGCTTCACCCGATCACCAAATGTCTTGAAGCAAAAGTCAGCATAGTTACGGAAGTCCTCCCTATTTTTATTTTTCCATAAACAATTACTATATTTTCTTTTTCATTATTTAAAAATACTATAGTGAATCATATATAATTGAGTATTTATTTACACTATTTCAGGTTTGAGAAATCCCCCATATTCATCTTCAAGAGCTTGTGGGAGGTCCCAATGAAACAGCGTGACAAATGGCTTTAAGCCTGCCCCAAATAAAATCCAAAACAAAGTTATCAACGAAAAGGTTGAAAATAAATGAATGCATGGGTAAATATCAATTCATGTTTACCATTTGCTATAATCTCATTAATGAGATCGTTGTAGAACTTGACCCCCAAGGTGTTAACTGCTCCCTTGCCCTCTGCACCAAATAATTGAATGCTTAAATATCGTTTTTAACATGACTTAATATTTGCTTTGGGTAATTAAACATAGAATTATCTTACTGGGGAATATTCTGGACCATGAGATGGAAAATCTGTATGAATCCAACCCAACTTCTTTCACCATCTTTATGTCGCTCTGTGAAATTGTACGGGCATGCAGTTTAATTCTCTAATTCGACATATATAGAGGACTAATAATTAATTAATCTTGCCAGTAAGTTTACCTTGTACCGGTGATAAAAATCAATTGCTAGACTTCCATCACTATGATCCCAAATCTTCCCTGCTCAATACAGATGAAAAACCTTGTTAGAAGGGTATGGTAGCTATCCAGTGACATTTTTCATGGATGAGATCCTACCCACTAAAAAAATATTATTATAATATATTTTTAGTATAAAGTAGAGTTAAAAAAATATAAGTTGAAAACCATCACACTTGGCAACAACAATATAACACTTAGCCATAGTATATTTTTTAATTCAGACAGTGCTTTGGCACCATTCAATCCATTTCTTGGAACAAAAAATAAAAAAGAAGGTAGATTTAGGCTAGTATAGTGTCCAATTATTGATTAAGTAATGATGTATTAGATTAAAATTGGATTACGTCAGACTGACAGTAGATACTAGAATAAAATATAAAAAAAATTCAAGTACTAAAAAAAAGAGTTAAATTTAGATAGTAAAAACAAAATTAAATATATTAGGGATAACAAGAATTTTGGACAAAAAAACCAACCAACTCTTTTGTTTAGTCATAGGGTTAACCTGGTTGCTGTTTAGTATAGGTGTCCCATATACTTGGTCCTCTGCCATCTATAGCTGCTGCTCCTTCTATCTGAGAATTAACAAAAGGAAATCACGATTGCTTCTTACAGATCAGTGAGTTAAGAGAAGAGATCTCCACAGTTTGTAAAAAAATTAATTTATAAGTTAAACCCTTGATATGTACTAACCAAAGAAACCACAAAAAAATTAATATACAATTTGATTGATCATTAGAAGTACAACTAACCATAACTTTAGAATTACACCTTTGAAACTTGAAAGATGAAGTTATTACAAGTTGACCAAGTTGAAACTTTCATACCAAACTTTATAATGATCATTTTAAGGGACCAAAACAACAAACTTTGTCACACACCGAAATGTATATTATATTTATTAACAGAATGCATTGTTGTGTGGTGACTAGAACCTGGTAAGCTGCAGAGCCTATTCCAAATAGAAAACCAGAAGGAAAAACACTCCTATTGAAGGGTGCAGCATAATGGCTTGGCTTCACGTTTGCTGGTGCACTTTCAATGCTACCAGCCAAAAGGGTCACAAGAATTATAAGGCAGAGGAAGGAGGGACTTATTGCTTTCATTGCTGCTTTTGGTATCCAAAAATCTCAGGCCAATGCGATCTATTTATACACCAAAGAGGAGTACTACTGCCACACCCAATTTCCCTATCCTGCATTTCACACGTTCTATTTTTGTGATATCTTTACTAATAACCTATATTCATCTTTATTAATGATAAAGTAAATATCCATTTTTGGTGTACAGAATTTTTAAACAATTTATTATTACGTCAGTTTTTGAACTTTCATTATTTTCTTTTAATAACTATCCCTCAGTTCTGTGAGTTTTCTTTTCTTCTTTTCTTCTAGTCTTATATATTTAATTTTTATCTTTTAAACCTTTTCTTTTCTTTTATTCTATTATTTATTTTTATTTAAAATATATAAAGAGACCACAAAGTACCTTCTTTTCCTTAATATAAATTAAGGGATATCTAATATTGAACAGATAGAGAACAACATGACTCTCTTGGGAATTCAACTTAATTCGTCTAAGCACAATAAATGTTACCAAATATTAATGCTTCGAGGTTCCAAAAGCAATTGGAGTGGCGAGATAAAGTGCTTAAGATAAGAAAAGGAGAAGACATGAGAGTTAAAAATAAAAGCATCTCTAAAATAGATAGTCAATTACCTAGAATCCTTATTGAGATCATGTATCATTCCTTTTGGTTTCATGTTTTTTTTGGCATAGATTTGCTTGCTTGGAAGAGGATTAGTATAATTTTGTACTCCCAATGTATGAGAGTTAGTTTATGTTCATGGAAGGCACAGAAGTATCAAAAAAATTTGTTTAAGTTTTATTCAAGTTATGCATCATTAAGTTTTAATTTCTACATAGTTATATATGATATTCTTATATTTTAACTTTTCAAAATTTAGTAATATAAGCCGATAAAATGTAATATTTTTCAGGGTGTTACAATTAATGATTTACTAAAAAATATGTTAATATCTAAATTATTATCGTAAAATCAATTTTTTTATTATAATAAGTTTCATTGAAATTTACTTTTTATGGTTTTCTTTTTCCTGACTTAAATAATGTATTGAATGTTTTATTTCACAAACATAAAAAGTATAAAAAAAAAAATAACACGGGGTGAATGATAAGTTGTTATTCTGGCTTTTTTCTAATTTTAATAATTGACTCCTGTATATAATCAATACATATCTTATCATCTTTGTCTCAGTCTTCTAAAACAGCAACAACATGGGTCCTACACTCTTGCACTCCGTTTCAAATCACAACAATTATATGTAAGATTTTTTGAATAATCAATACATATCAACGGAAAAAAGTATAAAAAAAAATAACACTGCGGGGGGGGTTGAATGATAAGTTGTTGAAATTGGAAGCAGATCCTTCTTCTTTAAATGGTCAATCACATAATGTTGAAAAACCTCATGAAGAAATTGACATTTTAAAGAAGCATATGTTCAAATTTGTTGGAGGATATGAGAACTTAGATAAACTTCTAAGATATCATATAAATCCTAATGACAATGATGAGTGTGTAGATGTTTGTTAATTTTGAGGAAAACTTGGACATGTAAGTCTAAATGCACACACTTACCTAAAAGAGGATTGTCCAATACCTCTTGCTCTAACAAATGTGGAAAAGGTCACATTGTTCCTGTTGCAGACATGTTTGACAACATGAAGGATACTTCAATCATGGTATCTAGAGAGTGTTTTCTCAAGATCGACACATGGCATGAAGATCTATGTTGTTATTAACAAAGAATTTTATGTCTATATTATGTTTATAGCACTTTTCTTGGGATAAAGTAAATCAATTTAATTTTGACATATTGATGTAATATTTTTAAAACGATAATCTATTTATTGTGGATAGAAAAATCATGATTAATTTTATATCTATATTATGGTTTTTAAAATGATAATTTATTTATCGTGGATGGAGGAGAATTTTACCAAAGATAATAAGTCAAGTTTTTTTAATGAAAATTAATTGTTAATAAAGTTCGAAAATACTCATACTAATAAGATGATAATAAAAAATATTAAATTTAATTTTTAAAATAATTTTTATAAAATTAACAATTTTAAGGAAGAGTTTATTTCACAGAAAATGTTTTTAGTTCCCAAGAATATTATTTTTGGGAATAAAATATGAAAATATCATTATACAAATGTGTTTGATTAACTATTAAAAATGGCCAAAAATATTTTTCATACGCCTAAAAATAATTAAGATATGTGTTTGTTTGACATTTTTTCTAGGAATATATATAATAGTTACTAAAATATCTTTATAGCACACTTGGTATATATAGAAACTTTCCTAAATTGCACTTGACAGATGTAATAAGGGAAAAAACAATTATAAGAAACTGGATTTGCTTTTCTCAAAATAGACATGATTATCCATTCCACAACATAGACAAGTTAACGTGGCTGTAAGCTTTTCCTATTATAATTGAGCGAGGGAAAAGACTTGTCAGACCCGCTCATGCAGTAATCAATGCCAAAAGACAATGATCCAAATTTCATTATTGACAAGATTTTCCAATTGTACAGTTATCATACCTTTTTATTTGTTTTGTGCAAAGATGTTGAATGTTGATGCCCCACATTAATTCCTGGTTTGGATTCTTAACACTGCATACATCAAGTCAGATGGGTCATCAACAAAATTAAGATTTACATGAAACTTCCTTCAAATTAATATATAAACACAATCAAATAATTTTTATGTAAATTAAAAGCTATTTATTTTCAATTGATGAAAAGATAATTTTAGAATAATTTCATTAAATAGGCTGTAATTAATCTACTATCTAATATATATATATATATATAGACATAAAGTAGATTTTGTAATATGAGATGATGTTACCTCACAGTCTTATATTTATTTCCTTCATAATAACATTTCTTTTACGGTTAAAACATTTTTATTTGACATTTAAAGCTTAAAAATATAAATTAAATAAAAAGAAGTTGTATTGTAATTAAACAATTTCAATCTTTTTTTAATCCCAAATGAAGTATGAAAATCACACAAAAATATTTAAAAAATAAATAAATTAACTATTTTTAAAAAAAGAGTAAAAAATGAACATCCAAATTAACATCACCTGAGTGAAAACATCTAACCTAGGACAACACTTTCAATAATAATATTTTTGGAACATGTGTATATAAAAATATATTGGCATATTTACTAATATATATTGATTAAAATTGAAACTAAATAATTAATAATATATTAAAATTTTAAATATTAGAAAAACTAATCTTATAAGATATAAAATATGAATTTAATGCCCGTGCAAAGCACCGAGCACTAGGCTAGTTTTTTTTATATATATTTAAGTCGAAGATGGATCAAATTATACCGATGTAACTTAAATATTTATTACACCATTTAATAAATTTTATATAAAATGAGATTTTATTGATCTAACCATTGAATTATATCTATATATTATCAAGATAGTATGTGTCAAATTTTATCAAAATTGAATAACAATAAGAATGTAATCAAATTATTCATATTTTAGTATATTTTGAAAAGTTTATTTTATGTTGATTATAATTTTTATGAATGAGGTAGTAAATAATTTTGGATGAATATGAAATATTGTATATATGATTTGTGTGAAAGGAACTTTCAATCTAACGGTCGATTTAAAGAAAACATTATCTAATTGAAGGTTATTGAATAATGTAATTGTTGGTCAAAGTTACACCAATGTAATTTAACCTATCCACGTTTAAGTCAACCAAACCTTTTTTCTCCTTGTAATAAAGTCCTAAGGGAGTATATATATATATTTTTAATTTATCAGAAAAAATAATACTTAACTATATGTTATGTAATACTTAATTAGACAACATGTAATCCTGACTCATAATAATTCATTGCCTTAGAGTTTTCTAATTATGATAAGATTCAGACATATCTTATCTCCTTAATGTAGGGAGATAAAATATATTTCGGTAAATGAGTTGCTTAAAGTTAAGTAATATTTCTTAACAAATTTTTCATTGGAGTTAATAATTTGATAGTGTGTTACTTAAGTGAGTTGTTTTATATAGACAACTGTTGCTTAATTGATTACTACAGAAAAAAAAAACAATTTTTTTAATCCAAAATTTAATATGACTCACGTTAAGTATTCACTCTAGCAACTTTAGCATTTAATTTAAATTTTGTATAAAGTTCTTAAATCTATGTGATATTATAGGGTTCACAAATTTAAAAGATAAGCAATCTATTTAAACAATTATACATTATAGATGATATAAGATGTGATTAGATATAACGTTATGATATGATTAGATATAATTGATATGTAGTTATGATTAGATTCCTTATGATTATAGATAAAATAAAATAGAATTGAATCTTAGCCATTAGGGTTGGGTTGGGTCGTCCTTCATGGATTGGGTCTAAGATCGATCGACCACTAGTTTGTTTGACAAGATCTCCTTCTTTAATAGCAGTGTATTACTATCAAAGACAATAATTTTGACATTCTCATTCTCAAGATTCAATGCTATTCCTTTCACACCACTGACAAATTCAACCATTTCCCTAGCTTGAATCTCCCTTCAAGTATTTAACGCAATTACATACTCTCACAACAGTTGATCCACACACTTAGTGGTCTATTAGAATATTTAATACTTATAATGTGTGTAAAATATTTTATGTATGATAAACTTAAATGAATTCCAAAGTAACCAAACCTCAAATAAAATAAAATAAGATCAAACAAAGGCTCATCATTGTACTGGGTTCAGTCTCCTTAAGCATGGTCTTATGTTGTGGATGAAAAAATATGGTTAAAAGAAGAGACCTTATTAAAGATGACTAGTCACCTAGAGATGGTCAAGGTGGTCAACTCTAGGTGTCTAAGTCAAAATTAAGGTGTGGTCCAAGGAGATAGAAATGATAATGAGATGGGATAATAATTATGAGATAAAGTGCTTAAGAAAAGAAAAGGAGAAGACACGAGAGTTAAAAAAAGGATCTCTAAAATAAAGAGTTAATTACTTATAATCATTAGAGCACTTACTGAGACATCATGCATGATTCCTCTTGGTTTCGTTTTATTTTTCCAAGATAAGCCGGGGGAAGCCTCATAGAAAGAGCTTGAGCATGGATTTACTTGCTTGGAAGAGGATTGATATAATTTTGTAACTCCCAATGTATGAGAGTTAATTTAGGTTCATGGAAGGAACATAAGTGTCAAAAAGAATTGTTAAAGTTTTATTCATGTTATTTATCATTAAGTTTTAATTTCTACATAGTTATCTTTGATATTGTTATATTTTAAGTTTTCAAAATTTAGTATAATATGAGCCGACAAAATATAATATCTTTTTGGGTGTTACAATGAATGATTTACTCAAAAATATATTATCTAAATTATAGTGGTGAAATCATATTTTTTTACTATAATAATTTTCATTGAAATTTACTTTTTATGGTTTTCTATTTCTTAACTTAAATAAATTATTGAATGTTTCATTTTACAAACTTAAAAAGTATAAAAAAACTACAGGGGTGAATATTTTTCATGAAAATATGATGAGAAAATTATACTTTTGACTTATCATGTTAGATTTATAAACTATAACACACGGATGAACTTTTTTTTTATATATAAAAATAAGTAGGAAGATTTACATTGAATTCACAAGGATAAATTTTTTTACTAAATATTTTTGTCCAATTAAAAATAAAATTTCCTTTTGCATAATTAGTTTATATTTAGTTACATAACAATCAAATTAAATCACCAAAATTACTATTATAGCCTTGAAAGGACAAGAAAATAGACTTTGCTGGGAGAATGAGACACATAAAAAGCAAGCTGAGAGCTTGAATGATAAGTTGTTGAAATTGGAAGCACATAATGTTGAAAAACTTCATAAAGAAATTGATATTTTAAAGAGGAATCTATTCAAATTTGTTGGAGGATATGAGAACTTGGATAAACTTCTAAGATATCACATAAGTCCTAATGACAAATCTGGTCATACATGCAAAGGAAAGAAATTTGTCATACATGCAAAGGAAAAAAATCTGTTTATGATGAGTGTGTAGATGTTTGTTACTTCTGTGGAAAACTTGGACATGTAAGTCTAAATGCACACACTTGCCTAAAAGAGGAGCGTCTAGTACCTCTTGCTCTAACAAAAGTAGAACTAAGTCCATTTAGATACCTAAGAGTCACATTGTTGGAGACATGTTTGCCAACACCAAGGATAGTTCAATCATGGTACCTAGACAATGCAATGTTTGCTCAAGACACATGCCATGAGAAAGGTCTATGTTCTTATTAAATAGATTCTAAAAATAATTTTGTATCTATATTATGTTTATAGTATTTTTCTTGAGATAAAGTAAATGAATTTTATTTTGACATATTATGAACCTAATATTTTCAAAATGATAATCCATTAATTGCGCATGAAAAAAATGTGGTTGAGAGGTGAACTCCACCAAAGGTGATTAGCCAAATTTTGTGATGGAGATTAGTCTTCTGTAAAATCAATGGATATTCTGTACTAATAATATGATAACCAAAAATGTTAGATATAATTTTCAAGATAATTATTATATAATTAATAATCAAAGGAGTATGCACAACCAAAAGATTTTGCTTCATTAATTTTAGTAGAGTATGGCAATAATGTTTTTTTTAACATATATAAAAAATTATGTGCTACATCATGAATGGTGTGTTGGAATTTTCTATTCCAATAATTAATATGGGCTAATATTATAAAACACTTATATTAGTTATTTATCATTAGTGAGTTTTATTTTATGTGATCAAATTAGGTAAGCCCGTTAGACAACCAAATTAGATGATATGAAATTAAATGAGCAGATGTCAATGTTGACCCATTAGGGAATAATGAAAACTCTATTAAGTTAATACGCTATAAGAAGACTATGGTTCCCAATATACCGAGCTGCCACATATAGTTTCTCTTCTCCCCATATGAAGAGTTACGAATGTCTTGTTAAGGAATAAAGAGATTCTGGTTGAGGAAGAATCATGAAGCCACTGATTACGATGTTAGCCGGTTATGCGTTCTGTAACAAATTCTAAGAAGACTACATAGATCAGAAATCACATATGGATTCAGTTTCCATTGTGTTTGTTTGATTAATCATTATGGATTCAGGTATTCCTAAAACTCTTCCTGATAATCTAACGTAATGTGTTTTTGGTGGTTAATGGTATTTTATAAGGATCCCTTAAAATTCCAACAAGTGATATCACAGCCGCCATTACTGTTAGACTATTGGGATTTAAAGTTATTTGATTCCAATTATACCTAGATTTCTTTGGTTATATGAACCCAATTTTTTTTGGAACAACACATATTAATTGTTGGTAAATTTGATATTTGATTTAAATTCAGGTGTATTTTATTTTTGGGCATCATTATTTGGTTTTGTGAACGACTTCTCTTCATGGCTACTGTTCATAATATATATAAGGAAGTTTTTTGGGTGTGCAGTTTTTTGTTTTATTTTATTTATTTGTTTGGTTAAAAAAGGGAAAAAGTTATATAGGAGAGTACATAATGAAAATTTCTAACTTGGCATCAAAACTGTCTTAAGCGAGAGCTTGGTGAAGATCTGTTCGTGCATTTAGTTTTGATCTCACTTCCTGGATATTTTTGGCAATTCAAAGTGAACTATAACACTCAAAAGGACAAATGGTCCATTAATGAAATTATATCTCATTGTGTGCAAGAGGAAGAGAGGTCGTAGAAAGACATATCTGAAAATGCTCATTTAAGCTTGACCTCTCAAAATAAAATAAAATAAGGGAAAACTAAGGATGCTCTCAGCAAAAGAAACAAAAGAAAGAATGTCCAAGTTACGTGTAAAGAAAGGTAAATATTTAGTTTTGTTTGTTTTGAAGTTAATTTAGCAATAACAGATCCTTCCCGTTTATTTGCATATCTAGTGATTTTTTTAATTAAATTGATTGACATGATATATTGTCAAAGTAATCCCTATTGTGAAAATTGATTTGATTAAAATTACATAGATTTTTGTATAAAATTATTTATGCGAATTGTGTTCGGCCCAACGGAAGACGTAATTTGGTTAAATAATATTTTATACATGTGATGATAAATGTGTAACAATTATAAAGGTATTTTCATGGGAATAATAGTCAATCCAACGAAAGGCTATTATATGATAGAATTTATTGTTAATATTTGATCATTGCGTTAAGAGTACCCATTACAAATTAATTTCTCTATGAATTAATATTGTGTTGGATATCTTGTAATGAGTTTGTTCCACAAAATATGTGCATGTTCTGTTATATATATTTTTATATAATTAAATTATATGTGAAAGTTGTGTAATTTTAATATCTCTCATTTATTATATTAAATTGTCTTGTATATTTTGGTTAAATTGATTGAAACAACATGTTGACAAAGTAATCTTTGTTGCATAAGTTGATTTGATTGAATTTACATGGATGTTGCATGAAATTATTCATGCAAATTGTGCTCAGCTCAAAGGAAGAAATAATTTTGCAGAATAATTACATGCTTACAATGGTAAACATGTGGTGATTATAAATAGTGTGATTTTCCTTGTGAATAATGAAATGTTCAAAGACAATCATTATTTGACTAGAGTAATCATCATATAAGTTTTCCATGTGAACAATGAAGTGTCTAAAGACAACCTTTATTTTATAGGACTTATCACCAATGTTTGATCAATGTGTTGAGAGTATCACTTGGAGTTAGTATTTTTCAATCCAAATATTGAGGATTAATGATGTGTTAGGTATCTTGTTTGGGTCTTGAAATTTACCATAAATATTATTTTTGCATTGTATGCTTATTTTCTCTTCTTTAATTGTTGTTGTTGTTACTAGTATGGTTTAAATTACTCATTTTATTTAAATCCCAAATATGCATGTATAAAATAATTTTTTGTGGGAGTCCTAATGTGATATATGAGTAATCTTGGTATGCAACACTAAAATGTAGTAAAGCGCATTATGCATTAATTGAAGAGAACAAGAAACTAAATATTTTCATATTGAAAGTCTCGAAGTTTAGAGATCATTGGGTATTCTGACTTGATTTTTTGAGAATGTTTTAATAGCAATCACTCCATATAAGGATCCACATTTAAATGTGTTGGTGGAGTTAATATTTTGCTATGAGACATCATACAAAATTTATGATTCTTAAATTATTGTAACTAACTTGCTTGTTGTCGCTAACATTAAGCGGTCACCGGGTGTTTATTGGGACAATATCTTGGTAGTATTATTAAGGATTCAACCAAGTAAAAATTATGTTGACATAAAAAATTTGGTTGTTAAATAAAGAATCCAAAAAATACAATACAAATTTATATAAAATATATAGAGACTCATTCAATGTTAGCTGATCCACTTACTAAAGGTATGACACTTAAAGTTTTTCATGAGCACACTGCTCATTGTAATTCCTTATAGTACCTTAGTTTAGTGGGAGTCTTACTTATGTTCTATATCTTATGGTTTACAAATATTTTATTGTTTGGATTTTTTGTAGAAATAAAGTTAAAGTTTATCATTTCATTATCAGCTTGTTTTGTTTGCAATATTTATGTTGTGTTTGAATAGATCTCTATAAAGAATAAAATTTGGATCAGTAGAAAATAGACATGACTAAGATCACATTACATGTAATTTCCATGTTGCTTATCCATATTAACCTATGTAATTAAGTGTATTCATGTGGTGGTCATTAAGGTCTAGTTACATTTGTTGTAGTGACGAAAGATGCAATAATTCCATTATTAATACATAAGATGCACCAGGTTGTTAAGGTGAAAGTCTAAAGGTAAATAGCATACAAATGCACGCTTAAGGGTTTTTTACATAATTGTTACAATATGTAGCCCAAGTGGGAGACTGTTGAAATTTTCTATTCCAATAATTAATAATTAATGTGTGTTAATATTATAAAACAATTATATTAGTTATTTATCATTAGTGAGGTTTATTTTATGTAATCAAATTAAATGAACCCGTTAGACAATCAGATAAGATGATATGAACTAAAATGAGCATATGTAGTGTTAACCCATTAAGGGATATTGGAAACTCTATTAGATTAATATGTTATAAGAAAACTATGATCTCCAATATATCAAGCTGTCACATACAACCCAAACATAAAGTCCAGAGCTCGCCTTGCTGCCTTGCGATTGGCATCACTATTAGATTTTGGTTCAAAGTAGAATGTCACTAAGGTGACTCCAATTTGTCCTTTCTGATTACCCTATGGTACCAAAATAAATTTTGTTTAATATTAGTGACATGGATTATATATAATATTTGATAAAATAATATGAAAAAATATTAATGACATTTATTTATATTTGGGAATATTTTTTAAATGCGTCAAAAAGTTTTAGAAATATTTTTATTAAGTGCTAGGTCAAAAAATACTACGTGTATGATTGTATGACTTTTATTACATATAGGTATAAACCAATATCGGGCAAGATATACGTGATTATTTGTTTTTATAAAAGCATAAAACATAATTTACAACATATAAGAATATTAAAAGCTTTAATATAATAAAAATTATCTCACCATAAAAACTGTAATACTTAAATTTTTAAGCATAATTGTAATATTACACTTTTATCAATTTCAATGTCATCATTTTTTATTATTATTAGAAAAAAATATCACCTCTAAATATAATTTCAAGAACAACAACCCCTTTAAATAGATCTTGTCCATCTCTACCAATATCTTACATGTTTTGCTGTTACTTTAATTAGAGAAGAAGAAGATTGGTATATAAATCCTAAACATTGAACATTTTTTTGAATTGAGTCTGTTTCAGCTATTGGATACTAAATAGTTTTCATATTAACCCAAAATAAGTATCTATTTGTTTTTTAAAAAATGATTTTGGAGTGTATCTAATACTTACTCATAGGTACTTAACGGTGTATCAAATAAGAGTTCTGTCTATATCTATATATATGTTAATAATTTACATACTGTGAGACTTAATACAAAATTTGAAAATATTTTAAGAATCAAAATATTAGTACGTGGTTATGTTTAAGAATCAAAATATCATTAAGGGATTAAGGGATTAAGGGATTAAGTGATTAAATTCATAAATTAAATTAATAAATTAATTTTTAAACACATGATATTATATGTATAACATGCATGTGATAATTATATAGATAACACATATTATAATAATCAACTATCATATCATCATCATAAGTGTCATCTAGGCTTGGTTAATAGTACAGGATAAATATGTTACACTTTTGTGTATTTTGAAATTTAATTTAATTTTATTATTTTTTTCAAAAATAAATATGTTAACATCACATACTTTTTTGGATCAAAATAAATAATATGCCACCAACTTGATTATTCTGACTTTTTATTTTTTATTTTTAATGATTGACTCATGTATATAATCATACATATTTTGGTCTTAAGTCTTTTAAAACAGCATGGTCCTATACCCTCCCGCCCCGGTTCAAATCTCCACTCGCACTACATAGATCAATTATTTATCTTTCTTTTCTTTTCAATTTTTGAAAAAGACACTTTCAATGCTACCAAATTTTTTATTTGAAAAAGACACTTTCAATGCTACCAAAAGAAAAGAAAAGAAAAATAACTTCACGAAGGTTTCATCTGCATTCCACGGTGAACGGATGAACACCTTATCCATGGTTTCGTCGCTAGGAAAAGAAGAGAAATTGAGGGGAAAAAATTACTATTTAATATGGATCTCACACTTGTTTTTTCTATTTTAATTAATACAAATACTTCTTCTCAATTTTATATCATTCTCCTCTCTTACACTCAATCAAACCATACCTTAATCAAATCATTCATTCTTTTTCGCCAGACTCGGGGTTGTGATATTTTATAGTATCAACTTTCTCCAAAATAATAATAATTATAACTTAATAAATAAATTATACTACATGAAATATAAAGATGTGAAATTATTAATCAAACTCATTTAATTAATTGGGTATTGTTTTGTGTCCTAAGAACTTTCGTTAAGGAATTAAAAGGAAAACATATTTAATATAAAAATATAGGAGAACGTAAAAAATATAAATTTTGTGCATTTCAATAAAAAGTCTTTCTATTTTAAGTTTTTTAAAAGTGTTTTAGAATACTTTTTAGCATTTTCCTGGTTAATTTTGTAGAAGTGTTGTTTTTGATAAATTTTTGGATCATTGTGAAACATTGCAGAGTTTCAATAAGCTTTACTTATGACATTTATTGATGACCAATATCTTTGTTGGATTGAAGAGATTTAGTGTTGAATTATTGAGATTCTTAAATTGAAAAGGCTAAAAGGAAGTAATGCTTAAGAATTCAAAAAGAGGTCATGTATGGGAGATACTTTAAGATAATCTCTAATAGAGATCTGGGATTTTTTCTTCTTCTGATTAAGCACCAATTCAAAATATGTATCTTTGAAACTCTAGCATCTTTTCCCGTTTAACATGTGAGCAAAATTGGCTTTTCTCGGAATACACTCCATGCATTATTTCGTTTGTCTGTATCCATTTTGAAAAATAGTAGGTACAATTATTAGTTTATCTTATCATTTCATATGCATTTCTTTAGTTGTTCTTCTTCTTACTTTTCATTTAGTTAATTATTCCAATCGCCATTTAGTCAGAAGGGGTTTAATTAATTTTCCTTCTCACAGTAGGTGACCAAGATGCCTTTTCTTTCTACTTTCTACCCATGTCCATTTCATTTATGTTTACTTTTTTGTTTGAGTTTTAGGCTATTACAAGTGCAATTATTCGCTTTCAAAATTGTAAGGAAAAAATATAAATATTGAATAAATGATTTATCACTTTTTGTTAATCGCCTAATTTGTTTATTCACTTTGTTGTAGACCGCCCTAGTGTGTTATCTCTTTTACCGCTCACTCAAGAAAAAAAAAACAGCAAAAAAATCTCTTTTACTGTCAAATCTCATTATTATAAAGTTATTTCTAATTTTTACATTATTCAATTCTAATTTAATTCCTATCTTATTTGAATTATAATTTAAAAAGAATTGTTAATATTCAACCTAGTTAGTGTGCATTAGGCCATATATATCAGCAAACTCCACCAAAAATTTAAGACAAAAATTCAAGTGCTCTCTATTTTGATCAATAATAAAAAATAGCAGAGTCTCATAAGTGTAGCATTTTATAGTTGGAAGCAATCATGCATCCTCAGCAACATATCCTGCTACTTCGTGATATCTGCAATACTTGGCTTTTTCCTTTCAATGGTTTGATAACATCCAAGTCTTCTTCCGTTTGTTCCACATTTAAGATTTCATTTGGGATCCGTCCCCGTTAAGTACTCAGAGGAGTATATTCTCCGTATCTTTGCCTTGCTCTATATCCTCTCCATCCGACTTTGGAGGCTTGTCCATCTTTGCTCCTATAGTATTTTTCTGAGAATATATTTATTTAATTAGTTTAATATTATGTATGATATCCATATTAATTGCTATGATTATTATTATAGTATCTTTGCTGCATGTTGGGTTGCTTTCATCCGGATCATATATATATATATATATATATATATATATATATATATATATATATATTATTTCATTTATTTAGTCTCAATAGTTTCCAGACTTATCCTTGTTGGTCTCTATAATTAATAAATAAATTTTTTATTCCTTGAAATTTACATTTTAATTCTCAATAATTTAAAAAAATTAATGGTAAAAACCTTTTGGGAATTAAAATGTAAATTTTAGAGCCTAAGAATTTCACTTATTAAACTTAGGAACTAAAAAATTCACTTAGAGACCAAGAGATAAGTTGAGAAACTATAAGGACTAAATGAGTAATTAAGTCTATATTAAAATATGAAGCATTTAATTATGTTTTTATTGTTGTTCAATTTTAAAAAAATTGTCACATAACTATCTTGGTAATATATAGATATAATTCAATGACTAGATCAATAAAATTCATTCTATATCAATTTATTACATAGTGTAATAATTACATATGTTACATGGATGTAATTTGATCCTCTTCGACTTAAATATATATAAATAAAAATAAATTAGTGTTGTGTGTTTTACACGGACATTAAATTCATATTTTTTAATTTATAAGAGTAGTTTTCTTAGTATTTTAAAATTTTCATATACTATTAATTATTTAATTTAAATTTTAATAAATATATGTTAGTAAATATGTCAATATATTTTTATATACACACATGTTCCAAAAATGTTATTGTTGAAAGTATTGTCCTAAGTAAGACCTCCTTCATTTTGATGATGTCTTGCATGCTCATTTTTTATTTTCTTTTAAAAAAGTTAATTTAGTTAATTTTTTTGTGTGATTTGCGTACTTGCTTTGGGATAAAAGAAATAGTGAAATTATTTAATTACAATATAATTTATTTTGTAAAGCTTTAAATGTCATATAAATATGTTATTAAAAAGACGTCATGTAGTTTGGGCAGGAATTGAAATAAAAATTAAATTATATTAATGTTAATTATTTAAATTAATACTTGAAAATTTGATTAATTTCAAATTAAATTATTTTTAAAAATATATTAAGTCATTTACCTACATAAATTTTATTTTTAGTTTTACTATGTTTAATTATATTTTAAATTAAATTTGTTTAAAAAGTAACTTGTTCATTAAATATTTTTCATGAATAAATATCATAAGAAATGAAATTTTATTAAAATAAAGAAATAAGTATTTTTTCATAATTAATTTTTAGTCAAATATTCTCGAACGGATATGTTTCATCAATAATAAAATATTGTCTGATTTTTATTTGCAAGGTCTAAATTTTACCATGATAAAAAATATTATTAAATAATTTATTAAATATTTTTCGTGAATAAATGTCAGAAGAAATGAAACTTTTTAAGATAGATAAATATTTTTCTATAATTATATTTGAACCAAATATTCATGGACCGGAGAGATATATTTTAATCAATAGTAAAATCGTATACATTTTAATTTGCAGGTCTAAATTTTAGTATAATATGCAAAAAACTATTATTAAATTATTTTGCATAATTATTTTATAATAATCATTGTAAAGGATACAATCATTTATCATATCATTGTTGAACTAAAAAATACATCAAATAAAACTTATATAAGAAAATAAAATTCATAAAATAGTTAGTGCAAAAGCTAAATTGCAAAGTATTTTTTTATTAATTTCTATTAATTCGGCCGAAACAAATGTATTATAATTAAGGAAATTATTTTAAAAATAACTATTATTAATCATTAGAAAACAAAAATGATACTAATTACATTTATTATTTTGAAGGAAATAAATATTGGACATGTAATATCATCTCATATTACAAAATCTTCTTTACACACACATATATATATATATATATATATATATATATATATATATATATATATATATATATATATATATATATATATATATATATATATATATATATATTAGATAGTAGATTAATTACAGCATATTTAATGAAATTATTCTAAAATTATCTTTTAATTAATTGAAATTAACTAGCTTTTAATTTACATAAAAATTATTTGATTGTGTTTGTATTTTAATTTGAAGGAAGTTTCATGTAAATCTTAATTTTGTTGATGACCCATCTGACTTGATGTATGCAGTGTTAAGAATCCAAACCAGGAATTAATGTGGGGCATCAACATTCAACATCTTTGCACAAAACAAATAAAAAGGTATGATAACTGTACAATTGGAAAATCTTGTCAATAATGAAATTTGGATCATTGTCTTTTGGCATTGATTACTGCATGAGCGGGTCTGACAAGTCTTTTCCCTCGCTCAATTATAATAGGAAAAGCTTACAGCCACGTTAACTTGTCTATGTTGTGGAATGGATAATCATGTCTATTTTGAGAAAAGCAAATCCAGTTTCTTATAATTGTTTTTTCCCTTATTACATCTGTCAAGTGCAATTTAGGAAAGTTTCTATATATACCAAGTGTGCTATAAAGATATTTTAGTAACTATTATATATATATTCCTAGAAAAAATGTCAAACAAACACATATTTTAATTATTTTTAGGCGTATGAAAAATATTTTTGGCTATTTTTAATAGTTAATCAAACACATTTGTATAATGATATTTTCATATCTTATTCCCAAAAATAATATTCTTGGGAACTAAAAACATTTTCTGTGAAACAAATTCTCCCTTAAAATTCTTAATTTTATAAAAATTATTTTAAAAATTAAATTTAATATTTTTTATTATCATGTTATTAGTACGAGTATTTTTGAACTTTATCAACAATTAATTTTCATAAAAAAACTTGACTGATTATCTTTGGTAGAATTTTCCTCCATCCACAATAAATAAATTATCATTTTGAAAACCATAATATAGATATAAAATTAATCATGATTTTTTTATCCACAATAAATAGATTATCATTTTGAAAATATTACATCAATATGTCAAAATTAAATTGATTTACTTTATCCCAAGAAAAGTGCTATAAACATAATATAGACATAAAATTCGTTGTAGAATCAATTTAATAACAACATAGATCTTCATGCCATGTGTCGATCTTGAGAAAACACTCTCTAGATACCATGATTGAAGTATCCTTCATGTTGTCAAACATGTCTGCAACAGGAACAATGTGACTCTTTCCACATTTGTTAGAGCAAGAGGTATTGGACAATCCTCTTTTAGGTAAGTGTGTGCATTTAGACTTACATGTCCAAGTTTTCCTCAAAATTAACAAACATCTACACACTCATCATTGTCATTAGGATTTATATGATATCTTAGAAGTTTATCTAAGTTCTCATATCCTCCAACAAATTTGAACATATGCTTCTTTAAAATGTCAATTTCTTCATGAAGTTTTTCAACATTATGTGATTGACCATTTAAAGAAGAAGGATCTGCTTCCAATTTCAACAACTTATCATTCAACCCCCCCCCCCGCAGTGTTATTTTTTTTATACTTTTTCCGTTGATATGTATTGATTATTCAAAAAATCTTACATATAATTGTTGTGATTTGAAACGGAGTGCAAGAGTGTAGGTAGGACCCATGTTGTTGCTGTTTTAGAAGACTGAGACAAAGATGATAAGATATGTATTGATTATATACAGGAGTCAATTATTAAAATTAGAAAAAAGCCAGAATAACAACTTATCATTCACCCCGTGTTATTTTTTTTTTATATACTTTTTATGTTTGTGAAATAAAACATTCAATACATTATTTAAGTCAGGAAAAAGAAAACCATAAAAAGTAAATTTCAATGAAACTTATTATAATAAAAAAAATTGATTTTATGATAATAATTTAGATATTAATATATTTTTGAATAAATCATTAATTGTAACACCCTAAAAAATATTACATTTTATCGGCTTATAATACTAAATTTTGAAAAGTTAAAATATAAGAATATCATACATAACTATGTAGAAATTAAAACTTAATGATGCATAACATGAATAAAACTTAAACAAATTTTTTTGATACTTCTGTGCCTTCCATGAACATAAACTAACTCTCATACATTGGGAGTACAAAATTATACTAATCCTCTTCCAAGCAAGCAAATCTATGCTAAAAAAAACATGAAACCAAAAGGAATGATATATACATGATCTCAATAAGGATTCTAGGTAATTGACTATCTATTTTAGAGATGCTTTTATTTTTAACTCTCATGTCTTCTCCTTTTCTTGTCTTAAGCACTTTATCTCGCCACTCCAATTGCTTTTGGAACCTCGAAGCATTAATATATGGTAACATTTATTGTGCTTAGACGAATTAAGCTTGAATTCCCAAGAGAGTCATGTTGTTCTCTATCTGAAGAAAAGAAGAAAATAATGAAAGTTCAAAAACTGACGTAATAATAAATTGTTTAAAAATTCTGTACACCAAAAATGGATATTTACTTTATCATTAATAAAGATGAATATAGGTTATTAGTAAAGATATCAGAAAAATAGAACGTGTGAAATGCAGGATAGGGAAATTAGGTGTGGCAGTAGTCCTCCTTGGTGTATAAATAGATCGCATTGGCCTGAGATTTTTGGATACCAAAAGCAGCAATGAAAGCAATAAGTCCCTCCTTCCTCTGCCTTATAACTCTTGTGGCCCTTTTGGCTGGTAGCATTGAAAGTGCACCAGCAAGCGTGAAGCCAAGCCATTATGCTGCACCATTCAATAGGAGTGTTTTTCCTTCTGGTTTTCTATTTGGAATAGGCTCTGCAGCTTACCAGGTTCTAGTCACCACACAACAATGCATTCTGTTAATAAATATAATATACATTTCGGTGTGTGACAAATTTTGTTGTTTTGGTCCCTTAAAATGATCATTATAAAGTTCGGTATGAAAGTTTCAACTTGCTAACAATTTGATCCTTTCTACTTGTCAACTTGTAATAACTTCATCTTTCAAGTTTCAAAGGTGTAATTCTAAAGTTATGGTTAGTTGTACTTCTAATGATCAATCAAATTGTATATTAATTCTAAAGTTATGGTTAGTTGTACTTCTAATGATCAATCAAATTATATATTAATTCTTTTGTGGTTTCTTTGGTTAGTACATATCAGGGGTTTAACTTATAAATTAATTTTCTTACAAACTGTTGAGATCTCTTCTCTTAACTTACTGATCTGTAAGAAGCAATTGTTAATTCTCAGATAGAAGGAGCAGCAGCAATAGACGGCAGAGGACCAAGTATATGAGACACCTACACTAAACAACAACCAGGTTAACTCTCTTGACTAAACAAAAGAGTTGGTTGGTTTTTTTGTCCAAAATTCTTGTTATCCCTAATATATTTAATACATCATTACTTAATCAATAATTGGACACTATATTAGCCTAAATCTACCTTCTTTTTTTTTTGTTACAAGAAATGGATTGAATGGTGCCAAAGCACTGTCTGAATTAAAAATATACTATGGCTAAGTGTTATATTGTTGTTGCCAACTGTGATGGTTTTCAACTTATATTTTTTTAACTCTACTTTATACTAAAAACATATTATAATAATATTTTTTTAGTGGGTAGGATCTCATCCATGAAAAATGTCACTGGATAGCTACCATACCCTTCTAACAAGGTTTTTCTTGTGTATTGAGCAGGGAAGATTTGGGATCATAGTGATGGAAGTCTAGCAATTGATTTTTATCACCGGTACAAGGTAAACTTACTGGCAAGATTAATTAATTATTAGTCCTCTATATATGTCGAATTAGAGAATTAAACTGCATGCCCATACAATTTCATAGAGCGACATAAAGATGGTGAAAGAAGTTGGGTTGGATTCATACAGATTTTCCATCTCATGGTCCAGAATATTCCCCAGTAAGATAATCCTATGTTTAATTGCCCAAAGTAAATATTAAGTCATGTTAAAAACGATATTTAAGCATTCAATTATTTGGTGCAGAGGGCAAGGGAGCAGTTAACACCTTGGGGGTCAAGTTCTACAACGATCTCATTAATGAGATTATAGCAAATGGTAAACATGAATTGATATTTGAGTTACCCATGCATTCATTTATTTTCAACCTTTTCGTTGATAACTTTGTTTTGGATTTTATTTGGGGCAGGCTTAAAACCATTTGTCACGCTGTTTCATTGGGACCTCCCACAAGCTCTTGAAGATGAATATGGGGGATTTCTCAAACCTGAAATAGTGTAAATAAATACTCAATTATATATGATTCACTATAGTATTTTTAAATAATGAAAAAGAAAATATAGTAAATGTTTATGGAAAAATAAAAATAGGGAGGACTTCCGTAACTATGCTGACTTTTGCTTCAAGACATTTGGTGATCGGGTGAAGCACTGGGTAACCCTAAATGAACCATATGGCTACAGCGTGAATGGCTACAGTGGTGGAAGTTTTGCACCAGGTAGATGTTCTAACTACGTTGGAAAATGCCCTACTGGTGATTCTTCCACCGAGCCCTACATTGTTAACCATCACTTAATACTTGCTCATGGAGCAGCAGTCAATTGCTACAAGAACAAATACCAGGTCATGCATATACTAATTAACCAATTAAATTTCTTATTCATTACTAAACATTATTATTTTAACATCACACAAGTTTTGTAAAATATTTGCTTTATTTGTTGTATATTAAATGTACCATATATATATATAGGCTCATCAGAAAGGACAAATTGGAGTCACCATAGTGACTTTCTTCTTTGAACCAAAATCTAATAGTGATGCTGATCGCAAGGCAGCAAGGCGAGCTCTGGACTTTATGTTTGGCTGGTATGTATTTCTCCTATTAATTAAAGATACAACTTTGATCTATTGGATTATCCAATAAATTTTAATTCATAAGCAATTGATGGTTGAACTTAATTATATATTTATTTTTTCAGGTTTGCTAATCCCATTACATTTGGTGACTATCCTGAGAGTATGAGATCTTTAGTTGGTTCTAGACTCCCCACATTCACCAAAGCTCAATCTGAAAGTCTCAAAGGTTCATATGATTTTCTTGGTATAAATTATTACACCTCAAATTTCGCGGAATATGCTCCACCAACCGCCACTAACAAGACCTATTTCACTGATATGCTAGCCAAACTTTCTTGTAAGTTCATATGGAAACACTCAATTAATTAAAATCTTCTGTGATTAATATATTGGATTTTAACATTATGAATAATCAATTTTCTCTTCATTGCAGCGACCAGGAAAGGTGTACCCATTGGCACACCGGTATAATTGTTTCTCCATGCTTCCTATCGTGCTTTATTTTTTTAATTTTTAGTCTAGCCATTGTACACCATTGATCATGTACGTAGCACATAATTTTTTATCTATGTTAAAAAAAACATTTTTGCAATATTCTACTCAAATTAATGAAGCAAAATCTTTTTGTTGTGCAGACTCCTCTGAGCTGGCTCTTTATCTATCCGGAGGGACTTTATAAGCTCATGACATACATAAGGGACAACTACAATAATCCACCGGTGTACATTACCGAAAATGGTATATACTATTTTTTTTTATGTTAATAGAGAGGGAAAAATTATATTAAAACAATCCTTACATATATGAAACATTTTACTATATTTTCTACTTAACATAACATTATTATTATTATTTTGTTCTCAGGCGTTGCGGAATCAAAGAATGACTCACTTGCAATCAATGAAGCCCGAAAGGATGGTATTCGAATTAGATACCATGATGGCCATCTCAAATCCCTGCTTCATGCGATCAAGTAAAAGGGTTTCTCTCTGGTTTAATAGAAAATTAATTTAAGCATAATTAAATATATAATATGTTGATGATTTTTGGTTATTCCTTCTTTATCTTGCAGAGATAGAGTTAATGTGAAGGGCTACTATATATGGTCATTTTCAGATAGCTTTGAATGGGATGCTGGTTACACAGCTCGATTTGGCATCATATATGTGGATTACAAGAACAATTTGAGTAGATACCCTAAGTCCTCTGCGTTTTGGCTGAAAAAATTCCTTCTCAAGTGATCTAAATCTATTGTTCCTTTGGCATGCATGCCCAGTTTTTCTTCTTGTTTGTTTCCTGGATATCACAGACATGCAGTGTGTATCACTTGCTCTTCGATTCGGATCAATGTAATCAAGTCATCGTTGATATCAAATAAATAATGGCATGCCAGAGAATGGAATAAATTATCTTTTCAACAATGTGTTCGAGTTGTTGCATCAATGCTATTATATATTTAATAATTAAAAAAATTATCCCTATATTTTTTCTATACCAATGTGCATAAAGAATATTAGATTAATGTGTTATTTAGAATATTCGATGGGATTAAATTCCTTCTTTTTAATATTGAATGGATTGTTAGCAACGACCAACCGGAACACTAAAGATAAAACCACACACATGCAAACAATGGTTTAATATAACGACCTTCGGCAAGTGTATGTTGGAATTACATTCCTGCTTCTTAATATTGATATTTTTATAAGTAAGTCTTTAAAAATAATAGGCACTATTATTAAAAGAAAGATTAAAAACATGACTATTTGAATGAGACCTTTAGCAACGGCAACCGAAATATTAAAGATAAAATCACACAGATGCACATAAAATCTTTAGCAAAGCGATATTTTCTTTTTCTAAATCCATAATAATAAATTTATGATACATTATTACCACATCATCCGTGTATCGTAAGGTGAGGCTTTACCCCCGCACCCTCAACCCACATTGTAACCCAACAACAAGTGACTCAAGTCCAAAGGACATATGCTCTATTGTGTTCGGCTCCACTGCACTCCATCATCCATCCACCCATAGAATACAAGCCATGCACAATAATTGTTGGAATACAAGTCTGAAAATGAAATCTTACATTGGATAAAAATAGGTAAGTTGAATAATATATATTTAGAAAAATCCATAAATCTGATGTCTTAAGGTTTTAAGTTAAAGTTTTAAGTTAGAAGCAAATGGTTAACTTTGTCTTTGCAAATGGATTATTGCAACTTTTACTTAATATTAAGAATATCCTTGCGCATACACAAGAAGTGGGAAGAAGGGCCAAGAAATTGCATACCATATACCATACATAATAGTATCATTATAGTCACAACTTGTTCTTTGCATGTAAAGTATGCATGACTTATATTAACGATGAGTTGTTTTGCTTTATGAGATATCATAATTGTTGGGTTTTTTTTAAGTACAAATCACGAGTTATGAATGCTTTTTTTATTCAATCATTTCTAGTCATTAATAAAGAAATTACTTTTAACAATGCTAGTTCAACGTCGGTTCTCCTAAAATTGGTGTTGCTTTTAAAGTGATGACATTTTTGTAAATACAAGTAACATTTCAAAACGACTTTTGCGAAAACGTCATTGAAACCGTAAAATGACAACGATTTTTAGGAAAATTATCATGAAAATTCAGTATTCAAAGATGATGACTAATTTTTTGTTTTTGATTTGGACTTGCACCATAGCCCTCCTCACTCCATCTAGCTCATTCCGCCTTGATCTCTTTGCGCCTCTTAGTGCCACCGCCGTAGTGTTTCCTGCACCGTTGCTCTCTTACTGTTGAAGCTGTCATCGTCGTCATGGGGGTCGTGAGGGCATATTGGTGTTGCTGCATCTAGTACGTGTCTCATTCAATTGAATTCGTTTTACCTTTTTTATTCTCCTATAATTTGTGTGAGCTGATATATAGGATTAGATTTTTTAACGCCTTTTCTTTGAGCCCTTAAGTCTTATTATTAGTTGTTGTAGCACTCTAGAGAACCAATTAAGATGGTTGTAGTTGATGAATTTGGTGTTTCTTTATTAGCATGCCATGTACGTGCAGTATCAAGTGTTCCTTTGGCATGCATGCCCAGTTTTTCTTCTTGTTTGTTTCCTGGATATCACAGACATTCAGTGTGTATCACTTGCTCTTCGATTCGGATCAATGTAATCAAGTCATCGTTGATATCAAATAAATAATGGCATGCCAAAGAATGGAATAAATTATCTTTTCAACAATGTGTTCGAGTTGTTGCATCAATGATATTATATATTTAATAATTAAAAAAAATATCCCTATATTTTTTCTATACCAATGTGCATAAAGAATATTAGATTAATGTGTTATTTAGAATATTCGATGGGATTAAATTCGTTCTTTTTAATATTGAATGGATTGTTAGCAACGACCAACCGGAATACTAAAGATAAAACCACACACATGCAAACAATGATTTAACGACCTTCGGCAAGTGTATGTTGGAATTACATTCCTGCTTTTTAATATTGATATTTTTATAAGTAAGCCTTTAAAAATAATAGGCACTATTATTAAAAGAAAGATTATAAACATGACTATTTGAATGAGATCTTTAGCAACGGCATCCGAAATATTAAAGATAAAATCACACACATGCACATAAAATCATTAGCAAAGCCATATTTTCTTTTTCTAAATCCATAATAAGATTAGTTAGTTTGTATAATAATAAATTTATGATACATTATTACCAAATCACCCTTGTATCGTAGGGTGAGGCTTTACCCCCGCACCCTCAACCCACATTGTAACCCAACAACAAGTGACCCAAGTCCAAAGGGCATATGCTCTATTGTGTTCGGCTCCACTGCTCTCCATCATCTGTCCACCCATAGAATACAAGCCATGCACAATAATTGTTGGAATACAAGTTTGAAGGTAAAATCTCACATTAGATAAAAATAGGTAAGTTGAATAATATATATTTAGAAAAATCCATAAATCTGATATCTTAAGATTTTAAGTTAAAGTTTTAAGTTAGAAGCAAACGGTTAACTTCGCCTTTGCAAATGGATTATTGCAACTTTTACTTAATATTAAGAATATCCTTGCGCATACACAAGAAATGGGAAGAAGGGTCAAGAAATTGCATACCATATAGCATACATAATAGTATCATTATAGTCACAACTTGTTCTTTGCATGTAAAGTATGCATGACTTATATTAATGATGAGTTCTTTTGCTTTATGAGATATCATAATTGTTGGGTTTTTTTTTAAGTACAAATCACAAGTTATGAATGCTTCTTTTATTCAATCATTTCTAGTCATTAATAAAGAAATTACTTTTAACAATGCTAGTTCAACGTCGGTTCTCCTAAAATTGATGTTGCTTTTAAAGTGGTGACATTTTTCTAAATACAAGTAACATTTTAACGACGACTTTTGCGAAAACGTCATTGAAATCGTAAAATGACAATGATTTTTAGGAAAATTATCATGAAAATTCAGTATTCAAAGACGATGACTAATTTTTTGTTTTTGATTTGGACTTGCACCATAGCCCTCCTCACTCCATCTAGCTCATTCCGCCTTGATCTCTTTGCGCCTCTCAGTGCCACCGCCGTAGTGTTTCCTGCACCGTCGCTCTCTTACCGTTGAAGTTGTCATCGTCGTCATGGGGGTCGTGAGGGCATATTGGTGTTGCTGCATCTAGTACGTGTCTCATTCAATTGAATTCGTTTTACCTTTTTTATTCTCCTATAATTTGTGTGAGCTGATATATAGGATTAGATTTTTTAACGCCTTTTCTTTGAGCCCTTAAGACTTATTATTAGCTGTTGTAGCACTCTAGAGAACCAATTAAGATGGTTGTAGTTGATGAATTTGGTGTTTCTTTATTAGCATGCCATGTACGTGCAATATCAAGTGGCACATTCTTGACATTATCGAAGAAAAGGATGAAAAAACTTCAATCCGTGTTGTGACATATAATTCAAGCTTTTATAATAGTTTTGTTTATCATATACATTATATTGATTTTTCAATAATAAAAAAAGTTTTCATAGACTATATCGTTTTAATTATTGCATTGATTAAATGTAAACTAAATGGTAGGATTGGGAGTAATTTTTTTGATTGATGAATTTGTTTCTTGCTTTTCAAATACACCAGTACCACAACGTAAGGGACATTATAGAATGTACTTCATTAATCTTTGACACATAAAATAAAAATAGCATTGTATTTGTGTCATAAATCAAACTAGTTAGGTTTAGGGATAGAGTAATAGAGTATGTTGATTTGTCTCTTGCACCAGATGGGACAACATACATAGTACATAGGCGCAGCCATGCTTCATAGCAAAAATGTTTGTTATGATCGAAAAAGCATTATGGAAGACCTTCCCTAGGAAATGTCTAATCTTATATGGGGTGCCTTAATTATGAAGAGGAGCTCATTGATCTTCTCATTTCACATGATATTTGTTTAGCAACATGATGGCGTCTCTTAACTAAACAATCCAAACTTAGAATGGGACAAAATGGTTGTTATTCATCTACTATAATTTAATATTTACCTTATTCTCGTTTATTATGGTCCAATGATCCTACTTAGCAAACTCCTTGCCTTGAAGAATACTCTATCAAACCCGTAAAACAAAAATAATGAATTTGAGTCTCTAGTAGCCTTCCAATTATTGCAATACAAGTGTGAATGTGAAGTCTAATATTTGATAGAAATAGGCAAGTTGAATTACATATATGTGAAAAGACCAATAAACCTAATGTCTTAAGGTTTTGAGTTAAAGTGTGGTGTCAAATTTACTTATCAAGTTGGTCAGTCTTAACCCATTTGGCTTTGGCCCTTGTGGGTTAGGGCAAATATGATCCAAAGGGACAAATGGGCCACATATATAAATGGCCCATAAGGCCAAAAAGGCCACAAGGTCTTGTGGGCTAGGGTTGTTCTATGGGTTAAAAAAGTTAGACCTTTTTTTAATTCTCATCATTGAAATATATATTTTATTATAATATTTTTTATTTTTGTATGAAAGAGTGTGTAAAAAAAATTGTATAAAAGAGGTTGATCGAAATTGGAAAAAATTAACCATGGTCAAGGTTGACCAAAAATAATCCCAACCAAAATTAATCCTACTTAAGGTTGGTTGAAAATAACTTTAGCCAGAAACGGCAAAAGATAACTCTAATCGAGGTTAACCAAAATTAACTGCAGACAAGGTCGGCTGAAAATAGCCTTAGGCGAGATCAACCAAAATTAATGTTAGTCAAGATTGGTAGAAAATAGTCTTAGCTAAGGTCGACAAAAAATAATCCTAGCCAATGTTGGTCGCAATTAACCTTAGTTCGGTCAACCAAAAAGAACCTTGTCAAAGTCGACCAAAAACAACCTTGAATGAGGTCAGGCGAAAAAAGCCCTACCGAGGTCGACCAAAAATAACCTCGACTAAGGTCAACCAAAAATAGACTTGGACGAGGTTGATATAGAACATAACCTTGTCTGAGGTTGAAAGAAAACAACTTTAGCCGAAATTGGTAAAAAAATAATCCTGGCTAATAATGGTCGAACATAAACCTTATCAAGTTCATCCAAAAACTATCCCGGCTGAGGTAGGTTGAAAATAGTCATGGTCGAGATTGGCCGAAAATAGATCTGAATAAGTTTAGCCAAAAACAGCCTTGGTCGAAGTCGAAAGAAAACAAGCTTGGTCGAAGTTGGTAAAAAATAACCTAGCTAATGTTGGTCAAACATAACCCCAGTCGAGGTCAACCAAAAACTACCCTTACCGTGGTAGGCTGAAAATAGTCATGGCCAAGGTTGGCTGAAAACAACTTTGACAAAGGTCAGTGAAAAACATCTTTGGTCAAGGTTGACCTAAAATAGTCCCGACTGAGGTTGACCAAAAATAGTCCCAACCGAGATTGACCAAAAATAACCAAGCAAGGTCAACCAAAAACTATGTTGACAAAGGTCGATCAGAAATGCTCTGGCTAAGGTCAACAAAAAACAATCTAGCAGATGTAGGGGAAAAAACTCTCCATTGAGATCGTCCAAAATTTATACATAAGTCTTTAAAAATAGTAGGCGCTATTATTTAAAGAAAGATTATCAACATGACTATTTGAATGGGATTGTTAACAACGACAACCGAAATATTAAAGATAAAATCACACGCGTGCACCCACACACACACGTAAATAACAATTTAATGAGGTTCGATAAGTGTGTTCACATCCTCAAGAGCAGAGCAATAGTTTCTTCTCTTTTTAATCCATAATAGGATAACTTCATTTGTATGAAAATAAATCTATGATTCATTATTACCAAATCACCCTTGTACCGTACCGTGAGGCTTTACCCCCGCACCCTCAACCCAGATTGTAACCCAACAACAAGTGACCCAAGTCCAAAGGGCATATGCTCTATTGTGTTCAGCTCCACTACATTCCATCATCTATCCACCCATAGAATATGAGCGATGCACAATAATTGTTGGAATACAAGTGTGAAGGTGAAATCTCACATTGGATAGAAATAGACAAGTTGAGAACCCATGAAAGCATTGGTTCGAGGTATAATGGTCTAACCATGATTGAATCGATAATAATAAAATAATGTTTTTATTATAGTATACAAAATAATACCAAATTTAAAAATTACATAATATTTAAAATTAAACTTCTTTTAAAAATATCACAAGTCATAACAAAGCCAAATCAAATATGACATCAAATTTAAGTTTAACATTATTCCTATGTGGTCCTCCTCGGGACACTTCGGCTTCTCTCCTAAGGCAAAAACCCTAATTTGCGAGGAGTTTGAACAAGATCAAAGCATGCATAGAAATAAATAGCTAACGGAGAGGAATTAGAAAGAGAAAGTGAATGAGGAGGAACGCAAGAGATGAATTGAAAGAGAAGTAGTATACCTGTGAAACGTTGATCAAAACCTAATTGGCGGATGGATTTCGATAGAGGTTGAAAAGAGGGGTTGAAGAGAGAAAGTTGTGTCCGTTAGGGATTGGTTGAGGGACTGCTTCGGTAGGAGGATGAAGTGGCTAGAGGAGGCGATAGAGAGAGGCAATGGAGGAGTTTGGTTCTCTTGGTGTGTTCACGAGAGAGAGAGAGAGAGAGAGAGAGAGAGAGAGAGAGAGAGAGAGAGAGAGAGAGAGAGAGAGAGAGAGAGAGAGAGAGGTTTTTGAGATTTTGAAGGGAGGTGCGAAGCCAAAACAAGGAATGAGAGTGCAATGAAGCAAAAACACCTAAAAAAACAACTAAGAAATTATCTAGTGTGGTTGGGAGTATTTATGCTTTTTTTTTAATACCTACTTCCTCTTGATAAACTAGTAATGTGTGAAGTTTTTCTTTAAGGATTAAAAACAAAATTTACTATAATATTTTAAAAAATATAAATGCATTATTTATACATTGTAATTATTAAGTGATTAATGATTGTGCTTAAAAATTTGTATAATTTATTTGGAGCAATTTTGGGGAAAAAAGTTTTAATATCTCATTGAAAACTAAAGCAATAGGTAATATTAAAAAATACAAGTAGTAGGTATTTCAACAAAGATTAACCACAAAGTTAGCTGAAATTTGATTTGATGAGTGTTTTCTATTTTCATTTTAAAAGAAAACAGAACATAAGATTGAAAATACGTTTATTTAAAATTTGGAAAATATTTTCAGAAAGACCGACCAAAAATTAAAAAAAAAAAAACATAATGTTTTCAGTATTTTTTGAATGAGTAAAAACGCAATGACACCTTAAATTAATTTTTTTCCTGAGACATGTTTTCTAAATCTTAAAATTAAAAAAAAAATTTCAAAAAATAAAAAAATGAACACTTAAACCAAGCAATGTAATTTTTCTCAAAATACAATCTAACATTAAAAATATAAGCATCTCTTTCAATAAGCATTTGAACCAATTTATCATGTCATGAGAAACTAACTTCACCTAAATTCAATTTCCATTTGTGAACAAATGCATGTTTTTTCTTGGAGTGTATAAGTTTTTATTTTATTAATTAGTTAAAAAATTAGTATGATTTTTAATATAATTATTATAAAAATTTAAAATTTATTATATAGTGATTTGTTATTAAACAACCGTGTATAAAATATTTACATGATCAAATAGATATATTGTCAAACACTATCAAATGTTTTTTCTTTTTAGTGTCCGTCCTCTTTATTATTTCTTTAGATAAAATCCTTCAAAATCAATTAATTATGTCATGCAAATAATTATCAACCGCATGCACAGGTGGTTTCGTTCGGAAGAATAATAGAAGAGATACAACTTAGATATGCTCAAACACTTGCGTAAAAATTTGACACTCTTGTTAGACTACTATGCACAACAAGATTTGCTCTTTTTTTTTTTTGTCTCATATTACAGAAAAAATAATTGTTCACATTAAATATCATGAAAATTGTGTCTTTGTTTATACAATATCCTTAAATTATTTTGCTTTAAAAGATTATGCTTATTTAAAATTTTGAAATAAAGAATTTATCTTTAAATGCGGTCATTTGTTGATGCCATTTTTAATGAATGATAACGCTGTAAACATAATCATAAAAAAGAAAAAGTAAATCATGTGATTATTAAATTTTAAAATGAGTTTTTATTTTATCTTATACATACATATATTTAAATAATTAAATATATTTGAATTGATATTTTCACATTAAAATAATTTGACCAAATTTTTTATAAATAGTTTGGTCAGATACATCAATTGAAACTATTACTTAAATTATATTTTAAATATTAGTCTATTAAATAAAACTAAAATCATATTTAATGTTAAACATTAAAAATCCATGCAACGTAGGGTCACCTAATTAGTTAGTTAGAAGGCAGAGTTTGTCAACAAAATATGCCGGACCCATTTTTCTGCATCACATATTTTGGTGACTCGAGAAAAGGAAATGCACTTGGTTGGTGCATGTTTCTTGGTTCTGCACTTATTTCTTGTAAAAGCAAAATACAAGCCCGGGTCTCTAAGTCTTCCACTGAGTCTGAATATCGGGCTATGTTTCTAGTCTGTTTTGAAATTATTTGGTGCGTTCATGAAAGACTGGATTGGCAACAATCTGAATGGCGCTAATATTGTCTGCATAGAGAGGTGTAGCCTCGATTCCACATTCACCTAGCTGTTGTCCGACATATCATTCGTTACTTGAAAGGTATTTCTCATAGGGGGCTATTCTTTCCTATTGGGACGTCTCTTTATTTGGTGGGTTATAGTGATGCTGATTAGGCAGGTTGTCGAGATACTCAAAGATCTGTCACAGGTTGGTGCATGTTTCTTGGTTCTACACTTATTTCTTGGAAAAACAAAAAGCAAGCTCGAGTCTCTAAGTCTTCCACTGAGTCTGAATATCGGGTTATGTCTCTAGTCTATTCTGAAATTATTTGGCTTCATGGTCTTTTAGCTGAGCTTGGTTTCCCTCAAACCGAGGCTACACCTCTCTTTGCTGACAATACTAGCGCCATTCAAATTGTTGCCAATTCAGTCTTCCATGAACGCACCAAACATATTGAAGTGGATTGTCATTCCATTCGTGAGGCTCTTGATAATCGTATTGTCTCTCTTCCCCACATTACCTTGCAACTTCAGCTTGCACATATATTTACCAAGGTTGTTCCTCGTCTTCGGCATGAGTTTCTCAATAACAAATTGATGCTCCTTGACCACCCGCATCAATTTGAGGGGTAATGTTAGAAAAGGAATTCGCTGGACCATTATTATCTTCCTAAAAATCAGCTGCTCTGTTATATGTATATTTATTTCCTATTATAAATTAGGAATAGTATTCAGCCTATTAATTAGATATATTTAGGATTCCTAATTTAGGTTGTACAAATCAGGAATTAGGACCAATTGTCATTAAAGTAGTTATAAATGCTATGTATTATATATAGAGATGAATGGAGAGAAGAGGCAGAAAAGCCAAATTTCTAACAGAAACATTCCTTTTGGGCCTGGTAGGTGCTGCTGGTATTGCTATCATTACCCACCTTTGGAAAATCAACCATGTCCTCAAGGTTGTAAAGGATTGCAAGTGTGTCTGCTATGAAGCGATACAGCTCCTCATTACATACCTTATTTGTTTAGGCAGCAACCCAACGAAAATTACCATTCAAATGATACTTTTTCATGAGCTTATGCATCTTCTCAATTTCTACAATTTCTGCTCTATCACTGGACTTCTTTACATTAATATAACCAGCTACTACAACAAGGTTGACCAGTTCCCTCAATATGTTGTTCTTACCAAAGCATTCTACCAATCCAGTTATGTTTTTCACTGTCTAACCTTGCCATGGAGAAAATTATGGGCTTTGACTTGTCTTTCAATGAACCAATGTATTCATTGGTCTGCTCAAGATCAAATAACAGCTTTTCAATTGAACTATGCAGGGATGTAAGCCTAGTATGCTTTTCATAGTAGGGGAAATATGTTGACATATCAGCTCCAGGAGAGACAATATTGAACTTGGGATTAAAAACATCAATGCCATAGACAACCCTATAGAGCCCGGGAAGAGTAAAACCAGTGTGGCTCTCATACTAGCCGACAGTATTTTTTGTTCCTGTAATCTCCTAGTATGTACTGGTGATGATAAAATCAACATTATATCTGGCTATTAGGTTAGCAGAAAATTGGCATGAAAAGTGGGATATATCCTCAAATTTCTTCCAATATAAATCTGAATCTGGATATTTTGTCTTCTCAAGTGCATACATGATTGTGCATTGGGTAACTCCCATTTTATAAGCCGATAAAGATGCAACAAGATTCCCATCACTGTAATTTCCAATGATGGAAGCAGGATGCCCTTGTAACTCAACAACAACTTCACTTGCAACAGCTTCTACATAAGTCTAAGTCCACACATCAAACCTTGAGATCCATTTACTGAGAGTTCCTAACTCTGATCTGAATGGAACTTGCAAAATATGAGTATGGTCAGTACCATTGACTCTTTCTAACCGCTGGTTACATGTTGTCCCCTTTGCATCAGCTATTAACCTGGTAACAATTAGAATTCTAGGAGTGAAATCAAGTCCTTGTTTCTTGATCTGAAGGAGCATCTCATTTTCAAGGGCACGCACTTGACCTAGTATATAAACAACTTGCCCACCAGTGTCAGGCAAACCCAAGACATTGGCTTGTCCAAAGTAGCCATGAGGAGATAATATATCAACATTGAATACCATTGGCTCTCTCTCAAGAAAAGTCTCTAGTGTATAATGATCAGGAGCCTGAAGAATATCTAGGAGCATATCAGATAATTCCAATACCCGTTCAGCAGTATCGCCCCAACCTCTCTCAAAATCCATTCCTTGTAATACATATTCAAACTCTGAATAGAGTGTACCACTAGCAAGCTTAGAAAGATAATCCTCGGCCATGGCTAATGCAGACTGAAGATTGGAAAAGGTTTGTACTCTATCATTTGTCATCAGAGTATGGCCCTTGTATTTGTGAGCTCGGAGGAAATCAAGCAAGGAATCTTTGTTGCGAAACATAATTGGTGAAAGGTGGCGATTAAGAAATTGGACACCATTGCCAATGTATGCGAAGTGGAATGGGCGAGGAAATGTGGCATTAAATGGCTCAAAGTCAAGCTCCAATACAAATTGTCATTAATCTTTCCATCTACAAGTTCTTCCTTGAAGCAAAGATATTCAGAAATGCTTAATTGCTCCACGCTGAGGTCAGAGACATTATTATGGACATATTCCCAAACACCAGGTCTTGGACGAACTGGTATTGCCACAAAAGGAGGCAAAAATATGACATCCTTCAAACAAAACAACAAGTCCCTGGAGTTGAATTCTAAAGAAGTGTCCTCAGGTTTCATTGAGAGTAAAGGAAGAAGATGAATCTCTAGATTCGGTTGAAAACCATCCTGGTTCCATGTGTGGTCGAGGTGAAAGGCCAGTGTAGGAAATGCAGAATCATGAAATGATACAGGATGATGTTGGGGCATTTTGTCAAATACCAATCTAGCAGTGTTGGCATCCCCACATTTCACATACAGAGTTATCAAAACATTAACCACATCGACATCTGACTTCAAGGTGCGCACAAATATGGTGCTATCATCTACCCAACTCCATCCTGCGGGTTCTGTTATTCTCCTTTGTTGCATAAGCCTTCTGACTTCAGCAACTTCATTCCATAAAGCTTTTCTTGCATAGATATGTGCTAGTGTTAAATATGGTGCTGCGCTACCGGGTTCCATCTTAATAAGTTGATCAGCAGCCTCCCTCCCGAGTTCTACATCTCCATAAATCTTACAAGAACTCAAGAAAGAACTCCAAATTACATAATTTGGATCATAAGGCATTTCTTCCATCAAATCCCTTGCCTTACTTAAATTTCCGTTTCTTGCATAAAGATCAAGCAAGCATATTGATCTATATCAGGAGACAGGCCATAATTTGTTGTCATTTTGTTGAAGTATTCCACCCCTTTGTCAAGAAATCCTGCATGATTACAAGTTGTTAAGACAGCAGTAAAGCAGATATTATGATCAGGAATAAACTCTTGCTTGGTCAATAGACAACCAAAAAGTTTCACAGCCTCTGAACTTCCCCCACATTGAGCATAACCCATGATCATGGATGTCCACAACACATTATTCTTCTTAGAAGTCTGATCTAACACACATTGAGCCTCGTCAATATCACCACCCTTTGAATACATATCAATCAAAGCACTGGCCACGAACACATTCCTTTCTGAACCCATTTTAATAACAACAGACTGCACTTGTCTTCCTTGAAGGAGAACTGCAAGGCTGCTGCAAGCATTTAAAATGGTGCATAAAGTATGATCAGTAGGACTCAATTTTTTTTTCCCTCATTTCTACAAATAGTTTCAATGCATCTTCACTGTACAGATTTTGAGAATATCCAGAGATCATAGAATTGTATACAACAGTATCCTTCTCACTAGTTTCATCAAATAACAATACAGCATCATCAATTTGTCCCCAATTTACGTAACAATCAATTAATGAGCTGACTACAAAATTGTTAGTATCATAGCCCCACTTGATGACATGAGCATGAAGAGTTGAACAATGTTGAAGTGCCCCATTTTTCCCCACACAGGCACTAATGACACTAGCAAAGGCAAAACAATTGGGCTTAATTTGGGTGCATAACATCTCTTTGAACAAGAAGCAGGAATCTCTTCCTTGTCCATTGATTGAGAATCCAGTAATGAGTGAAGTCCATTAATCCTGGAAATATACAGCAGCAAGCAACTGTCTTGTTTAGATTGTTTGTGGGTTGTGCCACCATATATCTAATTCTGATATTGATTTCAGTATGGTAGAAAAGTATACTAGTGCTGTTGGCTTCTTCTCATGTTATTAAACATTGTTACTCTTACTGTAAGGTTCAACATCACAAACAGAATGAGTGCAAAGGATCTCATAAGGTGAAAACAATGAATTAGAATTCAAAGAGCACCAAGGCCAGCTGTATACGAAATTAAAACCAACTGCAATTCAGAATATGTCATAAATCATAATACCAAATTCTCACCATGGGAAGGCTATAAAAAGGGACAATATGTTCATACACGACTATAAAAAGGGATAAAAGGAAAACGTGTATAACTAGCAATTTTCTAGCATAGTTAGTATTAACCACATCTTTCAAATTATAATCCAATCATGATTCATGACGCATACACAACGTGACACAACAACAGAAGAAGAAATCCTACAAAATGATATGTTCCACCAGCTGGAGGGCAAGAATGGGATCAACAAATCTTTGATCAAATGAATGGATATCAAAATGAACAACTACAAAGCTTGCAATAGAAAATGTTGAACGAGAGTAACTGAGTATATAAGTAATAAATTATCAGTTTTCTACTTCCACTCAATCAGCATTTGCTTAAGCAAGCAAACATTTGAAAAGAGAGTATAGTGAATTATAAACAAAGATGAAAGAATATAAATAGAGAAAGAAATAAAGATTGAAATTAACTGAATAAAAGTGAGCAAAATAAAGTGCTCACTCACACCATCCATTAGCTTTTGATTTTGTACTGTATTATATATATATAAACCTTTTGTACATAGACGATCAATTCATGTCTTCTTTTCTAATGAACAATTGACTCCAGAATTCAAACAAAATGAAATAGTTGACATGATGATAAATATCTAAAACAACTAACTCTTCCTTTCTAAAAACAAAGGAATGGTTGAACTACCAAGTTACAAAAATCAGGCCACTACTTAATGCACATGACCAATTTTATGAATACAAAGAGGAAACTCATTCTAATGATGATAATGATCCCGGCTACTACACCTTTGCACCATGTTTTGGGTTCCTTCAATGTCAACGACCCCCTTTCATTACCGAAAGGGTAATTCAGAATGTAAAAGTACACTCTTGATTACCATTTTCGTAATGAAAGAGGGTGTTGCTTGAGTTTCTTGGGGGGCAAGAAGCTGCAGCCTTGATCTAATTGCTCCAAAACTCGAACAATCTGGCAGAACTCAGGCCTCTTCTCTGGTTTCAATTCCCAACACTGCTTTATCAAATCACTCAAAACATGTGGGCAATGTGAAGGAATAATTGGCCTTGAATTCCTATCTGCAACAGCAACAGCAACCTGGATTGGACTCAAGCCCTCAAATGGTACTGTTCCACTCACCAACTCCCACAAGATAAGCCCAAAACTGTACACATCAACCTTTCTCCCATAGCGTTTGCCTTTGATCATCTCTGGCGCCATCCAACGGTACGTACCCCTCAAGGAGTCACACTTCGAAGCCTCACAAGCAATGCCAAAATCAGCAATTTTGAGGCGAATTTCCCCATCAACAAGTACATTCTCCGGTTTAAGGTCTCTATGAATGATCCCTTGTGCATGTATATACTCCATTCCACGAGCAATATCCAAAGCAAAATCTATCACCCTCTTCAGAGAAATTGGCTTGGACTCTAACTTGTTCAAATACACCCTTAAAGATCCCTTTTGCTGATACTCCGTGAGAATGCAATAAAAATCAGTGTCTTTGTGTGCGCCTATGAACTTCACAACATTTTGATGGTGGAGACGAGGTAGATGTGTGACTTCTCTTAAAAATTGAGCCTCTAAAAGGGATTTTGGGATTCCCTTTTGATCATTATATCGAACCTTGACGAATTTAACAGCAGCATGTTCCTTTTTGTATATACCATGGTAAATTTGACTATGAGCACCTTGAGAAAACTTGTGCCCAATGAAGAGATTAGAAAAGTCAATACCCCATTCTTGTGTAATTCCAATTGCATCATCTCTTCCACTACCATGCTGAAAACACTTTGTTAATGGCCATGATGATGATTCCTTGCGGTTCTTGCACTTATCGTGCAATTTGATTGATAACTTCCCCATAATAAATTAATAACTCTCTTATGAGAAGAATGGTGTCTGGTTATGATTTCGCTGAAACTAAAAACTCTTGATCGAAACCTGAATGAGTAGTGTTTAGTTCCTAGTTAGTCGGATCTAATCAAAAAGTTTGTTTATATCCTATATCAACTTCCCGCCATAATAATTAACAAATGTCCATTTTCTTAAAGTGTTATGCTAATTCAAATTTTAAAACTAATTAGGCATTTTTTTCTTAACTATCCTATCATTCTGGTTAAAAAAAAAAATCCTATCATTATCATTATATATTATGAAAATAAGGAGCATTTGGGTAAGCTTTGAAAAAACAAATTATAGTAAAATTTAAAAAAAAAATTGAAACTACAATTTTGATTTTTGAAAAAACATTAAATTATTTTTTAAGTTTAAAAAAACATTTTAAACATAAATTTAATCGATTGCTCTTACAAAAAAAAAAATCCATTGCTTTTAATACTAAATCAAATTGGTATATTTTAAAATTAAAAAAAATGGGCAGTTTTAAATCTCAGTAAATGGAAACACAATAAGTATAAAATTTGTTACGCTTCTTTAGTTTTTTTTAAAACAGAGAAAAAATGTTTAAAAACAGTTGTTTGAAACAACTACTTTTTCAATAAGTTGAAAACAAATTTACTGGATGATAGGAAATTCGTTGTAACAAACTACAAACAGGTGATGATAAGAAAAATAACTTTTAAAACAAAAATTTTAAAAAATTTCTGAAATGAAAACAAATTTTAAAAAATGAGAAACAAATATATCCTTGATTTCAAGGTTACCAACCTCTAGAGTTTACCCAAAAACTCTGAGAGTTCTAGAAATAATAACAAAATATAATAATAACAAAATATCTATAGACTGAACCCTAAGAGTCTACTTTTTATAAAAATAATAACAAAAAATATATAAATAACATATTAATTAAATATTTCAACAATATAATCAAACAAAACAATAAATTATAAAGTTCAAAATATCTAAATAAGCAAGTCTAGTAATAATACATCAGACAATCAATTATCAATTAACTTGTAGATGTTATAATAGTTCTCATTGAGAGAGAGAGTTTGATGTTAATAATAATTCTCATCGAGAGTTTGATGTTATTAGAGAACAAGGGTTTAATATTATTAAGATGAAAATGACTTTTTAATTTTTTTTAACTTGGTAACTGATTGACTCGATAGTAAATTCGAGAGTTTGTTGATTTGATTTTTTTTTTTTTTCAAAAAGGATTCTCTTTAATATCCCAAAGATAAGAATAAGGAGAAATAAGAAAAAGAAAGGTGTTGATAAGAAAAGTAATTTTTAAAATGAAAAATAATTTTGAAAAATTTCTAAAATGAAAACTAATCTTTAAAACCAAGAAATAGATATATCCTTCGCTTGATTTAAAAAAAAAAAAAATCACTCCAGCAACACAAACATAAGGATCAGAAGATGGAAGAAAAAAATAATGAAAGAAAATTTAAAAAAGAAGTGATGATAAGAGAAATAGTTTTTTAAAACCTTTAAAACAAACTATTTTTTAAGAATTTCTAAAAGGAAAACAAACTCAGTGCACAACGGATTCCAATTCACATATATACGAAACCTTAGTGCATACCTAATTCCAATTTACAGACGCGCCAATCTACAAATGCACGTATTATGAATTTTCCACGTCTGGTATGTAAAGTATAATAACTTCAGTGTAATGATTTTCTCCTAATGACCTTATTGACTGTACACTTTCCCTCGTGGAATTTCTGGAAGGAAAGGATGCTTGGGTTCCTTCTTATGATATATATAAACCGTAACATTTGAATTACATCACATCTTAAATATATAGATACTCATAAGTGAGTGAATATTAATTGAACAACTGGGGGGTTTGATTTCATTAATGGGGATCTATGGATAAAATTATGAGTGAAGAATTTGAAACCTAAACAACTAAAGCAACGCTACGAGTAAGATCCAATGATGTAGATGTATTCAAAATGTATATCTACCCTGCAAACCAAGTCACCAAAAACATAAAATAACTACTCCAAATTCACGGGAGAAAGCGCATAATGTAGAGTTTAAAATCAAAAGATAAGGTTCTTTTAATGTATAGTAAGAATTAAATTTTTACCAGTAAAGTTTAAATGATTTAAATGCAAAATTGAAGATTACATTTTACTAGATAAAACCTATTTGAATGGATGCATCAATACTTATTTTTGTTTCAATTTCCAACATAACTTATTTATTATAATTAGTTGCAATCTTCACTATAAATAGAGAAGAAAATTAGTGAAGAAGATTCACATGAAAAGAGAATGTGTGAGAAGAGAGATTGTGAAACAAAGTCACTTTGTTGAGAGAAAAGTGTCTTTGTGTGAGTGTTATCATTTCTTATAACCATTGAGTGGGGTACTCAGGTTTGTAGAGTGATACACAATTTAGGGAGAGTTACGATCTTGTAATCATTTTTATGATAGTGAAATACTTTTGAGACTGTTTCGTGGACGTAGGCAAGAAGTGCCGAACTACACTAAATTCTTGTGTTCATTATTATTTTTCCTATGGTGCAATCATCTTTGTTGTGTTCTCACGATCCTACGTGAGTGTGGTTAATTTTGTTTGAGGAAGCATTGATTACCCAACAATAGTATCAGAGCTATGGCCGAGAGCATACAAAGGTTTGAGATGTTGTTTGATGGAAGAATAAATTTTATGATTTGGCAGAGTACTATTCAAGACCTTTTGGTGCAGTAAGGTCTTGATCAGGCATTAGAAGATGAAAGACCGACTTCTATAAATGAAATTAAGTGGACTAAGATCCAAAGGAAGGTTGTGAGCACGATTCGGTTAGCCTTTGCTCCCGAGATAAAACACAACATGTTAAAGGAGACAACACCAAAGGTCTTGTGAGAGAAGGTCGATAATATCTATGCATCAAAGTCGTTAACCAATCGCCTTTGTTTGAAGATGGAGTTGTATCAACTCAAAATGGAGATGGGAGGAGATCTCCATCAACAAGTTCAATCAGTTAGTAAGTCAATTGTTGAATGCAAATGATTAACTCTCTGATGAGGAGCAAGCAATGTTGTTGTTGGCCTCACTACCAAGGTCCTTCAAAGTTTTGGTTCAAATGTTGCTTATGGGAAGATCAACTTTGAAGTTGGATGAGGTGACTGTCATTCTTAGAGAAAATGAGAGAATGATAAGAACTGAAAATGTTGATAATGAACACCATGCACTAGTTGTGGTGGAGTCTAAGCGAGGGAGGAATCATCCAAGGAGACATGATGAGCCAAGAGGAAGATCAAAATCGCAATCACATCTGCAACGAGGTATGAGTAACAATGCAATGTTATTATTGTGGGGAGAATGGTCATGTGCAAGTTAGGTGCAAACAAATGAAGGAGGACTTGAAGAAGTTAAGAGATATAAACAAAAATGGTGCCAACTCCCAAGCTAATGTAGTAAAAAGTGTTGAAAATGAAAATGATGAGGTCACTAAAACAAAATAGGTGATAGATTATGCTGCCTCAAAGCATATTCGTAGAGATTGAGAGATGTTTGACACTTTGAAAATAGATGAAGAAAAAAATCACTCCAGCAATACAAACATAAGGATCAGAAGATGGAAGAAAAAAATAATGAAAGAAAATTTAAAAAAGAAGTGATGATAAGAGAAATAGTTTTTTAAAACCTTTAAAACAAACTATTTTTTAAGAATTTCTAAAATGAAAACAAACTCAGTGCACAACGGATTCCAATTCACATATATACGAAACCTTAGTGCATACCTAATTCCAATTTTCAGACGCGCCAATCTACAAATGCACGTATTATGAATTTTCCACGTCTGGTATGTAAAGTATAATAACTTCAGTGTAATGATTTTCTCCTAATGACCTTATTGACTGTACACTTTCCCTCGTGGAATTTCTGGAAGGAAAGGATGCTTGGGTTCCTTCTTATGATATATATAAACCGTAACATTTGAATTACATCACATCTTAAATATATAGATACTCATAAGTGAGTGAATATTAATTGAACAACTGGGGGGTTTGATTTCATTAATGGGGATCTATGGATAAAATTATGAGTGAAGAATTTGAAACCTAGACAACTAAAGCAACGCTAGGAGTAAGATCCAATGATGTAGATGTATTCAAAATGTATATCTACCCTGCAAACCAAGTCACCAAAAACATAAAATAACTGCTCCAAATTCACGGGAGAGAGCGCATAATCTAGAGTTTTAAGTAAAAAGATAAGGTTCATTTAATATATAGTGAAAATTGAACTTTTACCATTAAGGTTTAAATGATTTAAATGCAAAACCAAAGATTACATTTTAGTAGATGAAACCTATTTGAATGGATGCATCAATACTTGTTTTTGTTTCAATTTTCAACATAACTTATTTATTATAATTGGTTGCAATCTTCACTATAAATAGAGAAGAAAATTAGTGAAAAAGATACACATGAAAAGAGGATGTGTGAGAAGAGAGATTGTGAAACAAAGCCACTTTGCTGAGAGAAAAGTGTCTTTGTGTGAAAGTGTTATCATTTCTTATAATCATTGAGTCAGGTACTCGGGTTTGTAGAGTGATACACAATTTAGGGAGAGTTACAATCTTGTAATCATTTTTATGATAATGAAATACTTTTGAGACGGTTCCGTGGACGTAGGCAAGAGGTGTCGAACTCCACTAAATTCTTGTATTCATTATTATTTTTCCTACGGTGTAATCATCTTTGTTGTGTTCTCACAATCCTATGTAGGTGTGATTAATTTTGTTTGAGGGATAGAGTAATATATATGTTGATCCTTCTCTTGCACCAGATGGGACAACAAATACAGTACATAGGCGCAGCCATGCTTCATAGCAAAATTTTTTGTTATGATCGAAAAAGCATTATGCAAGACCTTCCCTAGGAAATGTCTAATCTTATATGGGGTGCCTTAATTATGAAGAGGAGCCCATTGATCTTCTCACTTCACATGATATTTGTTTAGCAACATGATAGCGTCTCTTAACTAAACAATCCAAACTTAGAATGGGGTAAAATGGTTGTTATTCATCTACTATAATTTAATCTTTACCTTATTCTCGTTTATTTTGGTCCAATGATCCTACTTAGCAAACTCGCCTGGAAGAATACTCTATCAAACCCGTAAAACAAAAATAATGAATTTGAGCCTCTATTAGCCTGCCAATTATTGTAATACAAGTGTGAATGTGCAGTGTAATATTTGATAGAAATAAGCAAGTTGAATAATATATATGTGAAAAAACCAATAAACCTAATATCTTAAGATTCTGAGTTAAAGTGTAGTGTCAAATTTACTTATCAAGTTGGTCAATCTTAATCCATTTGGTCCTGGCCCATGTGGGTTAGGACAAATATGGACCAAAGGGACAAATGTGCCACATATATAAATGGTCCATAAGACCAAAAAGCCCATAAAGTCTTGTGGGTTAAGGTCGGCCCATGGGCTAAAAAGTTAGAACTTTTTTTAATTCTCATAATTCAAATATATATTTTATTATAATATTTTTTTATATTTGTATAAAATAGTATGTAAAAAAATTGTATAAAAGAGGTTGACCAAAATTGGAAAAAATTACCCCTGGTCAAAGTTGGCCAAAAATAATCCCAACCAAAATTGATCCTAGTTAAGGTTGGCTAAAAATAACTTTGGCCAGGATAAGCAAAAGATAATTCTAATTGAGACTAAAATTAATTGTAGATGAGGTCGGCTGAAAATAGCCTTGGGTGAGATAAACCAAAATTAACGCTAGTCAAGATTGGTAGAAAATAGTCTTAGCCGAGGTCGACCAAAAATAATCCTAGCCAATGTTGGTCGCAATTAACCTTAGTTTGGTCAACCAAAAAGAACATTGTCAAGGTCAACCAAAAACAACCTTGAATGAGGTCAAGCGAAAAAAGCTCTTTCGAGGTTAACCGAAAACAACCTCGACTAAGGTCAGCCAAAAATAGACTTGGCCGAGGTTGATATAGAACATAACTTTATCCGAGGTTGAAAGAAAACAACTCTAGCAAAAATTGGTAAAAAATCATCCTCGCTAATAATGGTTGAGCATAACCCTTATCAAGGTCACCAAAAAACTACCTCGACCGAGGTAGGTTGAAAATAGTCATGGTCGAGATTGGCCGAAAATAGATCTAAACAAATTTACCCAAAAACAGCCTTGGTCAAAGTCGAAAGAAAACAAGCTTGGTTGAAGTTGGTAAAAAAATAACCTAGCTAATGTTGGTCAAACATAACCCTATTTGAGGTCAGCCAAAAACTACCCTGACTGAGGTAGGTTGAAAATAGTCATGGTCGAGATTGGCTGAAAACAGCCTTGACCATGGTCAGTCAAAAACAACCTTGGCCAAGGTTAACCTAAAATAGTCCTGACCGAGGTTGATAAAAAAATAGTCCCAACCAAGGTTGACCAAAAATAGTCCAAGCAAGGTCAACCAAAAACTACCTTGACAAAGTTCGATCAGAAATGCTCTGGCTAAGGTCAACAAAACAATCTATCTGAGGTAGGGAAAAAACTCTCCATTGAGATCATCCAAAAAAAGTCTTGGTCGAGGTCGACTGCAAATAACCTTAATCGAGGTTGACTAAAATTAATCCTAGTCGACTGATTTAAAAATATATTTTTTGAACAGTTAAAAAAACCATTTTTAAAATAGCTTGACCTGTGGGCTAGCCTTGGCCCTAGCCCCATATTAAGTTGGGTTGTGTGGTTTGGGCCCTGTAGGGACTCTTATTAATGGGGTTAAGGCCCTATTAGGCCATTATGCAGGGTCGAGTGGGCTGGCCCTTAGGCCTAAGGGTGTAACACAGGGTGGGGACTTCATATTATCATCTATAAGTATATACAAGTTTGCTATAAAAAAGAAATTAATCCCATTTTACTCTTTTAATTGCCTTCACAAATATTTTTTTTATTTTAATCTTTGTAATTACAGTCTTTGTTGGAGTACAAGCGTGAAGTGAAGTTTCTCATTGTATAGGAATGAGAAGGTTGAACATCATATAAGTGAAGAAAATGTTTTATGTTAATATGTGGTGTCAAGTTCACTTATACACAATTGATTGGGAATACAAAATGTTGGAGCCTAGGAATCACTTCATACAATATTGTGGTCCTTTCCTTTCTTTTATGAAAGAAAATTTTAGGTGAGTTGGGTCACAGGATGTGATTAGGGTCACGACATACCTCAAGATTTACTAAGTGCTTATAAAAATATTTATAGATTGCCTACAAACAAAATATTTGTATTGACAGCGGGATTTGAATTCATGTCCTTATGCGATATAACTGCTTGCCAACTTGATCAACCTTTATTGACATGATCATTTCCTTTTGTACATGGGGTACCCCTTGTACCCAACAACAATATATCTTTCTCCTGGTTGATAAAACTTTTTAAACAACTTATACTAAGAGTTACATCTTGCAAACCATTAACTATCATTTAACTTCTATTATCTTTTTTAAAAAAAAAATAGATAGAGACATGGTGTGCTAACCAATAATAATGAAAATGAAAAGTAAAATGAAAACAAAACTTATAACTTTGAAAAAGATAATAGTATGTTAATATACCCCATGTTTTAGGGAAAAAAATTGTGTTGTGAAATATATTATGTTAATAATGCTTGATGTTATTTTATTTGTTGTTTTAGACATTGAATTAAGTTATTTGTAGTATTTTTTAATGTTAATTTTGCACTTTGTATCTTAAAGTAATAAAAATATTAAAATAATTTGTCGTTTCCTAACTGTACCCATATCTTGGGATTTTTAGATTTTTCGTTTCCCGTCTCCATTTCCATACCCATATATGTCCCCGTCCCTATCCCTGTTTTGGTGCATCCTAGGTGTCCACTTCCCTTACCTAAAAAGATTCGGTTCCACGACAAGAGAGCAAGAGCAATGGTGGTTCCTCATGATTTTTCCTTCACTCTTTTTATTTGCAATTATGATGACGAAATTCTCAATGAGAAAAAAAAGTGAGAAATGCATTTTAGAGAATTTTTAGAGAAATACATTTTAGCTTATAAAATTCTTTTATTTTCTAAAAACTCATTTTCTCAATTTCAAACTCTAAAAATACTCTCAAAATATTTATTTAATTAAAATCAACAAAAATAGAATATTTAATAATAGTATATATATATATATATATATATATATATATATATAATATTAAAAAGGAAAAATCAGGGTGTAACAGAGGGTGGGGCTTCATATTATCATCTATAAAAGTATATATAAGTTTGGTATGGAAAAAAAAATTAATCCCATTTTACTCTTATAATTGCGTTCACAAATATCTTTTTATTTTAATCTTTGTAACTACACTCTTTGTTAGAGTACAAGGGTCAGGTAAAGTCTCTCATCGTATAGGGATGAGAAGGTTGAACATCATATAAGTGAAGAAAAAGTTTTGCGTTAATATGTGATGTCAAGTTCACTTATACACAATTGGTTAGGAATACAAAATGTTGGAGCCTAGGAATCACTTCATACAATATTGTGGTCCTTTCCTTTCTTTTATGAATTTTTTTTAGGTGAGTTGGGTTAGAGGATGTGATTAGGGTCACGACATACCTCAAGACTTACTAAGCGCTTATAAAAATATTTATAGATTGCCTACAAACAAAATCTTTGTATTGACAACGGGATTTGAATTCACGTCCTTATGCGACATAACTACTTGCCAACTTGATCAACCTTTATTGACATGATCATTTCCTTTTGTACATGGGGTACCCCTTGTACCCAACAACAATATATCTTTCTCTTGGTTGATAAAACTTTTTAAACAATTTATACTAAGAGTTACATCTTGCAAACCATTAACTATCATTTAACTTCTATTATCTTTTTCAAAAAAAAAATAGATAAAGGCATGGTGTGCTAACCAATAATAATGAAAATGAAAAGTAAAATGAAAACAATACTTATAACTGAAAAATAAAAATGGTTAAAAATACAAAAAATGAATTGTACCCTTTCAGTCGCACCACAACCAAGGTGTCTTGTATTTAATCTCTTCTTGTGCTTACTCATTCAAGACTACATATAGGGAGGCCCAAAATATTTTGTAAACAAGTAGTGGAATTACTATATACAACCCTCATATGGTTTAAAAAATTATTCCAATTTTTTTTTCACAATTTGTTGATAAAATACACAATAAAAACATAATTATGTTATGTATTTTGTCAACAGAATCGATTTTCCGTGAAAAGAAAAGTATATAATAAAAACATATTTTGATTATATATTTTGTTGTCATCCCCTCTTACACAATGAAAACACATATTTGTTATATATTTTATATGACAAAAACATGATTATGTTAAAAGGGTATTTTTAGAGTATCTTGTTTTAATGCATATAGGGTGTGAAGAAAAAAATGAGAGTGAGAATAGCAATTCTCTAGAGGTAATTTCATGTTGTTTATTTTTAAGAAAAACACTCAATTTTCATGTTTTATTTTTTAAAAGAGAAATATGTTTATTTTATATCATTAAGAGTTGGGTAAATATGTTAAGGAATACAATCAAACACTTAGTTGCTAGCATATAATCTTGACACTCTAACTAGACTATGAACACATGATCAACTCATCACCCAATTTGGAGAATCAAGAAGAAATTGAGTACATGAAGATAGGATGACATTTGTTTCTGAAATTCCTTGAGTTGCTGTGTTGATCGTATCCATGACTGATTTGCAGTCAAACTCAAAGGTGACCTTGTGCATATTAAGAGAGGAAATCCAGATTGCAGCTTGGAGAAGGCCGCATGATTCAGCTTCTTTAGGCTCAGGCAAACCATTTGTACAAGAGTTTGAGCTTTAACGAAATTACCTTGATGATCGCGGATAATCATACCAACGCCAAAAGAAAGATCTTCTTTGAAAAGAGTCGCTTCGACATTGCACTTGAATCCTTCCAATCGTTGAAGTATTGCAAACTGTTAGATACCACCACTTGAGCTGGATTGTCATTTTCTTGCCATACTTTGTCGTTCCTTGAGTTCCAAATGCTCCAAAGGATAACGCCAAATGAAGTGGTTGATCTTGGGATGAATATTTAAATTCCAGATGAGCTTCCAGTTTCCAGGGACCTTCAAACTCGAGATATCTACAATTGAATCCATGAGTGGGGTGATATGCTAAACGAACTGTGTAGCTACCATTAGGACTTTGTTTCCGTATGATTTGATCAGTGTCATCCTTGTTGAGTAAAGGAATGGGTAGAATCTCCTGCACATCACGTTGGTTAAAAATTTGAACAATCAAATCATACTTCCACGAGGAAAGAGTTTGAGTGAATAAGGGCATTGACAGTAGCATGCTCATTCCCAATCATTGGCTGCGAAGAAATAAAGGAATTATGCTTTGATCTCAGCCAAGATTGTCTCCAAATATTAGCTAGGGATCCATCACCGATTTTCCATGTCATGCCTTGCTTAACAATTACCTATGAAGCTGGATACTACGCCATACCCAATTGATCAACCAAAAAAATTTCCTTGAGGAAATTTTTTTGCCTTGAATACTTTTGAAATTATAGTATTTTGGTTGGTTAGAGTCTCCAACCTTGCTTCTCTAGCATTGTCAAATTGAAAGCATAAATATTTCTAAATCCCATTCCACCAATTCCACCATCCTCTTTTTTAATTGTCATATATACTTTCTCAACTCAACCATTTAATTCCTATAGATGAAGAATCTTGAGAATCCCACCAAAAGGAATTTATCATTTTTTGGAGCTCATTCTCTAAAATAAATGGAAATAAAAAAAATACTCGCACAATGGCAGGGAATGGATTGAGTAACAAATTTAAGAAGTATTTCCTTGCTTGCTTTTGAGAGCAATTTCCTTGACCATTGGTTGATCCTTTTCCAAAAGCTTTGATAACGACTAAATATAAGTTGTTTTTTATAATAAAAATATAATGAAAATAATCTTAAAAATATTTATTTATCATTTATTTATGCTTAATTGTTAAGAATTGATGTTTTTCCTATTCATGACTTGTAGATATGAAAAGGAGGAGTTAAAAGCCAAAAAGATACATAAAATAATATATATATATATATATATATATATAAAGTCAAGCCAAAGAGAGTCTAAACCAAAGAGAGAAGACACATCGAGTCTCAAAGCACTTTAATACACACTTAAAGCCTAAGAACTCTTCCTTAGGAAATTCTTTCTTCTCTTTCATTATTTTCTATTCCCTTTTTCCATCCCTTCTCCTCCATCAGTTTCTATACCCCTTTTCAAGTGTAACACTCTTTATGATTACGAGAGGCTAAACCCTTAGTTAGGACCTGACAAGCCTAAAAAGCCAAAAGATATATTGTATGCTTCATATATATCAATGCAAACAGGTATTTTCTTTCCTATTATCCTTTCTTATTTTAATTTCATGTATCTTTCATCCTTGCATCATTTTTGGAGATTAGGTGCTTGAAAGAGGGTAATCCTTAATAGAAATACAAGAAAGGTTTTGCATGCATCTGTCTTAGAGATTAGTCGCTCGACAGAGGGTAATTTCTAATATAAATAAAAGGAAGATGTATCTTAATAAAATCATTGTTAGATATACAGTCATTGCATTATGCTCATGCATCAAAGCAAATATCTAGAATTAGAACTTCATGCATTTTATCTATTAAATCTTTGCAAAGACATTTGAAAGATAGATTGATAAGATAGGCTTGTCATCGTGAGACATCAAGGACAAGTATTCTAATAGATGTGAGTAAAAAAAATTCACCTAATTGATAGAGAAAAATCTAAAATTTATCTATTATATCTTTTGTCTCTTGTTAATATCTATTATTTCAGTTATTGTTTCTTTTAGCTCATGTTTCACCTTATCTCATCTTTTTCTCTTATAAATTGGAAATTATCCAATACAAGTACAAAACAAAGTCCCTATGAAAATCGACACTCGAACTTTCAAGTTTTTACTACTTGAAAATTTTGATACACTTGCTAAATGGTTAACAAGCTTATCCTTGAGGAAACCAAATACTGCTTTCTTTCTTTTTTACTAATCAAAGAAGGAATACCCAAATATTTTCCTCTCTCGAGAACTTTAGTGACTCCAAAGAATGAAGAGATGGGATTTCGCTCACAGGTTATGTGGAGTGTTACCGCTGAAAAAATAATTATGGGAAGACTTTTGGAAATTAGTCTGCTGGCGAGAAACATTGCCATAAGTTTCTAGAATATCCTTTAAAGCCTTAGTTTCATTGTCTTGTGCCCTACAAAAAAGAAAACAGTCATCAACAAATAAAAGGTGTAAAAGAGGACTAGTGATTCCTTACATACCTTAACACCATTAATTTCTCCTCTCCTCTCACTATTTTTTAGAAGAGCTAATAATCCCTCTATTCAAAGAATTAAAAGATAGGGTGATAATGGATCACATTGTCTAAGTCCTCTCGTTGGAAGAATAGGACCAACAAATTCTCCATTGATCATGATTAAGTATTGAACTATTTGAAGGTAACGTTGTATCCAACCCAACCACTTTTGATTGAAACCCATTTTGGACATAAGACTGAAAAGATAATTCCACTCCACTTTATCAAAGGCTTTACATCAATTTTAAGAGCAACCTCATATTTTTTTCTCCTTGTGTTGCACCTTATATGATGGACAATCTCATAAGCAATCATGACATTATCCCAGATTGAACGACCCTCAACAAAAGCAAATTGCTTCTCAAAAATGCATTAAGAGAGAAGAGGTTTAAGGCAATTGAGTAGCCTTTTAGAGATGATTTTGTACAAAACATTAAAAAGGGAAATGGGCTTGAAGACTTTTATGGAGAAAGGGTTATTGTTTTTTGTGATAAGGACAATATTTGTATTGTTTATTTGAGGAGGAAAAGTGTCATTTTCTAACCAAGAGGTAGCTGCTGTGAAAATTTCTGGTCCACAATGATGCCAGAAGCGTTTGTAGAAAGTTGGGTTTAGGCCATCAGGTCCTGGGATATATCTGAGTTCATTTGGAAAAGAGCCCATTTGAATTCATCAATAGAGAAAGGGGCGGTATCATAGTCAACTGAAGTAATACAAGAGGGAATATGCTCTAAAACCGGAAAATAACTAGCATGGGAAATTTTATTATTATGGAAAAGAGAGTCAAAATAACTCTAGACAACCTTACAAATATTATTCTGACCAAAAACAATAAAACCATCAATTTTTGCACGAAATCTGGTTCTGATCTTTTTTTCCCCCAGTCATTCATTTCAGCAGAATAAGATTTGATTTTTCTTCCATTAGATAATCAAAGGAGTTCAGCCATCCGTGCTTCACAACATCAACAAGCTCGTCTTCAAGTAGCCATGAATTTTCAAATGAAAAGGTCTTCTTGGTTTTATAGACCAACACCATGCAATTTGATGAGAATTGGGAGTGGTCAGATTTAGAGCACACTGAATTAATCAGCCTCAAAAGAGGGAAAAGTTCGATCCAATAAAGGGTTGTTAGGGCTCTGTCTAGCTTCTCTTTAACGGCATCAGGTTTACCTCTTCATTTTGCCCAAGTGTATTAGTAACCCTCCATAGGAAGGTCGTGGAGATTTGAATTTGAAACAACACTATGAAAACCATTAAGAAGCCAAGAGGGGTGATCTAAGAGACCAATTTTTTCATCATTAGACAGTAAATCCTTAAAGTCAGCAAAAATACAACAAGGAAGGGATTAATCCTCATACAAACTCCTCAAGATATTCCATGAATCAGACTTTTCTCACGATCAGGGATGCCATGGAAACCTATGAGCCTCTAAGTTGGGAGCCTCATGCTGGTGTTTGCACGTGCTTGTGACCAAAGATCTCCATTCCACAAGATAACTCCATCATTAACACCATTAGCAAACAATTTTTCACAAAGTTTATCAGCATGCCCTATCAAACCACAAAAGAAGCGAAAAGGACCAAGCCTCTTGTACTTGAAAAAAAACTTCAGTTGAAACCCTTTTTGGCTTCTTGATTTTTTTATTTTTTTTGGATATCTTTAATGATTTTCGAACATCCAAAAGAACCCTTAGACGTATGAATGGCCGAAAAGAGCTTGTGTTGTTCTTCTCATCATACTCAAGAAAATCACCAATGTAGTTACCTATACTTTGGCCAATAGATTGGGACATAAAACCAATAGGTAAGCCATGAACTTGGACCCAATAAGGAACATTGAATAGTGGGACATTGGCAGGGCTTTCTCCTTCTTTGATCACTCTAAGAATCAGCAGATGTTTGTCAAAGTTCCAAGGACCACCTTTCAGGATTGGTATGTTTATTAGCAGGAATATTTTTAAAATTTACAATAATATACTGGGTGTATTAGAAGAATGCTGGGTGCACGAAGCAATTGCCTTGAAAGTTAGACAAAGTCCTTGGTCCAAAGGGGGGCCTCTTCTCACGTTGAGGTCTAGGTGACTTGGGCCTTGTTGTCATCTGTGGCCCATTAGCTAAGGAGCTCGTAACACTAACACTCAACTAACAAAGGTTTAAGGCTCAAAAAAACTCACTAGGAAAACGAGGTAGTGGAAGAGATGATCGATGGGGATAATTGGAACTCTCACAAAGAGAAAAACATCTCACAGGGAGAGAGAAAAGCACTAATGATATTATGTTCTCATGCATTGATAGTGGGTCTTATTTGGGGTTTGATTATGTCTATGGATAAAAAGATTGTCTTTCGTGTTTTATGTTTTTTAATTAAAAAACAATAAAAAAAAATAATTTATTCATAGATCTTATTCCATTATCGTAATATTTTCATATGCATTTCAATTAAAAAAGGTGTTTTAGAAAGCACAAATAAATGAGTGGATGCATCTTCTTTAAAAGTAAAATAATGATAATTGTCTAAATTTTATTCACATAAACTCTTGATGAACTATAAGGTGGATTGACTATATTCATCTTTGGCATTCAAAAGTTATAGTTTTGGTGGTCCACCCGATCAGAGTTTATTTGACTTCGCCAAAAAGTTGGTTCCCCGGAACAATTATTTGATTATGGATCAAACAGTTGAATTGAAAATTTCCAGCAACAATTAAAGAAAAAACCATATGAAATGTATTTTATATTTTTCAATAAAAAAAACAATTTACCTGTAATATTAAAAGGATAAATAAACTATATATTTTGTTAAAATAAGAACCAGCTTAGTTGTCTAGGTTTGACTTGGCCAACACTAAAAACAAATTACCATCTAGTTACCAAATTATCCGGCAGGCCTGTTAGTGTATGTTCCAAAGCAATTAAATGTGAACAATTACTGAGTTGTTTTTGAAGTCAACGTTCATTTCAGTACTTGTAATGTTAAAACAAACATGCTACGAGTTTTGAATTCTTCAATCAGAGACTAGTTTAGTAAGTTCGGATCATGCAACTACTTAGTATTACCCTAATGACCCACTTGATTGATAATGTGTGAATAGAAACTTAGTTCAAGTATCATTCTTCAGCTTCTTAAGGCTTTTTTTTTTTCTTTAACAAAGCTTCTTTAGGCTTAATAATAATATTTTATTACTTTTGAGACTGTAAAAATAATTATAAATCTTGGGGTTGACTGTAAATTACACTCCACCCTTTACTCCAATATTTTTGGCCTTTGAACAAGTATTTTTCTTTTGTACAGTAAAAAAAAGATTTTATTAAGGGAATACGATCGAGAGAAAACTTGCAACCTACACACATCACATCTTTTTAATGCATTGAGCAGTACAATTATGCGATTGGTAATCTACCCACAAAAAAGAATCCCATGTTTGGTTGAAATTATTTTTGAGGAAATAATTAGTTTATTTTTCAAATCTAAAAGTTTAAAAAACAAAAGCGAGTATTTTATATAAGTTAAACCAGACACATCTAAATATACAAAATATAATACGAATATGCAAAATTGAAATCTTTCTAAAAAAAATTGTACTTACGAAAATTGACGATGTTAGAACATCTTCCCCCATACTCAAGTTGAATGCTTTAGCTCAAAAACAAGATAAATTGACTATATATGTGAAGTTTTATCGTTTATACATATTTTTATAATAGTTTTGATAATACTAATTTTCTTGGTTTATAATACTTCCTCTTGCTTAATTTTCTTCTTATCTTTCTCCTTTTTATATAAAATGCAGTTGAAATTTATTGTAGAAAGTTGCATTTCTTATGTGACTGAACGCCTAAAAAGATCCAATAAATGCACATGGCAGAGGGACAATCCTCACATGTTACAAACATGGTCCTTCATTGCTGTGCTTGTTGAATTCGAAGCATTCCCACTTTGGTTTCTTATAATGCATTTGATCAACTCTTCTCCGTATCCTCTTTGCCAAGCCAATTGTCCAGCGTTATTCCCCTAATGACCAAATCATGGCCTCAAATGGGCCACCCTTTGCAGAACCCCATTGTGTATATGCTTTGTTTGTCCTCATAAAAGCTACAAGGGCCATTCAATTACTTGTACAAGAGCAATGGGATATGTTATCTATCATTAGGTAAATGATCATTTTAGTCTCTAAGTGTATAAATAGATTACAATTTAATTTTTGAAAGAATAAAAATTTTGATTTATCCCTAAATGTATAAAAAGTACGATAATTATATTTTGTCATTAAATTTCGTGAAACTATTTTGTTATTAAATTGTAATGTTCAATGATTAATTTGACATCAATTTTTTGTAGAGCCATTAAGTTGTATAACTGAACATAATTGTTGCATCTTTTATGTGACACTCTCTATCCCGATATACATATTTATATAATAAAATACATGAAAATACAAAATTACATAAAATGATTTTATTCAATAAACATAAAGGAGCTCACATGGATAAAAGGTCCATGCACACATTCGCGTTTATCATCAAATTAAAAACTTATCAATTAAGGGTATGAAAACATTTTCGACTCAAAACAAGGTTGTTCAAAACTCTAGAGAATGAACTAAAGACTCAGCATGTGAAACAAAAATAATAAAAACTACATGTTTAGAACTTTATGCAATGAATACAGAAACTCATGTTCCAATGTCACATCCTATTAGAGCATTGTGTCTCAGCGTCCTCTAATATGAGATTCTTTAAAGTCATCCACCTAACCATCTGCTCCCACGAACATAAGGTTCGAGATCATCATAGGATCCAAACACAAACAACACATAGGGAGCGAGTTATCACATTCTTAAATAGGTAGAGATAAACGAAATCACATACACACACACACATATAAGTTTAACAAGCTTAACTTAGCACAATTTTCTTCACGTTACCACTTATTGCATAACATCACTTGTCTCAATGATTTCATCATATTCCACACCTTCTCGTTAATCACGTGTTTAGAACAATACATTTCAAGTACCACATAACATCTCGCACTCACATAATTCATTATCCACCATCATGTAACAAGTCATAATGATCATTACACAGGCGTTATACAACAGATACACTAAGACTCAATCCTATATGCAATGTGATACCATGTTAGTAAAAAATGTCATTGGGTACTTAGGAGTACATGACAAAACAAACCACACACTGGTAAGTCAAGACATTTTCACTAGGTAAAATCATAGGGAGACTAATCAAGGTCATGCTATTTTGCGAGAATACTCCAATCATGTGGGATCGACACAGACTTAAAGGAGCACCAAAATCAAGTATAATTACCCCCAAGGCCTAGACTTTGAAGAGTCTGTCACGGCCTCCCCCCCCCCTGATTCGAGTCTAACCCAAAAAATATTTTAACACGTAGACTCTATCTGTGAACTATACAAAACACATGACTCCTCAATTGTTCTCAAAATAATTTTAACTCGTCGTGCCTCAAAGTGATTAAACTCGTCGGGTTCCTACAGTGGATCCTGTCATAATATTCGTCACGCATTAACTCGTCACCCTTAAAAGGTCTTACAGTCGTATGATTGTACAGTTCATAACTTACAACTCAATGCTTACAATATCTCAATACACATGTATCTTACAATTCAACACATAATTAATTTATCATATACACTCAATCTCAATCACAATGTTATAATCTCAAAGCAACATGTTATCACACTTCATGAATCATATACACATCACATAATATTAATTTATACATGGCACAAACACAGACTTTACCTATGAACTATGCAATACATACAACTACTCAATTGTTTTCAAAATCATTTTAACTCATTGCGCCTCAAAGTGATTCAACCCGTTAGGTTCCCATAATGGATCTCATCACAATACTATTCATGCATTAACTCGTCGCCTTTAAAGGGTATTACAGTTGTGTGATTGTAAAGTTCATAACTCACAACTCAATTTATCACTTACAAACAATCTCAATCACAATTTCATAATCTCAATATAACAATTTATCACGCTTTATGAATCATATACACATCACAGAGTAGTAATATTTGCATGGCATATTTAATTAAAAAAATTATTTTAATATAACATTATAATTTCCTTTTTCAATCTACCGCAATATGCAAAACAAACTAAGAGGGATTTTTTCTTTTGACCATTTATTCTTTATCATAGTATGCTAAATTCAAATATAAACTCATAATCCAGATTAACTAGTAAAGACATCATATTAATCATTCAGTTTCATCAATTCACGCTAATTAGAAGAAAAAAACTCAATTTCTAGGGTTCACACTCAATACAAGAACACTACAATTTCACATGGAGACATCAATTGGTCTGTCAAACATATATAATTCACAATTATAGTTGTAAAGATAAAATCAAAATTTTAGAAACACCCGAAAACCCATCTCAATTGATTCTTTAAGGATCCCTACACATGTTCTCACTACTTTCCAACTGTGAATAACCCATCCATTACTTCTAAGAAAACTCATCCATAACTCATCCTAAGATTCTTTAAGCTTTTTCTTTGTTTGTTCAGCTAGGATTTCTAAGCGTTAGAGAGAAGGAAAATGAATTGAAGCTTCAATTTCATTGTCTCCATGCAAGGGTTATTTCTATCTCTATAGACATTATTTCAAAAATCTCAACGGTGAAAATGTGCAAAACTGATTTTTGATTGTGATGACCAAATTCCAGAAAGATCCAACGGTTAACGAATCCTAAATTATAGTTTTACTAGAACAAGTTTGGGTGTATGCGAGGAAAAAAAAAGTTTTGGGAGAGGAAAAAGGGAGAATGAATTTGGGAAGAAGAAAGAGTGTAGAGATGTATCGTAATGGTAAAAGCTGACCTAATATGTCTATATTTATAGCTAAGGTAGTGAACTCTAAGATTATTATTTACTCTATTTTTTTATTTTATTTTTTATAAAAAGAAACTATATTTTACTCTTTCATTAAATAAATAACCAATTAAAATATCTCTTTATTTTCTAAAACATCATTTTACTCTATTTATTTTCTAATATTATGAAATCCTTATTTTAATTAACAAAAATTATTTCCTCTCATTTATTTAATTTCTAAAAATTATATTAATTTTTATTTATTTTACCAAAAACATGATGTTACATTTTACACATTCAAGGACTAAAATCAACATTTTCATTTTTTAAGAATTAAATTTTTAGAGACTTACACATTCAAGACTAAAATAATCATTTATTCCTTATAGTTGCTCAAACTCACATGGGTTACTTAGTAATTTCACACATAGTGGGCTTATATGTTGTAGAAAAGTGCTTGGTCCGTGACCCACTTTGTTGTTTCTCTAGCTATCCCTATAATACAGGCAACTCCATGATTAGCATTTCCTCATGAACACAACTTCAATTGTACGATCAGGAGCTTGCAATTGATTGTTTGTCCTCCAAGCTGGGCACACAATCACACATGGGTTTTGTTTTGGATAAGTTTAACTTCTTGATGATGTAATACCCAAATATCCTATTAAATGATATAGAATGAAACCAACACGACATATTTTCCTCACATTAATTTAGAGTGCCTTGGATTCCCATGATTCTATCCCTACCCAAATGAACATTATTTAATTTAACCTAATTTCCAAGGGAATCTCGAAAGGTACAAACCTTTGCAAGATTATTCTGATCAAGAACAGAACGGACTAATCCATTCACATGGCTGACTTCCCAACATTTTCAACAAATTCACGTAGATCTCTGTGGAAAGAAAATCCTCTTACTTTACCTCTTTATTATAATTTGCAAACCATGTGAGCAAGTGCAATATATTTTATCTTTTCCTTTTGCTATTATCGGTTTTGGAGGGGTTGAAGTTTGTGCGTTCTCCTGCAGAACATATGACACATTATTTTCTTGAATTATACTTAAAGAAAATATTATGACAATAATGTGCAGTATATTAGTTCAAAGCCAACGACATGCATATTATGTTATCTTGAGAGAAGGGTAAATATTTCAATCCAAACTTGCTCAATCGGTTGCTTGTGTGACTTTTCTTTTTTAATGATAAAAAAATTGCTAAGTTTCAAGAACTTGAGTTGTTATGCCGTATTTCAACCATGTCCTCTAACCCTTCCTACCTAAGCAAATTTGATCGTGAACTAATCTTCAACCACAACTTCAGTATCCCAATTATTGCTATTATTAAAATAGAATCATTCCCCTTTTCATTGATATAGTTCCTAAATGAATTGCTCTTATGATTTTGACCAGTTAACTACCTCTTCGTATATTCAACCCATTTTTTGCTTCAATTATTTTTTAAATTTTCCCAAAATAAATATAAAAAAAAACCATATAACCTAATATATATCTTCCAACTTCAAAATGAAGATAACTATAATAATGACGATTAACTAAACGACTCTCTTCTCTGGCATTTGATTTTGATTATGCAAGTTTCTAGCATATTCCAAAAGTCAGGTCCACTATAAAATTTCTTCGTCTATAAGCTAAATGAAACACTTTATTTCACGCACGCTATTGTGAAAAAGTATTTACTCACCAATTAATTATCAAACTACAGAGTTGTTTTTCCACTTGGACGACTAAAGGATGAAGAGTTTTTCGCTGGAGTAATTAAACTGCATCAACAATACGTACTTTTTATTCACAAATTTAAGTAAGTTACATTATTATTTTTTAAATTATAACTGAATGTCCACTCTTTTTAAAATCATGTTGTAGAATATTAAATTGATACTACAAATGTAATGCCGGCTTTTTTTCTTTTTTTACCATTCCCCCAAATAGATTAATGGAAACATTTTTTCATTCAACTTTCCAAATATTCTTGTTTCTTTATCGTTTTCTCTTTTCAATTATGTTATACTTTTATGTCTCATTCATATTGTCACTATTTTTTTTCTCCACATTCAATCATTCTCATCCATGATGAGTCGCAGTTATATGGTGCAGAAACAATGATGATTCCAGAATTTGCACCATTTTTTAGTTCCTTTCTTATACTTGTCATCTGCATTATGATTATTTCTCTTCCGTATATGCATGATGTTGCATATGTTTTTCTTTGTTTATTTATTGTCTTTTACTTTCAAAAAAATTTGTTTTATTTGGAATTGGTCAAACTAACTAACAAATTGTGAGAGTTTAGGGAAGAAGTTTGTGGAAGATTGTGCATGTTTACTCCGTCAATTCCTTCAAATTCTGTTCGGGTTAAATGCATGGAATCCTCATATCTTGGTCGAAGAATGAAATCTCAATATGAATGTGCCTTTAGGAACCGAAGTCTTGGGAATAAATAATTTTTTAATATTTAAGGATGGTAAAAACATGTATGGTACTACTGTGTTGATAAAGTTTTTGATATGAAGAGAGAATAGAGAAGAAATAGGATAGACAAAGTTAGAAACCTCTTTACATTTTATAGATTTTTTATTTGTCTTCTTATGTGTTAACTTTATTTACATTTTCAATTAATTTTTCCTTTTATTAATTTCCTTTTGTATTTTATTCCTCTGATTTTTTTTCTCTCATTTTTGTGTGTAGTTGAAAGATTTGAAGTGTACATGTCATGAGCCTATAGAAAAGAAAAAAGAAGAAAGGAACCTAATTGTGAAGCATATGATGATATATATCTCTCTTTTTTGTCTCTGATCATATCATGCTTATAATATTTAGTCGTACAAATTTGTATTGAACTTGATTTTTGGATTTGTACTTGGATAAAAAAAAATTTCTGAATTTTATATTTGAATCATAAACATCAAATTATGAAAAAAAAAATGGTTTAATCAATAGTTGATAATATTAGGAAATAGTTTTATTGAATTTTTGTAAGATATTTAAAATTACTTTTCCTCTTAAGAAGGGTTTATAAAATAAATTTATATAAGTCATTGAAACATGAATGTTCCGATACAAAAAAAAACATGAATTTTAATATCTTTAAACTAACGTGTTCCTATAATGATTTCAAAATGATATTATCCTTAATTTTTTTTCCTTCTAAAAAAGTAAATAAAAAGATTAATTAATTATTTTCACTGTCCAAGAAATTTCTTATTTATCAAATGCTAGCAAAAAAACATATATTATTGTATATTTCTATAATTTGTTAATTTTGGATATAAATGATTAAAAAATGATAATAAACTCAAAAACACTCTCAAAGGGAACATGACTTGAATGATTTTTTTTATTATTTTGAAATTACAATTAGAAAAATTGTTCGGATAATCTTTACTTTCTAGACATTTTATATTTACTTTATATATTTATCTATTTCTCTTATTTTTCTCTTCACCACATATCTTACTTGGAAATATATAAAAAAATCCTTAGAATTGAAGTGTATACACTCTAAGAGCAAAGATAATTAAAAATCAAAATAAAAAGAAGAAAATTCAACAAGTGACATAATAATATTACCATTTCTATATTTCATAATGCATTTATTAAATAAAATGATATCTAAATATATATCACAAATGATTTCATCAATTATATATACATAGACATGTATTTACAAATATAATATATTAATATCATGTTATCATAAACAAATAGACACAAGTAATATTATCTATACATTAAAAACATATTAAACAAAAATTAATATGCACATCAATTTACATATAATCAGAGATATTATTTTAATATATAAATTTTAGTACAATAAAATATGATAGCGCGATAAAAATGCGGATACATATGCAAACGCCTATGTTTCCACTGGTATATATAATGTGCGTCGCGTTGGTAGTTAGAACCATCAACCAAAAGTATAAAGTTGTGAACATATAGACAACTAATAATACACCCACTTTCGACTAAGTATGACAATATTGTTAATGTTAAGTGGTTAGAAGCGATGAACAACCACCCAATAATCACATATAATCAAACAAATAAGTCACTAATATAATAATCTCATTCTTGAGGTCCAAACCATTAGTCCAATTGCTGTAGTTAAGCAGTGACAATCAATTCTTGATTTTCAAATTTTTTACACATTTTTGGACATTTCTAGCTTGTATAATAATTAATTTGATGAGCTAGAAAATTTTCGTGAAAGAAACTTCTTTGACAAAACGATATCATCACTTGGATTATAATTTGAACGTGTCAAAGAAGTTGCTAACCAGGGGGAAAATGTGGAAAAACTGGAGTAACAAGAAAAAAGAAAGAAAAAGTGTGACAAACTTTTTTTCCCCCTATTTTGTAGAACTGTTAAATTAATGTTATAGCAAGTTAGCATAATCGAAAACTAAATTGATAGCCTAGAAATTAAACTTCATGAATTTCATATTTTGATAATGTTGTACTTATATATGTACTAATTAAATACGTTAACTAATCTCAACTATTCTCTTTATTGTTTATTATAAGGTCTAATTAACTAATTTATTAAAATTATAAAAATTGATTAATTTAGTCGAGAATATTAAATTTATTTTAAATTATTATTTTTTAAAAAAAATTATTCTTATAAATAAAATTAACAAACATTAATGAGTTATATTTTTCTTCCTATTGCGTAGTTCTAAAACTGATTTTAATAAAGGACATTTTAATAAAAAAAAAATACTTAATATATAAGATATTTTACATTAAACCTTATAAAAATGATCAAATCACATTTTTAATTTCAACCTTATAATAAAAAAATTGGAGGGAGTATTGATAATGAAATGATTAAAGTAAATGCAGTTTAAGAAGATTCAGGTCTCAATAAAATAAGGCTGGGTTTCTTGGGATAAAATAAACAAATGTTTGTGACCGTTAATTAATGATTGTTACAAGCTTAATGAGATCAATGTGATATGGTGGTGATATATATAGTGCTATAATATTTTTTAAATTTTAGGAGTAAGATATATATGATAGATGTTGTCACATGCTTCCATGTCAACTATCTAGCTTGTTCATGCATTTGATAATTGAAATCAAATTTTATGCATAAATATGCATGTGATTTCTTTATATTGAAACGGCAATTAGTGTAGGTAAAATATTATTTTTATTGAATGAAAACGTAAATAATATGTAAATAAGTCATGAAGTCTTGTAATATCGTAAAGGGAGTGAAGCAAGTGTCACAGGCTCAAGATTCTTGTAAAGTACACATTACTCCAAGTATTTCTTAACATGATCGTATTTTATGTTTTCTTATGAGATTAAAATGGTATTTTTTTAATAAAAGTATATATTTAAACGATTTTTAATCAAAACTACTCTAGTAATCGATTTACATTGTATTTGTATTTTATAAACTACTATAGAATGATACTATAAAATAATGACTAATTGAATTCTTTAACATTTAAGTTGAAATTCCAAAAAAAAAAAAAAAAACATCGACAGAACCTGTTGTCACGCTCATGACGTCTTAAAATTAAAGAAAATATGAATACAAAAAAACAATAAGAAATTAATAGGGACAAAATGCTTACGTAATGTTTAGAAATACGCGCAGACTCAATTAATCAAACTCAAAAGTTATTTGAAGTTTATTTTTGGATTAAAATATATAATTTAGGTTTCAGTATATATAGTATAATAGGTATGATCCAAGGTATGATAGTATACTACTCATCTACTCGTAGGATACAGACACAAGATGTATGTTTGATTGTTTATAATCTTTCGAAAGAACATAGCAAATCTTTGTGTTAATAGTAATTGTAAAATTCCTTAAAAAACATTGTAATTGTAATATAATATAATTTCTAATAAAATGAAATTTTAAGTCTTTTTAACATGAAAAAATCAGTTCACATTTATTTGAAACCTAACTAATTTAAAGTTTAAAGTCAAAAGCTAATAGTGTTGTCTTTAAAAAACAGAAATAACCAATAGTTGAGAATCGGTCGAGAAATTAAATTTGAGTCAAACACAAGCTAGGGAATTAAACATGACCTGACTTGAATGTCTAAATTTGAATCATATTTTTAATGTTTGAGAGTGATTTTTGAATACTTAATGTGTCCTAATCCTTAAGTTCCTTATTTTTACTATATCAATCAAAATTACAAATACAAATGTAAAATATGTTAGACAGTGGTTTAGTCATTAGTGGATACCTGGCTGTGATGTATGATTGGCAATAGGACTATTATGTGTGATGAAAATGCTAAATGCTGTATAGAAGCTATTTTGCTAACTTTCTAGCAATTATAAACAAATATCACAAGTTCTTATTTTGATAGTTTTAAGTGTCATCAGCATCGACTTTAAATTATTTTATTATCGATTTTAAGATTTTAAAAAATGAAATAATATGTTATACAAATTTATTATTAATTTTGAAACTTTATCATAAAATTTGTTTTATCAATATCAATCAATTAATATACTATAAATTTGTGAATTAATTTTGAAAAAATATCATTTGTCTCATTCTACTTTTGACATGTGACTTCTTCTTACTCTTCTTTTTTTAAATCGTAATTGAATCAAAATAAAATTACACTTACTTTCAAATTGTAACGACTCATCCTTTTATTTTATTTTAAAAAAAACTTGGTTCTATTCGTAATTGTCCACTTACAATCTCATTGACTGCAAATTCTCCATGATGATGAAGTCTCTCTCCAATCTTTTCTTCTTCCACAAAGGTACCCTCATTCTCTTCCAATACTCATTGCTACAATTTTTCCCTGACTTCATTCTCTCTTCTCATATCATCTATGTCTTCATTTTTTTATTTCACATATTTTGTATTTGTTTTTTGAATTCAAATTGCGTTCAATATTGGCTTTATTAATGGATTTTGTTTTATTATGCTTTTGTTATGTTTGATCAAGTGCGGTGATGTAATACTTTTTCTGAAATTTTTTCTCAATATTTCATTTGAGTCAGGATGATCAGAGAGGAAGAGCATTAACATATATACAAATAATTATCTTTGGTTATATTATTTTTTCTTCTTTTCTCTTTTTTTTTGTCTTTTCTTTCTCATGATTCAAATTTGTCATTCTTCTTCTTTTCTTTTTGTCTTTGTTGTTTAATAGTGTGCTTAGATGTCTGATTAGTCAATCTTAACACATTCACACTAAAGCTAAGAATTGGAACCAGGTACACATTTTTTTTTTCTTTTTTTTCTTCATCTTTTCTCTTATTTATTTTTCTTCTTATTTCATTTTACAAATTTTTAATTTAAAAAAAAAAAAAAAAAACTAGCCTATTTCTTTAATTTGATTTCCACTATTTAAAAATCCAACATTTATAATCTTCCTGATACTATTTTCTCTCCAATGAGAGTTTTGCCCTCTTCCCTGTGAGCTATTGATCCTTTATCTTTTCTAAGTGATCTTATCCCTTAACTTGAGTGATTTTATCCCTCAACCTTCTCTGCACACGTCCAACCCTTTCCCTTTCATGGAAACACAAAATATGGAAAACCTACACATGGATGAAGATGCAAGTCTGGAAATAAACTTTAAACCACCTGAAGAACTCAAAGTTGATCTCTCTCTTTGTCTTGTAGGGAGATTTTTATCCGACAAGAACATTCGAAGCCAAATTATGAAAGAATGCATGTCGTTGGTCTGGAAACCATTCCTAGGAATTACCATTTCTGAGCTTGAAGCAGGCATATTCCTTTTCCAATTCTATCATGTTAGTTGATTAAAAAATTTCAATATAAAGGCAGTCACCAATATTATGTTTCATTTAAATTTTACCAAATATTGAGTTAAAAAAAATTACAGTTTTCGAAACAATTATATAAAGGAAAAACTTTCACGTGCGCCCAAATTCTATTTGAAGGCATGCAAAATCTAAGGTTTCATCTGTTTTGTAATAAAAATTAACTTTTTATAGTTACACATTTTAATATGAAATTTATAATGAAAGGTAATTTATAATAAAATTAATTTTATTTTGTTTTTATATTTAGAAATCAAAGATTTTGTGATTTATAATAATTCAAATATTTTATTTAACCAATTGAATGAAACACCTTATACCCAAAAACAAACATGACTAGTCAACATGTGGAATTAAATGTGCATGGTGTGGACTGTGGATTCTAGGGCAATTCTTAAGTAGTATTGATTAATATTTTGACTTTATATTGGAGATTGAGATTGTAGACATGATTTCTTTTCTTATTTTGGTTGGCAATTCTTGATTCTAGGCTTAAGTTTTGCTAGACAAATATTGATTTATTATCTGTAAATATTCTCTTGGAGGATTTTATGTGTATAGTTTCCCGTATTTAAGATTCTTGATGTATTTCTTCTCTGTATATATATTTATCATCCAGGAGAATGAAAAGCAACGAAGGGAATTAACCTTCTTTTACATGGTATCAAGAGCCAGGCACCATCATGGCTGAAGATGATGAGAAGAAAGGAGATGAGGGGGTTCCGGTTCTAACCCGAAAACTTCTAGATCTGACAAGCAAATACTGACCCCCTATGCATTGACTTCGAATGACAATCCGGGTAATATAATTACCCAAGTTCAGTTGAAAGGTGAGAACTATGATGAATGGGTGCGTGTTATGCGTACTGCATTACGAGCCAAGAAGAAATATGGCTTCGTCGATGGATCCATTAAACAACCAGGGGACGATTCACCAGAGCTTGAAGATTGGTGGAATGTCAATTCAATGCTTGTCTCACGGGTGTTTAACACCATTGAACCTGCACTTCGATCAACCATATCTTATATGGAGAACCTGAAGGATCTCTGGAAAGATATCAAATAGCGGTTTTCCATTGGGAATGGTCCACGTGTACAACAATTGAGGTTAGACCTTGCAAACTACTAGCAGGAAGGGCAGGCCATTGTCGTCTATTATGGTAGACTCAAGTCTCTTTGGGATGAACTGAAAAATTATGACTTGATCCCAGTATGTAGTTGTATTAGGTGTAGTTGTAACATTACCACTCAATTGGAGAAGAAGCGAGAAGAAGAGAGAGTTCATCAATTCTTGATGGGATTAGATGAAGATGGATATGGGACAGTACGTTCCAATATCCTGAGCACTGACCCTTTGCCAAATCTGAATCGAGTATATGCTATGGTCGTGCAACAAGAACGAGTACGGACCATGACACGAACAAAGGAAGAAAGAGGGAACCCTATTAGTTTTGCGGTGCAAGTTGGTGGTCGAAACTTAAGGGGGGATGGAAAGGACAAGAATGTCGTTTGCTCAAATTGCAAGCGGAAATGACACAATGTTGATAGTTGCTTTCAACGGATTGGTTATCCATAATGGTGGGGCGACAGGCCACGCACAACCATAGTTGGACACAGTGGTGGACGTGGACGTGGGGTCTAGCAGGGTACTAGTAAAGGACAAGGGCGCGGAGGGACTGCTTGTGCCAACGCAGTTCAAGCGCAAGGAGCTGGTGGTGGGAAAAATGTTGTGTCTAATTTTGATAGAACAGGAATTACCAGTTTAAATGACGAACAATGGGCCACACTGCTCAACATGTTAAACTTACACAAGGGAGGTGTTAATGAGAGGTTGACAGGTAAACAAAATTTTTTGCCATGGATTATTGACACAGGGGCCTCGCATCACATGACCAGTACATATGAATGTTTCAGTGAAGTGCACGATATTACACCATGTCCGATTGGGTTGCCAAATGGGGCAGAGACCACAGCTTTGAAAGAAGGAACCGTGACTCTTGGAGAGAAATTGAAATTGCAGCGTGTTCTTTTTGTACCTAAATTGAAGTGCAATCTGATTTCTATGTCATAGTTGCTTGATGATTCCAATTTTGTTGTGCAATTCACTAATAAAATTTGTGTTATACAAGACCGTACATCGAGGATGATGATTGGAGCGGGTGAATAGCTCGAGGGGCCTTATTTTCTCAAAGAAATGGCTCCTTCTCGTGTTTACAAGACAACCAATATTGCATCTTCTGAGCTTTGGCATAGAAGAATGGGACATCCTTCTTCTAGGATAGTAGATTTAATTTCTGAAATTAGTAATGTTGGTAGAAGTGATAGTGTCAAGAATAAGTTTTGTGACATTTGTTTTAGAGCTAAGAAAACCAAAGAAGAATTCATTTCTAGTGATAATAAAGTTGCAGAATGTTTTGCCTTGATCCACTATGATTTGTAGGGAGCTTATAGAGTTCCTGCTTCTTGTGGAGTTGTTTATTTCTTGACTATCGTTGATGACTATTCTCGTGCACTGTGGATATATTTGTTGATTAGAAAAGATGAGGTTGCTTGTGCTCTTAAAAATTTCATCGTAATGGTTAAACGACAATTTGAAAAGGATGTGAAAGTTGTTAGGAGTGATAATAGTATTGAGTTCATGTGTTTGAAAGATTATTTTGATGAACATGGAATTTTGCATCAAACTTTTTGTGTCAGGACACCCCAACAGAACGGGTGTGTCGAAAGAAAACATCGTCATATTCTCAATGTAGCAAGAGCCTTGCGCTTTCAAGCACACTTACCTATTGAGTTTTGGGGTGAGTGTGTTCTTACAGCAGGATATTTGATTAACAGAACACCATCCGTTATTTTGGATGAAAGAACACCGTATGAGATGCTATAGGGACAGGTGCCTACCTATAAACATATTCAAACTTTTGGGTGCTTGTGCTATGCCCATGATCATAATCAGGATAAAGATAAATTTGCTAGTCGGAGTCGAAAGTGCATTTTTATTGGGTATCCATTTGGAAGGAAAGGCTAGAGGTTGTATGATTTGGAAAAGGAAGAATATTTTGTTTCAAGAGATGTTGTCTTCATTGAAACAAAGTTTCCATATTCTACCAATATTGCAAGCTCTTTCGTAACCAAGAATGGGGTTACGGATTACTCCGCAGACGATGAGAACTCATATGTACAAAATGAAATGGAGGAGCAGCAAGTTCCAACCTCAGGTGTGGAGCACGAAGTGAATGTTAAGATTGGTAATGATGTGGAGCTGCCTATTGATGTAAACACTAGAGCAGTAGACAAGGGGGTACCAACATAGAAGGACCCATGGTGTCTGAGGAACTACTTGGTAGAGGAAAAAGGGTTAAACAACCTTCTGTTCATTTGAAGGACTTTGTGACTCGTACCATTCGAATAAGCCCCTCAGCAAGTTCATCGTTCCAGTCAAAATCCTCAGGTACACCCTATCCTATAGCACATTATGTGAATTATGATAAATTTTTTGTACAACACCAGTCTTTTCTAGCAGCTGTTACCATAGGGTATGAACCTAACACGTATGTTGAGGCTGTAAAAGATGAATGTTGGAGAGAGGCGATGTGCAAGGAGATACAAGCCCTTGAGGACAATGGAACATGGACAATAGAAGACTTGCCTCTCGGGAAGAAAGCAATCAGAAGCAAATGGGCATACAAGATTAAATATAATTCTGATGGAAGCATCGAGAGATGCAAGGTGCGCTTGGTAATTCTTGGAAACAAACAAGTTGAAGGTATAGATTATAATGATACCTTCGCGCCAACAACAAAGATGGTCATTGTACGAACATTTCTTGCTGTTGTAATTGCAGAAAGATGGGAGTTGCATCAAATGGATGTGCATAATGCCTTCCTACATGGTGAGTTGGATGAAGAGGTGTATATGAAGTTGCCACCTGGTTTTGCTTCCCCAACACCAGGTAAGGTATGCAGATTACGAAAGTCATTATATGGTTTGCGACAGGCACCCAGATGTTGGTTTGCCAAGTTGGCAGCAGCGCTGAACAAGTATGGATTTCAACAATCGTATTCTGATTACTCACTGTTTACTTATAAAAATCGGCATCTTCAACTCCACGTTCTTGTCTATGTTGATGATCTGATTATATCTGGCAATGATGGGGTGGCTGTGCAAAGGTTCAAAGATTATTTGAGTCAATGTTTTCATATGAAGGATTTAGGAAAACTAAAATACTTCTTGGGGATTGAAGTGGCACAAAACTCGAAGGTAACTTCTTGTGTCAACGTAAATATGCGTTGGACATTATTTCTAAGACTGGACTGTTACGAGCTAAGCCACCTGGGACTCCTCTTGAAACAGAATCATAAATTAGCACTTGTTATGACTACTGATTGGGATGATCTTGGACAGTATAGATGCTTGGTAGGGAGCCTGATTTACTTGACGCTTACTCAGCCCAAACTGTCTTATTGTGTGCATATACTTGCACAGTTCATGCAACAGTCGAAATAAGAACATTGGGAGCCAGCTTTGAGGGTCATTCGATATTTGAAGGGAAATCCAGGACAAGGTATTTTGTTGCGTGCTGATTGCGACCTGAAACTGTATGCTTACTATGACTCCGATTGGGAAGTTGTCCTTTAACACGACGATCCTTAACTGGTTATTTTGTTCTTTTAGGCTCTTCGCCAATCTCTTGGAAGACCAAGAAGCAACAAATAGTATCTCGGTCTTCGGCTGAGGCGGAATATAGGTCCATGGCAAGCACCACATGTGAGTTGAAATGGTTGAAAGGCTTATTGTCTACTCTTGGTGTGATGCATTCGGGACCTGTGCTTCTGCATTGTGATAGTCAAGCAGCTTTGCATATTGTTGTTAATCCAGTTTTTCATGAACGAACAAAGCATATTGAAGTAGACTACCACTTTGTACGTGATGCAATCCAAAATGGTGAAATCCAGGCCAAGTATGTTCATACTTCTATGTAGCTTGCAGACATCTTTACAAAGGCTTTGGGAACACAACAATTTGACTTTCTCCTTTGCAAGTTGGGCATTCAGGATCCTCATGCTTCACCTTGAGGGGGGTATTGAAGATTGAGATTGTAGACATGATTTCTTTTCTTATTTTGGTTGACAATCCTTGATTCTTGGCATAAGTTTTGCTAGGCAAATATTGATTTATTATATGTAAATATTCTCTTAAAAAATTTTATGTGTATAGTTTCCCGTATTTAAGATTATTGATATATTTCATTTTTGTATATATATTTATCATCCAAGGAGAATGAAAAGCAACTAAGGAAATTACCCTTCTTTTACACATTAAAATAAGAACCATCAAAATGTTGATTCTATTTCTCTGGATCCAAATCCACACGAAAACGAAAATGGCCGAACTTTCTACAGCTGGGGTGTGTCAGCACAGTGTGTTTGATTGAGTGTATCGTAAATGAGACGGTATTGGATAGAAGCAATACAAAATTGAAAGGAAGAAAGAAAGAAACATAGGGGTCTTTATCAGTGTCATTATGATTTTTCCACTTTCGAAGCCACTAACAAGTAACAAAGATTGGAATATGATGTCCTTGTTTCATTGGCTTGAACTTCCTCTTCATTTGGCTATGCTTTGTTCACTTCGATCCCTTAATAATTAATCATTCTTATTATTCTCACATCCCCACTTTAAATCATTTTCTACTTCTTCTCTTCTCTCGTGAGTAACATCACGATCAATTAATTACTGAGTTATTATTATTTTGGATTAGTATAATATATATGTGATAATAAATTGATAATTAAGAATGTAAAGGATAATAATTCTATTTAATCAAATAATGATATAAATATTTTATTTAACTTTTAAGGTTGTGATTGTAAAAAAAAAAACATCAAAAGTCTTGATTCTAAATCCTAAAACTTCATTCAACCAATCCCTGGAATGGCTCACCACTATTGAAACTAATAAAATTTAAATTTGGATCAACATAATTGATATGGTTTTCCTTACTAATTGAGCCAACAATAGTTGACTCATAATTTTAAAACTAATTGGTAGTAAAATTGTCAATTAAAGATCATACCTAATAATTAATTAACATTAAATCATGCAATGTTCTTTCTTTATATCCATACGAATTGATCCGGTATCAAAATTTTATAACAAATCTACGTACACTACTCAACTAATTAAATTAAAATTTCTTAATAAATCATGTAATGTGAAAGTGAGTATGAGTAATAGTGCTAATTTATTTTAAGTTTTAGTTTAATTCATTTTGAAATATTGAATATGATTCATTATGTATCTAAATTAATCTTAGTTTATGTTGCATCAAACGTATATTATGGTATGCAAAATTGATTTTGCTTCTAAACTATATGAGCAAGTATATGGGTTGGAAAGAAGAATAGTGATGTTTATTTTAATTTATAGTACGTAGAATTATTTTTAAATCTGAGTGTGATTGAGATGTGTGTCCAAATTAATCTTCACCTTATTTATAGCCTATAGTCTATAGTTTAAAATATATACATACCAAAGTAATTTCTATAAGGAAATTTTACACGTATCACTTTTTCAGAACTCTAAACAAATGATTTTTAAAATTGATTTACACGTTAATTATTAACTCATGTCAAATTTTTTATGTTACCGAACTTTATAAAGCATTTTATTATTTCTTTTTATTGATATCAAACGTTTGCTATCAATCAATCCATTAATTGAAGTTTATATTATTGATTGCAATTGATTACACGTTTGCCTTTTAATAAAAATTACACGTATTCTAATTGTTTTTTATAATAAATTATACTAACTGCAAATATAAAAATTGATCTTTAATTAATTTGTTTTTTAAATTATAATCATTAGTAGATTTGTAAAGAAGAAGAATGATGATTTGTAGAGTTATGAACACGCAACTTCTTTAAAAAGATTACTTTTCAAAAAATTAAAAAAAAAATAATTTTAAGATCTTTTAAATTGTTTAGATAACATTTTCTGAAAAATTAAAAACATTTTTTTTTGTTTTAAATATAATAGGAGTAATTCTTCCAAATAATCACTTGTACTGAGTAAAGAATGGATAAGACGAAGAACTTTTATATCATTTTTTATTTGTTAAAACTAGTATTTCATTTTTTGTTCTTTCAAAATATAAGTGATTTTTAATATTCTTTGTAATGTTCTAAAAAATGTTATTCTATTCAAACAACTTAAAATCACTTTGAATAATAAATATTTTTTAGTACTTATAATAAATTAAAAGAATTAATTGAAAATTTTACCACTTTGTAATCCTTATTTTATGAATTTTATTATTAAAGTTTTTTCACATTATATTACCATATTTTTTTATTTTCATAAATTTTATTATTCAAATTTTTTTGCGCATTTCATCATCATCAAGATATTCTTAATTTTTACATATTTTACCATTAAAATACTATGCATTTTACACCAAATGATGTCAAAACATCATTTTTAAGAGATACGTAACTACTCGTTACAGATTTAATGGATTGATAAAATAAAATAAATTTAAAAATATGATGGTAAGATACATAGAAAAAAAATTGGTGATAAAATTTACAAAAATTATAATAATTGATGATAAAACATGCCATTAAGCCTAAATATAAAATAATTTCTAAATTATATAAATTTTCAAATTATAAAAAATACACAATTTTAAACTTTCTTTTTTAAAACTTAAACTAACGGCCTTTATTTAGTACCTTTTCAGAACTTAAACTTGAATTTTAAGTACCTTTAGTTATCAAAATTCTTTTTGAGATTCGAGGTGCCGTTATTTATTTACTACAACTTATTTACTTTTATGCTTTCTACTGTTTTCTCTTGGGTACATTCTTATTTTATGTTGTGTCGTGTGTATGTATACTTTTCAAAAACTTTGGTCCTATCTACCTCGGAGCATGGAAAAAGAACATGGAGCCCACATAATGAAGGACCATGAAATCCCATGTGGAATGCTGGATACGTCGCTTTCCCCCACGTGGCAGCTTTTGACAGCAAGGTTTTGATCAGATTCCAGCTGGCAACTTTATACTTGCATTTCCACTCTCGATAATTTGACTTCTCTGTTGTCTCTTTTTACATTATTTTTATAATATTCTTTTGAAATAATGATATCATTTTTATAATTTTTAAAATTAAAATACAATCCTAAATATTAATACAATGTCATTTTGAATAAACAATACAATAATAGCTTACAAAGGGATAATAGAAAAATTAGATCCCTCACTTCACACTTTTGGACAACAACTAGTCAGTTCTGTTCATATTTTAATGAACAAAATTGGGATAGTGTTATGTGATGCTATATAGAAGTAATATTGTTTTCTTTTAAATCAAATTATTTTTTAAATACTTAATTAATAATATAATTAAAATAATGATTACCATAAGCAAACAATGTTTGTAAGTACAAGACGTTTGAGTTTTGAGTGCCCAGCGCACGAGGCCCCATCATCATTATCAACACATATATAAAGAGAAATTTTATCATACAAAGCGTTTAATTCAATAACTTTTACAAATAAGATAGAAAAAAATAGTGTAAAATAAGATAAATTATATATATAAAAATAAAATTTATTGAATGATTAAGTTTTCTCTTATCCTAAATGGGTATGTATTGCCGCTGCTGGTTGGATGGCAAGCAGAAGAGGAATATCCTGAGACGCCAAAGCCTCTATTAACATATTATTGACAAATAAATTTAAGAAATTTTGTTAAAAGATAAAGTTACATATATTTGTCATTTATAGAAATAATTTAAATTTTACAAGAATTATATAAATTTAAAACTTTTTCACAACAAGCGAACTTATTATTAATTAGATGATAATACAACCCATAGGATTATAATAATTTTTTTAGGAAAAGAATTTATATTTAATTTATTACGTATGTAAATTTTTCTTAGACTAATGACCATCACTCATCACAATCAAAATTAATTTCTAACCCGCGAAAAAATATGATAATATAAAGCATACTAACAATATACCTTTATAATATATATATAAAAGAATAATTACTTATTGAATATGAAATAAGAGAGTAGAGTGAAATGGAAGAGCAGAGTCACGTGACAAAACCCTTTTTGCTTCTTCTTCACATTCGTTACATAAGAAACTGATATTGATTACAATTATTTATTTAATATGATTACAAAATGTTTGAATGTGGGCGATATCTAGGTCTAGTAATCATATTTTTTATCAGAAGAGAAAAAGTAAGCTAAGGCCTAACCAATATAATGCCTAAGGCATCTTTCAACAGCGTCAAGTTAAGCTGGGGAGAACAAACATCAAACAGCATCAATTGATCTATTATCAGCGTCAAGTTAAGCTGAGGAGAACAAACATCAAACACCAACTTACTTCAATATACAAAATATTTTTTATAACCTTGTTTGTACCCTTTAATCTTCATTCTTATTATGACCTAATTCAATTAACAACTTAAAAATAAAGGATGATGTTGCCCTTATGTTTTGGGTAACTTAAAATCTCTGTTTTAGAATTATGATTTTTTATACTCATCATGTACATTTGTGATACTACACATTTTTTTGGCTAATTTGAAAGTGATTTCATCCTAAGGAAGAAAATTAATCATCTGATATTTTTTTTAGCTAGACATGTTATTTTGGATTAACTCAACTTATCGAAGCTAAAGCTAGTTTATTATATTTCAAGTTATCAATGAGTGTGGAGATTAATTAGTGCAAAATTATTTAAGTTTGAGCAATGATCTCAACTTTGAGTTTCTTATATATAGTTTCATTAAATATTTAGAAGAAAAATTGTATCACTCATAATCTATACCAAAACATTATATTCCAAGTCAATTTTGAGTAAGATTAGGTTGGAAAAAATTATTAGCTTACGTGGGTTAGTTAAATTAGGTAAAGTAAAACTAAATTATAACCTTTTCTTTTTTTTTAAAAAAAATCTTAATTTTTTATTTAAATTCCGTTAACACTTACAATATCACTTTTATTATCATTTTACATACTTTAAGTCTCAACAAACATTAAACAAAGCAAATTTTGTAATGCAAAAATGAATTTAAAACAATATATATAATAAAACTCTTATCCAATTATGTAAATCATTAATGAAATAATTAAGCTAATATATGTTTGATTTCTAAAATTTTTGGCAACCCAATCCATCTATGTTGTGTGACATTGACACCTTTTATACCTACATCATACATGGTAGGACAAAATTTCCTTGACAAGATAATAAGATGGTTTCGGATTTACCTGTGGTTGAATATTAGAATTTAGAGTCCCCTATATTTGATTGCAAAATTGATTACCAACAATAGCATCCAAATCTAGTTGAAAAACCAAACCTGAATTCAATAATGAGAAGGGGGGTGGGGGCTTAAGGGTCATTCTCCAACAAACATACCACATACACCCCCATCCATCAAAAGATGAGATGAATAATGCCACTATAATTATAATATAATGTAGTAGAATGCCAAATGTAAACACCTTGAACCATGAATTCCCCACTTTAAAAACGATGTGCACCAGAACTAAACTTGTCCAAATCCTCAAACCCAGTTTCTACCTTTAATTACGCGTTGAAACTTTGATCTAACTTCGTGTTCCCGCCGACCCTCCTCTCTCTCTCTCTAGAAAAAAGAAAAAAAGACTTTGAATGAAAACTTGATTGAGGCTCTTTTAAAACCAAACCAAACTTATAATCTCTCATTATGGTCTTCTTCTTCTGAAGGAAGAGAAGAAGTTAAGAACAAAAACACAATAAAAGAAAAGCAGTAACTCTCTTTCTCTCTATCTCTCTCTCTCTTTCTCTCATTGTGAAGTTGTTCTCTTCAATGGCTAAGTCAAAGAACAATGCCAACAAGTTGTCCTACATATCAGTTCCATCTCAGATCATCAACTCCATATCATCTTCTTCTCTGCAATCTCTTCTTGACTCTCCCAAGAAGTCTTCAAGGAACACCAACAGCAGGTTCTTTATCTTCTTCACCAACACCAACAGCATCATCTTCAGAAAACCAAGGATGTGGTTCCTCACACTCTTTCTCTTTGGTTTCCTTGGCATGCTCAAGTTTGGCCTCACACTTCACACCCCGTTTCCCCCCTACCCATGTGCCACCACAACCCTTCTGCCACGGAACATGATCTCAACCACCCCACATTCAAAGCCAAGCCTTGGTGCTGTTGTGAGAGAGAATAATGACCAAAAAAAAGATGAGGTTTTGTTGGCTCATGTGGAGCTGAGAGCACAGGGATTGGAGAAGGTGGAAGGTGATGAGGGTGTTGAGAAGAGTGAGTTTTGGGAGCAGCCAGATGGGTTGGGATACAAGCCTTGCTTGAGTTTCAGCAGGGATTACAGAGGAGCAAGTGAAAGGGTTCTGAGGGATAGGAGAAAGTACCTGATGGTGGTTGTTTCTGGGGGGTTGAATCAGCAGAGGAATCAGATTGTTGATGCTGTTGTCATTGCTAGGATTCTTGGAGCTGCTTTGGTTGTTCCTATATTGCAAGTCAATGTCATTTGGGGTGATGAAAGGTACATATTATTCTTGTCCATAGTCTATGTTGAATCATATTTCCAAATTGGTTTAGCTTATTAATGAATTCAAATTCTTAAAATCTGGACAATTCCATGTTAAAAAATGATTTTCTTTCCTTATACTGATCCAGTTGCTTTATTTGTGTTATTTAAGTTTCCTTCCTTATTTGTGTGTGCTAGAAGAGAGTGTGGTGTGACTTTGATGTTTTTCCTTATTTGAGATGTTTTTCATTGGTTTGGTTCGGTTGCAGTGAGTTTGGTGATATATTTGACTTGAAGCACTTCAAGAGAGTTCTTGCCAATGATGTTCGAGTAGTTTCAGCATTGCCATCAACACATCTAATGACAAAACCAGTGGAGGGTAGTCCTCCCCTTCATGTCACTCCTAGTTGGATCCGTTCAAGATATCTCAGAAGAGTAAGAACCCCTTTTAATTCTCTTTTCTCTTCTTTTTTTTTTTTTTTTTGGTTTTTAAAACCGTTTTCTAAAACAATTGCATACTACTCAACAGTCAATTTCCCATCCAAAATCTTTTGAAGTTGTGAAATTTATTTCCAAAAAAGTGTTTTGAAGACCACAACCAAAAACAGTTAGGAGATGTTTTCTCATCCTCTTCTGTTTTCTTCAAGTGTTCTGTTCATTGCTTTTTCAGTTTAACTTCTCCAAAATTTGGAGTCCTCCTAAAGTGTTGACCCATTAATTTCAATAGTTCATAGAGATTGTTATACTGATGACGCCAAAATTAATATAATCAGAGCAGCAATGTTGTAGATAAGTAATTAGAGGCCTCTATAGTCCCTAACAATGTATTACATTTGCATTGTTAACTAAGGTTTTTAACTTGTTTGGAGAAAGTAGTGAGTGTTGATGTTGTTTGAAAAAGTACACTTTTCTAATTACAGTCCTGGTTGTCTGTGCAGTTCAACAGAGAAGGTGTTTTGCTCTTACGCAGTTTGGATTCAAGGCTGTCAAAGGATCTCCCTTCTGATCTTCAAAAGCTTAGATGCAAGGTACTTGAAATTCAAATTCTCTTCCTTTATATACTATTTGGGAAAGGGGAAAAATCAAAACAAATAAAAGAAAAAGAAAACAGCCAAACTCACCCTTTTGAAATTTACTTGTATGACAACTGATTGCAGATTCCTGATAGTTAGTTCTCATCTAATGTTTCAGGTTGCTTTTAACGCGCTACGGTTCGCTCAGCCGATTCAAGAACTTGGTGACAGGATTGCAGAGAGAATGCAAAGCAAGGGACCTTATCTTGCTCTTCATCTAAGAATGGAAAAGGATGTGTGGGTGAGGACTGGATGCCTCCCCGGTTTGAGTCCCGAATTTGATGAGATTGTTAACAGTGAGAGGGTACAACGGCCAGAACTCTTGACTGCAAGATCAAATATGACTTACCATGAAAGGAAGATGGCTGGTCTATGCCCCTTGAATGCTGTGGAGGTTACCAGGTGAATATAATAACACTTCTGTTTAATGGTTGTTTTTAAAAAATTCAGTGTAATAAAGTTTGCTAAAAGATGCTTTGATTCAATTTATAGGCTTTTGAAAGGTCTAGGAGCTCCAAAGAATGCAAGAATTTATTGGGCTGGAGGACAACCATTGGGTGGAAAAGAAGCCTTGCTTCCATTGATCCAAGACTTTCCACATTTTTATAGCAAGGAAGATCTTGCCTTGCCAGGAGAACTACAACCATTTGCAAATAAGGCTTCTATAATGGCTGCCATAGATTACATAATCTCTGAGAAGAGTGATGTTTTCATGCCGTCTCATGGAGGAAATATGGGCCATGCAATTCAGGTATGCTTGTCAAGTTGTTAGTGATTCTTCTATCAATTGAACAAGACTGTAGGGTATACTTTGCACTTGAATTTTAATTTTGCAAATAATTACACAAATGCCAAGTTGTTTTCACCTGTTTTCTGTTTTGACAGATTTGTATAGGAAATGGTGAAAACAACATTTTACTATTTTCACCATCTTTTGTACAATTCTAGGAAAATAGGAAAAAAAGTGAAAACAACTTGGTAGTTTTGTAGTTATTTGTGAAAACAGGAAATGGAAATAGAAAATAGAAACATTCTATCAAACTAAATCAGCCAATGTGACAATTTCTAATTTTTCATGCTTAAAATGTTGTTTCGTTTTCAGGGTCATCGAGCATTTGCTGGGCACAAAAAATATATAACCCCAAACAAGAGACACATGCTCCCATTTTTTCACAATTCTTCCCTCTCTGAAGAAGAGTTCAACAAGATTATCAAAGAGTTGCACCAAGACTCGTTGGGGCAGCCAGAACTTAGAACTATCAAAGCTGGGAGGGATGTTACCAAGTTTCCTATTCCTGAGTGCATGTGCAATGACTCAAATGCTCAATCCTGATTTACAAATTAACACCAAAGTTTGTGACATGAAGGCCACTAGGAAACTTAACAAGGAAGTGAGTGCTATTTTCAACAGGATGTGCAATTTTGATCCCTTTGGAACCATTTCAGGTGCCTTTCAGGGTAAACACAAGAGTTCGGAGCACTAATTTCTTCCACATAAGACTTCAAGCACTCCTCACCTTGCAGGTGTACCATGATTCCTTAAATACGTTTTCCATGTGGCAATGTACATGATAGATTCAAAATAATACCACAACAGAAGATCATTCTTTGATTTTTTATACAAGGAGATTGTATAGGATACATGTTCTCTTTAGCTTTGTAATTCTTATCACAATATGAAGACTTGTTGATATTTGTATATATTATCATTAATTTTTGGATTATTGTCTTCTGATCTTGAAGATCACCTTGTCTTGCCCTTTCTAGTTGCTATCATTTAATTCAGCAGTACCAAAGTTAAAAACTAGAAGAAACAAAACGTGTGATTGGACTGGTATTCAAATATCAGGAAAGAAGAAAATCACTGTAAATATTCTGATATAAGTTTTTATAAAGCTTAAATCTGCTGCAATTTTATAAAGATGTTATTATGGCCAGTTTAATTGTGTTTACTTAACCAAAAAAAAGTGTTTTTAAAGTGACTAAATCCATAAGCAAACTACTATTTCTTAAAACAAGCAATTTTGTCATTGAGTAAAGGGGTTTATGTAATATGTACTCACAATATAAACGAATTGTATACACTAATTGAATTATAAATTATTATGGATTAAGTTTATTGGTTTTTAGCGTAATTATCTTAAAAATCATTAAAGATGATTTCTGATTAGTTAATTATATAAAATTTGTTATTAATAAAAAATGTACCATAGGAATTGAGGCTCATTGTTTTTAATTAAGAAAAAGTGATAACTTATTTAAAACAAAATTATATCATAAAAACATATTTTTCAAAGTTTAAACAAGAGTGCCCTGTAAGTAAAGCAGCTTCAAGTCTGTAAATCAGCAAAAGGAGTTAGTTAAGTAGGACCCCTCCGATTGGCTGAGCATAGCATAATTGTAAGTTTGGCATTATATGTTTGTTTTGGCATTATTATGGTTTTGATTTGATGTTCGCTTCAGGGTATAGTGACTATTACAGAGGACACAATTCAAACATTGCCTAACCTCAGTATTTGAAAATCATCCAGTTACATCTCACATTCAGTGAATATTACTCGTCAGATCCATTCTTATTGCTTCCAACATCAGATATATTCACATGACTACTACTTTTGACATATACATGTATCTCCTGAAGCATGAAATAAACCCCCCCTTTTCCCAGAACGAACTAGACCGGAAATTAGCATCAAAATGACTAGATTTAAAATTAATTCACAAAATCCACTTGATCCAAGGCAGAAGGCTTGGAGTGTTATTTGGAACAAAAACATATCATGTTATTGGTGGACTAAGGTTTAGATACTCTTTGTAAGCATGTTCCCCTGAACTAGGGTATATGGGAATGGCTTCAAATGTTAATGTGGCTATTAAACAAGTCAAACTACATTAGGACCTACTCAAAATTGGTTTTATCTTCTTGTCAATGTTATCCACAAGCCTCAGCTGTACCTGCAAAGTTTGAAAGCAATGGACCTGCCAAGTGTAATAATGGTACCTTCCAAAATTATTCTGACTGGCCACTTTTTTAGTTTTTGCTGCATCTGCCTTTTATTCTTCAACTTGAAGATTTGCACTATTCACTGCTTTGCTTCTCTGCAGAGCACCAGCATTCACCAATCAGCATTTGCATGCAATGGTAGTTGTAGTTCTAGTAGTGTTTTGTATGATTTCACATAATATCTTGTTCATCTTTCAAAACATTTGTAGACTAGTGTGTCAGCGAATTGAAGAGGAGATTGCATGATTTTTAGTCTGGTAAAAAATGAAAAGAGAAAGATAAAAAATGATGTTGGAGGAAGTCACCAATGAAGATCTCAGGCTCAATAATATTTATTGAAACTTTAATTTTTATTCATGTCGAATGATATCGGGTGATTCATGTAACCGACCTCGTCTAGTGAGATAAGGCTTTATTATTGTGGTTATAGTGTGTCCGAAGATTCAGGATCATCTCTCAATAAAAGGGTATGTCCTCCACCCTGGTATCTTTGCATAATGTCCTAGCAAAAAGCTCTAAGATTCCTTGATCACCACTCTCTGGTCCCCATGAGACAAGGTATCAGTAACACTATATACTAAGGTTGTAACCTTGTGCATGTCCTGCAGTGTAATTGAGCATCAATGTAGTGTGTGACATGGTGTTATCGGGACCCCACATGTCCCAGAAATCTAAAGTTTTGTTAGAAATTTATGGGATCATTAAAAGAAAGAAAAAACATCTAAGTAGGCATTATTCAGATATGCACACCTTTAAGAAGCTAAAAATAATCTCAATTATGGGAAAATTCCTAACAGGAAATGAGCCAAAGGGCTAAAAAGGTTATAGGGAGACAATAATTGAACTGAACACTTGCTTTTGTCAGTCCTGGTAATGCAATTACAACGAATCAATTTTCCCTAAACCACACATGTGAAGGAATAACATGTATGGACTCGTTTTTTGTCAATTACTGGAGACAAAAGTTTGGGTAACACAGGAAAGATAGGTCAGACTGGGTAAATAGACCAGACCACACAGATAATCAGTGTTTTTGTTGCTAACTTGCTATTAATAAACATTGAAATGTTTCAATCAAATTAATGATATCATGGAACAAATAAAGAGCTGAGGGAAAACTTTAACTTAATTGCATTTTTAGATCATTTTTCATAGTTAATTAACGTGGAATATTCGTTCCTTAATTTTTTTTACTTGATTATATTCCTTCAAATTTTACATTGTTACAATCAAGTCTTGTAATTTCTTATTTTTCTTTTACATAAAACCCATAAGTGCTTAACACGAAATGATTTAAAAGTTCTAGAGTAGAAAAAAAATTGATGAAATTTGAAAGATTTTGTTCAACGTGAAGCTAAAATTTTGAAAGGGAAATTTTTGGATATTTTTATTTGTGATAAAAATATATATTTTGATGAGTATCTTTTGAGTGGAAGAGGGTTTAAAATGGTTTATTGGGTTCAATTTATAGAGATTTTGAGCGAGAGAAATGAGAATTAAGAGTTTCAGGCAGACTCATGTGCTTCAAATGAGCGAATTAGTATTCAGACTACCAAAAATGTTATTCCCACTACTCATGTGGGTGGGTTTTAAGTAATGCCAAAATTATCCTTTCCACAAAAATACAATTTTGTTGTAGACCTTTACAATAGAATCGTGTGTCATGAGGTGAAAAATATAAGCAACGAAAACATGATTTCATTGTATTAGTTTACAACAGAATTATGTTTTTGTTGTAATATTTTTTTTTTACCCCACATGCATGCAATCCATGTAACTTTATCAGTCATGTATCCTCAACCACTTGACATTGTAACTTTATTAGAAATAAAAGTATTCATCCATGTATACTCTGCAAAAAAAAAAAAAAAACCATTTGGTAAATTCAAAAACAAGATAACAATCAAACATTCTCAACAAAAAAATATTAAAACAAATGATTCTATTTTTATTTGTTTTCGTAAACAACAACAAAATCGTGGTTTCGTTCTTGTTTGGATTTTGACACAACAAAATCATGATTTCATTGTGTTGGAGACACAATAGAATCATGATTTCGTTGGTGACAAATGATAAGAAAAAACTCATCAAGTCTTAGATTATTGCGACGAAAGAAAGGGGAAGCGAAAGTAGTGTGATAGTGGATGGGGAAAGGCGGGGGTGTCGTGAGAGGGGCTGTAAGAAGGGTTGAGGTGTAGGAAATCATAAGGGTAGAAAGGTAATTTGGCACAACATCTTCCATTCATAGATTTGCACATGCCTTTATACAATTAGATACAAAATTGTCCATTTTTGAAATAGGAATAAAAGTAGTAGATCTTTTAGCTCCTTATCGTCGTAGAGGAAAAATAGGACTTTTCAGTGAAGCTGGAGTGTGTAAAACGGTACTAATTATGGAATTGATCAATAACGTTGCCAAAGCTCTTGGACGTATATCTGTATTTGGAAGAGTAGTGTAATAGCAAATTAGGTAGTGTTAATAGTAGCTCCCTTCAAATGATAGCAATTAGCAACTCAGAGTTGCTATTAGCCCCTACCAACATTCAAAATTTTCAAAAACACCCTTCCTCACCATGCACAACAGGAACACACTTCATTCTATTATACAATGTTTTTCACACCCTCACTGGTGCAGAAGAAGTGTGTTTTTGTTGTGTAACTGGGTTTGTGGAAGAAGTGCACAATAGAATCACAATTCCAATGTACAAGTGAGGGTTAATAAAGAATATATAACGAAAGTATCATTACGTTGTATGTTGTGCAATACAACTTTTAATATAAACTTTTATAGTTTTCCTTTCTTCAATTTTTGATAATTGTATCTTTTTTTTCATGGGTGTTGACCTAGTCCCCCCCCTTGGCATTGTATTGTTCTCTTCTTTCTTTTATCTATTAATGTCTTTTTGGGGGTTCTAGCGGTTGCGGGGTAGAGGTTTTCCTCCTTCTCCTTCTTCTAGTTCCCCAACTTAAAAGTGGACAAGTTGTATAGTTCAAGGTACTTAACATTGATGCTTTGCGAGCATTTGAGAAACTACAGGATATCCACATGCAGGATATACTAATAAACTTTATTGTAAAACTCGTGTAAATAAATTCCATTAAAACGTATAAAAGCACATTAACATCATTTCTTGAAAGTCAATACAATAAAAAAAATTGTAATAGGTTTACAATAATCGCGACCTTCGAAAAAATATGAACCTTGCAAAAAAATAATTAAATACATGGGTGAAATGACATAATCTTCATACATAATAATAAAAAGTACCATAGTACCGTGTCATGGGAAAATGAAATGTAATTACAACACATAAATATCTGCAAGTAAGTGTAACATGTAAATCTATAATAAATATGACTATCTGGACCTAGGTACACCCAACTCTAAAACAGATACATCCAAAAGAAAACTTAGGTCTTAGAGTTGACATTTACCCAACCTAAGGTACCAAACTGTATCTAAGACGAATCCTCGAAATGATCATCCTCATCCTCCTTGGATGAAGGCTTTAACTGACACAACAACTATTTGTACTCCTCTATCTCCGTAGGCATGAGATCATCATGATCTCCTCTGACGCTGGTACCTGAAAGTTATTGATTGTAGGGGTGAGTCCTCGGCTCCTCCAACCCCACAAACAACACACAAAACATACAACTTACATAACCATAATGTATGGTGTTTCTAGGCAAACAACACTCTCAATGCCCTAGAGCGCATAATATCACACTTGACATAAATGACTATAATACTTAATACCACTGACTATCACTCTTGGCACAGTCAAATACTACACTTGACAATATTGATAATCACACTAGACACAATTGACTGTCACACTCGACACATAACAGTGCCCAACAATGTCAGCAAGCCTTCCAAGTATTAGTGGTCTTACATAACCACATGGATGACAGTTGGGAGTGATTGTCACATACGGGTACAACGTATATCGATCCCCAAGCTCTCAACTCCAAAAAGCATAGTATCAGAGCCCGTTAGGAGTAGCAAAGTGAGATCTATGAGTTCCCTGCGCCAAATGAGTACGTCAAATGTCAGGTAGTTACCACTTGCTAATTCCCCTAAGTTCTTTGAACCTCTCTGCCCATTATACCCTAGTGTACCCCGTAAATCATCCATTTCTTAACAAAAACCTCACCTTATCACAGATGAAACATAATCATATACCTCATCATCTTATAGATGGAACATAACCACATACATTACCATCTCAAAGATGGACCATAATCATATACTTCACAATCTTATAGATGAAATCTAACCATAACCACACCATCTCACAAATGAATCCCAATAACAAAGCATGTCATCTCACAAATGGGATAGAAGTAACAGTTCCTTACTCTTTCTTTAATCTTCTTCTATCTTTCCATTGCATCGCATGCATAGCTTTTATGGCTCGTACATCACACAAAACAAACATTTATACACAAAGAGAAAGGCAAGGCTTAAGCCTACGTGCTACTCTCATGGAACCATTCTAGGCCCCTCAAGTGATAGAAATCACTTTTCACACAAATCTACCGAAAATTCAGCAGCATAACAACTATACTTACAACATTCCAAAATCTATAACAAGCAATTTGCTGAGGGTAGAACACCCCCAGACCCAAACCACAATGCATACAAATAAAATGATAATATACAAATATATATAACAAAATATAAATTTGCACGCCACAAATATAATTGTCGGAGTTTGCACTCTACCATTCTTATCATTCAATAATAATAATAATATACTTACTTTTCAAAAAAAATGTATCAACAGAAAAATCATCACAACTTCAGAGCATGCATCAGTCATCAGAGTTTACAATTTATCTCAAAAATCATAAAACAATTAAATCAATAGTTCAAAAAAATAAATAATTCTAAGGTAAATTTATCCAAATTCACAGTTTCCAATGTTAAGATGTTTACTGTCTATAATTACTCTGTCGCTCAGTTTTACAAAGTTTCACTCCTAACTTATTCTCAATCATGTTGGTGCTTCAGAAATCAATTTTTCACAAATCTTATATGTTATCCTACATTTTCACACCTAATAAAATCATTTTTGAGGTCAAGATTTTAATAAAACCAGTCTATACAACTCTCACTACCAGATTATTTTCGTAACAGATTTATCCGGTGAAATGTTCTAAAACTTGTTTTGTTCATAAATTTTGCTAGAAAACTCTTATTTAAGTGAAATTTAAGGTTAACCCTATGTTTTAACACTCAAAGAACTCATTTTTGGCATAAAAAGACTCAAGTGAAATCTAAGCACACAGATCTAGAACAGGGCAGCAAGCACGAAAATTTCAAAACAACATGTTCAAGGAAGTTTAACAACAAGCTTAGGGTTTAAGAGTTGGAGAGAGACCCCTACCTCTTGTAGTCTCTACGAAATTTAGAAGGAGGAATGAGGAAGTTTAGATTCTAGTTTCCAACCTTCAAGAGTGCAAAAATAGGATTTGAAACTACAAGTGAAAATAGAGCAAGAAAATGAAATGAAAATCAAGCTTAGAGTTGAAAATAAAGGTCATTTACCTAAGCTTGATGGAAGAAGGGATCAAGAACACTTGGGAAAGCTTGGAAGAGGAGTAGGAATGGTGACTCCTTCCCTCTTGACCAGCTCGTGAAAATGGATGAAGAATGAACATGACTGGTAAGTTTTGGAGTCTAAATGAACTTATAGAAGAAGCTCAGAGCATGGTCCATTAAATTATCATGTAGGCTTATCTTAATCACTCAATTTTGGCCCATGAATGACCCTTTCTCAGCCATGAAAAATGCGTACATCACTACCAAATGTGGTATGCTTCACTTTTGAAAATTTTACTTAAAAAGGCTAAAGTAGAGTTTTACAAAAATGTAAATTCTACTTTTACTAAAACTGGTAAATTCTATCATAAACGCCTTGATTAATATGCTAACTTCCTTGATTATTATGTTAACCTCTCTAGTAATGCGTGTACTTAGAGTAAACCTCACACAAAGTCTACTCACACATAAACAAATTACACTGTGACTAAATGCACAGTGCAATTCTTGCACATATACACATCTAGCTCAGACAGTTTCAATTTCTCTGTCAAGTTTTACTAAACCAATCACACACACACACACACACACACACACAAAACCAATCACACAACATAGAGTTTTCTTTATCAGTTCGAGTTATAATTTTTTCAGGGGGTTACAACTGTAACTTATTTTAATTATTTTACATCATATAATCAGACACTTTTAATTAGTCACCAACTAATTAAACTAAAATTATGTTTTTAAACTAATGATATAGTCATTTATGAAAATGTACTGCACTTTAAACTCCGATGACTTAATTACCTCTTTTCTAATTATATAAAATCTACATCACCATTAATCAACCTTAATTATCTCTACCTGATTTTTAACCTTACTTACATTAATTACTAATTTTATTTCAAGCTTCTAATTTTTCTTTCCAGACCAAAACCCAATTATTAACATTTAGGCCATTAATTAGTTGACCATTATTTGACCAGAGGATTTTATCTAAATTATCCTTATTCTTTCTAGGCTTTAGCTTAAAAATTAAGAGCTTAAACATACTTAGGTATCCTATGGTAACATCTCATTTTCTAAAATTTCAATAGTCTAAAAACACTATCCAATCACACAATAAAGCAACAATATTGTCTATTGCGCACACATGAAAAATTAGGATGTTATAGATGTGGGGGATAACCAGCGTGTTACATTTGTTCCCTCTATTGTCATGTCTTTCGAAACACCAGATGTAGTTAAGTCATTTTATTGGCAATATGCCACAAAAAAAGGGTTCGGCATAAAGACATGACACTTCAAGAAAGGTTGTGATCAATAACTACAGTACTTCATTTTGTCTTGTTCACGGGAGGGTAATTATGTTTCATCAAATACCCGTTGAGATGAAGACACTTCCTACAAAAACTAATGAATGTCCAACAAAGATCATAGTGAGACTGAAGGAACAGGTATGGTACATCATATCAGTTACTGAGGAGCATTCCCATATGCTTAGCCCAACAAAATCTCATATGTTTTGTCGTAATAGAAAGATTAATATCCATGTTCAGAAAAGTCTTCAGATCAATGACGAAGTAGGTGTAAAGTTGAATAAGAGTTATTGGACATTTGTGTGGGAAGTGAGAGGTTATGAAAATCTTTTGTTTATGGAGAGAGATGTAGGAAACTTTGTGGGTCAACAAAGATGTGCACTAGGAAAGAACGGTGATGGAAAAACTCTGTTATCATACTTTGCACGCATGAGGGAATGAAATAAGGACTTCTATTATGATATTGACTTGGACAATGACTTTTATGTGAAGAATGTTTTCTAGGAGGATGCAAGAAGCAGGGCTGCTTGTGAGTACTTTGGTGACTTTGTTTCATTCAACATTATGTATTTGACAAATAAATATGACATGTTGTTAGCCTCATTTGTTGGAGTAAATCACCATGGCCAATCTGTGTTATTGGGATGTGGTTTGTTATCTACTGAAAACACTGATTCATTTATTTGGTTATTTGAATCCTGGTTGTGTTGCATGTCATCAAGGCCTTTGGTAGATATTGTCACAGATCAATGCAAGGCCATGCAAAATGCCATTCAGATTGTGTTTCCTCAACTTCGTCATAGGTGGTGCCTATGGCATATCATAAAAAAAATCTTGAAAAGTTGAAATTATATTCTAAATATAGAAATATTAAACATGCAATGAAACAAGTTATTTATGAGTTATCATCAGGGGTTGAGTGGCCTTTTTAAAGAGCGCCAAAGATGGGTTCCTTGTTTTTTAAAGACTCATTTTTGGGCTAGAATGCTGGCCACACAACGGAGTGAAAGTATAAATGCATTCTTTGATGAATATATAAATTCAATGATCACTCTACAACAATTTTTGAAGCAATATGACAATGCTTTGCAGGACAAGGTTAAAAAAGGAATATGAAACTGATTTTGCATCACTAAACACCATTACTCCTTGTAGCTCACAGTCGATGATTGAAAGGAAATTTCAAGTTGAATAAAGCAAGTTGGCAAAAAGCCTTTTTAGAGCCATCTTCATGACCTATCATGAAGGCTTTTTGCAGTTGCAACACATGCTCAACACTAGTCTTTTCTATTTCTTTCTTTTGATAAATGAGTTGTGTTTGCAGTTTGGAAGTCTATTGATCAATCAAATCTCTCTCTTTAAGTAGATTATCTCTCTTTAACTATAAATCTTTCTTCTCTTCCTCCTCTGTAGTTAGTTAATCATTTAAGGCCTTGACAGTATTCTTGGTTTCTTCTAAATCCTTAACTGTGGCATTGAAATTCTTGTTAAGACTTTCAATGGCCTTAACAAGCTTTTGATTTTCTACAGCCTTCATGGAAACCATCTTTTCATGGTTAGCAATTTTCTTTTGAATACCCTTAATGATCTCAATTTTTCCGATCATTAATGAGTTCTTCTCATTAAGGGCTTTGACAATTTTCCTCCTATCCTCCAAACTAGCCTTGAATTTTATTTCCATGTTGGCATATCTGCCTCTTCAATGACAAATGGTGGCAACAAACTTGTAAAGAAAGACTTTGGTATAATCTAAGCTATTGTCAGCTCTAACGAAGTCCATCATCTCCGAGTCAACCTTTGTAAGCAATCTATCAGTAGTAATGAACTCAAATCCCTTAATGTCAACATTCCATAACGAAGGAAGATCGTGAGTTATAATCACATGATCAATCCTACGTGGAGGACCTTGATGATGTCGGATCACCATACCCCCACTTTGCTTTTCAAACAAAGTATTATGAGGAACATCTTTCTCATCTAAAAACATAATTCTATGTTCAAAAACAAATATACAAGGCATAAAAGTACATGTATCCAAAAGTAGCATGAATAAAAACTCGATACCTTGGGGTTGATTAGAAGGAATCAAAGTAGTCGACTTCTCCACGTGCTTGTCATTAACATCAACATTAGTGATCGACTTCTCATCGTTATGTGGTTGGATCACATCAACATTCCTACCCTTAGTAGCAGGCTCGCAGTAGTTTTGGACTGAGCTTGTTCAGTTTTGTCACTTTGTTGGCCAACCTCTGTAGCAACTCTTTTCCTTTTCTTTGGCTTCACTAGGTCGGCAAAGTGTTGGTGGTATGCTAGGATTATGAGATTTCGACATGGAAGCCCAAACCTTCCTGAAATTGAAACCTTTCATGATTCCTACGCATCGCAAAAGGAAGAAAAAAAAACAGGTCAATAACAATACCAATCTACATCAATATTCAAAACTTAATTTAAGCTCTCTCTCTTAAGCTTTTTCAACATCGCCACTATAAGGCAAATTAAGGACTACCTTAATATTCATTCCCCTTAGAAACTCCATAATTATGTTAATATCTCACCTATCCTCAGGAGATAGTAATGGGCTTGTCCGAGATTTGAACCTTTGTGAGAATTCTTGCCAATAAAAGGGAAATCTCCTAGTTTCTCCATAATATTTATAGAAAAGATTAATGTGGTCGGGATAAACTGGGTTCAGTGTAATCTTAAGAAAATGAGTCTTGAATTTCTTCCAAGACGAATTGAACAGGGTGAACAAAGACCCTCGTGCACCCATCATGGAAACCCATCCAACCTTCCCATCTTCACTCACCTTAACCTAGTAAAAGTACAAAAACTTGTTGACAATTGAGAGTGATATTTAGATAATAGCAAAGAATTAAGAATGCCTTCATAAAGGTCCAATTATTTGGATGAAGTTGAGTAAGAGCCACATTCATCTCAATTAAAACTTCACACTTGAAATCAGAAAAATGTAAAGATATGTCCAAATACTTGAACATATATTCACACACATAAGTGAAGTCAGACTGACCTTTATCAACACTGAGGAAAACCCGTTCATTAGGAAGACAATGATCGACAATAACCCAATCAGGATTATTGTGGTAAGTCAGGTTTATTATAAAGACAAATATCACAAGAGGGGGTTGAATTGTGATTTTAGCTTAATTTTTAAACCTTTTCTTAAACCAACAAAGTTTTTTGTCTAAGAAGAAAACTTTGTAAGAACATATAAAATTTTTTGTAAAAAGAAGACTTAGACAATGAGAAAACAAGTTTGTAAAACACAAGATGTTTTCAAACCACTAAAAACCAATTCAGGCTCAGGGTTCGTTAAAAGCAGAGAGAAAACAAAGAATTATCAGACACGATAGTTATGTTGGTTTGTCTCTACCACTGAGACTATGTCCAGTTCTTGGTAAATGATCAAGTTTCACTAACTTTTCACAAGTTACAAGTATTGTGTCATGGTCACTTTTGGCCCTTACAAATCAAGCTCTACCCCCAAGCTTGATCAACACTCGGTATTCTTTGTCCTACCAAGCCAATGTTGACTCTAAACAAACCAGAAAAAGATTTGTGGTTGAAGTTTGCTTAGAGACTAAATCTAGAATCGTCTTACAAACAAATATACAAATAAGTGCTTAGTTTTTTTCTCTCAAAGTGTTCAAGGTGTTTTGAGAGCTTTTTCTAACTTTTCAAGAGTAAACAAAAAGCTTGTTGAAGAAAGAGATATGAAATTTTTTGTGCAAGATCTACTATTTCAGTCTTCAAAGCTTCTTGTTTATATAGGCCTTATATTCAATTATTCATTGTCTCACAACGAGTAAATCTTCACTTGATCTTCGTCTGATGAATGAGGGTCGTTAGGTGCATTTAATGCACGTCCTTCCCTCATGCAAAGAGTCATCTCTTCAATGCTTGCATGTGAGAGAACTACAACAGGTAGCCACAACTTTGTGCTAAAGTAGGTCTTGTATAGTAGAGCTCTTCTTTTGATGGCGAATGTGGCATACCAAATCTCAACTTCATTTATTCTTCATAGGTTTCGATATATCGTAGAAAAATGTTTCTACAAAAAGAATCTCAGACATAGAGTATTAAATGAAGTTTTAAATGTCGTCAGACATGTTGTACCAAATCATGACTCTATCTGCCCTGCCTATCTTTTGAAACATCAGACGCGGATGTTATAAGGCACATTCTGATAAAACACGCATATACGAAATATCAGACGCATAACACATAACTTTTAACATTTGTATTTGTTACATCTAATCAAAATAATTAAGGGTCATAATTCGTCTTTAAGATGTAAATGTCCTTTTGACTCAACATTTACCATATTTTTTAGGTCAGTAATGGATTTGGTATTTTGAAAGATAGAAGAATAAATCCCAACCTCTCCAATGACCTAAGTGTACCTAGGAAGAGTGATAGAGGGGTATTATTTTTTCTTTTTTTGTCCTCTAAGGCTTAGAATAATTTTTTTTTTGTTCCTTTTGGTTTTCTTAGTCTTCTATTTTATAAGGGAAGACCCCATAATATCACCCCTCCATCACCACCTCCAATAGCCTCATCCAATAATGGCTCAAAGACATCAACTGAAGAATCCCCCATGTTATGGTCAACCAGAGCGGTGTTGTTGTTGATGTCGACGACGTCGTCAACAACAACATCAGCACCAAAAGAAGTTTTTGGACCTTTCATCAAGTTTTAAAACTCTTCCTCGTCAGAAAGGAGAAGGGAGGCGGTTGAGTTAGAAAACAATTATGACTCTTCCCCTGTCTCTAAGATTTCCCTCTCTAGCATAGATTTCCGACGGACTACCAGAGATCCATCCTTATCAGAACTGGAAAAAGACATTTTTGGGAGTATAAAAGAATGAATGACAAAATGCTCAAAACAGAGGACGATAACTCTAGGGTGTACCTAGTGGAAGCAGTGATTGAAAACATAGGAAGATGAAGAAGACAATGTAGAGAGGCCAAAAAACACAACATGACAAGCTTTAACAATGCACCCTCAACCCTTCATTGGAAGTTCTCAACCTCATAAATCTCCAAAGAAACTTGGGAGAGATCTAGTGACGATGAAATGAGTAGGAGGAAAGATAAATTTTTATAAGGCCTGAAAACTCAACTGAAACCTTTTGACTTCTCACCATCAATGACAACCTCAAGAGTTACAAACTCATGATGAAGGTGCAAAAACCGAAACGCCACCTCCATCAAGGGTTTTAACTCTCCAACACTGTTGTTTGGGATTTCTGTCCAATCGAAACGACATGTTTTATTAAAGACCACAATCATAACAATGTATGGTGTAATTAAGAAACGTCTATAGTGTCATGTTTTAAATCGAAAGGTCATGATTCTCTTTGTCTGAAACTTGTTGCCACTAAACACATACATCATAACATTTGACTAAGATAAAGGCAAGCACCCATATCACTCTTACTTAATTGCAATAAATAGAGCTCATACTTTTAAATAGATCAACTTCATTTTTCTCATTTGTCACACCAAGTGGATCTTAACTCATTTTTTCGGCTAATCGATCATATATTAATCTCCTACTCAAAGTCATAACATCAAACAGCACCCGGCTAGTGACTTCATGTTATATCACCGGTATAACTTATGTCGTCACATTGACTATTTAATGGCTAAATTTATAATGGATCAAAATAAAAGCCTAATTAAAAAAGAAAGCAAAACATGTTTCTTTCTGGGTGGTGACATTACCAACTCCACCCTCCTGCCATGTGTCCCATGCAGCTTAATCTTGTAAACATACAAGTGGTAGAAAACTAGAAATCTGTTGGCCACTTTTTTAGTATAATTTATAGATTATAGATTTATAGATTCATAGACTAAATATGAATCGAGTGATTGTAAGTTTGTCATTTTTTTTTAATTTCAGTTCCCGCAAATTTTCTTTTTTAGTCTTAGGTTTATCTATTTTTTTAATTTTAATTCCTTAAGATTTTACTTTTTCTTCTTGTTAGTCTTCATAACTTTCCGTCTTAACAATCAAAATTAGAAAACTATTTTTTTTAAAAAAAAAACTTATAGAAACAAAAAATCCAAAATTGAAAAAATATAAATTTACCAGACTAAAAATCCATATTTGACCCTAATTTATAATCTCCTTTTTAACTATGAAATAAAAACAAAGAAAAAGGAAAAGCACGCATGAGACCAGATTCACACAACACAGGCAAAGAACAATGTCTCCTCAACCTCTCCAAAGTCCATTACACTTCTACCACTACCACTCTCCAATTCAAACACAAACACTGCCAGATTCTGTTTATATAATACTTGAAGTTGAAGCCTTTAACGCCACTCTTTCTTTTTGCACACCCCACATGGCTCTTCTCCACAAGCTCGCACCTTTCACCTCTCTCCACACACCCTCCACCAAAACCTCCCATTCCCCACCACCCCGCCGCCGCGTCATCTCCTTCTCCGCCTCCCCCTTCACCGAGAAGCACTCCCTAGAGCGCTACCAGAGGGACCAATGGGTCTACGAGAGCACCATCCAAGAGGGTCAATCTCAAACGACGCCGTTTCCTCTCTCGTGCGATTCGGCGTCCTTAAGGGAGCACGACATAGCGTTGCAGCTACCAGAGCTGAAGAAGCTGCTTCAGGTTCTGAGGGAGAAGAGAGAGTGCGGTGAAGAAGGTTGTGCCCCCGGGAACGTGTTCTTGGTGGGAACTGGACCCGGGGACCCTGAGCTTCTTACTCTCAAGGCTATGAGAGTCATCAAGAGTGCTGATTTGTTGCTCTATGACAGGTTTCTTTCTTTTCTTTATTTTTGGTTTTTTAACCGTCAAATGTTAGTAATTAGGATGTTTTGTTAGTGGACCAAGTGGCTTTGGGTTCGGCAATGTGGTGAACAAAGTTCGAATTCCTACTGGGAGAGGGTCCTACATTTAGTGTCTAACTGTATCTCAATAAGGATTGGTTCCGAAGGAGGAGACCTTTGGGAAACCAAAAATGTATGTATGTTATTATGTTAGTGGGGAGATTCAAACGCATGAGCTCTTTATGACTCAAATCCTTGTACCCCTTCCACCCAATCGCCAAACCACCTTATGACTCTCTCTGTCTCTGATAGGTTGGTGTCCAATGATGTGCTGGATTTGGTTGGCCCTGATGCTAGGCTTCTCTATGTGGGCAAGACTGCTGGCTATCATAGCAGAACACAGGTAAAAATTATGTCTTTTTTTTTGGGGCGGGGGGGTGTGGCAAGGTTTTAAATTGCTGTAATGGTTGTGGTTTTATTTTTGATGCTGTGGAAAATTGTGGATAAATGTGGTTGCTTGTTCCAGCTGCAATTGTGGTCATGATGCTGTCATAGTTTTGTTGCAATTCTTGATATTGTGGGAAATTAAGGATAAATATGGTTGTTGTGATACAGTCGCAAATACTTCAAAACCTTGACATTGTGGCTGTGATCACCGATAAATGTTGTTGTTGTGGCCGCAATTTCCATTACGATTTAGTCAAAGTTTTGTCAAAATCCTTAATATTGCGGAAAATATGGATAATTGTGGTTGTTGTTGCTGCTGCAATTGTGGCCATAATGTAGCCACAAATGCTCTAAGAACCTTGATGTTGTGGCTACAACTGTGGTGAATGACTTTTTTTTTTTAACCTTGGAATTTTCACGGAATTTCTAACTGGTTGTTGCTGAAATAAATATTTTATGTTTATGTGTCAACTTCTGAGCCTCCTTTGGAGGTGTGATCTTTGTTTTGAAGGTGTAGAGTTGTTTTGAGAAATAGATGTTGATAAAATGGATTTTTTTATGGTTGACTTGTGGCAGGAGGAGATACATGAGCTTCTTTTGAGTTTTGCAGAAGCTGGGGCAACTGTTGTGAGACTTAAAGGGGGTGATCCATTGGTGAGTTTTTGTTTGGGATTGGTATAGTGTGATTGTATTGGTTAACCAATTTAGTATGTTAGTTTGTCCTGGCTTGTGTGATGAACGGATGTAGATATCTTATGGTGCTTCTTGTTTGGTATTTGTAGGTGTTTGGGAGGGGTGGGGAAGAAATGGATTTTTTGCAACAGCAAGGTATCCAAGTGAAAGTTATTCCAGGTATGACTCATGAATGTAATGATTCAATTGGAACCAATGCTCCATTGTTGTGTGTGTGTATAAAGGTTTTTCACAGATAGAGTCATTGAGAACTTGAAACAAATATCTCTCGATCAATCAATCAATTAACCACAAGCATATCTTACACTTTATATAACAGTCTTCCTACACTATTTTCAGTCTGTATAATCATATCTTTCTAAGCCATTAGTAGCAAGTCAATGATTAATCCAACTAATGTTGGCATGAAAGTATGATTGATCCTAGGATCTTGGAATCATGTATTGCATTGCCTTTTGAGGGCAAAAAGACTGTTTTTATTTTTTTCATTTTTTCTACTTTGTAAACAATAGAAGATGACACATAGTGTATTAGTGCATAGATTTAAATGGACTGGATCTGATGGAAAGTAAGTTTGGCATTCCAACAGTTTGGAAAAGAATATTAAATGAATGCATAAAACATATTGTGCCCACGTCACCTATTCTTTTTTCTTAATTGATCATGTTGTTTAGCATGATATCAGTGGATTTATGAATTATGTAATGGTTCCTAAAAGAAAAGGCAATAGTGGTGATTCTATTGTAATTAATTTATTCTCATTGCCTGCAGGTATAACTGCTGCTTCTGGAATAGCAGCTGAGCTGGGAATTCCATTAACACACCGTGGCATTGCAAATAGTGTGAGATTCCTCACAGGGCATTCAAGGAAAGGAGGATCTGATCCTCTCTTTGTATCAGAAAATGCTGCTGATCCTGATTCTACCTTGGTGGTTTATATGGGCTTGTCGACCTTCCCTTCACTTGCGCAGAAGTTAATGCTCAATGGTCTGTCCCCTCAGACCCCAGCTGCTGCCATCGAGCGAGGGACCACACTTCAGCAGCGCACAGTAAGCATGATCTTATCCTCCCTTCAACATAGTTCTCTTTCCGTCACGTTGATTGAGTTTCTTTCCTGCAATCACATTCATTTCTAGTCATTATTGTTGTAATATATTGGGAGGACTTTGATTTATTATGAAATGATCACTTTTATTTAAATGTGATAGTAAAGCAACATTTTTGCTTATGAAAAATGAAGGTGAACTTGTTCAAGTATCATATGGAAACTTAATGATAAAAAATGTGCTATCCTAAATATTAGAGCAATTTATGAGCTATTGAGCATCAATTTCACATTTATTATCCCAACTTCCCCCCTCACTTATCCCTTCACTCCAAACAGAACTGTGATCATGCTTGACTGTTATATGAAGTGAAACTTTTTTGTGACAAAACACTGGTTCCAATGTTTTATGATCTTCCCACTAAACTTTCTGGACACCTCTTTTGCATGTATTATTGCCATGGCCCTGATCCTCCTTTATCTTAGGAACATAAAATGTAAATATTGGAGCGAAAAACATAAAACATTGGACCCACCATATATCCCATGCAGGGGTCCAGTATAGGAGTTGCTGGTGTCTTTCACTTCATGAAAATGACATTTACATGTTCCTAAGGAAGAAATTATCCAAATCCTTATTGTTGATGCCTTTGTTGTTAGTCTTGACAAATTAATTGTTGTAAAAGATATTAATGATAAAAGATTCAATGTGAGGGGTGTCAAGAAAGTGTTCCTGGCACTAGAGTCATTGAGTCAAGGCTTTATAAATGTGTTGTTTTTGGAGGTAGCAGTGAACCTTGTACTTCTGAATGGTTGTTGATATTAAAAACTGATCAATAAATACAATTGTAAAAAATAAAATGCGTAGCCAAGTTCTTAATTCAACATTTCAGGATGCTAGATCCAATAGCTGATTATTTTGCTATCATTTCAGGTATTTGCTGAACTAAAGGACCTTCATGAGAAAATTACATCTACTCAGCTGGTGTCACCAACACTGATTATAATAGGAAAAGTTGTTGAACTATCACCATTTTGGCCAATTCCTACAAAAGAAGAATCATGCTTAATAAAAGCATGATGGATGCTGATGTAGAGAAATATTATTGTGAAGCTTGGTGGAAATGAAGGGTTACCTTGGTGAGGGTTGATTTAGCATGAAAGCTTGCATGGAACAAGGGGTAATGATAACATAATTCGTATCTACTCTGGAGGGGTGGGAAAGCAAGCAAGCTATGTGATGTTTATTGAAATGCAGAACTTCTGCCCTGCTTTTGGGGTATCTATTGGAGTGGTTGGCTTGGGAACTGATTCAGAACCAATTTTGATTTTTCATGTTACAGATTGGGAGTAAAACAAAGTAATACACAGATTTACTCTCATTTTTATAATGAAACACACCGGTTTTGACGGCCGCAGTTATCTAAGTCAGGTAACTTATCCTTTAATCATTGGAGAAAATTTGCGCCATAAGCTATTTAGCATCTTTCTTTCAGGAAGAAATATGGAGATAAGTGTCAAGTCTGTGATTTCATATGTTCAATTTATCAATGTTGCTATTCAGAGCCATTGATTCTATTTTTCATGCATGTGTTCTTGCAACTTGATGTTAGAGATACTGCCGTCATCATGTAAACTTGGGGGTTATTAGCATTCAGTTTTGGTTTGCATGTGACGTTGTATTATAATGTCACAGTAGTTATGAAATAAAAATCATGTACCTGATGGTATTATTTTTTCTTTTCCATTTCTTGAACAACCTTGTAGGTTATTCTTTGAATTATATGTTGTCTCGGTTTTTTAAATTAAAATTCAAGAGACTGACAAGTGACAACATTAACATGTCAGGGAGAATATATTTCATTTTTGTCCCTAAAATGCTATAATCAGTCCAAAGAGTACCAATATTTTACCTCTTGAATTTCTTATTGGCTTAATTGCAAAATTTACCATCCAACTTTCATCATAAAAATTAAGATTATGAATTAGTTTAATTTGAAAATAGTGCTGTCTGCCTTGACATTTTATTTGCAAAATGATGTTCCATAAAATGCATAATTCATTCCTAATGCTCTGCTTTATCGTTTAGTCACGATTATTTTCATCCTTGTTTTAATTATCCATACAATGTAGTACTACATTACAGTCCTTCCTATTAATGTTATAGAAGAAAAACGTCGATTCATAGTGATAATTTCATGTGTTTTAGGATTACAACGGAAAAACAAAGAAGATCTTTTGTTGTGTTTCGGAATGTGTGGGTTGTCGAAGAGTGTATTCTTTTAAAGCATGATGGTTGTCAATTCTAAGATTTTGAAAATATAACCATTTTGGCCAAATTTTTAGGTTCAACATGCTTGGACACAAATATTAAGTAGATAAAGTGTATAATTAGTAACAAATTATATATTCCAAACTTTTTTTTTAAATTTAATATCATGTCAATTATGCCTTTTTATATACTCTTGGGAATAAGTTATTAAAAAATGATTTCAAAACCGTTCAATAAAAAAGAATTTTCAGATGTATTCTTGAAAATTTTGACGACAAATATACTAGTATTTAAAATGGCAAACCATAATTCTTAAATAACAACAAATATCAATTATGTTACTCTTTATTTATCAAACATTAATTTTTTTAAAGAATGATTAATGTAGTTGACAATAGTTCCAAACAATCAAGAAAGCTTTTTGCTTTTAAAAAACTAATGCTTACAACAAATTACTTGCAAATGAATTTGGGAGTTTACTCAACAAAACAAATAAGATATAGGAATGTTAAAAAACTATAAGCATACATAAAACAATAAGGAATTCTCAACCAAAAACAGAATATATTTGTTTTTTTGTTTGCTTATCCCTAAATGTAATTTATTGAAATTATTTGAAAGCATGTTTTTATTTGAAGAATACATGTATCAACTATCAAGTCGTGCTAGGTTGTTTGGGATGAAGTTTATTTAACCCAGAACCAGGCCCAACATCGATTGTGGTTGCTAAGGGAACTAAAATTGGCCCCTCCACAATTGCTATAGGTCCTTACCATCTATAGGAAAAGATCAAAATATCCTTTCCTCTTTCTCTCTCTTCCCTCATTTCCTTGTAAATCTCTCCCCTGTCTAGGTTTTTTTTTTCATGTTTATCAACTCAACAAAATTATAATTTCATTGTGCAATTTGTACAACAAATCTGTAATTCCATTTTTTTCGGTCTTTTGATAACACAACAGAATCATGATTATATTATTGTTGAAATCGCCTCACAATGGAATTATGATTTCATTGTGTTGCAATATAACACAATGGAAATATGATTTTGTTGTGGAACGAATTTGCAATACAACGAAATCATGATTTCGTTGGATTACAAATTATGTAGCAAACAATTTTTTTAAAAAAAATAACTAGTTTTTCTCTCTCTTGATTTTGTAGGTCAATGGGTTAGAATACTTTTATATCTAATGAGATTACAATGTCAACTGGATGGGAAAATATAGATCCTAGAAGTCAAAGTTTCTTTTACTACCCCGACCTTTTATATGGAGTCGAGCCTAATGATACTAGTTTGGAGAAAAATAATGATGAAAATGTGCGTGGTGATAACATTGATATGCAGTTGCAACCTTACTATCTCGACTTTTCAATTATTTCTTGACTGATGAGATATATTTCATTACTTTTATTGTCTGTTTTTTGTGAAGCCTTGTGTTTTATTACTGAATAATTTTTTTTTATTCTTCTAGGATTTTCAAGAGTGCGTTGATTTGTTAAATTAGGCTCTGACGTGTGAAAAAAGAGTACCAGTTTATGGTTATGATTCAAAAATCAGAAGTAAGAAAAAATATATGTTGCATTGGGTTGCGAAAAGGAAGAAAAGAAGTACAAACAATACAAAGACAAGTTAGTGTCCAAGATCACTAAAACTAGAAAACTTGGGCATCCTCTTAAATTAAAAGGGAAGTTTATGAGAATCATAGGGTGAAAACTTATAGTAGAATGTGATTTCATAACCATAAAGTGATGACAATATTACTTGGTCATTCATATGATAGTTGTTTAAGTAATGAAGAAAAAATTATGATTAACCAATTGACCAAAAACATGATGAAGTTTGATCAAATTTTGTTGACAATTAAAGATCAAAATCAAACAAATGTAAGCACTATCGAAACCATATACAATGAATGTCAAAAATATCGTCGTGATTAAAGGAGTCCATCAACAAAAATACAATATCTCATGAAGTTGATAGAATACAATAAATATATTTACTAGGTTAGACTATATTTGTTTACTAGTTTAGATTGACAATGAAAATATCATCTTATATATATAGAGAGAGAATTTTTCCCAACAGCACTCCGGAAGTTTCATCAATTTTTTCTCGACATCTTTTTTTTTTATTCCTACACAAACCCATTTAATTATTTAAAAAATATTATATTGACACCCTTAATATATATTTATACTAACTCTTTAATTATTTAAAACATATTACATCATGCACTCCATATATAAAAGAGGTTACTGTAAACCTTTAAAAAAAAGGAAAAATTGTATACAATATATATAAAAAAAAAAACACAAGAAATTTCGGTGTAATTCACTCTATCTTTTATGCTCTCATTGATTTTACGTTTGAAACTCACCACACGATGTTAAAGAAAAATTCCAATTGGCTGAAAATCTATCTTCAACAAATCTAGTAGGATATACAATACAAACACGTGACACACGGTTCCCAGAAAACAAATTTTCAAAGGGATCGATAGGAAGAATACATATAGAGCCTGTGTCAATGTACGCATGAGTAACAATTATCTCTCTTAATGGAGTTACTCTTAAAAAAAAAAACTAAGATAAAGAGATTTTGATAGTATGCATAAGATCATAATTAAATTTAAACCTAATAAGGTACTCTCTCTTAAGGGAGGTACTCTTTAAATAAAAAAAACCACTGAGATCGGTTTACTGATCATAAGGGATTTCATAATATACACAAGAAGTTAAGAACATAAGTTGGAATTCCAGTGCGATCTTTTTATCAGAAAAAAATGGAGGTACTGTTTAACTTACTCCATACCATAACTTGTGACACATGTTTCAATTGAAGCATTTGATTGGCTAGAAGCTATGAAGCAGGATCCGGTGTCCGACACACGTCAGTATCAGTGTTCGACACCGACACGACACCTGTACTACGTTCTATATTTTGGACATTACAGGTGTCCGTGTCGGTGTTTCATAAACTACAAGCGAGAAGGATGAGAGTTAACTGGGAAATAAGAAACAACAATAGGAGCTGAAGATCGCTGAGGATCTCCTTTGGGTTTCCGAGATAAAGAACCTGCTTCCACCATAGAGCTCTTTTCTTCCTTTGACTTGAAGCAGCAAAATATGGCTGAGAGAATAGTCATCTTCTCTCTAAAACAAAAAAAGAGATAGAGAGAGTTATGTGAAATGGACGATGTATTTATATTAAACAATTCCTTGCTCAAGACGCATTATTTGAGCACTTTGGCTTCCTCAGCAAGGATAGGACTTTGACTCCAATTGGAAAGATGCTCTTAATTTATAGTATTAATTTGTTTGTCTTTTTCAAAGAAAGCATAATTTAATTTTAAAGTTCTTCCTTTTCTGTTTTATAAATAAACTAAAGGCAGTTAAATTCAAACCTGTCTCTCTTTTTAAGGTGAAAATTCTAGATGGGAAACTCACTGATAATTTAAAAAGATAGCTACAATAAAAAGTACGTAATTCTTCCGAATTGTTTTAAAAAATTATTTTTTTTCTAATTTGAGCACTTTTGCTTCTAAATAATTTTATACACAAAGTACTTTCTTTTAATAATTACAAATTCTTTTTAAATTAATGCTTTCAAACCGTTTATTTCAAAGTTATTTTTTCAAAATCTAAAATATTGACAAGCCAATTAACTAGAATGAATGCCCATTTGAATTTTTATAAACTTCTGATAATCAAGCTAGTTATTACACTGATTAATTAATAGTAACATCTTTAATAAAGTTTTTCAAACATCATTAATTTTGTTGTGTTAATATGAGCAATATCAAATATTTTAGGGGATGTTCCTTGACCATGCTTCTATCTAAACCTAACAACACATGAAATACGTGGTAACGGTCAGATAAAGAAAAAAAATCAAAATAAACAATGTGACATCATGTTCTCACTCAGCTTACCGAATCAAGTTATCAATCACACACACTCAGATCGAACAGAGAAAAAAGAGTGAATTATTTTTATTTCATTCAGATATAATAATTTGAAAAACTCGTACAAAGAGCCTTTTATATATAGGTTAAAGAAATACATTAAAATATAGACAATATCCATTGAATGGAGAAGAACAGCATTAAATGCAGGAGATCATGTTGCAAGAGCCGTATCTTTTGAATTTTGGATCTTGCAATTTTGTGGCTTGGCGATTTAATTTGCTTTGCAGGATGCACTTAAACTTTTAGATGCTTGGTTTAGGTTTCTTTTATATATATATATAGTTATGGGAAATAATACATTCGCCTCAATACTTTTCAGTTGAAATTGCTTCTACAAAATAACACCAACTTAAAGGCAATTGTTATACATTTAATCTTTCTATTATTTAACAAAATATTTATTTTAATTATTTAGTTTTTAAAATTGATGTGATGTTGGTATTTGATAGAAATGACCGTGTTACTTTAATTTTAAAAATTGAGAGATGAAATTGTATATTTTAAACAATAAATAAAGTTAAATTGAATCAATTAAATAAATACAGAACCAACTATGTAATTTAACTATACAATCACTCTAGAATGGGAGTAGTTTTGTGAGTAGATGTAGAATTGAGGATTACCTCAAATATCTATAGTGTCATATGATGGGACAAACGAAGTCGCCACGTTAGTCCATTTTCTTGGGGAGCAAGGATAACATGGGACCACATAGCTCTTTGAAAATTTATATCATGGGAATTTTGTGCATATCTTTGAACCTTGAAAACATATCTCATGGGGTCAAATATGCTGTGAAGAATTACTACGTTGTTTCGTAACTTTTGTTTATTGAGAACTTTGGTAACTAGAAATTCTTTAAATTAATACTCGATAAATTAATAAACTCTCCAAAATAATAAATTTATTTGATTTCGATTTGGGTCAATGTAAAAAATTAAAAAATTTGATAAAATAATAATTTTTCGTGAGATTCTTTTATAATTTTCTATCTAAAAAAACCATAAATTAATAATTCATAAAATTTACTGTACTTCAAAAGTTATTATTGATTTTCAATACATATAAATACAATTATTTAACAAAATTTTAAATTAATGTGGATGATGTCATGTATACTCTACTTTAATTCTAAAAACCCCAAGATATTGAGTGAGGATCAAGTCATATGCAGCCACTAAAGACTCCAAAATTTTTCAAATAAAGTGCTTTGTGGTCCCATATATGTTCTCCTTGCTCCCTAAGCAAATGAAATAACATGGTATCTTCCTCTGTCTTATATCATATCGTGCTATAAATATTTCAAATTTCCTCAATTATATCACTCACACAGCAAGACGTTAATTCATTTCAGCTTTGCACATTCATAAACAGAAGAATTCCTCTTCAATAATTTCAAATTTCACTACTTGCTTCCTTAGAAAGAGGAACTACAATTGATAGCTAGCCTCCACCCAAACATATTTTACGTGAAACTCACCAAGAAAACTAAGGGAAGGTACCAAAACACTTACTAATGATATATATGGCTTTGATGTCATATTTCTTGAATTGCTTTACTCCATCCACATCATGTCAAGTCTCTGACTATGCCGAAGGATCATCTCAACTGAAATCTCCTTCTTCAGAGAAACAAAAATCAAGAGGAGCTCCACTTGTTGTTTCCTATTTCCCCATCAACCATTATCCCTCGCGCTTATAGTGCTATACAAGGCTTCTTGGTGCAGCCTTTTTACCCTTTTCAGGGTGCTTGGTTTACAGAGTTTAAAAATTTGATGTATTTTATTTGTAAAAAGAAGAAATAGTTTCACACTATTCTTTTTATTCATTAACGTGTTAAATTTATCATTTTAATTTAAAGAATTTAATAATTTACACATTGTTAAATTCATTAGATAAGGAGTGTTCATTGATAATATGTAGAGAAATTAATTTATTATTATTAAATTGTTTTTATTCAAATAATTTAATTTGGGAAATTGTTGGATGTTTGATATAAACTACTGAACATGGACTAAGAAGGTTGAACGCTCTTTGAGAGGAACTACAACATCAAAAGAATAGTTCCACCCAGCTTAGTTCTTGACAATTACTCTTGTTTCTTTTTCTTTTTTTTCCATCAAAGCTTACAAAAAACACTTCTCCTTTTTATCCTTTTTATCATTAATGTTTTTTTAAGCTTTGATGGAAAAAAAAAAAAAAACAAGAGTAATTGTCGAGAATTGAAATTACTAGTGGTTTTGACCTTTCAATTAGTTGGACATATTTTCGTTAATTGAAACAGATTTTCGTGAGTCTTAGATTATGATTTTACTTGGTTAACTAGAACACTTGATTAAGTCTTTTGCTCAAACAAGTTGTGAGTATACTTTGGGGTTCTACTAAGAATCCAAAGGCCCTAACTACTTCTCTATTAATAGGAGATATATAAATTTCACTGTAAAAATTCTCACTGAAGTTGGTACTGCAGCAAGTAGGTTTGTGGCGATGTGATGCGAGATGAGCAATGTATGCAACACAGTAAGTATTTTCATTACAACAGCATGGTTCATATGCTAAGAGTAACAATGTTTAGTAACATGAGAAGAAGCCAGCAGCACTAGTATACTTTTCTACCATACCGAAATCAATATCAAAATCAAATATATGGTGGCACCACCCACAAACAATCTAAACAAGACTGTTTGCTTGCTGCTGTAAATTTCCAGGATTGTTGCAACAACCGCCACCGTGAACTGCTCGCTGATAGAAAATTTCATACGAAATCGACATGTCTCGTTCTGGCCTGAAGAGTGAACACATACAAGTATTATTTATATTTATAGAAGAAAACAAACATATCCATGGTGTATGTAAAAATAAGCTTCTTACTTGCTTTTGTTGGAGTTGCTGAAGGAATTTATCAGGGGAGTCCACATAGTGAAGACAATCTTGTTTGAGAGTTTCCGCAAGCTCATGTTGTCCGTTTTTTTGTAGATATCTGATCAATATGGTGAAAGTGAACTTATCGGGGGAAGAAGAACAAGCCCAATCTTCCTTCATGGATGCGTATATCTGCATAGCCTTGTCCGCCATCCCAAGTTGCAAATAAGCCCCAATCATTTCACTGCACAGTCTTGTGTCCGGTTTCAGTCCCTTCTCCAAAGCTTCAGAAAACAATTCCTCTGCCATGTCAATCCTCTTGTTTCTCCCGAGGAGCAGTATCATGTCGGCGTATAGTTGCAGCAGCGTATCATGCCCTAGCTCCTCACGAATAAAGTGGAAAACCTGTTGTATGGATTCTATTAAATAAATGAATATTATCATTATGATTATTGTTAAAATGAAAAGAGACAGAGAGAGAGAGAGATTGTGACTTGAGCGACCTTGAGAGATAAGTGGAGTTGGTTTTGTCTTTGCAATTCGTCCAATAGGTTTAAGGCATCGGGTTTCAAGAGGCGAGAGAGTTTGGCATTGAGAACGTGGTCGGGGGATCTGGCGAGTTTGAGTGCGTGAATCACTTCTATGCTCTCTTTCGACAATATCCTTGTGCGACGCCGCGCTTTGTAGCTGGAACGGAGGCCGCATATTATGACTTGTCTTCTGTTGAAATTTGAGGTTAAGAAAGGGGTTTGGTCATTTGGCCACCGCTGCTGCTGGAAACCCCATAGCGCTGTAGACTGACTCACTCTTAATATCATATTCAATTATTCTACACTGTATCATAAAGAGAACCATGTACACAATACTGCCATAAAAGAAAGATGGGGGAGGGGTTAAAAAAAGTTGTCATTTAAGGACCTTGAGAGCATAAACATTTTATTTAGAAAAGCTTTAAGTTCTTGTAAATAAATGGATCGGAATTTCCATATGATTCTTCCTTATTAAGTTTGAAAATTTAAAGAAACTACTTCTCAATCAAACCATTAATTAGAATAAACCCAGGCAAAAGAAGAGTTCAGCACCTACTGCTGGTAAAGGTGAGGTATGACTAAAATGTCCCATTGCTAACTTAAAGAAAGAAACTCAAGAGGTTCAACCATCAGATTCTCTAAACAAGTGACTAATGGCCTGTCTTTGGAACTCTATGCAGAAAGCAGCTTGGAATTTTGAGATATAACATTTTAATCTTTTATGTTTATAAAAAAATGTCAAGCTTGAGCAGTTAAATTTATATGGCACATTAATGCAAAACAAAGAAATAATTTCCTGCTTCCTTTTTTCTAATGCACTTCTTTAGCAAGGTACACACTTTTCTGCCTCTCTCAAGTCATTAAAATTCCCTCAGGCCTCGGGGCATCCTTAACTGCAAGACAAGCTAACAAGAAAATTCACACTTTCGCAAGACTTCTTTCATCACGGAATAAACACAACAACAAAAGTCTTATCCCAATGGGTGAAGTCGATCACATAAATCACACAATGCCATTGAGCTTAATTAAAGACCAAATTCTTAGGAATATTATTCACTGTGAAATTCCACTTAACAATTTGCTATCATCTTTTCCTCAATTAATGTCACACCAATATTTCCTCACACACATCATGGAATAAACATATTCAAGAAAAACACTAATCCTCTGGCCCCTTGAGACATTACAATTCAAATCACAAAACACGCACCACAAGTACTACACCCTTCAATCAAGCACGTTCTTAAGTTACTCACTTTTACAATACGGAAAGCATAAAACGAACAAAAACTCATAATTTAATCCTTATAAATTATGAGAATTTAAATTCAGATGCTGCCAGCTGTAAAATTTGATTCTATCCTCCATTTTAAGTAGGTGTTTGTTTCTCCGGTGCAGTCGCGGCAGCATGAAGCCCAAAACCGCTTCACCACAAAAGCATGGGTGATGCTTCTCGAAACAGAGGTTCAAATTGCCCCACCGACAATCCAAACACACGCTAACTGATCTAAGTTATCCACTCTTAAAAAAGAAAGAAGGAAATATAGCAAGACCAACAATAGCAATACCCAATTCATAACAATAGCAAACAACAACAACAACAACAACGCCTTATCCCACTAGGTGAGGTCGGCTACATGGATCAACTTCCGCCATAATGTTCTATCAAGTACCATACTTCTATCCAAATCATTAATTTCGAGATCCTTTTTTATAACCTCTCTTATAGTCTTTTTGGGTCTTCCTCTGCCTCGAATTGTTTGTCTTCTCTCCATCTGGTCTACTCTCCTCACTACAGAGTCTACCGGTCTTCTCTCTACATGCCCAAACCACCTAAGTCTATTTTCCACCATCTTCTCTACAATAGGCGCTACTCCAACCCTCTCTCTAATAGCTTCGTTTCTAATTTTATCCTGTCGAGTCTTACCACACATCCACCGCAACATCCTCATCTCCGCTACACCTACTTTATTCTCATGTTGGCTCTTGACCGCCCAACATTCTGTTCCGTACAAAATCGCCGGTCTTACCGCAGTCCGATAAAACTTTCCCTTTAGCTTGATCGGTACCTTTGCATCACATAACACCCCCGATGCTTTTCTCCATTTCATCCATCCTGCTTGAATGTGATGATTCACATCCCCTTCAATTTCCCCATCATCTTGTATTACAGACCCAAGATATTTAAACCGTGTGACTTGAGGGATAATATGGTCTCCTATTTTCACCTCTGAGTTAGAAACCCTCCTTCTTTTGTTGAACTTACATTCCATATACTCCGATTTGCTTCTGCTTAGGCGAAAGCCATGTGTTTCTAGAGCTCGTCTCCAAGTTTCCAACCTCTCATTCAACTCCTCCCTCGACTCTCCAAGGAGGACTATGTCATCTGCAAAAAGCATGCATCTCGGCGCTATCTCTTGGATTTGTTCCGTGAGGACATTCAGAATTAAGGTAAAAAGGTAGGGGCTAAGGGTTGACCCTTGATGTAAACCAATTGTGATGGGAAAATCGTCTGACTCTCCACCCTGTGTCCTAACACTAGTCGATACCCTATCATACATATCTTGGATAGCTAACAATACCCAATTTCCAAGCACTCTTTAATATGGCGAAACAAATATCAACGAGTTTTCGGAGATCATCCTAATACATTTGCAAAAAGGGATAACATCTATAATAATTAAGGCATCGAGATAAAACATACCTACTACTTAATAAAGAAGTTAAGAAAATATAATTGGTATACTAAATAAGCACACCATAAGATCCAACAAAACAATAACGCCATGTGACCATTAAATTTTCAATCACCACATTCATATCCATAAGATCCAATCCAATAACAACAAAATGGTAATCGACACTTGACACAAAAAAGCCAAAAAAAAAGATAAAAAAATAAAGCACAATCAATAACCTTACCTAGAAATTTCTGCTTTAATGCTCCAAGAAAATGAGATCCTTCAATCCGAAATTCAGTTCAAATCAAACAGGCCACGCCCTCGATCTGCATCCAACTCAAACTCCATTAAATATTACAAAACTCAAATCCACAAAGACCCAATTCACAATACGAATCTTACACAACTACCCAGAATTTCCATTCATAAAAAGAACAAAACTTTACGAAATTCCCTATCAAATCACGAGACTCTACCTGTTCACAGCGGATTGGGGGATCGATAAGTTGTTTCCAAAATCGAATTAAATCTGACAATCCACCATTAACGCAAGGGATTGAGCTTTTGCTTCAGCTGCTAATGTTGCTTGCTTCTTCAGACTTGGCCAAGTGAAAAAGAAGAGGAACCTGTGAAGGATATTTATATATAGGAGATAAATGAGAAAGGAAGAGTGAGAACATCTGGACCGTTGAAATTACATGATAGTGGGGTCTGGAAATCAACGGTGAGAGATGATTGTGTGCGGTGGGCGTGACCGCAGAAAATAAGGGGATCCGTGTTTGGGAATTGACGTGGGGTCCACGTGATTCAGGGGGCAGAGGGGTTTTTACTTCTTAATTGAGTTAATTCGCACGAAGTGATATTTTATTATTTTGCAAAACTTGTTTGTCATTTTTTAACCAAAATGCTGGTAGTTGAAATTCTTGTATTCTGCAAAATTATCTCATAATTGGTACTGAAGGTTTTTTTTAATAATGATGCTTTTTTTATTTTAATTTTATATATATTTTAGGCATGTGCTAAGGTGATCGTTAATTGTAAGTTTTTAAAATTTTAAAACTTAAAATTACTCTTTAATTTTTAATTTTCTTTTCAGTTTATAAATTTTTATTTAAACATTTTAATACTGAGTTTTAACGTAAGTCATACTCAACACAAAAAATTGACATAGTAGTATAAGATCTTGTTACGTTCACATATGGAAAAAATAATCTATTTAGTGACATAACTTATGATCAATTCTTTTCGTGTGCAAAATTTTCTTGAATCAACAATAGTCATACACCACGAGCGAGTAAAATTTTCTTGAATCAACCGTGGGAGGTTGTGAGGAGCATGGTTCCATCGATGGATGTCATGGTTAAGATCTTCTGCGTTGATTTCATGGATGTAGTGGTAACTGGTCATTTAGGGTTTTTTATTCTAATATGGGATTTGGTATCTTAATGTTGCTTATTTTTGTGATGAATATATTGTTGTTGTTTTGAGATTTAGAGAACACTCTTTTGTGGTTTGTTGCTTATTTGAGATTATGATGGATTCTTTTGGAGGTCTTATGCATTTCTAGGATTGTGATGAATGTGGAGAACATTCTTATACTGTTGCTTATTTTCCATGTTATGTTTTTCACTGTTCGCTAGTTGTTTGATGAAATGCAGAGGATTATTTTAGTTGGAATTATATGATTGTTGGGTATGTGCAAGTTAGGGATTTGGACTATGCAAATGAGTAGTTTGAATTAATGCAAAGGTTAAAATGTGTATATGGTTTTGATTCATCTTTCATTCAATGATTTAAGTCTAATTTGTGAGCTGATAACACTCCTGGGATGTATTTTTAAATTCTGGTTTTGTGAAACTGATACTTAGTCCTGTTGGTGGAATATTGCATATGTTATGGGATGTAAAGGTATGGTGGGGTTGTAAATGATTAAGCAAGAAATGTTTTCGAAGTCTCAATGCGAAGTTCAAAATTGTGTAGATTTTAAATGTGAGTTCAAATTGCTATGGAAATGAAATGCTAATGGTGTGTCGAAGTTATGACTTATTTTATCTATTTTTAATTTACAAAAACATTTTAAAATTAAAAAACAAACTAAACTAAAACTAAAAAAACTAATTTTTGTTTTTTAAAATTTTGAAATTAAAAACAAAAAAAACCACCTCGAATGTGCCCTTAGTTTTTGCATATTTGTTCATGAAAAATATTTCATTATTATCTAATACATTATTCTACCTCCCTTTCTAGTGTGATATTCATTATTTCAGTTAGGATCAAAGCTCGACCTCTCGAGTTGAGTATTTAGCAATACAAAGGAAAAGATCCAATCAAAAAAAGAAATGGAAAAAGGATATGTTACCAACAAGCCACCATTGTTCAATAGAGTCAAATATGACTATTGGAAGAAAAGAATGGGTGAACACTCTTCAAGTTCATACATATCGATATATGGGACATTGTAAAGAATAACCACATTCCATATGATGCTGAGTAGAATGAGATCCCTAGAAATCAATTGACGGAAGAGCAAAAATAGAGATTTTTGCTCAACTTCTAAGCTTTAAATGTTTTGTTGTGTACTCTCTCTGAGGAAGAATAAACCAAAGTCCACAACTTGAGAAGTGTTAAATAGATGTGGGACACATTGGCCATAACATATGAAGGAACATCGCAGGTAATTAAAGAGGAACAAGCTAAGTCAATTCACACGTAAGTATGAATTTTTTACTATCGTAGAAAGTGAAGAGGTACAATGTATGTTTGGACACTTCCAAACTGTTGTATGTTGGTTCATTAACAACCATTAGTTAGTTCTCTTGCTCTTTACCAACTTGTATTTTTCTGTTTTCTATTATTCTGTTATAACATGTAACAGTTAATTAGTTTTAAGTTGGTTGGGTTAGTTAGGATTGAAATAGTGCTTCTATTTCTTCTTCTTGTATAGCCTAGATCAAGAGAGTTTTTTTTTTCTGTAACTAGAGAGAGTTCTGTGCTTAGAAAATTCTGCAGAGATTGAATAAAGTGGCTGCTATGAGCACAATGCAGTTTTTTCTATTCATCCTTTTTCTGCATTTTGCTTATTCTTGTCCATACAAGAAACTCATTCTTTTGTGAATTATAATCTAATCTTGGCACAACAAATTGGTGCGGTGAGCGTGGAGCGATTTTGAGTTCGATTCAAGAAATGGGCTCGGCCAAGTATGAGGTTGAAAAATTCACAGGGCAGAATGATTTTGGGCTATGGCGATTGAAGATGAGAGCTCTTCTTGTTCAGCAGGACCTGGTGGAAGCACTTGATGGAGAAGCCAAACTTGAAAAGATGATGGCTGATGGGGATAAGAAAGCACTACTGCAGAAGGCACACGGTGCAATTATCCTCAGTCTCGGAGACAAGGTGCTGAGGCAAGTCTCTAAGGAAACAACTGCTGCTGGGGTTTGGTCAAAGCTTGAAGGTTTGTACATGACCAAATCTTTAGTTAATCGTCTTTACCTAAAGCAGTCTTTGTATTCGTTTAAAATGCATGAAGATAGATCAGTAGGAGAACAATTGGATTTGTTTAATAAACTGATTCTAGATCTTGAAAATATTGATGTCACTATTGATGATGAGGATCAAGCTTTGTTATTGTTGTGCTATTTGCCTAAGAGTTACTCTCATTTCAAAGAGACTTTATTGTTTGGAAGAGATTCTGTTTCTCTTGATGAAGTGCAGACTGCTCTGAATTCAAAGGAATTGAATGAAAGAAAGGAAAAGAAGTCCTCTGCAAGTGGTGAAGGGCTGACAGCAAGAGGCAAGACCTTCAAGAAAGATAGTGAATTTGATAAGAAGAAGCAAAAGCCAGAAAATCAGAAGAATGGTGAAGGAAACATCTTCAAAATCAGATGTTATCACTGTAAAAAGGAGGGTCATACAAGGAAAGTTTGTCCTGAAAGGCAGAAAAATGGTGGCAGTAACAATAGGAAGAAGGACTCAGGAAATGCTGCAATTGTTCAAGATGATGGCTATGAATCTGCAGAGGCACTTATGGTGTCTGAAAAGAATCCAGAAACTAAATGGATAATGGATTCAGGGTGTTCATGGCATATGACACCAAACAAATCATGGTTTGAACAATTTTCTGATCAAGCAGATGGGTTAGTACTCCTTGGAGATAACAAGCCTTGCAAAATTGAAGGAATTGGATCTATAAGGTTTAAGTTTCATGATGGGGCTGAAAGAATTCTCACAGAGGTCAGATATGTACCTGAGTTGAAGAGAAATTTAATCTCTCTTGGTGAATTTGATAAAAGAGGGTATGTGTTCAAGGGTGAAAAATGAATATTGAATGTAGTTAAAGACTCCATGGTTGTCATGAGGGGAATTATGGAGAATGGCCTCTATTCTGTTGATGGTGAAGTTTTAATTGGCTCTGCAGCCACTGCAACCGGAAGAGTTTTATCAAAAACAAAGTTATGGCACATGAGGTTGGGCCATGTAAGTGAGAAGGGATTGATTGAATTGGCAAAACAGAGACTGTTATGTGGGGACAGAATGGAAAGATTAAAGTTCTGTGAACATTGTGTCTATGGCAAAGCCTGCAAATCCAAATTCAATGCTGGACAGCAAAGAACAAAATTGATTATGTTCATGCTGATCTTTGGGGTCCAACCAAGACTCCCTCTCATTCTGGAGCATGGTATTTCTTGAGCATTGTGGATGACTACTCAAGGAAGTTGTGGATCTACATTCAGAAAACAAAAGATGAGGCTTTTGATAATTTCAAAGGCTGGAAAACACTTGTGGAAAACCAAACAGGCAGAAAGATCAAGAGGCTCCGTACTGATAATGGTCTTGAGTTCTGTTATGAACCTTTCAATGATTTCTGCAAAGAGAATGGCATTGCAAGGCACAGGACAGTTGCGGGCACTCCTCAACAAAATGGTTTAGCTGAAAGATTCAACAGGACCATTTTGGAGAGAGTGAGATGTATGTTGCTGAGTGCAGGATTACCCAAGATTTTTTGGGCTGAAGCAGCAATGACTGATGTATATCTCATCAATAAATGTCCTTCAACAGCTCTGAATTTCAAAACCCCTGAGGAGATTTGGTCTGGCCATCCACCAAGTCTAAAAGAGCTAAAGGTATTTGGTTGTGTTGCTTATGCTCACATCAAGCAAGATAAATTGGAACCTAGAGCTGTCAAGTGTATTTTTCTAGGATATCCTGAAGGAGTGAAAGGGTATAAGTTGTGGTGCTTGGAGGCTGGTTTTAAGAGGTGTTTAGTGAGTCGTGATGTTGTCTTCAATTAAGCTGAGATGGCCTACAAGACCAAGCCCAGCATGGTTCAGTCCAGCACTGATCAGAGTAAGGAAACTGATTCTGAAAAATTAAATTTTGAGGTGGAGACTGAGGATAAACATGCTGAAACACAAGCTGTTAATTGGCCTCTTGATGAAGAAAAATCTGAAGAAGAGGAACAAGAAGAAGCTGACTATGTGCTGGCTCGAGATAGAATCAGAAGGGAAATCAAACAACCTAAGAGGTATGGATATGCTGATCTAATAGCATTTGCTCTGGTAGCTGCTAGTGAAGTTTTGGAGGAAGATCCAAAAACTGTTAAAGTTGTCTTAGCTAGTAAGGAGAAAGAAAAATGGCTAAGTGCCATGAATGAAGAGATTAAGTCTCTCCATGACAACCATACATGGGAATTGATTAAAAAACCACCTGGTTCTAGAGTGGTCAACTGCAAATGGATCTTCAAGAAGAAAGAAGGCATCCAAGGAGTTGAACCAGACAGATTTAAAGCTAGACTTGTTGCTCGAGGGTTCACTCAAAAAGAGGGAATTGACTTCAATGAAGTTTTCTCTCCTGTAGTGAAACACAGGTCAATCAGAATTCTTATGGCTATGGTGGCAAAATTTGATCTTGTGTTAGAACAGATGGATGTGAAGACAGCATTTTTGTATGGAAAGCTTGATGAGGTGATATTGATGAAACAACCCGAGGGGTTTGAAGTCAAAGGTAAAGAGGATTATGTTTGCAAATTAAATAAATCCTTGTATGGTCTAAAATAGTCCCCAAGACAATGGAATAGGAGATTTGATGAATTTATGGCTCACATACAGTTTCATAGAAGTCACTATGATAACTGTGTTTACTTCAAATTTCCTTCTAAAGCTGAGTTTGTGATATTGCTATTATATGTTGATGATATTTTGATAGCAAGTAACAGCAAGAGTGAGGTTGAAAAATTGAAATCTGAGTTGAGCAGGGAATTTGAAATGAAGGATTTGGGAGCAGCCAAGAGAATACTGGGAATAGAAATCAAACGGGACAGAAAAAGGAAATTGTTGTATTTGTCCCAGGAGTTATATCTCAGAAAAGTTCTTGAAAAGTTTGGAATGTCAAATTCTAAACCTGTAACTACTCCTATGTCACAACAGTTTAAGCTCAGTACAAGTCAAGCACCTAAGACACATGATGATATAATTTACATGGAAGGTATTCCATATGCTAATGCTGTAGGGTCAATGATGTATGCTATGGTATGTACTCGCCCTGACATAGCTCATGCAGTGAGCTTAGTAAGTAGGTTCATGGCAAATCCAGGCAAAGCACATTGGCAGGCCCTGAAATGGATACTCAGATATATCAGAGGATCACTTGGAAGAGTTCTGGTTTATGGTGGAGCTAGGAATAGTAGAAGGACAACTGCTATTGAAGGTTTTGTAGACTCTGATTATGCTGGCTGTTTAGATTCAAGGAAATCCCTCACAGGATTTGTGTTCACTGCTTTTGGCACTGCAATTAGTTGGAAAGCTATCCTTCAAAAGGTAATGGCTTTATCAACCACTGAAGCTGAGTACATTGCTCTTACAGAAGCTGTGAAAGAATCTATGTGGCTTGAAGGCATTGCAAAGGAGCTGAAGATACAAAATGAAGTGATCACATTACACTGTGACAGCTAAAGTGCCATTGATTTATCCAGAAATTCTGTGCATCATGAGAGGACAAAGCACATTGATATTAAGCTGCATTTTGTCAGAGAAGTTATTGGTCAAGGATCAGTTATAGTCAAGAAGATTTCAACTGATCACAATCCTTCTGATATGATCACAAAGGCTCTTCCAAGTAGCAAGTTTTTCCATTGTTTGGACTTAATTCAACTGAAGGGTGATTAAATCCTATTTTTGCAGCAGCCACTGGTTTTGTTAATGTTTTGTTATTGAACCAAGGTGGAGAATTGTTGTATGTTGGTTCATTAACAACCATTAGTTAGTTATCTTGCTCTTTACCAACTTGTATTTTTCTGTTTTCTGTTATAACATGTAACAGTTAATTAGTTTTAAGTTGGTTGGGTTAGTTAGGATTGAAATAGTGCTTCTATTTCTTCTTCTTGTATAGCCTAGATCAAGAGAGTTTTTTTTTATGTAACTAGAGAGAGTTTTGTGCTTAGAAAATTCTGCAGAGATTGAATAAAGTGGCTGCTGTGAGCACAGTGCAGTTTTTTCTATTCATCCTTTTTTCTGCATTTTGCTTATTCTTGTTCATACAAGAAACTCATTCTTTTGTGAATTATAATCTGATTTTGGCACAACACAAACCATATTAAATGAACTAAGATCTTTAGGCATAACTTAGGATAATTATGATCACGTTGAAAAAATTTTGAGAAGTTTGTGTAGAAAGTTGAGACCACATGTTATAGCCTTGAGAACTCTATGTTGGAATAAGAATGTTAAAAGCTCAAAGGAAAAGCTCATGTGGAGAAAAGCTTAAAGGTCTAAAAGGTTGGGGGGAATATGTGGTTAAGGAAAAGCTCGAAGGCCTAAAAAGAAAGTTAAAGGATTGGAGTAAGAATGTATCTTGTGTGGAGAAGAGTCATTTTGTCCTTGAAAAAGAATTGAATGATCTTGATAAGAAGGAGAAAGTGGTAGGGTTGGAAGTGGATGAGGTGGAGAAAAAAAAAGGTTGTGCAAGTACAACTTTGAGAGTCTATCTTCCATAATGAATCCTTGCTTAGATAAAAAGCAAGAATCAAGTGGTTACAAGAGAAGGATGGTAATAAAAAGTTTTTTCACTCCATTCTTAACTAGAGGAGGAGAAATAATTCATTGATGGGACTCTATATAGGTGGGGAATGGGTGGAAAATCTAGGGTGAAAGAGGAAGTCAAAGCTTATTTTCAAAAGAAGTTTAGGGAGGAAGGGGTTGTAGACCAAAACTAGATGGTGTGGCTTTTGATAGAATATTAAGTGAAGATAATACTATGTTAACCTCTAAGTTTGAAGAGACAGAGGTCAAGAATATTTATAGGATTGTGATAGCTTAAAGAGCCCGGGACTAGATTAACTTTAATTTCATCAAGAATTTTTCGGAGGTTATTAAGAAGGATGTCCTTTACTGTGGTTGTAGGTGTCTCCCTCCTAGCCTCCCTTGCTAACTGACTCTTGGTCTTAATGAGTAAGAGCTTTTCACCCCTCTCCTTGCTCTCTTCATCACCTTCTTTTCTCTTATTATTCTCTCCTTTCTCATTATTGTCATCACATTCTCCAATACTCTCTTAACTCTCCTTTCTCTCTCTGAATTCTCTCTTCTCTGACTCCTAGTAATGGAGGTGTGAAAAAATACGCGATGGAAACATTTATAGTAATTAGGGGTGAAAAAATATATACAATGAAAATACGATTCTATTGTATAATATACAACGGAATCAAGTTTTTGTTATATATATTTTTTCACCACCACTTAATTTAATGGAAACACGTTTACGTATGACCAAATATCATTAACCATTTGCAGAAGGAGTTGGGGCAACGTGGTGGTGTGGACACACAGTGGTGACTAGGCCAAGGGGGTCACACGCACGGATCTTGAGTCGGGAACGACGCACAACACTATTAGGACTGTGGTGGTGTTGCGGACACCATTGGGGTTGTTGCGTTCAGATATGGTCAAGGTGTGGTCGTTGTGTTTAGATTTGGCTTGGGGTGGGGTGTGCCCAGTGAGGGGATCAGGCACCACCAAGGTGGTTGGCGATGATGATGGTTGTGCGACTTGTGGTGATGTGTGGTTGTTTTGGATCTAGACAGAGGTGGGGCGCAAAGCAATGGTGGGGTGGTGATAAGTTGGGTGGGATGAGAAGGTAAAGGAGAAGAGAAACATGTAAGATGGTCTTTTCTTATATTTGTAGGAACCATTCACAAATGATACATGGGTCAATATCAACTCTCCTGGACTATGCAGAGGGCAGGCCCCGACACTTCGTGCATTAAAGTTAAGAAATTGATATCTTAATTTATGTATCCATCCAAGTTATATTTGAGCATTCTACATTTTTAAAGGCAACCAAGCTCGGTGTATTGATTGTGTATTAAAATGCATAAGTTTTTTTAAGTTATTTTAAAACTTTTTAAATACTTAATTCACCTCTCTTAGATGATTGTTGTCATAGCTAACATTTATTTACTTATATATATATATATATATATATATATATATATATATATATATATTTTTTTTTTTTTTCTATGAACATGCAACAATATTTGCCTTTCAAGAGAATAGACTCACTTAAGAGAGAGTTCTTCCAACACTTCTTTTATTTATAACCTTAATTAGACTATACTTAAAAGAAAATCAAGTTCAAACTATAATATACATTAGTTAATCTTCAACTATAATATACATTAGTTAATACTAATGGTATTGAATCTGTCTCATACTAACCACTTAAACTAAGTAATTGACCCATTATAATTGGTCCCACAAACTTTAGATCAGTAATGAATTTCAGTTAGTATAACTTGCCAAAATATTTAACTCAAAACTACCACCCTTTGAGAATTCATATTGAACTGTCCAAGTATGTATTTAGTTTATAGTTAAAATTGTTGTCTAAGTGTGTCAATCACTTCAAAAAAAATGAAATATTTCTTTGAAAAACATCACTTTTGACAAATTAAAAGAAAAACCTAACAAATTTAAAAAAAAAACTAAAAGAGAGAATTTGGTTTCCAATATCAATCTTTATGTTCCCAATTTGATCTAGAGAACCAACCGTAGGTCTCAATCCTAAATCTTCTTTTCTATATCCTCCAAGTGGAGGATTCTTCCTTTTTTGGTCCATGTTTGACCAGTCACTGTATGTCGGTGGCTTTCTTTGTTCCTCGCAAGTCGCAACCCTTGATCGATCAACTCCTACCTTAATGACTATTACTAATAGTTTAAAGCATAGAGATGTTGCATCGATTTAATATAACCCACAACTAATTAAAAGCATTATATTTTTAGTAGCTTTAATTTTTCTTTTGAAAGCTTATAGTGGCTTTTTTTTAGCCAACTTATTGTGCCTTTTAAGTATTGATCCAAAAACTGTTATATCGTACACGTGTCATTAATTACCATACCATCAATAATCATTTATTAAGTTTCTTTTTACATAATAACTATTATGTAACTCGTGCATACATACGGGTCGTTCGCAATTTATTTAGCATGCATGCTTAATTGTTTTGCAAGTAGAAGCAAAATGAGAGGCAGTGTGGAACTTAAGAGAATTAAATATTTATAATAATATTGTGCTTAAACCTCGTCAGTTATGTACCCACAAATTTTTATTTATTTAGCAATTTTAGAATGTTTTTACTGAATGGTAGGAAAAAAAAGAAATATAGGAATAAAAACAGCTATTATAACAATATAATTACCGGGGTTAGGGCTATAGCTTGTTTCCAATATTCAACGGCTTGATATTATTGAAAAATAGGAATCTGTGTTATCAAAAGATTCCATGCAATTCTTTCTAGAATAGAATGAGTCAATCATCCACTTTGGTATCCATTCACTCTGGTAGCTAATAAGTTTTTCTACTCATTTTTTTATTTTTTTTTTCTATCTTTTCTTATTGTTTCATTTTCCATTTTTTAGTTATTATGATATTCGGACGCATCAACGTGTTATGAAATCACATTGATAGTCTTGACTCGTGTCCTAGCTCGTCTAAGAGCTAGATTTAGCTCAATTGTTCTAATTCGTGGTCTAATTCAAAAACATTTTGCTTTGAACATAGGAATTGCTAAGAGTAAAATTCGGGAACAATAACTAACTTTAGTAAAGAGTAAACCTTTTTCTTTTAGATTAGAGTTTTTTTTATAGATATAGAATTTGTATTAACATGAGAAAAGCATAACTAACTTTGTTTGTAAATTAAAGGAACAATAACTAAATGTAAAGCAAGGGTATTTTTTTGTTTTAATTTTTTTGGTGTTAAATTTTTCAAAAAACAACAGGAACACACAAAAGGTAGAATAAATAAATGGATAAAATTTGAAAATAATAGAAAACGAAATGAATATGGGAGAGAAATTTGAGAAAAACATAGATTAAAATGAAATATATATTGGAGAGTTTAAGATGTTGAATCTTTATGTATCTTCTCTAAATAATCAAATCTCCTAAAATTGAAGAAGCATACCTTACTTTAATTACCGTGTATAAAGTTACAACAAAACAAAAGCAACTTAAGCTCATAAACTTGGATGTTATTTACATCAGTTACAATGCATCATTATATTTACCTTGTCAGGTTTTTGAATTTGCATAACAATGACATGTAGGAATTGCTTTAAAAACATCTCCTAAATAGAAAAACATTTTCCTTCATAAAAAATAATCTAAGATTCACACGACAGGTATCATTATTTTTTCATAAATATCTGCTGAGTCACGTACCACCGTGTATATTTGGGTAGTACAGTGTATTTCTGTTAAGTTTCTCTTAGGATTGAAATATTTAATGGATTATACTTATAGACAATAAAATGATTATATACGGTAAAATTCTTTCTCTAAATATTTAATATGATTATATATTTAAGATTTAAATTTAAAGACATGTAATTAAATTAAAATTATTTTATCTAACTTAATCAACATGTTTGATAGTATATGAGGAAAGCGTGTATTACCACCTACACACACCAAGAACATCAAAGAAAAATTTCAATGTTCACTCCCGTCATTACAACATAAAAAAGGGCATTCAGCTAGAGCTTACATAATAATAATAATAATAATAATAATAATAATAATAATAATAATAATAATAATAATATCATTAGAGAAAGAGACAAAATTAAATAGACACAGAATGCATCTACAAAAAGAAGAAAATAGACTAATTTAAAATTATAAATTTATTTACAACATTATCCCAAATTAAGTGTTTGACATTGTGAATTAATCATAATGATGAATTGTATTTCTAATAGAAAATATCTTCTGGGTTTGTCCTTCGTAGTGAATGAAGTAGTTGTCAATGGTGTTGCCAACAAACATGCATGACAACAAAAAAAAATTAAGAGATAGGAAATATGAGCGTTAATTATTGTCATCACAACATAAGAAAGGACCTTCAGTTAGAGCCTACATAATCTATAATAATAATAATAATAATAATAATAATAATAATAATAATAATAAAGCAAACATGCAGGACAGGAAAAAAAATTAAGAGATAGGAAATATCAGTGTTAACTTCTCTCATCACAACATAAAAAAGGACTTTCAGCTAAAGCCTACATAATAATAATAATAATAATAATAATAATAATAATAATAATAATAATAATAATAATAATAATAATAATAATATTAACAATAAAATTAAATAGAATTATAAAGCAATACTTAGGACAACCTTGAAGAAAGAATGCCAAAGAAAACAAAAAATGAGATGTCCTGGACGACACACGTGCTACAATGGGCGGGACAAAGGATCGCGATCCCGCGAGGGTGAGATAACTCCAAAAATCCGTCCTCAGTTCAAATTAATAATAATAATAATAATAATAACAAAGCAAACATGCATGACAGCAAAAAAAAACTAAGAGATAGGAAATATCAATGTTAACTCTTGTCATTGTGGCATTATAATTTCATATATAGGAATTTGTTTGATTATTTACAGTTACTTGTGGCACACAAAATTAAATAAAAAAGAAACTAATACATTCAAGTCTTAGTATCGTTTCTAAAAAAATGTTAACTAATATGGTAGCGCGCACACACACACACACATAAGTTAATCATCAGCTTTGAGCTTTCTTTAATTTGTTGCAGATGTCTTGACCTTTCTTTAATTTTTTGTATTTCAGGTATTGATTCATTAATCATAAGCTTTGATCCCTGCCATGTGTTAGTTATTGTAATTGGGTAAAGTACTGTGAATTTAATAATAGGAAATAAGTTAACTTATGTCATATGAAAAACTAATCAAAAGTGAAAAACTTTGTGCCTCTTTGATGCGAGTGACTACACAATGGAAAATGAGATACACGTGAAGAATGGTATGTTTAGTAAACATACACAAGCTTATTTGTACCTCTATTTTCCATGTTTTAACATATTGGCAAATGAGTTGATCATGTGCTTGTTTCTACTTGTACCAAATATGGTTTCAACTTTCAAACTCACAACTCTTCATGCATTGCTTTCATTCCTTACGAAAAGAAAAAAAATTGTAATAACATTTGTGCACTTTACTTTCATTTATTACAAAAATAATATACAACCTCAATCATATACTTTCAAATCCTAAGCTACCTTAGAGCTCAAATGGTTCTATGCAGGGTAATTCCTTCTTTCTTTACACTACAATTGTATCAAATATGGTTTCAACTTTCAAACTCACAACTCTTCATGCATTGCTTTCATTCCTTACGAAAAGAAAAAAAATTGTAATAACATTTGTGCACTTTACTTTCATTTATTACAAAAATAATATACAACCTCAATCATATACTTTCAAATCCTAAGCTACCTTAGAGCTCAAATGGTTCTATGCAGGGTAATTCCTTCTTTCTTTACACTACAATTGTTCACCACTCCCCCACATAATAATAGGGAACTAAGAAGAAATTGTGAGGGACTCAGAAACATCGAGTGGTAGCAGTGTGCTACCACATTGCTCACCTTTCAATTGTGCAGCGAACCTTTTTGGGTTTTGCATGTCGATACTCTCATAAGCAGCTATAGAGTGAGGAGAGGAAGAGCTCGTTGTTGTTGAAGATGATGGTCAACATATTTGAGCCGCGAACCTTCCATTTTCCCTCCAACGCAATCTTCTTCGTAGTTCAAACATCAAACGATAAAACCACTATCTCCATTTGTTGTTGGTACTGCCTATACCTTTGCTCCACCTTCAACTATCACAAATATTTTATTAACTGTAATCAACCACAACCATGCAATTTAAGACCATTAGCCATTCATAATCTTTCTAAATTTATATTCATTAATCAGTATATAAGATAAAGCTATATAATATGTGCTCCAACACATGTAGTAGCAAGCCAAAGACAATACTACTACAATAATAATATGTTTGAAAACTCGAGGAGAAGTAATAAATTACTTCCAAAATGTGAAAGTTATAACTATTAGCTTCCGAGTACAAAACATATGAGAAGTGGAACCACACACACTACAATCAAAGTGAACAACACATACCTCATCAAGCATACCAATTAGTTTGGCTTTCTTCATCAAAATTTCTTGTCTTTCTGTAGTTGATAGCTCTGAAAACTCATTCTCAACTTGGATTTTATCATAAACCATGCTAAGTTCTATCATATTTCTTGGAGTAGAACCTTTATTTTTTCCTTGGAGGGATTTCGATTTCAGCAAGATGAACCATTTGGAAGTTTTTCTTTCCCTCTATTATTCTGGATGCTATCTTTGTATGTTAGATACCCTCAAGGCTTCAACATATAACTATTTCAATTGGTCATCAATATGTTTCCTTACAAAATGTAGGATGAGAAAAGTCATTAGTAGCTTTTAAAATGAGTTATCTAAATATATTTTTTGTAAACCATTTGCTAAAAACAATAGTTAAAATTAGATAAAAGCTCCATGCCAGTACCAAATGTGCTATCAAACATCAGCTTATCAGGCCAAAAACAAATTAAAAGGACAAATTCTGATTGAAAATTTGTCATTAACATTGAAGAAATCAACTACAAAGCAGAGAATAAAACAATTCAAAACTATAAAGATGAATGTGTGACTTTAATCGAAGAATCTGCATGAAATTAAACAAATGAGTTAAAGAGTTGATTTAAGGTGAACCCTTCAACTTCACCCTCAAGGAAATTTGCACTTTTACATCATATAAGGTCGTCACAATTTTAACTCATGTGTGATTCATAGTACTATATTGAAAACATGATAAATCATGGGTACTAGAATATAACAATAAACCTTAGAAAAAAACTTCTGAGGATGACTTCGAATCTGAATAACAGTCTTTGTACCAACATGTTCTATGGTGAAAATAAATGGATCCAAGAACTTAGAGCATACTTCTTGATTCCCTAATTTATGTGTGTGTGTGTGTGTGTCCAATTTCGTATTTGGTCCCCAGTAATTTAATTCACAAATTGAGTCCCTCAGTTTTGTAAAATCTTGCAATGTTGGTCTCAGACGCCTCAATTGGACGTTGACCATTAAGCTCAGACGTTGATTGTCACGTGTCAATGTCTGAGAGGCTCTTGAAATTTTTTACCCATTTGTGGTAAAAAAAAATTTACGCTGACACCCCCCCCCCCCCCCGGACGCCTCAATTGGACGTTGACCATTAAGCTCAGACGTTGACTGTCATGTGTCAATGTCTGAGAGGCTCTTGAAAATTTTTACCCATCTGTGGTAAAAAAAATTTACGCTGACCCCCCCCCCCCCCCCCCCCCCCCCCCAATCCCCCCTAACCCTAGTAGTAGTGTTTCATGTACGCAGCATTTAATGACAGCACAAAAAACTTGCCTGCAGGATGCTTCTTCATCGATAGCCTAGTAAGCGGGAAGATAAAAAAGGAACCAAAAACAAAGTGGAAAAATCAGTAACAAACCAGAAACACGAAACAAAGAATTATAAATTACCAAGAAAACATGCATAATAGAAAAGAAAAGTAAAACCTTGACCCTGAAAAAAAATGCACAAAAGCAAAAGTAAAACCTTTATTCGTGTGGCAAACAAAAATTGGAAAACTCAGCAGAAAACAAAAGCATAAACTGGAAGTGAAGATGGAAGAGACGAACCACAAAAATGAAGAAGAAAGAAAGCAAACGAAAAAAATAGGTAGAAGTTGGTGAAGAAATGATGCAAACGCAGGAAGTAGGTTCCAATTTGGTGAGGAAACGATGGGAGAAGGTTGGAGAAGAAGCCACGTGGAGCAACCAACAGAGTCACAAAACCTCAAGTGAAAATGCCCAAAAAACCAACAAATGGGACACCTGTCAGCAAATGAAACATGGACACAATAGTCATTTTCAAGGACTTCTCGTTTATAAGACTTTATATAGACTATTAAATTTTAAAATCTCCCTATATATCATAATGCACAAGCTAATATACTTGTTATTATTTGTCAATGTTGCTCATACAAATCTTTACTATTTAATGTGAATTTTCTTTTATGTTGTTTCTTTTTACAAAAAAAATTCGTTTACACTGTTATTCTTCTTACAACATTACTTTATTATTATTTATTTATTATTTGAAAAAATATTAAATTATTAATTACTAATATTTTTTTCTTTTTATAGTAAAAGCTATTCATTTTAAAACCTAGCTACTTAAATTTTCAAATTGTTTATTTTTTATTAATATTTTCAAATTGTTTATTTTCTAATATTCTTAAATTTTACTTTTTTCTCTCAAATTTTTATTTCAAATTTAGAAATTCCAGTTTATTCTAATTTGTTTAAAGAAGTAGCTCAAGCAGTCAAGTCTCTGTCACTCAGATAAACTAATTAGAATTCTCTTAAATGAAGTTTATACCATAGATAAGTATTTAACACTACATAACATGCAGACGAAATTCCCCCCTGCTATTTCTTCACTCATTTAAGAATTTGATAATTTTCTTTATTATCCAACGCAAGATAAATGCCACCACTCGTTCAAATTTGTATGGTGCACATGAGGGTGGAGGTCCACTCAGACCCTAGCCAATTAACACAAATATAGAGTAAAACGTAATGCCACAATCTTGCAGAAGGGAAATGAATACCGTCACTCAAGAATGGTTTTAGTCCAAAGAAACAGGTACCATTTGGAAGCATGATCCACAAAAGAAAACAAACTCAACCACATGAATTTAACATACATGATATATATAATAGTTTGCATTCATTTTACTTCTCCATGTAGGACCAAAAAATAAGTCTCATAGCAATCACAGAATAGATCCTTTAGAACTTTTCCCATAATTAAAAACCAGCCCATCCAGCTGGTTGAGAAGTTGACTTGTTTGCCTCACCAAAAGCCTGAGACTTTGTTCCTGCACTGCTAGGTCTTTGCATGTGTGGGCTGCCAGCAGGTACAGCACTGAAGCTATCTGATCCAAAACCCCATGAATCAAAATCAGTAGCTAGTGCAACAGGTTGCTTGTTCTGCTGACCATTTTTCACCCTGACGGATTTGGAGGTATTTTCAGCTGAGAAGGACTTTTGTTGTTGAGGTTCCTCTGGAAAAGCATGCCATGACTTATTCTGCAGTTGCAATGAAACACAACCATGTGTCACAAACACAACCTAAACAAAATCAGCAAGACAACTGAATTGAGAAGAAAACTACAAAATGCTTATTACCGCAGATGCAGATGCAGATGATGTAACTGCAGGAGAGGTTTTCAAACCATCTCTAATTGGCGAAGGAGTCCTAGCTGTGAGTGCTTGCTTCAGATCCTGCAGTTCTTGCCTTTGTGATCGGCAGATAGCAGAAAGCTTTTCATACTTTGATGTTATTTCAGCTTTTTCCAAGTTAGCTTCCTTCAGCTGCTCTTTGAGTTTCTCCACCTCAGCCTCTAATGCTTGTTCCCTTTCGGGTTTGTTACTAAGTCCAGAGTTGAGATTAGTAGTATCAAATTCAGCAACAAAAGTGTTAAAAGCCTGGTTTTGAAAGTTAGTTGTACTCTCACGTACGCGATCTTTATCCTTAAACAAATTTATTTCAAAATCCTTGGAGGGTACAGTATCAGGCTTGTGTAATTTTCCATGTGTACTGCTTTTCACGGTATGAGTTTGTGTGTTAACCACTTTGTTAGGACCAACATTTTTGGGTAACTGTTCGTTTTCAGGAAGAATCCTATCATGTTTCGGTGAAATATGGTGGCTAGATGGTTCTTCATCAAAAATTGGTTTACTCTTATCCTCAGCAACAAGTGATTCCTTTGCATGCTGAGTGGACCAGAAAGCACCAAGTGCACCCCCACTTCCCCCTCCCCTAGAAGCAGGGGGTGGTTGTGGTGAAGTTTTGGGTTCTCCAGATGAAGGTGGAGGAGGTGGGTTCCTACGAGGCATTGGAGGTGATCTGTTTGAGGGCATTGACACACCTGCAGAAATATAGCAATGGATCAATTTTCTCAGTAAGGAAAAAAATTGTATATACAACTCCAATCTTCTGACTTATGCAAAGAAATTAGGTGTTTAATTCATATCTAGGGTAATATTTTGTATCACCTTCATGATTGTTAGATGAGGGCGATTCAGGTGGTCTGTCAGGTAACGACTTCTGTAAATTAATAGGTAGTTGCTCATTAACACGAAACCAGACCTGCCACCATGGAAGTACATCCAAAGTCAGTAATTAATTGCCCTAATTCTAGTACGTACCTATGAATGCTATCAATGGATGATCTATGACCAACCTAAACTGATGGAGATGAATGGTCAATCAAGCAAAGCGCTTGCCTGCGTGATATCTGGTCTGTCATCTGGTCTAGCTTGGAGCATTTCTCTTATCAAGTCCGTGACAGGTGAAGTGTATTTTGGTAATTCGGGAATGCGGTAGTTTCCATTTAAGACTTGGAGCTTTGATTCCCCATCAAAAGCACTTTTGAAGTAGCATATGCGAAAAAGGAGACATCCAAGTGCCTAAATATTCAACAAGTAATATGATTCCACAACTAGCATAGAAAGATATGGCAAATATTTATATAATTAAAAAGATAAGTTTTAGGCATAGATGACTTACCCATATGTCCACCTTCTCATTAATGACTTCTCTCAGGAACAGATCCCACATCTAAAATGCACAAAGAAAAGAAAATTTATATCACACATGACCATAAAGTTTTTTTGGTAGAAAAATGGGATTCTAGGGTCATAGCCTGGACAACAGGTGCAAACCTCCACCTACCCATTAGCAGTCGTGACCAGGGAAATAGGGTTACAATTAACCCCAGAAAGAACCCAGATCAAACCTGTTCACCAGATGGACAATCCAAGATTGAACCCAGGAACTCCCATAACTTGGAAGAGGCTGTGGTGCTTTCACCACAACCTTCAATGGTGACCTAATTTTAGGTAGAGAAGACAAATTTACCTCAGGGGCCCTGTAGGCAGGGGTTGTGTACTTCCTGATATTGTCTTCCTCAATCCCCATTTCTTCTGGCTTCTCAAAACGTTTGTGATTGGTGGAAGTGCTTCCAAAATCACATAACTTCCATAAGCCATCTGAACCTAATAAAAGATTCTCTGCTTTCAAGTCTCTAGAAAACACAGAGAGAAAAGAAAGAAAAAACAATTTATTAATAATAAAGTACCTTATATTATGAAAAAAATTAGATCTTAAGAAAAACAGAACATAATGGCAGAGCATTTATGTCTGAAGATGTAAAAATCATCTCATCGTAAGTATATATATTATGAAGCATAGGGCCATGGGCATATTATCTAACAGTTACAAATGAGATATAAAATTAGCAAACAATGATGCTGAAGCAGTCACTCATAGGGATAGACAGACAACAAGGAATTTTCCTTACGGAAAAAATTTTAGGGGGAAAAACCAAATACAAGCATAAAACATCATACTTTTCAAATGATCGGATGCAAAATAAAAAATAAAAAAACTAAAGAATTTAGAATAATATAAAGAGAGAGATCACAAATTTTGACAATCATTAAATTTTTTTAGATGGTGTTGTTACCGGTGTGCAATAGGTGGGGACTGGCAGTGCATGGCAAGAACTGCATTACACACATCCCTGAAGATCAAAAGAACCTGTTTCTCATCAAAATAACCAGCTCCTCGGCTCTCCAGCACATTAACCAGAGACCTCTCACAAAATTCCATCACAACGAATGCTTCTTTCGTCCTACCCATATCAACGATGGCATGTGCATGAAGTGTGACAACATTGGGATGTCCTGCCAGCATCTTCATCACAGATATCTCCTTCTTTACCAATCCAAGTGATTCTTCGTCATTGCATATCATGTGCTTCAAAGCATATTGCTTTGACATGTGTACAGCATCTCGAGCTAGGTAGACACAAGAGAACCCTCCTTCGGCAATGGCCTTAATGATATTTATTTTAAGATTGCTAACATCTATAGTGCGGCCTTCAAGACCAGTCTGTTCTTTGTGACTGAATGGCTTAAATCTCCACATTTTTTGGGTAAAACAGAATAGGATGCTGCACATGTAAATTAAAGTATAAAATATAACTTCCACATCATAAAGAACACAAAACAGAAAGGATGCTACATATACATATGAGAGAATTTAAATTCAGTTGCTGCCAGCTGTAAAATTTGATTCTATCCTCCATTTTAACTACGTGTTTGTTTCTCCGGTGCAGTCACGGCAGCATGAAGCCCAAAACCGCTTCACCACAGAAGCATGGGTGATGCTTCTCGAAACAGAGGTTCAAATTGCCCCACCGGAAATCCAAACACACGCTAAACTGATCTAAATTATCCACTCTTAAAAAAGAAAGAAGGAAATATAGCAAGACCAACAATAGCAATAGCAATACCCAATTCACAACAATAGCAAAGCAATACCCAATTTCCAAGCACTCTTTAATATGGTGAAACAAAAATCAACGTGTTTTCGGAGATCATCCTAATACATTAGCAAAAAGGGATAACATCTATAATAATTAAGGCATCGAGATAAAACATACCTACTACTTAATAAAGCAGTTAAGAAAATATAATTGGTATACTAAATAAGCACACCATAAGATCCAACAAAACAATAACGCCATGTGACCATTAAATCTTCAATCACCACATTCATATCCATAAGATCCAATCCAATAACAACAAAATGGTAATCGACACTTGACCCAAAAAAGCAAAAAAAAAAAAAAAGATAAAAAAATAAAGCACAATCAATAACCTTACCTAGAAATTTCTGCTTTAATGCTCCAAGAAAATGAGATCCTTCAATCCGAAATTCAGTTCAAATCAAACAGACCACGCCCTCGATCTGCATCCAACTCAAACTCCATTAAATACTACAAAATTCAAATCCCCAAAAACCCAATTCACTATACGAATCTTACACAACTAACTAGAATTTCCATTCATAAAAAGAACAAAACTTTACGAAATTCCCTATCAAATCACGAGACTCTACCTGTTCACAGCGGATTGAGGGATCGATAAGCTGTTTCCAAAATCGAATCAAATCTGACAATCCACCATTAACGCAAGGGATTGAGCTTTTGCTTCAGCTGCTAATGTTGCTGGCTTCTTCAGATTTGGCCAAGTGAAAAGAAGAGGAACCTGTGAAGGATATTTATATGGGAGATAAATGAGAAAGGTAGAGTGAGAACATTGGACCGTTGAAATTGCATGATAGTGGGGTCTGGAAATCAACGGTGAGAGATGATTTTGTGCGGTGGGCGTGACCGCAGAAAATAAGGGGATCCGTGTTTGGGAATTGACGTGGGGTCCACGTGATTCAGAGGGCAGAGGGGTTTTTACTTCTTACGGTGCTCCGGAGATTTGGGTAAAAGTAAAAGGGTTTTTACTGGCTAGATCATGACACAACAACGTGGTGGGATGTCACACGCAAGTGCAGTTTCGCAATTCGCACGAAGTGATATTTTATTATTTTGCAAAACTTGTTTGTCATTTTTTAAATTTCCAAAATGCTGGTAGTTGAAATTCTTCTATTCTGCAAAATTATCTCATAATTGGTACTGAAGGTTTTTTTTGATAATGATGCTTATTTTTTATTTTTATTTTATATATATTTTAGGCATGTGCTAAGGTGATCGTTAATTTTAAGTTTTTAAAATTTTAAAACTTAAAATTACTTTTTAATTTTTAATTATCTTTTCAGTTTATAAATTTTTATTTTAATATTTTAATACTAAGTTTTAAACGTAAGTCATACTCAACACAAAAAATTGACATAGTAGTATAAGATCTTGTTATGTTCACATGTGAAAAAACAATCTATTTAGTGACATAATTTGTAATCAATTTTTTTGGTGTGTAAGATTTTCTTGAATCAATAATAATTACACACCGTGAGTGAGTAAAATTTTCTTGAATCAACAGTGAGAGGTTGTGAGGAGCATGGTTCCATCGATGGATGTCATGGTTAAGATCTTCTGCATTGATTTCATGGATGCGGTGGTAACTGGTCATTTAGGGTTTTTTATTCTAATATGGGATTTGGTGTCTTAGTGTTGCTTATTTTTGTGATGAATATATTGCTATTGTTTTGAGATTTAGAGAACACTCTTTTGTGGTTTGTTGCTTATTTGGAGATTATGATGGATTCTTTTGGAGGTCTTTTTGAGAACACTCTTTTGATCCATCTTTCATTCAATGATTTAAGCCTAATTTGTGAGATGATAACATTCAAGGGATGTATTTTTAAATTATGGTTTTGTGACATTGATACTTAGTCCTTTTGATGGAATAGTGCATATGTTATGGGATGTAAAGGTATGGTGGGGTTGTAAATGATTGAGCAAGAAATGTTTGTGGAGTCTGGATGCGAAGTTCAAATTGTGTAAATTTTAAAGGTGAGTTCAAATTGCTATGGAAATGAAATGCTCATGGTATGTGGAAGTTATGATTTATTTTTATCTATTTTTAATTTACAAAAACATTTTAAAATTAAAAAACAAACTAAACTGAAACTAAAAAAACTAATTTGTTTTTAAAATTTTTTAAATTAAAAATAGAAATGCACCTAGAATGTGCCCTTAGTTTTTGCATATTTGTTTGTGAAAAATAACTTCTTGTGAAAAAGATTTCATTATTATCTAATATACTATTTAACCCCCCCCCCCCTCCCTTTCTAGTGTGGTATTTATTATTTCAGTTAGGATCAAAGCTCGACCTCTCAAGTTGAGTATTTAACAATACAAAGGAAAAGATCCAATCAAAAAAAGAAATGGAAGAAGGACATGCTACCAACAAGCCACCATTGTTCAAAGGAGTCAAATATGACTACCGGAAGGAAAGGATGATTGAACATTGTTCAAGTCCATACATATTGATATATGGGACATTGTAAAGAATAACCACATTCCATATGATGCTAGGTAGAATGAAATCCCTAAGAAGTCAATCAACGGAAGAGCAAAAATAGAGATTTTTGCTCAACTCCTAAGCTTTAAATGCTTTGTTGTGTACTCTCTCTGAGGAAGAATAGACCAAAGTCCACTACTTGAGAAGTGTTAAACAGATGTGAGACACATTGGCCATAACATATGAAGGGCCATCACAGGTAAAGAGGAACAAGCTAAGTCTCTTCACACGTAAGTATGAATTATTTACTATGGTAGAAAGTGAAGATGTACAATGTATGTTTGGATGCTTCCAAACCATATTAAATGAACTACGATCTTTAGGCATAACTTATAATAATTATGATCACGTTGACAAAATTTTGAGAAGTTTGTCTAGAAAGTTGAGACCACATGTTGTAGCCTGGAGAACTCTATATTGGAATAAGAATGTTAAAAGCTCAAAGGAAAAGCTCTTGTGTGGAGAAAAGTTTAAAGGTCTAAAAGGTTGGGGGGAATACGTGGTTAAGGAAAAGCTCAAAGGCCTAAAAAGAAAGTTAAAGGATTGGAGTAAGAATGTATCTTGTGTGGAGAAGAGCCATTTTTTCCTTGAAAAAGAATTGAATGATCTTGATAAGAAGGAGAAAATGGTAGGGTTGGAAGTGGATGAGGTGGAGAAAAAAAAAGATTGTGCAAGTACAACTTTGAGAGTCTATCTTCCATAATGAATCCTTGCATAGTTAAAAGGCAAGAATCAAGTGGTTACGAAAGGAGGATGGTAATAAAATGTTTTTTCACTCCATTCTTAACTGGAAGAGGAGAAATAATTCATTGATGGGACTCTATATAGGTGTGGGATGGGTGGAAAATCTAGGGTGAAAAAGGAAGTCAAAGCTTATTTTCAAAAGAAGTTTAGGGAGGAAGGGGCTGTAGACCAAAACTAAATGGTGTGGCTTTTGATAGAATATTAAGTGAAGATAATACTATGTTAACCTCTAAGTTTGAAGAGGTAGAGGTCAAGAATATTATATAGGATTGTGGTAGCTTGAAGAGCCCGGGACTAGATTAACTTTAATTTCATCAAGAATTTTTTGGAGGTTATTAAGAAAGATGTTTTGAGATTTGTTAATGAGTTTGGTGAGAATGGGATCCTTCCCCGGGGCACAAATGTTTTTTTCATTACATGAATTCCTAAGGTCTCTAATCCACAAGGGTTAAGGGACTTTAGACCTATATATTTCACTAGTAGAGTTATGTACAAGATTATATCAAAATTGCTTGCTAACCAATTGAAGAAGGTTTTTCCATCCATTATTAACCATAGACAAAGTGCATTCTTGGAATGTAAACATCTACTTCATAGTGTGGTGATTGCAAATGAAGCAGTGAAGGATGCTAAAAGAAAGAAAAAGGAGTGCATAATTTTCAAGGTAGATTACAAAAAGACTTATGATTCAATATGTTGAGATTTTTTTATGTATATGCTTCAAAGACTAGGGTTTGATGCTAAGTGGATCGGGTGGATTTGGGAATGCCTTAAGGCTTGTTTCGTTTTGGTGCTTGTTAATGGAGGGCCAACTAGTGAGTTTGTGATGCAAAAAGGACTTTGAGAAGGAGATCCTCTAATACCTTTCCTTTTTATGGTGGTAGGTTGTCTTATGAGGGAAGCATCAACAATAATAATAATTGAAATATTAAACATGTATATCTCATGTTATAATAATAATAATACTAAATTTAGTAAATTGCATCTCATATTATAATCACTCTTATCCATGTACTACACTAATAATTAATCTTTGAAAAAAAATATTCTCTATCTGTTATATTTATTTACTTTACTAGCTATTAAGATGCAGGCCTACGACACATAGAATGTCAATATATATGATATTAGTGATAATTATATATTAATAATTTTTTAAAATCTATCTAACTTGTACACTATAATTAATCACAAATGATAAATGAATAAATAATTACATATTAATAACTTTAATTATTTTATTTTATTTTTTAAATCTAGTATTTTTAGTTTAAAAATTTATAATATAATAAATAAATACATAATATATAATGGATGAATGGATAGATGAATTTAAATATTTCATTATCCTTCCTCTAATGCCAAATAATAAATCTAGATTTTAAATTCACTTTCTATTAAATGTTCAACTAATTAATTTGGTTTATTAAATAAATAATTTAAAAAAAGTCCTTATTTTGAGCAGAAAAATGTGACAAAAGTTTTAATTCTTACCAATAATGTTTGTTTTATTTTTCATATTTTAAGTGGTTTAGATAATATTTTTCTTATTGTTCAAAGCACCTTCTAAATTGCTTTTACAAAAAACAAAAAAAAACATAATTTATAAGAAATAATTTTCTTAAAATAAAAAAAATATTAAATTACAAAAACTAAACAAATATTTAAATCTAATAATTATCCTATATTTATGCTAAAAGGAATTAATTGTAAATTGTTATAGCACTCAATCTCCTAGATGATTGAAATATTCTCTTTCAATGAGGACATTATATGTATAATATGTGCAAGCTTTCCCATCAAGGCACATGCTACAAATTGACAATAGTGTTGCCATTCATTGCATGTAAATGTAAATTGTAAAAGGATTATATGGCACGACAGACACGGGTTGTAGATAGCGGTGTATATTGGTATCCAGTCCACAACAACTTCATGGCTGCACTTTAGCTATTATAAATTTTTTCCATGATTTGGTTTTGGGATTTTCCTTTGGACTTATTCCATTATATTAAGCCTTTAATAAAAAATCAAAGCAAAGTAGAATATAAGTTGTCATACCATATTCATCTTATCAAGAGAAAAAAAAAAAAAGCTTATGTAGAGACATAAAGTGCTTTTTCTTTATTATCCTCTAAGATTATTAAATCATCTCCGTGTGTTGTGATGTGTTGCTCCACTCAAGAGAAGAAGCTAGTTACTTTACCAAGGTATTCCCACACACTCAAGTTAGTAAAAATACAAAGAGATGTGGACCAAAAAATATTTGAAAAAATGTTTGTATTATTAGTGCGCATTTCGTCTCATGCATGTTACGTGGGAATGGCTTATATTATAATATATACCTTAACCATGAAAATGTAGACTTTTCTAGAATCAATGTATTTATCGGCATAGAATGTAAGCCCAATAAAAGAGGTCCAAAATAATTTTCTTTCAACTAAAGGGTACCACTTTGGGGGCTTGGAGGTATTGGAAAGGATGTTATATACATTGTGTGTATTTTGCCCTAATATGACATGCATCATCCCAAATAGCCATGTCAATGTTTGGATAAGGATTCCCATTGTTGTGGAGGTAGTTATGTTTGTCTTCTCACTAAGTATAATGGCATATGTCGGAAACTTGATTCAGTTGATTGGTAGCTTTCTTGGAAGCAGATAAGAGTCATGTTGGATAGGTTTGACATGACTTTTATAGTTATCTCCTCACATCATTCACTCTACGATTACTATCGGTTGCATAATACCCTTTGGTTTTTAGTCTTTCTAATTATTTTTTACGCTATTCTCAAGTATATTTTAGTGATAAAGAAGGAGCATCAACCCCTACAAGCTAAAAACCTCTCGGAAAGAAAAAAATTAGCAATATCTACTAGCTAGCAAATACATCGAAAGAAAAAATGGACTAAAATAATAATAAAATAATCTGTAAATTCTCATCCAATGAGAAACCAAATTTAATTATACACGATCAATTACTTGATTAACTTCTCTAAGCTTATATATGCATGAAAGTAAACTTAGCTATATGCTATTCTCAAGTATGTTACTTTGTTTATCCTTTCTTGGGCGTGGATTTTCCAACAATAATTGTTCCTTGTGTTCTTATCTATTTTGAACTTTCTTTACCTTGTAGATGCGTGATATGGCCAAGGGAAAACGTGAGATTAGGGATGATAACAATTCGGGTTGGACATGGATATTATCCGTCCATTTCCCATTGGTATTTGTTTGAAAAGTTTTCATGAATTTGTGAATACAAATTTTTTTCGTCATTTCTACACAAATCCAAAGCATCTTCTAAAACAACCACACATCTCCCTAAAAGAATTTACACTTATGTTGAATGTTTCTTTCAAGAGAGTCACAAGTAAAAACATCTTTCTGAGTTCCTTGACTTAATTCTAAATCTGATTGTTATTCTTAAAAATTTCAAAATTTAAACCACAAAATCACTCCAAAGAGAATCTTATATATTAAAAGGATTAGTTTAACACGAAAAAAAAAGAAGAAAACTAGGGTGGTAAAATCTAATAGTAAAAAAAGGTTGTAAAATCTAATAGTAAAAAAAGGTTGTAAAATCTAAATTAAAATTAAAAACTAAAACAAATCATTATTTTTTAATGATTTCAAATGTAAAAAACTATTATTGTTAGTATGGCCGTTTGGGCGGGAGCTCTCTTAAAAACAAGGAGTCACCACTTAGTGTCCAATTCGACAAATTTGAGGCTCTACTCGACAGAACCACCCATAGTTCGATTCTACCTTCGAATTCCTCTTCGGCTTCGACTCTGCGTTCCTCGTACACTGTCCATTTCGCCGGAATCTTGGTTTTTGCGTTTTTTTTTTCTCTCTCCTGAATCTGGGTGCTTTCAATTTTGGTGCAAACTGGCTATGGACCACGAACCCTACGATAGTAGCGGTGAGTTTCATTTTAAAGTTCCTTTCTTTTTGCCTGTCTCTGCTTCCTTTAATTCTTTTTTGATTCTAGGGTTAGGGCTTTGTTTGGGTTTCTTTGTTTTTAATTCTTCTTTTTATGGGTTATTGGGTAGTGTGGTGTGAGGATTTTAATTTGCGCCAAATTGTTGGGTTTCATGCATTTCTTGGGGAATCTGAGTTTGTGTTCGTTTTATGTTTTCCGTATTGTAAACGCGAGTAACTTAAGAACGTGTTTGATTGAAGGGTATAGTACTAGTGGTGCGTGTTTTGTGATTTGAATTGTAATGTCTCAAGGGGCTAGAGGATTAGTGTTTTTCTTGAATATGTTTATTCCATGATGTGTGTGAGGAAATATTGGTGTGGCATTGATTGAGGAAAAGATGATAGCAAATTGGTTAAGGTGGTTTGAACATGGGCAAGGAAGCCCATTGAAAACACTAGCGAGGAGAGTAAATTGCATGGTTTTTAGTCTTGCAAAAAGGGGGAGAGGGAGACCAACAGGGACACTAGAGGAAATTGTTAAGCGGGATTTCATGGTGAATAATATTCCTAAGAATTTGGTCTTTAATCAACCCAATGGCATTATGTGATTTATGTAATCGACGTCACCCATAAGGATAAGGCTTTTGTTGTTGTGTTTATTCCGTGATGAAAGAAGTCTTGCGAAAGTGTGAATTTTCTTGTTAGCTTGTCTTCGAATGGACAGTTAAGGGTGTCCTGAGGCCTGAGGGAATTTTAATGACTTGAGAGAGGCAGAAAAGTGTGTACCTTGCTAAAGAAATGCATTAGAAAAAAGGAAGCAAACAGGAAATTACTTGGTTGTTTTGCATTAATGTGCCATATAAATTTAACTGCTCAAGGTTGACATTTTTTATAAACATAAAAGATTAAAATGTTATATTTCAAAATTCCAAGCTGCTTTCTGCATAGAGTTCCAAAGACAGGCCATTAGTCACTTGTTTAGAGAATCTGATGGCTGAGCCTCTTGGGTTTCTTTCTTTAAGTTAGCAATGGAGCACTTTAGTCATGCCTCACCTTTACCAGCAGTAGGTGCTGAACTCTTCTTCTGCCTGAGATTATCCTAATTGATGGTTTGATTGAGAAGTAGTTTCTTAAAATTTTCAAACTTAATAAGGAAGAATCATATGGAAATTCCTATCCATTTGTTTACTAGAACTTAAAGCTTTTCTAAATAAAATGTTTATGCTCTCAAGGTCCTTAAATGACAACTTTTTTTAACCCCTCCCCCATCTTTCTTTTTTGGCACTATTGTGTACACAGTTCTCTTTATGATACAGTGTAATGCTAGTTTATGTCATACTGCTTGCTTTGTACCCATGATGAAATTTCGGTGCTCTTAATTATTAATTCTCCCTTTAGATAGTACCTCTTATCTAGTTAATTTAATTGTTATGGTGGATGGGTTGTGTCCTAACTTTGTATAAATAGTAAATGCATGTGTTCTACTTCTGATGCTTGGAATTGTTCTTACAATGCTTTTCTTGAGAATCAGATAGATATTTCACCTTCACCAAAAAAGTCTGGTTGATACTTATTTCAATGATTCGTGGTCTTGCCTCACATGTTATACTTACATTGCATCCGTTCACTTGATTGCAGGAACTGATGATGATTTTCCACCAACACATCAAAATAGAATCCCCAGAGGAGCACATCTTGCAGGAAATGGAAGTGCAGTAGGTTCAATTCCATATGCAAGGATGTATGGAGAAATTGATATGGAAACTCAAATTCACCAACTTGAGAAGGAAGCATACAGTTCAGTTCTACGAGCCTTTAAGGCTCAAGCTGATGTCATTACTTGGGTATATATTCCGTCATTTGGTTTTCACGTATCTAATATTTTTAAAATTGTTTGGTCAGGTTTTAATGACGTGTATTTCTTCAGGAGAAGGAAAGTTTGACTACAGAACTTAGAAAAGAGCTAAGATTATCAAATGAGGAACTCAGAGAACTTCTAGGTCATGTTAATGCAGATGATGTCATACAAAATATAAGGTCTGATAAAACTGTGAAACATGGCTTCTTGTTGATCTATGCTTCATAAGTTAGATTGTCATTGCTTTTTCCACATATGCACTGTCATTTTGTTAATCAACACCTTATTGAACATTGATTTTAGGGAGTGGAGACAGGCAGGAGGCAATCAGCTTGGTGTGCTGAGTTTTGGGCAAGCTATTCATGATTCAATTCCAAGTCCCCCTATCTCTGCATCCCGTAAGAAGCAGAAGATAACTCCATCTGCACTATCACAATCTTTTGGTGGGCCTTCTCCATTTCATCCCCAATCCGTGGATGCACCTGTTCAGTCATCTTTGGTTGAAAAACGAGGACCTGTTTCTGGATCTAAGGGCAAGAAGCACAAACCTGTAAGCAAACGATGAATTCACACAGTGCTCTTCATTTCTGTTTATCTTCACTGAGCTTGGGTTTGACTCTGATGCAGATCAGGAATACATAATTTAGTGCTAAGGAATAATAAACAAGCAACATTGTTGTTTACTTGCAGGGCCATGCATTACCTGGTGTATCTTCAATAAAGCAATATCCTTCATCTGGACTAGGTGGAAGGAATCAAGTACCTAATAGAGTTACCTCTGGCACTGTCATGGGTGAGCTTGCTGAGGGAGCATCGTTGGATTCATTAGTTGGTAGAAGAGTGCGAACAAGATGGCCTGATGACAACAACTTTTATGAAGCTGTTATCTCCGACTACAATCGATCCGAAGTACTTACATTCCCCCAATAATTAAAAAATTGTCAGTTAGTATGTAGCTGACATGCTTATTTTTATTTCTAACTTTTCAGGGTCTACATGCTTTGTTCTATGACTTGGGGACTGCAAATGAATCATGGGAGTGGGTTAATCTGTCAGAGGTATATTTAATACTGTTGAGAGTCAGGAATAAATGTCATTTATTATAAATTGATTTGATAGGATCTGATTTAGGGGAAACTTAATCTCCTCTAATTATGTGTAATTAGTACTATCTGTCTATATAAATGTCAATCCCGCAATGGACCTGGCTTCTCTGCTGTCCCTTTTCCAGCTGTCCCTGTGCTGCCCCTTGAAAACCACACAGTTTTAAAATTGAATCACAAAATTAAATATTAACAAAATTAAATATTAACACAACTACATGGACAGCACAGGGACAGCTAGGAAAAGGACAACAAAGAAGCCAATTTGTCCCGCAATATACTCTGACACACAATTTTCACTCAATTTCTCTTATTTTTACATGGTATCAAAGCTTGGTTGAGGGAATATCGAAAACTGTCCTCCACCAGGAACCTACTGTCCCCAGTGGACCTTTATGGTCAGTCATACTTATTCCGATGACCCTTTCCTCTTTTCCTTCGCATTTTCTGGTAGCTGCTGCTGGAGCTACGGTGCCTTTCCGGCTGGTGACCCAGCCACCAGCATCGCTGTCCACTGATCTACACAATGGTGGTGGCGACGACCTCATCGGAGCTCAAAGGCTCTCTCACGCACCCATCTATTGTGTGCCAAACACCATTTTCGTGCTCCATTGTTCCAGCGCATCCGGCTGCCATTGCGGCCGCACTTCCATTGGTGCTATTGCCCCTCCATTTTGACACTGGCCCTTAAATTTTGGGTCATTCTGTGTTCCCCTTTGATTTCCTTTTTTGCAGTGAACCATGCGGCTGCTCTGCCCTTGTGTGACAAACTTCCCGTTGTCTTTCCGTCGGAGCTCACGTTCAACCACTGTCGCTCATCGCCAAAGATCGCCATGCCATTCATATGCACAGTCAACTCAAAACACCGCTGCATGTGACCCCATGCAGGGCCCTTTTTCAGCGTGTATAGTTCACGCACACAAAGCGTGACGCATCTCTGACAAGAGTCACACTGGTCTCCATTATCATTGTGGGCCTTTGTTGGCTGCTGTCAAGCCATCATTGATCCGGCACAACCACATGGCGAGAACCGTCTTTCGTTTCTCTAGGGTTACCTTATTTGGAACAAGCTCTCTCAACTTAGGAAGCTTTAGCTTGAGGGGTGTGTCGAGGATCAGGAATAAATATGTCATTTATTATATATTTTTTTTGGAAAGCTCATTTATTATAAATTGATTTGATATGATTTGATTTAGGGGAAATTTAATCTCCTCTAATTATGTGTAAATATTACTATCCGTCTGTATAAATGAGCATCCCGTTGTGTACTCTGACACACGGTTTTCACTCCACTTACCTATGTTTCTCTTATTTTTACAAATATGTTATAACTATAAAATTATGGTTGTAAAAATGTTTGGATTGAGAGACTTGAAGTGGAATTCAAGCAGTAAGAGAACAGAGAGTTCTCATGACACCCCCACCCCTAAAATGGTTGCTGTCAATGTTCCATTTCTTTGAAAAGAAGAGGTTTCTAGTTTTCTCTAAAAGTGATTCAGCATGTATGTGGCAACAAAAAGTTCATCATCTATTATCAATAAAAGAACATTTTTCTAGTATTAAGTGTTTCATAGAAAAAAATAGTTTACCATTGCTAAAATCTATTATATTACTTAGGAATTTCAAAAAATCCATATGTCATGGTTTTATTATTTATATTTTTAGAATATCAAGATGGAAAATAGTTTTATTTCCAATGTCTCTCTTTATTCTTGATGTCAAGTTCTAAGGAAGGATAGTTTAAAAAAAAAACTTATTTTTTGAATGAGAATGGTACAATTAAATGATGTTAACCAATTTTCTTAATAAGCCTAAGTTTTTTTTTTTTGAGACCAGAGGGAGTAATACTGAAGACAAATTAGATTTTTTTTTTCCTAAAAGGAAAGTTCTTCTGTTAAAAAATTATTATTATTTGGGGCTTTATGTACCTTTGTTAAAACTGAGAAGTCTACCCATTTCTTTTGCATTTATCATTTTTGAATATATCATTTAGCTGCCATATGTATGCATGATATGTCAATAATGTTTTTTCAATTCTGGATCTGGCTCATGTTCGCTGGATTCAGATTGGATACTCTAGTGGCCCTGCATCATAGGAACTTGTTTTCTTTTCTCTAATGTAGCATTTGGTGTGTGGACAGTATGAAATGGAACAAATGTTTCATACCATTCTATCTCTGGTTCCACCTTTTGGTAGAACTGAAATGTTTTTAATGTTAAAATGCACCAAACATTGAAAGGAAGTTTTGTTATGTTTTGTCCCATTCCATTCTAACATGTTTATCAAATGCAACCTAAATGTAAAACAGTTAGTCTTAGTTGTGAGATTGAGGTGAATAGAAGAAAAGGCAATGAGCATTGCATGTTTCAACATCAAGTAAAGCAGAATGAGTCCAAGTAGAGTTTCTTCCCTATGTTCTTTTGTAGTTCTTCTTGGCTCTGTATCTCTGCAGAAACTTCTATCAAAGAGTGGGTAAGAAGCACACACTCTAGGAAGGAGGGACAATTAAGATTGCGGAAACATTATCCCAACACAACTGCTTAGTTTTCCTGGGATGGTCTGGGTGTTTTTATAATTCTTTTAGGGTTCCCTCCCACTAGCCATCAGCCCTTGCATATAAAGCTGGCCATGAAAGATGAGCCCAAAATATCTTTTAACTTTCTATTGTAAGTGCAATCATATTTTCAGGAAAAAAATGTTAGTTTTTAAGAGTATGACATACAAATTCATAACATGCTCCGTCAATAACTGATGCTGTTTTTAGCTATCAAACATTTATGTTCCTGTATTAATTCTTTCATTGTAATTAATTTGTGCTGAAGTGGTGATGCATACTAGCTTTTCAATACCCTATAAATTTATGGAAATTTTGTTTTGCAGTAGTAATTAGTAGATATTGTTTATATATGTTTCCCGATAACTCTGCTTCACAGACTAGTATGTCTAAAGGAATATTTTTGTAAGCTTTGATTTTTCCATCTTTAAATTGAGAGTTTGGGCATGTTTGGTGAAACTAAAACTTTTAGCCCTGATTCTCTCCAGACTTTTTAGCATCGACAAAATAGGCACTAAATTTGTAATGTTTGAAAATATTCATTTTAAATGCTAAAATCATTTTAAAAGGAGTTATTAGGCATTTAATACGATAAAATTCACTATACTAATACTAGCAAAATCTATTTTTACTTAACATGTTGAATGAGGAAATGGTTACTCATAAAGACAGTTTATGATTTTGTGCTTTGTTTTTTTTGGCATGTATTGTAATCTTTTCATTTTCAGCACTGAAATGGGGAATGAAAACCGGCTTTTAGTCAACTTTTCTTTTGACTATTTTTGTTCAGGAATGTGCATATGATGTATAGTACTTCAAACTTAATGACTGCAGCTACTGATACCATATGAAAAGAAATAGGTACTCAAATAAATGAAATTTTGACTTGTTTTAAATTTTCATTTTCATTACACCCTGAATTGTGTTGGGTGGCTATTTGATTTTCATAAAATGGAAGCAGTGCTCTTCCATGTATCTTGAATGTTCAATGCTATGAAGAATATGGATTTCCAGTCCATCTGCATGATATGCGTTGCACTTGATAGTAATGTTTTAGCTTATTCAAATGTATTATTGTTACTGCAGATGTCTCCTGCAGATATTCAGTGGGTTGGTGAGGATCCCGGAGTCAATCGTCGACAGGGTTTTGGTGGATCTGGTAATGGGATGAGAAGATCTGTAGGACGTGGAAGTGTTCCAGGAGTTGGAAAAGGTAGGGGAACTGCAAAGGGGCAATCCAGAAAAGATTTCTTACCATCACAGAATGGAATAGGAATGAAGACTCCAGATGATATACAAATACTTCACACAGACACGTTAGTAAAGGAGGTAACTGAAAACAGTTCAATCGTACTCTTTGAGATTGTTTGATCTTTTGTTTTTTTGACATATTTAAGTATCTGGTGAACTTGACAGGTGGAGAGGGTATTCAATGCAAAACATCCCGATGCACTTGAAATCGAGCAAGTCAAGAAAGTATTGAAGGTAAGGGACAATTATATATGACAGTCTGACCTTTCTTTTATTTTCTTGTAAATGGTGTATGCATGGATTAATTGATATGAAATAAATGGCAGGATCATGAGCAAGCTCTTATTGATGCAATTGCAAGGCTTGCAGATCTTTCTGACGGCGAAAGTGGTATTTCTCAGTTTTGATTGATACCTTATTGCAATTGCCATCTGAGATTTTTCCTTTCATGAATGGTCCTCTAAATTAGAAATTAGAATACTGTGGACTTCATTTGATTGTTAAATGGATCTATTTAGTGCCCAATCATACAACAACAACAACAACAACGCCTTATCCCACTAGGTGGGGTCGGCTACATGGATCAACTTCCGCCATAATGTTCTATCAAGTACCATACTTCTATCCAAATCATTAAGTTCGAGATCCTTTTTGATAACCTCTCTTATAGTCTTTTTGGGTCTTCCTCTGCCTCGAATTGTTTGCCTTCTCTCCATCTGGTCTACTCTCCTCACTACAGAGTTTACCGGTCTTCTCTCTACATGCCCAAACCACCTAAGTCTATTTTTCACCATCTTCTCTACAATAGGCGCTACTCCAACTCTCTCTCTAATAGCTTCGTTTCTAATTTTATCCTGTCGAGTCTTACCACACATCCACCGCAACATCCTCATCTCCGCTACACCTACTTTATTCTCATGTTGGCTCTTGACCGCCCAACATTCTGTTCCGTACAAAATCGCCGGTCTTACCGCAGTCCGATAAAACTTTCCCTTTAGCTTGATCGGTACCTTTGCATCACATAACACCCCCGATGCTTTTCTCCATTTCATCCATCCTGCTTGAATGCGATGATTCACATCCCCTTCAATTTCTCCATCATCCTGTATTACAGACCCAAGATATTTAAACCGTGTGACTTGAGGGATAATATGGTCTCCCATTTTCACCTTTGAGTTAGAAACCCTCCTTCTTTTGTTGAACTTACATTCCATATACTCCGATTTGCTTCTGCTTAGGCGAAAGCCATGTGTTTCTAGAGCTCGTCTCCAAGTTTCCAACCTCTCATTGAACTCCTCCCTCGACTCTCCAAGGAGGACTATGTCATCTGTAAAAAGCATGCATCTCGGCGCTATCTCTTGGATTTGTTCCGTGAGGACATCCAGAATTAAGGTAAAAAGGTAGGGACTAAGGGTTGACCCTTGATGCAAACCAATTGTGATGGGAAAATCGTCTGACTCTCCACCCTGTGTCCTAACACTAGTCGATATCCTATCATACATATCTTGGATAGCTCGAATATATGCAACCCTAACCCCTTTCTTCTCTAGAGCTTTCCACAAAATCTCTCTAGGCACTCTATCATACGCTTTCTCCAAGTCAATAAAAATCAAGTGCAAGTCTTGTTGGTCCATGCGATATTGCTCCATCACCCGCCGTATTAAATAAATCGCTTCCATGGTCGACCTTCCCGGCATGAAACCAAATTGATTCTCAGTAACTTGAGTCTCCTTTCTTAATCTCCGTTCGATCACTCTTTCCCATAATTTCATGGTATGACTCATGAGCTTGATTCCCCTATAATTTGCACAATTTTGTATATCCCCCTTGCTCTTATAGATTGGCACTAACGTGCTTCTCCTCCATTCCTCCGGCATGCGTTTTGACCTCATAATTTCATTAAAGAGTTTGGTGAGCCACTCAAGACCTTTATCTCCAAGAGTTTTCCACACTTGAATAGGTATGTTGTCTGGCCCCACCGCCTTACCGTTACTTATTCTTGTCAACGCTTCCTTTACTTCCTGTTTCTGAATCCGACGATAGTACTTATAGTTCCGGTCCTCTTCTCTTGTGTCTAGACTGCTAGAGTCATATCCATATCCATCATTAAATAAGTTGTGGAAATACGCCTTCCACCTTTCCTTGATATCTTTTTCATGCACTAAGACTTTGCCTTCTTCATCCTTAACACACTTTACTTGATCCAAATCTCTAGTCTTCCTCTCTCTACCCTTAGCAAGCCTATATATAGATCTTTCTCCGTCCCTGGTGCCTAGAGCTTGGTATAGTCCGTCAAAAGCTTGGGCTCTTGCCTCACTCACCGCCTTTTTGGTTTCATTTCTAGCTATCTTATACTTATCCCAATCATAAATGAAATATTAGAATTTGCATTTGGTTCTACTCTATATTTCTGTACATATTATTTAAATTGATATACATGTGATAGGGTGTTGGCATAATAAAATAGTTTATAGTTTATCTACTGAATTTCAACCAATGCCTGGGACTCTGCTAATTTGAGTGTAAAATGTGGAGAAAACTAACAATGGTTTGGAATGGAAAGGTTTTGAGTTTCTCTGATTGTTACTTGGTAGAGTGGAGAGTCACTTCCAACTCACTTTCATGCTGTAGAGAAGCCATAAATTGCACTCCATGTTCATTCATCCCACAATTTTATTGTACCAAACGAGTGTGAAGTAAACTCGATTCCAAATTATTCATGAAAAAAGAAAATTATTCCAGACTCTTTACTTCCCTGTTTCTCCTATTCAAACAACCATAGCCTATGTATTTAGCGATACCGTACTAAGTACTCTTTTTATATTAATAAAGTAATGTAATTCTCACTCAAGCATGATGTGATGAAAATGCCATATTATTATTACTTGTGGAAATCACCATTTTAATATTAGTATTTGGGGATGATGTTTTTGGGTTCACTATGTTACTCAATACAGCACTGATGATTCCTAAACCAATTCTTTGTATAACCTTTCTTGATGGTCTTTTTTGTTTATTATACAGATGAGGGTGGTTTCCATTTCTCACATGCTACAGCAATGGCTCACTAATGTGGAAGACCACCTTTGTACAATGGGCAGAGGAGGCATTATGGTAGCAAACACGTGGAAAAAGACTGATTTTCTCGTGTTGTTGTGCTATAAAAGATAACTTCCCTGACAGATTGTGGCTCTAGGCTTGGCTCTTGTGCATTTGTCATTTGAATTTAAGTAGGTTGAAATTTAGGTAGTTTAGTAATGATTATTCATTATGATTTTAAGAATTGACACAGGACCAGGTGATGCCTGTAAACAACGCATGATAGTGTATAAATTCTTGCATTTTCTGGCTCCATTCTTCTATCTATTAACTATTAATTAACTATTAGAGAATAAATTATACTCATTTGATAATTATCAAATTTGAGTTATGGAGTTATAAATATGAGGAGTTTTTTTTTCCAAAAAGAAAATATGAAAAAAAAATACTTAAGTCATAGTTTAATTGATTTGATGATTTTATTGATCTATTTGACATCATAATTTTTTACATACATTATAATTCTTTATTTTCTTGAGCCGTACAAGGAGGATAAAATTTCTTATATGTTTTCTAGGGGGTGCTTTATTTATTTATCTTTACTCCAATGAGTCATTTATTGAATCGTTACAATCAAAGTTCGATCTTGAACAGAGGGAAAATATCATCTCTTGAGTTTCTTTTCAAATTTTACATAATGTGGCTTCTTTTTTGCTTATTCCAATACTTGTTTTTGAAAATATTACTGATAATTCCTTGTATGATGCACTGACGCTCTTAATATTTATATTGACACTTATATATTATATTTGTATCCCTACAAGGGAGATTATTGTAATGGATAAAAAAATAGGGATGTTTGTGTAAATTTTCAAAATATTAAGGATGGTTAGTGTGATTTTTTCTATTATATATATTATATAGTATAAAAGTTATGCCTAGCCCATTGTACAATGAACCGTGGTGGACCCAAATGACAAATAGCCTTTCTTTGGTCTTTCCGGACTTGAGAGAAATGCGGAATTATAACTATCAATTAAAAATTAGTTTAAATTTTGACTTTATAATTTGTTCCATAGCCCTATATATTATTATAATTTTAATCAATTGGAATTTTGCATTTGACCTTCCAAAGTTCTCTTTACATTTTTTGTAAAATCCAAATTATGCTTCTCTTAAGATTGGGGATGGCCCTCAAGTCTTTGCGTTCTGCATAAAAATGCATTTGTTTCCAGTGGTTGAATATGTTTGGATGAATATTAGAAACAAAAGGAAAAATGTCTAATCAATGAGCACAAGACTCCTCCCGAATTTATTATATGTGATGCAATGAATATTTAACAGAGTAAATGTTCAAAGCATTGAATCTGTAGCTCTAGGTACTTTCTGAACACCAATTTATGAGATTCACGATGTGTTAGACACAAACAGGTTGCATTGAAGTAGATGAGGGGTGTTTTATTTTTCTGTGATATGGAGATGAGGTGAATCAGCCTATGAGCAATTGAGTTTGTGACAATCCACTGGCTCTGCCCGGTTTCTAATCCTGTTCTATTTATTATTTATTCCTTTAAAGACAAACACTTCATGAAATGTGATTTTGAACAGGGAGAATCCATATTGTGTCTGGTCAGATGACTCAGATTTTATTGTTTTTGGACAACATTTAGGTGCAGTTTTAATGTGTTCTTGGTGTTGTTTTTTATTTTTAAAAAGATGGAGTTACTTTAGTAATTTTCACAAGAAGGTTGACATCTAGGACATGTTACTCTAGTAATTTAAACGACAAAGTCAGTGGACTGTCATCACATTATTTTGGTGAAACTCTAATCTTAATTAGAGAACCTCCCTAAAACATCTATGACATTGAATCTATAAAGTTTTGTCCTTTTTGTTTAGGTTTTGAATGTCTTCAAGATATTAGTTAAGTGGACTGTCACGGCATGTTATTTTGGTGAAACTATTTTTAATTGGAGAACCTCCTCTAAAACATCTATGACATTAAATCTAAAGTTTTGTCCTTTTTGTTTAGGTATTGAGTGTCTTCAATATATTAGTAGGAATCAATAAATAGAAGACTTTTATTGAAAACCACAATAAGTGTATATTAATAACATTAAATGTTATAATTTTTCATAAACAAACTTTTAATTTTTAATTATTTAACTAGTATCCTTACCACACTAGTTAACATTCTCCTTTTTAGGTTTGGTGCTCACTTTTTTTTTTAATAATATTTTGGAGTTCACCTTTATATTATTTTCAAAAAATGATGGATGATAATTTTAATTTTATTTTGTTTAATTTTCACATTTAGTCTACATATCCTTAATTAGCTCATGAGCAATTTTAGTCTCTTTGATTTTAATTTCTCATATCAGTTCTTAAAGGTTTTCAATTATTCAAATTAAATCCTTTATCTTTGAATTTCATTCAATAGTTAATAGAAATATAATAATGGCAATATATTAGTGATTTAATCTATTTAGATTTGCAAAGAAAAATTGGATTTTATTATTTATTACATTTGGAACTTTTTGTTATATGTTTTTATATAAATATTTTATACATTTTTAATAATTTATACAAATCAACTATAGTAATAAAAAAACTAACAAACCATTTGTCAATTTTAATTTATAAAAATCAAACTTAGATACAAAGAAGTTTACAATAACTTACCTATACTACTTCAAACTTAAATATAAGTAACAAAAAAAATTTGAACTTAAAGTATAAACAAATACTAAGTGACTTTTATCTTATTTAATGATAATATTCTTATTATGACTTAAATTATATTTTATTTAATAACTAAGAATATGTATTAAGAAATATATTATTATATATATAAAATATTTTTAATTTAATTATTAAAATATATTTTATGAACAATTGAAATTTGTTTATATATATTTAGACAAATTTAAAGGAATATTTAAAAAAAGTAATATAAAAATTATATATATAACTTTATTTTTTTATACACAGAGAATTAAAACAATCACATTAATAATACTTATTACATATTTTTTATAATAAAAAATTAATCTATAACAATAGATAAAGCCATATGTATATAGATATTCAGACAATTTTAAAGAAATATTTTAAAAAAAGTAATATAAAAATTATATATATATATATATATATATATAATTTTTTTTATACACAGAGAGAATTAAAACAGTCACATTAATAATAATTATTACATATTTTTTATAATAAAAAATTAATCTATAATAATAGATAAAGCCATATCAATTCTCATAATTTCTTTTTGGTTTATGTAGATGTTCATACACATGTATAATTATCTTCATAAATAAATTCATGTTTTTAGTTAAAGATAAAAAGGAAAAAAATATAAAGTAAAAGTGAATTTGATACAATAAACAAGGGGGTGTTTGATTTAGTTGTTTTCTATTTTTATTTTCACTGAAAATAGAACATGATGATGGAAATGTGTTTGGTTGAATTTCTGTTTTCATTTTGAGTGAACATATTTTTTCAAACGAAGTAAAAACTGAAAATAATGAAATCTTATTTTTAGTGTTTTCAGTTGAAATCAGGAAGCTCATTTTGAGATAGATAATTTTAAACAAATCTAAAAATATGTTTTCAACATATTCAGAGTTCTAATATTTTAAAAATGAAAACATCAAACACACCCTAACTGAACCAAATTGTATATATCAAGACTTCATGATATATTAACCAAAACAAAACTAATTTACCCATTATCTTCTTTCCTCCAACACAACTGCATATCACCATTGTCTCCGACATAATTGCATATCATACCTTTCGTTAGATGAAACATGACAGTTTCTTTTTCTCTTTTACATTTCTATGTGTGGCATCTGTAGTATCGAATAATATCAACTATCAAAATATCTCATTATTTGTTTTGACTTGAGATGTTGTTAGTATCCAAAATAAAACGTTTGAAACTCAATATCATTTTAAACCAACTTTTAAGAATGAATTTTTTAATTTTTATTTAAAAAGTGAGAATTATGATTTTAATTTTAAAACTGAATCAGGATAAAAAAATTTACCTCTCCATCTGATCCAATTTCCAAGTTTTAAAGTTTTCTTTCTTTTTTAAAATTAAATAAATTTTAAAACTGTATATCGATAATTGTGGAAGTGGGTAACACTATTTTGGTTAAATAAAAAATATTTTTAAATGAAAAAATAAATTTAATGTATTGAATTTTTTTAAAAAAATTATGATAATTTTTAGAGTAAATTTTAAAAAATGAAAGTAGAATTCTTTTTTATTTTTATTTGTTTTAAAAAATTAATAAATTTTAGAAAATTAAAAGTAGAACAATATCCTCTAGAAACACCACATAATTATAAATCTATTTTTAAAAATAGCTTTTATAATTTCAAAATCAACACTAAAAAAGTAATTTTAAAATCATTTATTTTTTAAAATAAAATTATGATTTTGAAAATTCCCATATTCCAAAAAAAAAAACAAATCTTAATATAAAAAATATAATAGCAAAATAAAAATGCGCAATACAACGCATGTATTTTCACTAATAACAGTAAATAGAATTCTTTTAAATTCACATATACAAAACAGAATGGGATACAAGAATGGCAGAGAGAGAGGAAGGGAGAAGGAAAGACATATATATATATATATATATATATATATATATATATATATATATATATATATATATATATATATATATATATATATATATATATATATATTTTTTTTTTTTTCTTTTTTTCTTTTTTCAATCATTATTTTTTATCTAGAAAAATGCTAGCAATTAACACACTTTTTAAATACACTTATTATTAATTAAAAACCAATTTAAATATGTTTTTATTCCTAATTTTTTTTAAAAAAATAATTTTTTAGTCTTGCAGTTAAATTATTCTCTTAATCCCTCAAATTCATAAAATATTATTTTTAATACCTCAATTTCACTTTGAAGATTAAAATAAAACGAGAAATATATTTTTTGAGTCCCTCAAATTCGCTTTGAAGGACTAAAAATAACATTTTATGAAATTAAAAGATTAAAAAGAATTAATTTTTAAATAAGAAATTAAAATTAAATTTTTTAAATCTGAGATATTACAAATATATCTAAGTCTTAATTAAAATTTATAGGGAATCTTAAATTTTCAACACACTTAATTTCTTCACCAATCCATATATGATCTTGGCGTCTCTAATCGGTTCTTGCATTTTTTTGTTCTTTCTTATGAAACAATTCACACGAAATAGTTAATAGCTCTCAAAAGTAGCCATAGCTTATCATCTAAGAATATTTTCTGAATTTCCGTACAAAAATGGTAGCTTTTGACTACCCATGCCAAAAGAAAAAGCCGGGAAGATGACGAAACTCCAAAGACTATTCAAAAGGCACTTTATTTCATGATTGACAAGTTGCCCTAATTTGTGTGATTCTCCATCCACAGAGGACCAAACATCTATATATCTGCCAGAATTTATTCAATACACACCTTATATATGTGAACTTTTTTCTTTCTTTCCGACTTAGATAAAAGTATCAATGTATCATCATCGACAAACCTTTACATTTATCAACTTTTAAAATTAATGATGCTTATTCAGTATTGTTATTACTTATTGTCTTATTAATTAAATGTATGACGATTTTTTTTATAACGTATCTCCATTAATATTTTTCTTAGTATGTTTTCTTGTAAGAATATTTATACATGTTAAGCAGATATATTCACTTTGGTATTAATTAATCTCTAAACAAGACTTAAATATGTGATTTTACTTAAAATGTTTGAGTTTAGTTTTCCTTAGACCAATAACTCGTTGGCTTTTAATTTGGTTTAAAAACAAGTTATCAATATCGGGATGAAAAGTTCACATCAATTTATTTTTTTATATTTCTTAAATTTGATTCCAAGTCTTTCAAAAAAAAATATTTAAATCCAAATAGTTAAAAAAAATTAGAGTTGTGTTTATAAACAATCATGTGTTCCTCCATTGCTAATTAAATTGGCTCAATGGAAATTTTATATAAATTATTAGATAATTTTAAACTACATGATCTCTCATTAATTTTCACATGACATGTAATCGTGTGTTATTAATTCTTTTATGCAAATCATAAAATTTAAATGTGCTAAACAAACATTGGTTGTAACAATGAACACTCTTAATGATCATGATCTATTTAATAATTTCTGCATATTGATATATTGAATTTAATTTTGTCAACTGCATGTAGTCTTACGTGAAACTCAAGGAAATGACATTGACTTGATTCTAATTTGTGCAAGAGGTTTCCAACATACTTCTCAACTTATTCTCCAAAATTCTTCCATTTCTATTCTTCCATAAATTGTCAATAGTGACAACAAATATAAGAGACCAACTATGTTGATTATTCAGCACTTTAGAAGTTAAATTCACAAGCAATCAGTGGCCAATTTCCCCAAGCTTCCCCAACTTTGTGCAATTCAGAATCAATTCAATTCCATTCCCCAAGCAACCAATGTCATTGACTTGATTCCTTAAATTATCTATTACACAAAAACCACCCCATCTTCATCATTAAGGCAGAGTTAACATTTCTAGCAGCTTTCAAACCCAATCCACCCCAAGCTTTAGGCTTGCAAATATTCTCCCAGGCAACTGTATGAACTCGTCTCTGATTCTCATTGTCTCCCCAAATGAAAGCTCTACACTATTGATCAACTTCATCACATTGATCTAGGCCAGCATGCAGTTTGCATAGCATAGGATGGGAGAGCTTGTAACACAGATTTCACCAAAGATATTTTCCTATGTCCTTCGTGCAATGAAAGCCAAACTTATCACTTAAGATGCTTCTATTTTGTCTGGTCACATTCATAGAAAAGAAAACTTGAGTATATCTCTATTAATCTTTTGACCTGAACTGCAACAAAACAAGTCAAGAATGTGATTAATAACCTCAACCTGATCAAGGCTTGCCTCAGCAAATAGAAGCAAATCATCATCAAAGGCCAAATGAGACAGCTTCGTTATGTCTTATCTGATCAATTTTCATATAGCTAGTTACTTCTTTAAAATGCTTTAAAGAAATAGTAGAAGTATGAAAAAAACTAAATTGAACTTTAATTCCTTCATGGTAATTGCCGTTAATTAGCCTCTTAACCTTTTGTAGGTGCCCATGATTTATGAAATGTTGCCCATGGCTTTTGAACCTCATCAAAATATATGGATCTGACATCTCCATAATTTTTAACCAGCTTGAGAGCTTTTAGTTGTTGTGTGATGCTATTTAAACAACATAATAAATTTTCACTTTAATCCTACCCAATTTAGCTAACTTAATTTTAGTTGTACGAGGAGCTTTAATCTACTCCATCAACTTCATTATTTGTTTTATTTTGAATGAATCCAGTTTAGTTTCTAAATGACGTGACAGCTGATGTTAATTTAAGTTCATCTCTTCGTTATGTCTTATCTGATCACTTTAGCAGAGTATCTTAATAATATATTTATAAATTCTATATGACACTTATATATGATCCGCGTGTGCATGGGAAGGTTTAAAGTTAGATGTGAAAAATCATAAATCTTCTATGTAATCCCTGAATTTGACACCTATTGTCATAATATTAGTTCTTGAATCTGACATTCACTATCATATTAGTTCCTCAATTTGGCATTTATTATCATATCAATCCCTCAATTTGACGAAATTAAAAAATTATTAAAACATTATGTTTGTTATCTTTAATAAAGTGTCTTAGTTGTAACACTTCATAGCACACACAAGAAATGACATTCGTGTTCTGATCAATTAGAACTAGAATTTTGCACCTTTATATATTTGCACTTTCACTGTGTTTCTTATAAATACTATATCTTTGTCTTTGAGAATTCAAGAGAAAGACAAGTTCTATCTTTACCTTTAATTTAATTAGATTAAATTACATTGTAGGATTTATGAATTTGTTTGGTCTAATTCAAACCGGAAGGAATGAAATTATAATTTGATTATAAAATTAAATGTAATATAATTATAATTCAATGGTTTTTTTGCTAGAAATCTCAGTATACCTTGAAGGAATGAAGGTTGATGCTAGGTGCACCCAACATTATTGCTGGTGCACCCAACACTTAATGGTAAAAGTCAAGAATGCCCCTGTGTATTTTTTAAAAACTTTTGTGCACATCAGCCTTTTCTTCTTCCGCCAGTCTCCCTCTTCTACGAGTTGAGTGTCCTTCTTCCGCGAGCTGAGTCTCCTTCTTCCACGAGCCTGAGTGTCGGTTCGGCTACTGCGATTGTGTCTTCTTCTTCCGTTCTTCGTGAGCATTATTGGTGGCATTATCATGGTGGTTTTTCTCTTCCGGCAGAACGTGCGTGGAGGTTTTTCTCTTTCGGTAGGACGTACATTGCGGTGCTCCACCATTGAGGTAAGCCTATTGTCCCTTTGCTTGTGTCGTTCTGCTTCCATTTTTGCTTGTCATTGGGATGTAGTTGATCCGCATAGGATTTAGGTCATCCGCAGTAGAGACAAGGTAGGGCGTAGTTGATTTGCAAGCAGGTTAGGTATCAAGTTGATCCGCAATAATCTATTTTAATTTTAAAAAGTGAAAATTAGGTTATAATTTATGAAAAATGGTTTTTAATAAGGGTTTAGGGTCACTTTTAAGGCTTTTAGGCTGAAGTATGATATTGTATAATGTTTGTTTAAGATATTGGTTTGGTTTGGCTTTGAGGCTTTTTGGTTTGTATTGTATAATGTATGATATTGTATAATGTTTGTTTAAGATATTTTGGTTGGTGTGAATTTATATTTTGAAGGTTTCAATGGTTGACTTATACTATGTATTGGTTTATTACTTTATTTATATCTTGTATGCTAGTGAATAACAAATTGAAAATAGGAACACAAACTATTAAGTTGTAGCACTACTTTGAACACAAACTATTAGGTTTTGCTGAAAGTTTCTCCTACTTTTGTGTTTGAAGGCCTTAAATTTAGCCACTCATTAAAATCCCAAAAGCATGGTAAAAAAGATTAGAATCCTGTAATCTTTTTTAAGGGCTTCTCATATGGTGCTTCTCATGTGCCTAAAAAAGATTAGAACCCTTAAATGTAGACAAGAATTTCTTATGGTACTTCTCATATTCTTGAAAGCAGTAAACTAATTAGCTCCAAAACTTCCAGAAATTGTTGTATAATAGATCATTAACCACAAAGCAGAACCATAAACTATCTTAGCAATAAGAGAAATAAATGGTGCCACTCGGATGCCACGAACATTTAAAGTACTGAACCCAACCATTAAGTAGTCAAACATTGATCCTAGATTTAGTAAGTTGAATAAAGTTTTTTAAAAAAATAGTAAAAAAAATTTAACATCTAGACTTGAATCTTGAGAAACTCATTTTCCTCCCTCAGCAAAGACTGCCAATGTGATTTTGGACTTGACACTAGGCATATAGAATATCTAAACTACAGTCCTTGTCTACCACACTTTGAACAAGTTAATATTGTGATGAATTTGTGTGGTTTAGTGATGGAATTTGTGGTAGATATTTGCAGATTATGGTTAGGACTAGAGGTTTAGGTCGTGCTTTAGGTAAGGTCATTGGCAGAGCTCTGGGGAGAGAGGATAGTCATGATTCTGATGATGCTCCCCAGCGGAGAAGGCCTACCGCATCGGCACGCAGACAACGGGGAGTTGTCCCTGTTGCCGAGGATGAGCCTGTGGTACCTGCGGATGAGCCTATGGTACCTGTAGATGACCCTGTGGTAGCTTTTGATGAGCCTATGGTAGCTGCAGACGTACATGACACTGGTGCAGACACTGTTGCAGATGAGCCTGAGGGATTTCCAGGTGGACTAAGTGACCCATCGGTGCTTACTAAGTATGTTGAGCATGTTGCAGCCAGCGTATGGAGCGAAGAGGTATTTATAATTTTCAATTTAAGTTATTTGTTAAGTATGTGTTATTATTGAAATTTGTGTTCCATTAAAATATTATGTTAATAAATTGCCTGCTCCTTTATACTTGAATTCAGGAACGACCTGAATTGAAGTTATTCTCCCATGGGAGGAAGGTGCAGAAATTAGGTAGGCCTGTTCCTGCAATTGAGGGGTTAGTTGCTGGCACAGGACTAAGTCCTTTGATCGCGTGTTCAGTAGACACCGACGATCGGGAACTTATATCCTCATTTGTGGAGAGGTGACACAGGGAGATTAGTAGTTTTCATCTTCCTGTGGGGGAGGTTACCATCACCCTGGACGACGTGGCATTTCTTCATCATCTTCCCATAGTCAGTGCCTTCCATACCTTCTAGCCTCTGCACGTCGACAAGGCGGTCTTGATGTTGGTTGACTTACTACTAGTCTTAGGAGAGGCAGTCAGGGCCTAGACAACACATTGTAATGGACCATACATACGCCTATCTTGGCTACGAGATATATATCAGCGCAAATGTCAGGCCGGACATTGGACAGCTGCAGCTCATGCATATCTTCTTCATCTTCTAGGTTGCATTGTTTTTGCTAACAAGAGTGCAACCCATGTTCATGTTGTCTTCTTAGACACTCTGCGTGACCTCAGTCAGATTGGGATGTATGCATGGGGAGCTATTGCCCTGGTGCATATGTATGATCATTTGAATAATGCTTGTATTAGCACCAGCTGACAGCTTACTGGTTACATCACCCTCTTACAGGTAATTAATATGTTTATCATAAGTTAATTACAACAATGTTTCAAATAGGGTAATTTAGACGTTCATTTGAAATTTGTATGATTTTCATGTAACGTTTGTAGTGTTGGATATATGAGCACTTTTTGTCAGTTGCGGAGTGCATCGCTGATCTAGACTACAACGAGGTGTCACCACGTGCATGTCGGTGGATTGCGACGAATGCGACTGTGAAGACCAAATCTACAGCGACGTACAGGCAACGTCTGGATCGACTCAGGATTCCTGATGTCTGCTGGATGCCTTATGGGGAGCATCAACCGGTCCGGGAGTTTCATTTAATTTCATGCTTTTCCGGTCGGCTCCGTTGGGGGCTTGTTGCTGTCAGACACCGACCAGAAAGGGTCATGCACCAGTTCGGATACGTCCAGAGTATTCCTACACAACCTATTGATTCATGGGAGTCATTTGATGAAATAGACGACAGGTGGATACACTACTTAGACCATCTTGCGCCAACAGGTGAGATGTGTGTTGTGCCAGGTCAGTGTGCGGCCGACTACATGGACTAGTTCTTCGTCATTTCTCATTCATTCATGACAGCGGCACAGCCATCAGATTCGCCGCGAGATGCACCTGCGTCGCATGATGCCGCATTTGTGGAGCCACATATCCCTTAGGTCCCAGAGCCAGCAACAACATCGACACATGCCCGTTCTGATGTGGAGCAATCCAAACATGCAGTGGTAAGTTTTACTATTTGCTTAGTTGTATCAAATGTCATTTACATCAATTATTTTAATACTAATTTATCTAATTTGTTTGTTTTCTATTTCACAGGAGGCTTGTCATGCGATTGTTGAAAGGTTGGAGCGTCTACTCAACCTTAGGATAGTCACGAAAGGCACAGAGACATACGAGGTCATGGAAGACTGCATTAGGATTGTCAGGGGTGTCATAGAAGACCACATTGTGTATGTGAGGTCTCGACATAGGCCGTGCATGGATCAGCAGTAATGTCTTTACACATTTTATATTATCATATTTGGACGACGTATATACTTTTCTTGTATTTGAAAACATTTAATTTTTTACTGAACATTTTGTATATTTTAAGTCATTTTGGTTTATAATATTAGTGTTTTCGTTTAAATCTTATTCTTAAATTACTTGATTCGAAATTCGTTGAAATAGTATGAATGTGATTCCAAATTGAAGCAAACAACTAAAAACTAATTTAAAATAATACAATATGGATGTAACTAATTTTAATTTTTTTTTCTTATTCTCTTACTAAAAACTATTTTGAAGCAAACTACCTCATTTTTATCTCATCAATATTATTTTTCATTTGATTTTATTATAAAAATATAGAAACATAAATCACATCATTTTTAAATCACTTTTAATTTAATTTATTTTTAATTCATTTAAAAATAATTTTCAGTTTAAATTATTAAATAATAATTAATAAATCTTATGATAATATTTGTAATTAAATTTTCAGTAAGATTATGAAATTCAAAAATATGTATAAGCCTTACGGATCAACTTAATGTGTAAGGCGACTTATACGGATCAAATTGATTTGCAAGACGCTTATGGATCAATTCTTGCGGCTTGATATGTATAAAGAAGAACATAACAGGAGCAATTTGGGCATTTTTGAAAAGTGACATCAGCCACGAATGAATTGCTTGTATCTTTTGGGTTGAACCAAAAATAAAAGATAAGAAAGTTAAAGTTAAAGGCAAAATTATAAATTTGGTCTCCTGTTTGTCTCAAATTTACAATTATGATCTCCTTATAATTTTAATTCATGAATTTAATTTCTCATTTTTTTACAATCCCGTTATTTTAGTCTCCACCCCCGAAATTGGACGTTGACTGCTACTTATCAATGTTGACCGTCACGTGTCACATTTTTATTAGATGTTGACCGCCATGTGTCGCGTATTTATTGGACGTTAATTTCATGCACCTAATTAAGGTCAACCTATAATAAAATCATGACACATGACGAACAACGTCCAATAAAAACACGATAAGTGATGATCAATGTTGACATATAGCAATCAACATCCAATTTCAAGATTGGAAACTAAAATAATGGGATTAAAAAAATAAAAGGATTAAATTCATGAATTAAATTACAGGGACCAAAATCAAATTCTAAGATAAACAGGGAACCAAAATGTACAATTTTGTCAAAGTTAAAAGAGTAACGGAGGTGCTGACCAAATCGAGCACAAGCAGTGACTATGCTTTCCTGTTAAACCAAAAAATCAAGAAAAGCAGTCCCCAAGAGGACAATGTTGTTACAAGGTTTTACCCGAAATCAAAATACTGTTACATGTACCAGGCAACTGACTACAGGCTATAGCTGATCAATAAATTAGCAGTATAAAACAAAGAAAAAAACACATGCTTTGACAATAATAATAATAATAATAATAATAATAATAATAATAATTAATATACAGGAGAGGAACAAAAGAGGCTAACTATGAAGCTTTGGAAATCATTTCTTGGAACGTTTTTTGGGTCGCTTATCCTTGCCAGCACTAGCACTACTTTCTCTCCCACGCTTTGCAGAACCTGCATTTGTCTCTGCTGCTTTCTTTGGAGGTCTACCAACACTTCTCTTTGACTGTGAGTTGTTCTCAACATTCTTACTATTCCTTTTATCTCCAGACCCTGAACCTCCTCCAACGTTATTATGCCTTGATGCCCTTTCTTTCCCTTTATCCCCTTTTCCATTGTTCACCATTTTCTTCTGCTCTTTGACACCATTACCACCTCCACCACCCTTGCTGCTGCTACTACTTCCTCCACCGCCGCCGCTTCCACCACCACCACTGCCACCGCTACCACCCTTTGATGCTTCCGCCGAAGTGTTGCGCTTAATCCTTTTCAAGAAATCTGCAGCTGCATTCCTCTTCTTGTCTGGCCCTCCCTCTGCTTTGCTCTTCTCCGGTTTGACGGTCTCCGACGGCTTGTTCCCCGAGGACCCTGTCTTAGGAGTGGAGTTAGAGGATGGTTTCTTGTTATTATTATTATTGAGGTTCTTGTAGCTCCTCCTCAAGCTTCTTGCTCCAGTGACAGGCTTTTCCTTAGCCTTGGGAAGCTCCTCTTCGTCTGTATCAGAAGAAGAGGGTTTCATGGGTGGCTTTGCATCAGATGATGGCCTTTCCTTCTTGTCATTGAAGGTGGGTTGGTCACCCTTTTGGCCAAAGGTGGCCGAGGAAGGTTTGGCTAACATTGAACTGCGTTTGCGGCATACCAATATAGGACCAGAGGCTTTGTTCTTGGAAATGAGAGAATCTGGTTTAGCTAATGATGCATTTGGTGGGAGTGAATCGTTCTTCCGGGGGATAGGATCGGATTGTGCTTGGCCGTGGTTCTTCATCTCCGTGGTGGCAAGGCGGTGCAGCTGCCGCCCTACCTGTGATTCCAGGGTGTCATGGGAGAAGAACACGGTGGCGTTGGTGAAGAGGAGGAGGAGGTCGCGGAAGAATGCACTGGTGCATGAGGAATAGTGACCCTTTTGGAGTCTCAATTGTATGGTTTCTAAGTCCATGGGCTGTTTCACTAGGTCTTTGTATCTATCGGTATCCTGCTGCAACAAGAGACCAAACCAAATTTTACTAAAGTGTCATAATTGCACGAACCTACATCTGATATCCTATTCGTGGTTAAATTTTCAAACATAAAATATCCTGCAATTTAGAAATTTGTCGACTCGTTGATAAAACATATTTGAGTATCTAAATGAATATTATTATAATAGAGACAAGAAAACATTTGATTACATTTGCAATTAATTTTTGGGATGTATTTAGCATCAAAATAAAATATTCTTTAAACATAAAGATATGAGAGGGTGCACGGGCACGGGAACAAAGAGGGAAAGAGCACAAAAAAATAGGGCCCATTCGTAATTCCACTACCGTACAGATTTTCTTCTTTATTATCAAATCCAAACATTAAGAGCTTACTGCCAATACGGTAACGTTCCCGTCCCGTCCAATCCACACATTCCATTAGACTAAGACATTAAATTGATAATCGATCATATTATAGTTATGTTATGAAATGTTAATTATTATTTATTATATTAACTTCATTGATATCTAATTTTATATTTTCTATACATGTTTTTTAAATGAATAAATAAATGTGTAAAATAAATTTATTTCTTTATCTGTCAACAAAATGTTTAACATGATTTATTATTCATGATAATAAAAGAAACATATACTATTTAAAAAAGTTTAATATTAATTAATGTAAAGAAATAACGTGTATATTTAAAAAAGAAAAAAGAAAACACGTAACATTAACAAGAGAATATTTATATTTATAATAAACAAAATTCACTCTTGGAAACAAAAAAAGCATTCAAATTTGATTTTCAGAGAAGACACAGTTGGATGATTACGACTTGTGAACAAACACGTCACCGCCGCGAAGCATGGGCGCAAGAAAAGGGAAGAAAAAAGAAAAGGGGTTAATAACAATGATTTAAAAATAAGCTTGGTCATGAGGAATTATTTTGGGTCGTAGTAGTGAATAGTATATATAGCCCAAACAGATTAGTTCGTGGGCTTAAGGTGATTCGGTCTGAAATAATTTGTGAACACGTTGCATGGAGTTGCACCCAATCCTGGGCTCACGAAAAAGCACGTGCTCAGCTAAACCATAATATGGTAATATTCTTACTTTAGTTTGTTTCCCGAAATTAGGGGGGAAAATAAAGTATTTTTCTCCAACGGGAAAATTGCGTGAATTCGCCATTTTGAATTTATTCTATTTTGGCCATAGGATACTATGATACTATATTGATATATTAAATATATATATATATATATATATATATATACACATTCGAAAATAATAATCTTGCATGTTTCACATCGAGACACTTAAGGCATCTGCGAGACCCGATAGGTTTAATATTTATATATACTTACTATATGCATAATACCATGTAAGTATATAAGAGGTTTATGAAATTATTTATCCAAATAATGTAATTAAGTTTTACTTTCTGAGATAGATATTTAATGAAATTGGGTATTGATCGCTTACTTAAAATAAGGGCCATGAAACAATAGAAACATGACCATGTGTCATGTATACTTACCATTTTCGGCCTTTAGAAACCATCAAATCCCTAACTCCACTTAATCCCTAGAAATAGAAACCGTTACTCTATTCATTTTTTGTTTCCCAAATAAAACTAATTATTTCACCAAGCTTTCACGATTTTTATTTTATTTTTTATGGTTTCGTCCATTTTATTCACAAACTCCGTGCCCATAAAAAACTAATCTGTTTCAAAAGTGGTCCCTTTTGTTGGACAGTCACGATTTTGAGAACGTATCCGCTTCTTGCTTGCAATTAAATCTTGCAAACTTTTTTATTTTCTTTGAAAAAAATTCACATAACATCATCATATATATTTTTTCAACGTGCATGCATGTATTATTAAAAATGAAGTAGTTTTATTTTTTTAATAGAAAAAATGAGACATTATTGTTATTTTTTTTCTTCAAAATTTTGAAAGAGGGTGGAAATACCGGTTTTATCCAAAAAGTTGTAGATGGAATACCTGGCTTTCAAGACGGCGCTCGAACAACGAGCTGTGCTCGTGCCCCTTGATCAACTCCAAAACCCCAACCAACGGTTCTGATTTCACCGTTGCCAACTCGTCGTTCTCCGCCGGAGATGAGGCGCCACCGCCGCCGGAAACCTCCTTCCTCCGCCGTGTCTTCCTCTTCCTCGTCAAGCTCGCGGAGCTCTGCACCTCGCTGCTCTCCCTCGTCCCTCCCTCGCCCGAGTGAGCCACCGAGTCATGTAACTCGGACGAGTTATCATCCTCCTCCACTTTTCTCTCTTCACTCGGAGGCACCGACTCGCACGTTGGCACCTTCGCCAACGCATCGTAGCTTCCGTTATTCGATTCCTCTCCAACCGGCTTTCCCTTCCGCAAGACCGGATCCGGTTCAATCGAACCGGTTTGAACCGGAGCCGGTCCGGTTCCTGCCTTCGCGTCGCCGTCTCCGGTTTTCTCGAACCGCGAACCGGTCGAGTTGGATTCGTTAACCGATTGGTTCTCCCGGTCCGATTCGTCGCCCATGGTTGGCAACGTCTTGTCTGTGTTGTTCGCGGTTCTCTCCTCCGGTTCAGAATTCGCCGGTCCAGCCTCGTCAACTTCCCCGCCGGTTTTGTCGTTTTCCGGCCGCAACTCGCCGGAAACCGCCAGATCTGGTTTCTTGTCGTCCTTTCCGTCTTTCTCCTTCGTTTTCTCCTCCTCTAACCTCTTCACCTCCAACTGCAACGACCTTCACAAAAACAAAAAGACAAAAAAATTAAAAGAAAAATGTTAAATACCGAAATTAGATCTAAAACCTGAAAAGAATAAAATATTATGAGGAGTTTTTTTATTTGCGGAGATTTACAGGATGGAAACGTCGCTGCGTTGGACCTCGCGGCGGAGCTCGGCGACGCGGAGTTTTCGCAATTCGTCGAGCCAGGGGACGTGATCGGAGATAGCAGCGGCGCCGCCGTTCTGGCGCGACGGCGGAACGTCGTCGTTGCATTGGTCGGCGAATCGGCGGCTGAGATCGTCAAATTTCTGCTCGCAGTGGTGCGCGGTGGCGAGGAGGCGCGTGGTGCGCGACTGGACCTCCATGGCGACGGCGTCCCAGTCCTTGAAGCCATGGCGGTTCACGGCGCACGCTAGCAACAGCTCCTCCCACGTGCCCCACACTTCGTTACGGTGTTGTTGCTGCTGCTGCTGTTGGTGGCGGTGATGGTGGTTCTTCTCTATGTCCGGTTCTGATTCTACCTTGTGATTTTGGTGGTTTTCCATACGCTACGAGAAAGAAGAAGAAGAAGAAAAAAAAAAAAAAAAGATATTGTGGTTTAACCATAAAACTTTCTCTTCCAAACACCCGCGAGCTTCTTCTCACACCTCTTCAAATCCAACCCTTAATTAATATATTTTTAAAAAATAATATTTATATTGAGAAATTAAATTAAATGAATTAATTAAAATAAAAAAGACTAAAACCAACCATTAGGGTTTGTTTATGCTTATGGCTCCTAACGACAAGTTGCTCTTATTTGGTCGTGTGTGTTCTCGATGTTGTGTATGTGTGGTGAGTTTGTGGATTTTGGTTTGGGGTTGGGGTTTTGTTTTCTTTCGTTCTTTGCGTTGAATAGCGTCGTGGTGTTGTGTTGTGTTGTGTTGTGTGTGAAGTGTTAATATGTACCAACACTACACGGGCCTCACTTCACCACATTATTTGAATCAAGCACGTAACTAATTGGAAGAGAGTTTTGCTTTCAAACAAGTTGCGACACTGACCTCAAAATTGAATCGCCAATTTCCCCCATTCGTCAATTCGGGTTTTCGTGTATATTGGACTCTTGACCCGTTTTTGCTTGTTTTTTTTAAAGGGTGTGACTAGTGCACCCAGCATTTCTCCTTTTTTCCAATTTTGCCCTTCACGTTTTTTCCGTAAGATCTTACGAAAGAAGTCTCTTCCGTACCTCTTCTGTAAGAGTCCCGTAACTCTTACGGAAGACTCTCTTCCGTAGGATCTTATGGAAGAAGTTCTTCCATAGGATCTTACAAAAGAAGGTTCTTTCGTAGGATCTTACGGAAAAGGGTCTTCCGTAAGAATTTTGTAACTCTCACAGAAGAAGTTCTTCCATGAGAGTATTACCGAAGAAATTCTTTCGTAAAAGTCTTATGAAAGAGGTATGAAAGAGGTTTCTTCTATAAGATCTTACGAAAAAAGTGTAAAGAACAAAATTGGAAAAAAGGAGAAATGATGGGTGCACCTAGCAACACCCTTTTTAAAAATGTTTGGTGGTGTTGTTCGGTGGTCCAATGTGGAGTTCTTATTATTGTATCTGTCACGAGGCCATTCAAGTATAATACAATTTCGATCTAATAACGTCCTGAAAGACGTAATTCGGATTCGGTCGCGATCTTCAGGGATGAAAAATATTGTTTGTTTTTGGAGAAAAGTTATAGGGAGAGAGAATAAATAATTACATGTAGATCTTCTTCTTCTTTTTTTTTTTCCTTTTGTGTGTTGTTATTGTTTTTCCAAAAGTTAAAAAGTTTTTTTCTTTTTAAAATCTTAACTTTGTTAAGAGTCTAACTTAATTAGTTTGACATAATTGACATAATGTATAAGTTATTATGAAACATTATGGATAAAAAAAAATAAGTTTTATTGTAATTTCATTCATTAATGTTTCCCGCCAATGTTGTACCTAAATCAGTTCTTAAATAAAGATATATTTCATGGAGGGATTTATCTCCTATAATTATAAAACGTGTATATATTACAATTGAGTATGGATGAATTCGTACAATATTATTCTGTATATAAAGGCAATACTATCAATTACTATTAATTTTTTCATCAATAATTAAGATCACTTACTTTATATTTAAACTGATTTGCTTACTTTAAAAAACCGAATTTGCAAGAGTTTTAAAACTCTTTAAAACTTTCTTTATTTCAATTTCACATAATTCTCACATCTCCAAATGTACCACGTAATTGATGGAAAGGATGGAAAACAGTTTTAGAACGACAATAAATGTAAAAGGGTATTTATTATTTAATTAAAAATTACGTCATTAAAATTTTAAAAAAATAGTAATTTATTTTTAATAATTAAAAACATTAAGTAGAATATATTAAAATTTCTTCAATCAATACCTTTAAAATTCTCGTTATCAAGTTTAATATATTAGCAAGCTTTATTGTTTAAAATAATTTGTGGAATCTATCATTCGATCAGAATGAAGCCTACCGCACTAGGGTGATTGGATGCTCATTTGGTGTGTAAAAAATTCACAGAAAATGAAAGCTTTTATATTATGGAGAATGGCCAGGGAGAATCTACCTACAAAACAACATCTCATTTCCAAAGACGTTCAATGCCCTAGCACCTGTCCTTTTTATGATAACAATCAAGAATATATATACTTGACATCTATTTTTTGGATGCGATCACATGAAGGTCTGGCAAGTTTTAGGTTTATGAACATTTATTTAGCAAAAAATTATGAAGCACGGACATTCTAGTCCCTTGTCGTGTCCGGTGTCCGACATGTGTCCGTGTCAGTGTCCGACACCGACACAACACCCGTACTACATTCTATATTTTGGACATTACAGGTGTCCACGTGTCTGTGTCCGGTGTCCGGTGTCCGGTGTCCGTGTCCGTGTCGATGCTTCATGGTGCAGAAGATTGCTTTGAAGCTTTATTCATGTTGTTGAGAATTCTCCCAAACTTCAAGGTTAACCTAGCAACCATTTCCTGGTGCTGTGCATGTGCATGGCGTAGAATGAATGAAAAGGTATCAGATGGTACGGTATTTATATAAACATCCTCGAATGTGTTTGATAGAACCTCTAAGGAAGCTGTTTGTGATTGCCAATTAGATTGAGCTTGTTGTATATATCCAACGTAATAAGTGCAGTGGTCACAACTTCCCTCGACTGGAAGGAACCAAATGTTATCTTCCTAAAGTGCAATATCAATGTTCCTACTTTTGCTGAAAATGGTTAGTTTGGTTTTGGAATTTGTTTGTGAGATTATAGGGGCAATTTTGTTTCTGCCAAAACAAAGTTGGAATTATGGCGTACCCCCAGTGCATAAAGTGGAAGCCTTATATTTATAGAAGCCATTTCCTGGATACGTGACTTGCGGCTTGATCATGTAATAATCTTTGAGATTGACTACAAACAAGGGGTTGATGCGAAGAATTGTACTAGTCTAAATCGCTCAAATTTTGATAGCATTTCTGGCGAAATGTAGTCATATGATTCGGCATATTCAAAACTCCTTAGTTAGTTTTACCCGAATAGAAACAAATTAAGTTGCTTATACTCTAATTAGGACATCAAGATTTTATATTAATTACCATATTCGTGATTTTATTTCAACCTGAATTGAAGTCATGAATGAAATAATACAAGTATTTGGGTTAAAAAAATTCAACACGCTTAAATTTTACTGACATATTTACATATATAAATTTTGCTAAGTAATTGAAGAATACAAATGATTATCACTAATAACCTTTTTTATCACTATTTTTAAAACCAAAAAAATCTAAATGATTATCACTAATAAACTTTATTATCATTATTTTAAAAAATATTTAATTAAATCAGATATTCACAATAAACAAAAGAAGAAGAAGATCCAAAATAATTATCATTAACAAGGTTTTTTATTTTCTTAGAAAAAAATTAATTGCACAAGACCTTTTGCTATAATCAAATAGGAAGTAGATTCAAATTATTGTTTTTTTACTGAATAGAAGTAGATTCAAATTAATTATTATGACGGGCGACTTTTTTTAAAAAATGAATAAGGTCTTCCCAATAACCAAAATGAAGGAGATCCAATGGTTGTCATTAACAACCTTAGGCTTTTTTGTAATAACCAAATAGGAAGAAAATCTAAAATGATTACTACAAAATATCAAATTATCCTAGGCCTCGTGCTTTGCATTAGGCTATTATTTTTTGAATTTATAAGTGGTCCTTTTTTTCTTCCTAATGACCCTTTGTTTATTGATGCATGATCTTATTAAATTTTGGATGATAGCATTAGTCTTCTGGTCTAGGACACTTTATTTTGTATTAGTTGTTCAATTTTTTGTAATATGATGGAACGTCCAATCACGTAGAACAGAATATCCAGTCTAGTGGTTTCATTAATATAAGTTATGTTGTAATTATAATTGTTTTTTATTTTTCCGTTAAAACTGTTTTAGATTAGACAATTAGTTATTGTCTCCTTTATAAGGAACTTTGTATTCTGGGTTCAATGAGCTTCAGAGTGCATTGAACCCCTTCATTGTAAATTCTGTTATTCGCAAACTTAACAATTTTGTGTGTTATCTCTCTTCTCCTTCTATCATTTGAGTTTTCCTATCTGAATAGAATCTCTCGTGTCTTTGCCAACAAATTGGTATCAAAACTTAGATTCAAGAACAGTTTCGCATTTGTTTGTGGTAGATCAAGTCATTAGTGATCAACCTTTTTGTTTGTTATCTGTTCATGTTGCGCCTTCAAGATTCTATCAAGAATATAGTCAACACAATCAAGATTGAGAAATTCACAAGGAAGAATAGCTTCAACCTTTGGTGCATCAAAATGTGAGCCTTGCTGAAAGAACAGGACATTTGGGCTTCTCTCTCCAGTCAATCATCGAAAATTGATAAGTCAATGCTTGAGTTACAAAAGGAAAAAATGAATTCACTAATTCTTTTATCTTTGTCTAATGAGGTTCTTTATGAAGTTTCTAAAGAACCAAGTGTTGTTGGGCTTTGGCTCAAATTGGACAAACTCTTCATGATGAAATCAATCTACTACAAATTGCTTTTGAAACAACATTTGTTTGGCCTCTAAATGAGGGAAGGTATGCCACTAAAAGAACATTTTGATGAGCTAAACTTTGTTCTACATGACATTGATGTCAAGATGGAAGACGAAGATCTAGCAATGATTTTGTTAGCCTATCTTCCTCTATCCTATGAAAAATTTTGTGACTTCTCTTAGTGCAGGCAATGACTCCATTACATTTGAAAAAGTCAAGTCTGGTCACTATTCAAGAGAGCTTCGACTAAAGGCGTCTGAGAATGTTGATGAAGTCTATGCGTCTGAATTATCGATAATTGATTCTACTAAAGGGTAGAAGAAAAAGAAAAAGAAAGGAAAAATGTGGCAAGAAAAGCAAAGCTGGCCCTAAGGACATCTGTAATTACTACAAAGAACTGAGTCAATGGAAGCGAGACTATCCAAAGAAAGGAAGAAAAATTATGTTGTTGCTTTTGTTTAGAATGACTCATCATTGGAAAGCAACTTGGTTTTGGCTATTGGTGAACAACTACAACAACATTCTAAACAATAGGTACTGGACTCAGGTTGTTCTTATCATATGTGTCCACACAGACATTGGTTTGTGACATATGAGAATAAGTTGACAGTAACTTCCTCATGGGTAACAATACTTCTTGTAAGTATGTCGGTATAGGTTGTGCACAAATCAACATACATGATGGTGTTATTAAAACCTTAATTAAAGTTAGTCATGTTCTAGAGCTTAAGAAAAATCTTGTATCTATGAGTGTTATGGATTCGAAAGGTTTTTCATGGTGGGTTGAAGGTGGAGTTATGCAGATCAAAAGTAAAGGGTAATCTTTGGTAATGTAGAGAACCAAGCAAGAAAATTTGTACATCCTTCAGGGGTCCACTATGATAGGCTCTATCTTTGTTGTTTCATAATCTGGAAGTCATGCGTCCAATGGCTAGTCTAAAAATTCTCTGTGGCATCTGCATCTGGGTCACATGAGTGAAAAAGGTCTGGATATTTTAAGGAAGCGAGACTTACTTGCAAATCGTAAAGTGAAACCTTTTCAGTTTTTTTAGCATTGCATCTCTGGAAAGCAACATCGAACGAAGTTCCCAAAGGTTATGCACACAACAAAAGCCATGTTGGACTACGTCCATTCAATGTTAGGGGCCTTTGAGAGTTCCATCACTGGGAGGGACAAGGTATTTCCTCTCCATCATCGATGATTACTCTAGGATGACATGGGTATTTATGATGAAATAGAAATTTGAAGCTTTCCAATTTTTCAAACATTGGACGATTCTTATAAAGAATCATACAGGAAAGACAATAAAATGTCTTAGGACTAATGGCTTGGAATTTTGATCTACTAAATTCAATGAATTTTGTAGAGATGAAGGCATAGCAAGACAGCGTATTGTATGTTATACTCCATAGTAAAATGAAGTAGTTGAAAGAATGAACAAGACCTTGTCAAAAAGGGTCAAATGCATGCTATGCAATTCATGCTTTAATAGGAGTTTCTAGGTCGAGATAGTCAACACAACATGTTATCTCGTGAATCGCTCACCATCCACCACCATAAACTTCAAGACCCTTTTAAGGTATGGTCTAACAAACCAGTTGAATAATCAATGTTGAAGGTATTTGGATGTCCGACATACTATCATGTAAGTGAAGGCAAGTTAAAGCCCAGAGGCAAGAAGGAATTCTTTATGGGCTATGGAGATGGAGTCAAAGGATTCCTTGACATCATATACCACTTCATTCATTCTAAGAAGAGGGTAGAAGTCCCAAAAGTTAATACATGGGAAAGTCCAACTGATATGTTCACAAAAGCCTATTTCAAGAAGCAAGTTCATGCATTGTTAATATCATAGGAAAACATAAAAAAAAGTCATGAACAGTATAATTTTGTAAATCCTAATAAAAAAAATTTCTCTTTTAGTTTCAAAACAACTAACATTAGGAGGGGAAGGTTGCGGGTTGGACTTCTCTACTAACAAAACTAGCATTCTAACAAGTAACATTTGTCGATAAAAAAGTATAAATCAAAATATGATGTAACATACTTTTTTCTATAATTTTTTTTTTATAAATATTAAGTAATTTAGTATATTGTTTTATTTTTGGCTTACTACTATTTCGATTGATGTTCTTAATAACTGTGCTATAATTATATTTTGGCTAAGCTAAAATAATAAAGAAAAGAATCATATTAATTAGTTTAGTAAAATACTCCGAACTTAAATAAATTAAGAATTGTGTGTAAATTAAAATAAAGTTTTAAATATTAAGATGTGGTTTAGAAAAAAAATCATTTGATGTGCGAAAAAAGAGCAGAAAGTTAAATTAACCAATTTGATGAGGATTAAATAAGTTAATTAATTAAGTGAGTTGATACTAAATTAGATTGAGGTAGGTGTTAGTGATTTTTTTTGGCTCAAAATAGAGCCCAACTACTTGAAGAGATTTTTTTTCAATCTTCTCCATCCAAGGGGAGTTACTATTTACACTCTCTCTTGATACTAATACATTCCCTTTATATTATTTTTTTTCTTAGAATACACTGGAAATTAATCTTGCATTCTCATGTCTATAATTTTTCTAGCCTCTTCAACTACCGGATGCATTCCTCTGTCAGTCTGTCATGTTTCTCCACAATCAAATTAATGTTGTGTTCCTCTACCATTGCGGTAGCCGCTGACCACCAATTACTTTGGCTTCAAAAACTTTCAAAAATGAACAAATCACTAACATGACAAGGAGTGAATCCACAACTAAAGAGGCCAAAAGAATTACACAACAAGGTGTGAAAAATACCTATTAAAGAGACATAAATAATTCCCTAAACTTTGAAGATTAATTTTCAAGATACTTTGTGTCTTAGTAAATAGCAGTGTAAAAGGTAATTTCCCTTCTTTCAGTTGGACCATGCATTTATTTAGGGTCCATATTCCACGGGCTATTTCTTAGTGTGTTACTATTAGCCCGTACAAAAAATACTATTGGTCCCTACAACCACATAAAATTACCATTTTGCCCCCAATTTCATATAATTCCCTACCCCTCCCTTTTTCCTCTTCCTTTCTCCCCCAACGAGACCCTCCTCCTTTCTCCTTCTCCTTCCATTCCAAAACCCTTCCCTTCCCTAAAACACACAAGACCCTTCCCTTCCCTTCTCTGCCTCTCGCACACATTTTTGCAACGGTATTTTTTCCCGCAAATTTATGTTAAATGGAATCATGATTCTGTTATAGATAATGCATTCCAACAGAGACAAAGGCTACAATGACGACAAACGCAGGTGCCAGGGAGAAGTTGATGTGGTTGGTAGACGTGTTGTTGTATTGAGTCAGACTCCTATGTTTGGGCTACCAAGCCTTATCTATCCGGTCGAGATCACACCAACAATATAAACAATTTAGATAACATATACATTTAATACGGTTGATATGCATATAAGAAAAAATAGTGTTTAGTCAATAAGTGCATGATAGAGTGTTCAATCAATAAAAAACACCAAATGTATTTTTATTTTATTTTATTTTAAAAAAAATAGTACAATGGAATCTAGATTCTATTGTTTAATTTTTTTCCACCTCAACGAAATCATAATTATGTTATATTGTGAAAAAATAACATCAAAATCATGTGTTAAGGGGGTGCCAAAAAAAATAACCTAATCGTAATTTTGTTATGTATGGAATAATAAAAAAATGATGAGAAACATTATTTTGTAAACTTCGGTAAAACAAATTAGGTATCGTAAGACAAATCTTGATAGCATATATTGTAACATAGGGTTTTTTTAACAAAATATTTTATTTTCTTCTATATAAATATATTTTAATTATATATTTTAAAACTAATTATTTATTTATTTTTGAAGAAAGAAATACATTTAAAAAAGTATATTTATAAATATTTTTATAAATTAATATTTATATAATTTGACCCCTAATATATTTCTGTCTTCGTCCCTGCATTGAAAGTTTTAAGTTCTGGACATTATTTATGTAGAAGTATTAGTATATATAGAAACTTTTACTTTGTTTTGAATGAGGCTAGTGGCTAACTTTGCTCTACTACCCATCGTTTTGAATTAAATCATACCTGTGATACAATTCTGCAGTACCTTCAGTCACCTTAAAATTTGAATTACTTGACAAAAATATATATGTTCTATTACAAATTTATAATTTTAGAACTTTTTATTTTTCTAAAATAATTTCAATATAAATTTATTTTCTCTAGCTTATATATCTCAAGGCAGGTAGAGGTGATTTTGGTGTATAACATATAATGCAACCTCAATAACAAGCATAACAATGACACCTGATAGTTGATAACTACTGAAATTGAAGTGCAGATGACATTATTTCGATTAAAAAATATGATTATTCTATTCATACTTATTTAGCATTGATATTCATTTTTTTTATAGTAAATTCATTACAGTAGAAATCTACCTTTTTTTAAAAAAAATTAACATGAGAGAAAATAAATTAAAACAAAAAAGAAATACTTATAGATTTAATTAATTACTTTTTAAATTACAATATATCATTTTATAAATTTATTGTAAAAAATAATATAATGTAACTAATTTAATATAATATTATCTCATATTTAAATTTGAATAACAATGTTTTAGATTTGAATAAATTAGATTTTTAATTAATAAATATTTATATTTTATTTTATTTTTTGGTACTAAGGAGGGTTTATTTTCTAAAGTATAATAATAATAATTCACACCTTCAATTTTAAGTAAATAAATAAATTTAAAATGGTAATAAATTTAAGTAAATAGAAGGAATTCTGAAAATTCTCTCATCGTTGCTTCTGAACCCTATCCTCACTCTCTATTTTGATTCTGTCTCGAAGTCTCTCTCTCTCTCTCTCTCTCTCTCTCTCTCTCTGTGTGTTTTTTCTCTCTCGATCAAAACTTTTGAACAGTTCAACGAGTCGATGTACGTTTCTCCTAACACTCTTTTGCTTTATCCCAATATCATTGATTCTCGCGTTTTTTCAAAGCTTGAGTTTTTTTAGCAAAGGGGCTTTGGATTGAAGGCCAAACGAATCATTGTGATTTTTAAATATATGCAAGATTGCGAGATTATATATGTGGAATGTTGTAACTGTTGATATGTGTTGCTGTTTTCATTGGATGATTATGCATTGCGTGTGGATACCACAGTAGTGCCATTGTATTTGTGCCCTCCTTAATGCTCACACATTTAAATATTCTGTAAATTGTGACCTTTTTCTATGCTCATATAAATGGTATATAATGTGCTGCCTCTAAATTCTAGTGTTTATTTTATCATTCTCAGTGTTAGGCTGTTGCTCTGATCTGGAGTTTGATCAACTGTACCTAATTGACCTTGAAGGATGAGTGAACTTCTTTTTAATGACATTTTCAAGGTCGAGAAGGTAGACCCTGATGGTAAAAAGTATGACAAGGGTATGTGGCGCACACCTCTTATTTCTTGTATTCATAATTTCTCTCTCTCTCGTTTTTTTACGAATTGACTGCATTAAAGTATGAATGCTTTGGATATGCAAAACTGTCTTAATGAGTTAATAATTTGATTTTAATACTGGGGTGAAGCAGCACCTTGTGATTTTTTACTTGAAGGCTGCCTCAATATAAACCATTGATTATTAGCGCTGCAGTAGTTTTGACTAGGATTTTATTACTTTTATTTGAAATCATAATGGGTTTGTAGATAGATAAATAAAATGCTGAGTTCTATTCGTTGAGGAGTTTTAATGTATGAGTAAATTAAAGCAGATATTGAGCTGAAGTCGTTTGATTGAGGAAAAATGAAGTTTTGCTGTGGCTCCAAGTGTAAAGTGCACTTCTGACATAAATAAATTATGAACATAGGGGGAAAATGGTGTATTTGATTACGAAAACATTCACTATTTGTGGATATGGCAGGTCGTGATAGACTTCTGCAACTCAATTGAATTTAGTTTTAGTAAAGGACTAAAGGTATATACAATTTGCAGTAATTTTACTCTTTAGTTTCGCTTTAGATGAGTATTAAATTTGTGGAATTTTGACATGCTCGATAAAATCTAGTGATATAGCTTTGCATTTCTCTGTATTCGTCTGTGTGCTTTCCTCTTGTTTACGATTTCTGAATTAATGAAGTGAAAGTTAGTTTCATGGCTATCTTGTAGTTTCTCGGATTGTGGCACGGAGTGAGAAGTGTGACATGTACATGCTTCTAGATATAAATACCGAGATTTATCCGATGGGGGAAAAAGAAAGATTCTTGATGGCTTTGTCTCCTTCACTTGTTCTGAATACTAAGGTAAACTTAATTCATTTATGGTTCTTCCATTCTTTATTGCAGTTATAGACAATATCTACATAGTTCTCTTCTTTACTTAACAAGTTGTTTATACCAATTACATTATCCAACTCTAATCTAGGCTTTATTGTTTGCTTGATCATTTGTGGACTCAACAAAAAAAAAAACGTGCTTGCTGTTACTTGCTCACATATATTATGTAGAGGTGCTTTCTAATAATGGTGCTAACTAACTAAACAGTTTCTCATTTTTTATTGTGGATACATTGGACTTGAAAATTGGATGGTTCTTGTCCTAACATAGCTTGCCTATATTTAGCATGGACTGGTTAGGGTAAATTCAGAATGACAAGGCACGATGCATTTATTTTGAAACTGGAACAATTAGTTCTATTGACTATGTGGAGAAAGGTCCACAAAATGACTATTGAACAGTCATATATAATAAAATTCAGTAAGCTCTCTTTGGAACATTAATAAAACCAGTGTGGTCTCTCAGAATATTACCCTCTCAGATGATGATCTGCCTGTAAATACATTTATTTTGAAACTGGAACAAGTAGTTCTAATGCCTGTATAGGATTAAACAAATTATAGATGATTAAGGATTTCTTGGTGTGACAAGAAATAAAGAGAAATTTAGTAGGTTGTTCCGAGTAATAGTCTGTAACCACAATATTATGTTACTATATGAGTATGTAACAGGTAGGATAAATTATTTTGTGTTATCTACAATATTGATATCTGTTGAAGTAGTTTGAATGATTTATATTTGTCACAAAAGTAGTGGATATTGCCTTTATAGTGAATTGATTTCTCTCCAGGATGGCTCGGTGTCAATTCAAGACAAGTTTGAATACATCATGCATGGGAGGTTATATAACATTACGAAACCCCAGCTTGAAGAGAAGGAATGCTCGAAACCTCAGCTTGAAGTGTATGTAAACATTTACCATGTTATGTTGGTGTTTTACTCCATTTTTTCTCTTCAGAAATATCACCTTAGGAATCAAGGATGTTTAATCAAACCGTGCTTTACATGACAAATTGAATCATCAAACAAGTAGTTTATCTGTATATTTTGCAAGTGCTATGTTTCTTTGCTTATTTCATGGAGCTTGAGTAGATTATAGTCTACTTTTTGCTTAATGGAATCATATCTTTACAACACAAAATGGTGCACAATGAAGGATCCTTAGTGACAGGAAAATATTTGTGCAATTTTTTTTGATATGGAAGTAAATATATTCTTGTATATTGATGTCAGTGAGATTTTTTCACAATTCTACTTTTTAATTTCATATTTTGTGTTCGAGATTGCTCAAGTTACCGAGTTCTTTTTCTTGCTCTAGGGAGGTATATGCATCGTTTGGTGGGCTTCAGTTGATGCTGAAAGGGCATGCTTCCCATTGTGTTAAGTTTGCAGTCGATCAGAAGTTGTTTTTACTAATCAGGAAGGTTGAAAGTTGATGTTGGTGATGGGCCTGAAAAGAAAAACATGCTAGCATTAATTTATAAGTAATCCGTATAAAATAAATTGATTTTTCAGAAGAATGACTTTTGTGTTTTGAATGTTTATCTAAAGTTAGTCTTTTTTTGTATATTGGATAAATAATTTAGGCATGTACTTACTGAAAGATTTTGCAGTTGAAAATTATTTTAATGTCCACTTTTATTTATTAAACTGAAATATTTTTGCTAGAGTATAGAGATTGAATATATATATATATATATATATATATATATATATATATATATATATATATATAAATTTAATTATGCATATTTTACTTTTCCCTAATTGACATTTCCTTTATCTACTAGCGTGAACAGAGTGCTTGTCCACATTTTTTTTCTTTGAAATAAGATTTTATTTGTAATTAGTGGGATGGTTTTTAATATCAATTGAGAGGTAAAATAGTCTAAAAAAAATATGGAGACATAAAGTTGGTGTTGCTATTATAATAGTTATATAGGTTATAGGTACCATTTTATTGTGATAAACATAAACCATGCTTGCCTCAGTTTTCCTTTTCGAGGAAATAATTAAAAAAAATCAATCTTTCAAAAATCTATTCATATATTATAAATTTGAATTTCTATCATGAAAACGTTTTTACGAATTATTTTCAATAGAAAAGTTTTTTTTTTTTTTTTGAGTGAGGGTTTTTAAACGAGGAACAGTGGAGAGAGGGAGAGGATTGGCAGTAGAGATGATTCAGCTATGTTTGGTTAAGGGGGAGAAGAGAAATAAAAAATATTTCATATGGATTTCACATCTTTTATTCTTTAATTTAAAACATTTCTTCTATTTTTATCAGTACTATTTTTGTCCTCTAAATCAAACAAAACATTAGTGACTAAGAGATAAAATGAGCAGGAGAAAGTCAATTTTAAAAAACAGAAATAAAAAATTCATAAAATTAAAAAATCATCATGGGAAGAACCATGGGCCTATTGTGTTTGGGCTTGTAAGACACTGGATGTCTAGGTGGCATTTGTATCCTATACTTCCCAATATCAATCCTACACCTCCCAAAAAGTCTAAATAGTCAAAAATATCCTCAGCCCTTACACCTCCTCTCCCTTTTCCATGCACTGCCCAAACACACTATTGGGCACATTTGCACTATTTTCACTTTCCATTCTCACATCATTTTCTGGATTTTGGATTCTGTTACCTCTTAGTGAATAGGTGAGGCTTAAAGGTTTGTAATAAGCATTGGTCTTCCCCATCATCATCTACCCTTTCTGATTTGTTTTTTAAAGAGTAATATTACTTCTAAAATTCTAGGGTATATTTGGAAGTGAGGCCAGTTTATCTGTCTTCCCTCTTTTCCACTTTTCAAACTTATCTGTCTTTTCTCTTTAACGCATTTTAAACAGAGCCTTAAGAAAAGGTAAACCAATGTTTAATGTATAATTTAATATTAAAAGGAAAAAAATTATGTTATTTTTAAGTGAAAATAAAATTTAATTTGAATTAGTTACATTTTATTCAGAGTTGGACATTTATGTCACGTGCTCTCTGTTTGCCACATAATTATATTTTGTCACCTCATTTTTTTTCTAATCAAATAAGAACGAGTATTAATTATTTTTTTTATTTTCTTCATTTATTTAAATAATATAAATTATATTAAAAGTTTGTCTGGTTTTAAAATGCTTTATTTCGTTCTTATTTTCTACGTACACTATAATATATAAAATTATATTTAATTTTATTTAAATGACTTTTTTTGTTAGTGAGTTATCAAGTATATCAATTTTTTTATTTTTCTTTTTTGTTTGATTGAGCTTTCACTTTACATTTAGGGAAAGGAAACAAAATGTATAAAACGTGAAATAATTTTTTTAATTCCTTAATAAGAAAGAAAGCTAAACAATTTCGTTTCTCTTATTTGGTTATGTAGAAGTAAAAGTAAAGAAAGATATCAATATAAAAAGACTTAAATATTTTTAATTAAAAAATGTAAAAACAAGAATATTTTATTCTTTTCATTGTATACACCACTTTTCCCTCTTATTTTCGTCCAAAAGTGGTCTCATCTTTTCTTTTTTTGTTCTTTCAATTTTGGAAGACTCCAAATGATTACACCAGAAAAAGAAGACTCAACTGATAAAGCAGATAACTTTATTTTTTTGGGTCTGTCCTCCCTTTTTCATGCTTTTCGAACAAAGCATTAGAAAAAATGTAAGACAATGTACAGTGTCTAATTAATATTAGTAGATTTCACATTTTTCCTTCATCTTTCACTTTATTGTTTAGAAGAGCCTAGACAATGGATGAACATATAATTTACTTTTATTTCTCGGTCCTTGTTTGTCTTTTCTTTTTGGCGTGTTTTAATTAAAGCATTAGAGAAAGATAAGACAATGTTTAATGTCTAATTAATATTAAAAACGATAAATTATACTATTTAAAATATTTAACTATATAAACCATTTCCCTCTCATTTATGTCAAAACCCTAAGGACTACAAATATTAATTGGTCTCATATTATTATTTTTTTACTTTTAAATTAAAAGACTCCAAATAATGAAAGAAACATATTTTTTTTGTCCCAAAATAATTATCATCATAAATTATTTTATATACATAAAAGAATAAATGAAACAAAGTAATAGTTATATAAAATTAATCTTATATTATCATTAATTCATTTATAAATTTTATTGTTGATTATTAATATTATAAGAAATTTAAGTGAAAAAAATAAATAATATTATATTAAAAAATTAAAATGAGAATGATCTGTCTCTATGTCACTTTTATTTAATTATCTGTCTTCCTTTCTATTATTTCATACTAAATCATCTGTCTTTCCTCTTTCACGCATTTCAAATAGAGCACTAAAGCAAGTTAGTCCAATGTTTAGTGACTAATTAACATTAAAAAGAACAAATAAGTATATTTCTAAAAGCTTTCACTTTTAGAGGACTCCAAATGACAAAATAAAAAATGAATTACTTACTTTTCTTTTGCCACTTTTTCGTTTGTCTTCCTTCTTTCACTAGTTTCAGACATATACATTGTTAACGAAAGATAATTAAGACTATTAATATTCAATATATAATTAACATTAAAAAGAATAAAAAGTAATTATAATTTTTAAAATATTTATATATTATTTATAATTAAAATTCTATTTCAATAATTTATACAATAAGAATTAACATTTAAAGAGACATTGATTTGCTTAAATAAAATCTTAAAAAATATTTTAGCAATGTACCTTCAAATCCCTTGGGGGGGTTACTGGGGACAAATTTGGTTATAGGACAAAGATATGGTGAATGATGATTATCCTCATAGGTTAACTCATTCCCCTCCATGTTCAGTATTTAAAGGAGAAAGGCCTTCACACTCCCAATTCCTTCTATTCTGCGCCATTTGCAGCCTCCTACTTGTTCAAACTCCACCCTTTCTCTCCTCTTTTTCCATTTATAAAAACACCCTCATGGAACCAATGCAGGGTCACCACCACCATTAATATTAGTGACACCCTCATGTGCCTTAGCCAATGAACATGTGATAGAGAGCTACAACACAACTAGGTTACTGTAAAACTAGAGAAAACTGCCATTAAAGCCGAGAAAAGATAAAAGATATCTATTGATATTTTTCATTCATTATAATAAATAAAGATTATTACACTTATATCAATAGTCCTAAGTGATATCAAACAATATATTTGTTTTTATCCGTAGAAATCCTAAACAGATAATAACTCAATCATAATAATTATCTAAGTTGCCAACATCATATTATTTTAATAAAAATATATATAATTTATAAAAAAACACATGTTTAATTGCATCCTATAAAATTCTTGAACCATTTAATCATCTTTCTTTTGGACTTCCTTTGATTCATCCTACCAACATGAACGATGATATAAACATGGAAAAATCGACACAATAATGATAATGATAATAATAATGATAACGACAACCATATGGAAACGTACGTGAGATTCAGTGTAACCCCAACAACACCGGTTTCACTTTGGCAACTTCCAACCCTTTATCATCAAATTAATGCATTAAATGTGTTGTATTATATGTAATGTAAACCATTTCTTCTTTTTTCGTTACACAGTATGCAAACCTTTTTCTATTATTATAATTAAGTTTTTCGTTTGTTTCAGAATATGGGAAAAAATTAACCAAAAAACAAAAAGGAATGTGCGAAAATGTTTTGCTTTAATTCAGGTTACATGCAAGACATTCATTCAATTAGCAATTTATTATTGATAGATTAACTGATTAGACAAACTATATGACGACAGTTTGGCCGAGTGGTCTAAGGCGCTATATTTAGGCTCTGTACCCAAAGGATGTGGTTTCAAATCCCACAGGTAAATGTTTTTTTTTAATCAAGGAATATTCTCATAAACCGATCTAAAAAAGAACAATGATACTTATACATTCTATTATTTTAACACAACTTATAAATACTTTTTTATTACTCTTTATTTTTCTTTTCTTAATTCCCATATATCATGTTACCCATCATATTCTTTTTTTTTTCTCTCTTGGATAGCATTTGAGGTGTCCAAATATATTTTTCGGATATAGAAATTGGTTATGTTTGGCCCAGTCAAAAGTGTGTTCTATTTGCTTCTCTTGCACAATTGGAGGGTTTTTTTTGGATCTGCTTGCATAATTGGGGTTAAATCTCGACTCCAAAGAACGTTTATCATATCATGGGGATACAGGAAAGGGTCATGCGTGATCGTGCCATTCTCTTTGTTTTCCGTCAAACACAAAACGATCACTGACTTTTTCTTTTAAAATCTTTACCCCTATTGATTCCATAATTCTTATGGTTTGTACAAATCTCCCTTCGTAACAAAAAGCAGTTCTGATTAATTTGTTAATATATCTTAAAGAAACTTTATGCAAAGATCCATATACCAACACCATCCAAAATTTGTTATATATTAAATGTATTTATATAGCATTATATTCATATTTACAACAAAAATAAAGGGAGCCATTCCATTTCACTTTCCGCATTCAAGATACAAAAAACTAGTAAGTTCTTGTTTTTGCTCCATAATGCTAGGCTGAAAGAGGTGTTGCACGATGAGGGGTGCAAGATGGGGGACTTTGTTTTCCATAAGAAGCACCATTGACTTCAAAGCAATAATTCCTTAGTAGCAGTCTTCCCTTGCCATTGTCACTATAACCCCACAAATTAATGTTGTCCATAGTTATGTTTTGACAAGGCTTATCTTTACTGCAGTTAAAAATGACTGCAATATCAGATTTGCTGCTTCCTCGAATATTTCTGCATGCCACGTTGCTGATTTGCACGTGTGAGTTTCCAAACACCAAATATTTTATTCAGCTTCAACTATATATATAATAACATTCCCATAATGATGATGTTGTTCCAAAATCAAACTTTGTTGTGTTCAGCATAGCTGGCTAGGTACAATCATTGTGCTACTATGGTTTTATGTTATGGCAACTATCAATGTACAGGTTATTGTTTTAAGGGTGCATGTCTAGTGAGAGACTCTTTATGTGAGAGTGAGAAAAATAATATTAACAATAAGATCTTATCTTAGTTAAGATTAAAACATTAAGTCATGATAGTTTTTTTAAGAAGTCAAAATTTGACCATCTATATATGGTTGTATGGTTATACTCTTCTCACTCATAAAAATGACTCTCTCACTAGATATGCTCCCATTGTTTTAATATGTAAAATGTCTTTCACTAATTAATGGGGGAACTGTCTGAATGCAAGAAGAAGAAAACAAAATTTCTACCGATAAAAAAAAATTAAAATGCTTATATTTTAATTACAAATAATAAAATAGGTGTAAGACAAAAGGAGTTATTACTTATTATTAATATCACAATGTAAAAAATGTTAACTAGCTAGAAGCACAAACCTTAAGGTCACATTGATGTAGTGGACAATATTGTTGATCAATGACAACGGGATTTTGCACATTATTCATGACAATGTCTTCATAGACGAACTTTGAAGCCTTCAAATTTTTCTTCAATGGAGCAGCCCATGTTTTAATTCTAAGACCATTGCTAGTACCAACAAATGTGCAATTCTTGACAACAATATCTTCCACATCAGTTTCTCCATCATTCTTCCCAAGGCTTCCAACACTAATTCCATGACCAGGGCCACAAACGACATTTGAAATCCGAACATTCTTAGTGCCAGAAATCATAGCAACACAGTCATCGCCAGTGCCAATTTTCACACCTGTGATGTTTATCCCATTTGTTTGGGATATTTTGATTCCATCTGTGTTGTGATTGTTCTCGGGGGATTTTAGGGTTAGGTCTGTGAAGGTCATGTTCTCACATCCAAACACTATGAAATGGCCTCCTTTGCTATCAATGGAATGCAAGTTTTGGACATGTCCGTTGGTGATGAAGTCAAAATCCATAGTCTGACATAATATGGAACCACACAAGATGTTAGTGGAAGTTACAACATGCATGTGAAGCTAGGAATATTATGGCAGAACAGCTTGAGAACTAATGGATCAAAATATGAAATTCATTGAAATGGATCAAAATTAAACTTGATTAATGAAAACATGAAATGGTGGATTTTAATAGAATAATGATGCAAAGTTATGACATGTTGATAACACAAGTTAGTAAGGGTATACTTGTAGAGGAAATGAAATCAATATTAAGGAATCGCAAACAACATAACGAGGAAGAGCTCCTCTTTGTCTAGCGGTTAGGTTTTTTTACTCAATCTTGTTCCACATGAAATTGACTAATGAGAAGACAGTTTTATAATTACCAGACCAAAAAAAATAGACATCTCCTTTAAACACTAAGTGATAAGTTCAAATAGTTAATATCAACAACAATAACAAAATCTTATCCCAATAAATAAGGTCGACTACATAAATCATACAACGTCATTCAACATGATACAAATAATTAATATACATTAATTGATATACCACAAATTTTAATTTTATAATTGATTGATGCTAATAAGAAGTTTAATCCAAGAATTAGACAAGGACCAACACAAAATTCTAACACAATAATGATGTGGATAAAGGAACCTATATATATAATCCCTGTAAGGCTGTGTAAGCCATTAATAAATTGGTTGATCAAGAAAAAAAAGGGAAACACAAGGAATATACCGTAAAAAGAATTTCACAATTCGCATTGTTTTTGCATTTTTGGCGAGTGGCAGATCCTTGACCATCCAGTGTGCCTGCCACCTCCATTCACATTCAATTGGTCAATATATCTGAAATTTATCCATTTTTATCAGTGAGCAAAGATGGGTCTATTGGAGCCTTCAGAACACCTTTAATTTGGAAGGTTACTGAACCATTGCATGGACCCTTAAATATAACACTTTTGAGCATGTAGGTTCCTTCTGGTATCAAAACCGTTGCCGATCCATTCCAGTTGCATGCATCACTCTACGCTTTCAAAAATGCCTTCCATAAATGAGTAACACATGCATTAGTTAGCTCGATAAAATTAAAGAATAATGTTATTCTCGCAATAATTTCTCACAACACTTTTTGATATCCCTTTTTTTTATCATCGTTAATACATCACTTATTTTATCTTCACTTTTCTCTCTTATCTATCTCTTTTCTTATAGGCTATGTTTGGAAAAAAAATTGAAAAATTGTAAAGTTAGTTGGCCGCTAAAGCCTAAAAGTTGTTGACTGAAATCACTTTATAAATGTTTTGTAAATTCATTTGTTGAAGTAGCTGATAAACTTAAAATGATGGAAATATACATGTCTATATGATATTTTTATTAAAAAAATAATTTTATTTTATGGATAAAATATATTTGTGGGTAATTACAATTTTACTTTTTAATTAATTTTAAACTCTTATAATTGTTTATTTAAAGATCAATCATTTTAATTATAAGTTTTAGTTTCAATTATTATATTTTTTTTCATATTGTGCATTCTACTATTAATTTTATATTATATCTTAAAATACTCCTAGTCTCAACCATGTTTAAAATAAAATAAAAACACATAAACTTAAGTAGGATGCTTTATTGTATTTATTTGTATGGTAATAAAATCCTATATTATCTAAAAGGGTAAAAGATAAGAAGTTAGAAACTAAAATCCTACTTGAAATAATATCTCAAAAATGTTACATGTTATTAAAAAAAACTGTTTATCAAACACTACTAACTTAAAAAAAACTGTTTATCAAACACTACTAACATAGTTAAATAAACTTTTCAACTAAAGGTTAAAAATTAACTAAAAATATTTATCAAACATACTCGAAGAGTGAAATTTAAAATTGTAAAAAAATGTAGGTAGAAATAACATTATTCAAAATCAAATTGTAAAAGAAAAGTGAAGGGGGGATGTGGACAAAGGAAATGAACATGCTTACAACACTGTTATCTTCCTTGCCATCTGTAATTGCACCGTACTCTGCCACGTTGAAAAGCTTAATGTGTGCTTCTGCAATAAATGGCCATAAGCATAACATGAACAAATATTTTCCATACATTTTATGTTCTTCTATATAGCCTTTCTTCATTTTCTCTCTTTGTAAGCTGTCTTCCTTTTCACGTGATAACAGTATAATTCCTTTACACGTGCGCGCAAACATATATATTTACAAAATATATGTTTGTAAAAGTCTTTGTCAAAATTATTTGTCTTAATTAATACTGAATCATTTTTTTCAGGTTTTATCTGATATTTAATGCTTTATTAGATAAAATAAAGAAAATCATAATTCTAAGAGATTTTGACATTCAATTAATTAATTGATTTCTTAAATTTTTGAATGGAGTCAATATGCATTCATAAGAAATTGTGCGTGTGTAAAAATTAGTCTATAAAAAATATTCTAAAATAGAAAAAGTCAAATGCTATGTTTAAATAAAAACTAATTATAAAAAAATTAATGCTTAGTATACATATATTTAATATTATTATTATATTCATAAAATGCATTTAATATTATTAATGTAGTATCAGTAAATTTAATTATATATTTTTTTATTTAATAAATGTAATTTATGCTTACACTTCTTAAATAAATTTATTTCTGTTTAAATTTATGTATATTAAAATCCTATTAACATTAAAGTATACATAATAATTTTTATTAACTTTATTATTGTTTAAAAAATATTTTAACTATTATTTATGATATGTAAACACTAAATAATACTAGTATTTATTGTGTTTGTTAAATATAATTATTTGAGTATAGATATTAATGTAATAATTTATATAGATATATAATTTTTTCTACGCAATGTGTGTGTAATACATATTTTCTTTTAGCTGTAAATCAATATATAGAAAATACGAAATTAAAATATAATATTATTTAATATTTTTTACTTGACAGAAAAATTATTAAACTGGATTTAAAAATTTAAATTGAAGAAAAATAGTTTCTATTCAATTAAGATAATGTGTGTCTACTTTATGTTTGTTCTCATTTACTTATTTTAAGCTTACAAACTTTTAGGTTAAACTCAAGCTAAAGCTACCCAAGTCTTGGTTCTACAAAATGGAGTTTCTAGGCAAACTTTAAATGTGCAAACGTATTTTTAAGAACAACCAAACATATCACAAAACTAATTTTAGAACACCCCAAACAGAAAACCAAACATAGCATAAGTCATCTATATCAAATTGTGCAAAGTATTCTATTATTACCCAGAGAAATTAGAGGCATATCGTTTCGCTTCACATGTAGGAACGGGACAAAATCCCTTACATTTCATGCGTGGCATGGGACATTCTCAATACAGGAAATATGATTCACGTCCAAATCTGAAGTAAAATGGATAAGAGTTCCAATTTTTTTTAAGTCAACCAAAATCACTTTGCATAATTCACGATACAAAGAACTGGTTGAGCCCTAACCATATTTGTCTCCCACTTGAAAATCACCATTATACTACATTAAAATTTAAAATATACTCAATAAGTAGAAAAATGTTTTTTTTTTTCACTTTGTAACATTTAAAATTAATAACATTTGTAATCATCCTATTAAAATGACTCTAGAAAATTGGCATTAGATAGGTGAGTGGGTGGGTGGGTGTATTTAAAATCATTCATTTAAAATGACTCTTAAAAACTGATATTATGTATTGTGTGTAAGATCATAATAAACAGAATTATAATTAATATATATATATATATATATATATATATATATATATATATGCAAACTATCCACAAAATATAAAGCTTGGGCTTAACTTATTTAAACTATCAAGTCTAACTATTAGCTTGAATTTGTTTGTTTAACTAAACAAACTTCATAAGCACTAAATTCAAATCATTTACAATCCTCTGAAAAACCATTTAAACAAAACACCACCTGTAGCCAAACAAGGCTTTGCAGGGTAACTCTTGGAAGACATATTCCTTGTAGATCAAACATGTAGACTAATAAATGAGACTTGATTACTAAGCATACACTCATACTCTAAAATAAGGTAGGTGCCAGCTTGTGAACTTACCTTTTTTGTAAGTAAGCTTGTACACCCTTGCTCTTCCAACAGACAGAGTTGAAGCGTATGTAAACCTTTGATTTGGCTCCTCTAAAGTGAGGATCGTGCATTTTAGAAGATAAAGTGTAATAAAGACTTTAATTAGAAAATCAATGATTGATATTATAATTAATTTTAGATTTTGTCAAATATGAGTTAAAAAAAAGATTTTCTTAAATATGTATTTGATTTTATCACAATTTTCAACCATTGATGTTTTAATCAACAATTGTAATTGCACTTTATCCTCTAAAATGCACCTTCTCACTTCAGAGAAGCCAAATCCCTAAACCTTGTTACAATCCTTGATGATCTGATTGTGATACCAAATAAGAGTTCTTTCATATTTTTGGGGAGAGGGAGGCTTTACATTATCACAATCATTTTATTAGATTGTAAAGTAATAAAAAGAAGGAAACAAAATAATAGGAAAGAAAACATTCTAAAATTGATTTTCTAAATAAATTAAACATAGTAAACTATTTTATGGAAGTTTCATTGGCTCTCAATGATCATCTTTGGTGGAATTCCTTAACAAATCTGCTAATTAGTGTAAAGCACAAAGTCATCTTAAGAAGATTTCCTTAACAGATATGGGTATGCATTGGGAATGACAAGATTGGGAAGCTTTGCTTCACTGTGTTTTCTCTTTTTCCATGTTGTTTTCCCCCCCACTCTTCTGCTGTGGATGATCCCTTGTCCTCCAAATTCTTTTTACGTTCTTTCTCTTTAATTTAATGAACTTTTATACAGAACCAATAGTCTAACCAACATAATAAAATAGAGTCCTCATTCTTAAATGGGGGACAAACTTCTACTTCAGACAATGATTTTGCCATCACAAAACATCTTTCTTCATATTTCATAAAAACTCAACTTATTTGCATGTTAAAATTTCTTCTTTCTCCCCAAATATCAGTGGTTTATATGTTCAAATTAATTACTGTCAAATTTCCTTTTTATGTTAAAATTTTCTCTTTCTAAATCTCAGCTGCTAACACTCAAATTAGTTACTTTCAAATACCTGCTTATCTAATAAAATTAGAGTATCCTTTTGAGAGTAAATTAGTGCACATTTTGCTTAGCTTATTTTAGAGAAATGTTTTTTTTTTTATCAACTTTCAAATAAAGCTTTTGAAACATAAGTGATTATTTCTTAAAATTAATCTATTCCCAAATACATGAATATTCTCATTGTACTCTCCCCTAAAGAATGACAAACATCATATTTAATTTCTTTTCTTTTAAATTTAAATTCTTTTAGAATAATTACGCATATCTTTTTACAACCTTAATTATTTTTTCTTTTAATATTTAATATTCAACATGACTAATTATACATACATCAATTATAATTTTAAATATTTTTCTTTTATTATATTTTAAATTTTGCATAAACCTGAATACACTCATATAAAGCAAAAAAAAAAAAAAAAAACAGAGCAGCTGCAACACACTGGTGATGGAAGTTATTGGAGCCGGAGAAGGTCGCCGATGAAGTTGTCGCCACCATCGAAGTTGCCGCCAGTGTTGAAGTTGCTGTCGGAGGTCATCAAGCAGCAGCACCGTCTGAGAGCAAGAAAGGTTTTGTGAAAGTGAAAATGACTGAATGAGAGAACATGGTTCTCTATAGGGTTTAAAACCCTTTATTTTCCGTTGGACCAGGATGGGCTTCAGTCCCTTTCTCTTTTTCATTTAAAAAAAAAAGTGTTATTTCCGCCATACCTGCCATGCCACAATGTCTGCTATGGCTCTGGCGGCCACCATATGAAACCTGCAACACCTCCGCTATTTTATGGTATTTTGTAAAAATATCGCGACGCCATACCGATATAGCGCCGCTATAATCACTATTTGATAACACTGTTGCTCCCTATGAATCTTCAAAACATATAGGGGATAAAGACTTTAGGTCTACGGTTGATGCTTGGGCAATGTAGAAATAAAATGGGCAGTAATTTCTGAATCAGAATATCACATCACAGATTAGGAGATAGAGTTTTTAATGTCTAATCTACAAGATACCATTAGATTTAATCTTATTATGTATCACTGTCCAAATAAGGGACCTTTCCTTGGAGGGCATTTTAGATTTCTAAAGTTTCTCAACAAGGAATTTGTTTAAGTTCGAAGAACAGAAGATAACACTGGAAGATTTACAAGAAAACAAAAAGGATAAAAGTCCAAACTCTCTTATGTGCAAAAATAGCCAATTAAAGAAGCATCATGTGGGACTCAAGTTCAAAAGTATCGCTATCAAGCAAGTTTCTAGAAAATAAAGATTCCAAGAAATATGTGTCCAAGATAGAGTGCTGCAAATAATCGGACCTCTATCAAGCTAGTCTCTCATAATCTTCTCAGATCACAATGCAATTATATAACTGGAATTCTTAACAAAATGTATAATAAAAATGGAGACACGGTACTCTGCTCAGTATCCCCACTGGAGATCAGAGACAATAGGAAACTAGTATGTAATCCAATGCATAGAGCTCTCTTATAAATTATTATTTTGATATAGTGAAGTCAAATTTGCTTTTCAGATATAAACATAAGAAACCCTCATTCCTTGAATAAAGTTATTTTTTCTCTTTACACTCTAATTGTGAATGAATGATATGGAAGGGCTAGCATGTTTGCTTGGAGGCACTATGAATTTAGAATAATTTAAAGAAATCCTGTAACCAAAGATATGGATTGTAATGCATGAAAAAGCCATAAGAATGACACTGTAATAGGGAAACACAGATCATCCTATTTATGGTAGAGGGACAGCTTAATGCTCTCTGAATTTGAATTGACTTATTTTTATTAGGTATTTGAGTCAGGGGAAGGGGACATAAATACAGGACAAAAATGAAAGAAACAGAAAATCTCAACAAACCCTTCTCAAAAAGCTAAAGCAAGTGTCAAAGAAGCATTTCTAAGACTCCAATTCATATCGTATAGCCATAAAGAATAAACATGTACAAGATAGAATTTCTTTTGAATGTGAAGGTATTTTTCAATTTCTTTACTGACAAGAGGTCCAACAAAGATTTTATACCTTGAGCAACTTCACAGTGCTTCCTAGAAAGCCTATTACACAGATAAGGAGGAATAGAAGAACATTTAATCTTTTCCTTGTTTTCTTCTGGGCTAGTGATGGTCATCAAGAAAATTAAATAAAATCCAACTATTTTCAGCTTTTTTAACAACAGCTTCAACAGAGATTGTATACCTTGAACATCAAAAACAACTTTTCTTTTCCTTGTCCTAGGAGGTGGTGATGGATAACAAGAAGCTAATATTTACATAAAATCCAACTATAGTTGCATAATTTTGACAATGAGCAACCTTCAATCAACCATGGCAGATAGGAATAAAGGAAAACTCAAGCTGAAGACATGAATTAAAGAGCAAGATTAGCATGAGAGCCACACCGCAATAAAAAGATAATATAACAAAAGGTCCTTTATTTGACACCATAGATAAACATCATCTACTGCACCATCAACCAACATATGAGCTTTTTAATTTAAGTACAACTTCAAGGACCATCTAATAGACAAATTCCATGACGTTCATGAGTAGATAACTCTTAAAACCCTGAATCAATCATCTAGAAAGTTGCAACCCAAGGTACCAGTAATAAGATTGCTTAACAGGAATTTATCGGTGTCCTTGAGCTCGTTGCATGTCATATGCACCCCAAGCAGCAGGCCCAGGTCCATAATGAGGAAAATTCTCCACTCCAGGCTGTACCTGAAATTTACCAGTATTAGCAAAGAACAATATCCAAATTGACTGAAAGGTCATAAAAGATTATCAAATAACCATATACTCTGTAGACAATAATTTACACCACACACAATCAAATACATTTAGGGCAATAGACAAACCAAGCTATTTGCAAGCTATTCAATACAATTTTGTCACCCACAATAACCAATTGACAATTTCATACTGACCAAACTGAGAGACCAAATGTAGCAATATGCAGGTGGCAGTCAGTGTTAGGAACCCAAAACGGACATAAAGAAAAGAAAAAATAATTTTTTTTTCTGATTGAATGAAATTGAACAGAACAAGGAGAAAGACTTTTCCACCAATGGTTCACAAATGGTTTCCACTTTCTTTCAAATCTTAATCTGCTAATTCTCTGAATGCCTTCTTCCCCCTATTTATCTAATTAATTCTTCTAACTAACTACTCTACCTGTCCCTAACTATTTTTCCCTTCTCTTCTGTTGTCCTGTCTCCTAACAGCACCATCCTCTTAAATTCAAGGTAGCCCTCAGGGTTAGAATACAAAAAGTGGAAAATACACTTCTCTTTGTGTTATTGTAGCTTCTGGTCCACTCAGTTTTGATCCAGACCAAATGCATATTATAAGGTCAACTATACTTAAGAGTTAAGACACATTTGAGATGCGACAATACTTACTGGATTCATGCCATAAATGCTAGGGTAAGGATTTCCCGCATATCCAGCATCAGCATTGCCATAATTTGCATTATACCCTTGACCTACAAATAAAATCAAAGCAAAGGACAGCAAACAAAGTAAGAGCAATAGTAGGCTTAAATTCCATGAAAAAATACCACTATATGTCACAAATTGCAATTTGCTAACTCATCAAGACCATATCACGCATAAAAATGCATACCTGGATTCCCAGCCGCTACAGCAGCCCGTGCTCTTTTCTCTGCATTGGCAATCTCCGCACGAAGCTTCTCCATCTCCCGAGCCATCGCAACCAATTTCTTCTCCATCACTTGACCATGTTCATAGTTTTCTGCAAATCCCTTCTTCTCATACTCAATGGCAGCCCTAAAAGCCAAGAGGTAATTAAAAACAACAATAACAATACCAAAATTAACAACAACTCGGCATCACAGTAAACCCTCAACATATCCACCATGCAGACCATACTCTAAAACAATAAAAATATTAATTGTATAAAGTTTCTCCACACAAACCCAGTCTATAGCAACATAATCCAAAAATTAACCATAACCAAGGTCAACTATACATCATAGTGTAATTTAAAACCTTAAACACTTAAGCATGCATTGGATTCAGCATTCAACACAAACTATGCATTAGAGTGTAACTTAAAAACCTTGATCATAAAATTAAGCACAATCCACAACATTGCCTCAAAATTGAGACACAACCACTACCTTGCACACTGCAACTCTTGTTTCATGGCCTCCACATCGGCCCTCAGCGCCGGAACCCGTTTGGCATCGGTGGTCATGCGGGCCAAGTCCTGCGTCATGGCCTGCACCTGTCCGGACAGGTCCTGGCGGACGGCAGTGAGCTCCTTGACATCTGCTCGGACCTGGAGGAGCTCGGTGCGGGCGGCCTCGGCGCCGCAGAGCTCGGCCTCGAGCTGGGCCGCTTTGTCGTGGAGCTCGGGCATGCGGGCCTCGGTGTCGGCCCGGAGCGAGTCGCGGAAGTGCGCCACGCGCTGGAGCTCGTGCCGGGCGGCCTCGAGCTCCTGCTTGAGGGCCACGTGGGTGGCGGCCAGGCGCTGGTTGTCGCCCAGCAGGCCCTGGATGTCCTGGTGCTGGGCGGCCAGGCGCTCCTCGATGATCGCCGCCGGATGCAGCGGGATGGGCCCACCTCGCGGCGGGCCCAGCCCTAGCTGCGAGTCGCGGAAGTCTTCTAGAAGGTGGTGGGGATGGGGAGGGACGGGGCCCACTAGATGATGGTGGTGGTGGGCCCGCGCGCCGTATAGCTGATCGTGGAGCGGCGGCGACAGCCCCGCCGCGTGCGGCGGAGGAAGGGGTTGTCCGCGGTTCCGGCCCGACATAACGGTGGAAGAAAGGGGGAATTGGGGGAATGTGTGTGAGAGGAGAAAAGTGGAACACTTTTCGGTTTTAGGGTATGGAAAGAGAGAAGAATGACATTGTTGAGTGCGAAGGGAGAGAGAAGAATGACCTAAACGAGAATCTGGTGGTGGTTGTTGATGGAGAAGAGTAGTGTACTCTGCACAGAAGAACTGTCCCGGAGAGAGACGGGTGTTCGGCCCAAATTCACATTGAGCTTCTTTCCTTGTAGTAATTTGTAAATTTTAATAGCTTAAATATGGTTATCATATATATGTAATATGCTTTTTTTTATATTGTTACTTATTAACTTTTTATTTTAATATATGACATTTTCAGATTTTTATATTTGATATATGTTGTTAAATTTGTTAAATGATGACATGGTATACGGAACGTCACATCATTAATATCATGTTACTAGCATATTATATTTTATTTTTTCATGTCATTATTATTTTTTAATTATTTTGAAAAACACGCCTTTAGAGTCGGCTTGCCCGAATCCAACAAAACAATGCCGACTCTAATTTGTATCGATGAAGCTTAATCCAAATTTAAAACAAGCTACCTCCAAACCAAACTATCATATCCAAATTGAAACCCCTACACGATTTTGCCCCAAATCCATATTTGTGGCAAAGGCTGTTGTGCAAAATTCAGATTTCATGGGCAGCAAACCAAAAACGAAGCCTGATCAAAGATTTGCGGCGAAGTAGTGGTTTTCATGTTGTTTGGCTCAAATCTGGTGATGGGTGGTGGTTTTGGACATGAATATAATGATGGGTGGTGATGGTGGAGGAAGGGTGAATGGTGACACGAAGGACAAATGGCGGTTGTTGGTGGCTATGGTGTTTGATGGAATGGTGTTTAGGTTGAAGGAGAAGATTGGAAAAGAAGATGATGTGTTGTGTTGTTAGAGTCGACTAAGCTGACTCTAGCCTTGTGTCTTTTTATCCCATTAATGACTTGGAAAAGCAGAAATGGTATGGCATTCCGTTAGCCATGCCACCATTTAACAGAGTCAAGCTAACGACAATTACCAAATGCAAAAATCTAGAAAGATTAGGTAGCAAAAAAAAAAAGGTAGTAATCTGAAAAGGGGGAATATTACATGAAAAATATATTTAAGTCAATTTTAATTATAATTATAATATTTTTAAAGCTAAATTACTCATAATTTCCTAAATTGCTTACATTTTTTTATCTAGAATTATGAAGAAATAAATCAGTTGGATCATTAAAAAAATTGTTTTCTAATTGGGTCTTTCTGTTTGAGTCTCATTACGTAAAATTAACCACAAAACCTAATTAAAAAAACAATTCAAATTCAAGGATCCAATTGAAGAAAAAAATAGTTAGGGATATAATTAAAAAAATTAAATAGTTCAAGAACTTATTGAATAATTCTTAAATTCTTCTCAAGCTTTCAAGATATTCTTCTCAAGGCTCTACAAAGTGGCTTCTAAATCCAATATTGTCATGTTTGCAAGTTTACACTAGGTATTATCGCCTCTTTAGGTCAGTATTTTCCACCTCTTCAGACCAATATTGTCACCTATGTAGTATTTTCAACCTCTACAAGTTCTTCAATTATTCTCACATTGGTAGGTCTAATCAACATAAGTATTATTTCACAAATCTCTTTAGACTTCACCCTACAATAACATTGTTTCTAACTCATACAACTAAGCGCATGTTTGGATTAAAATTTTTGCAAAAACAACCCAAGTCTTGTTTTCACAAAATTGAGTTACTATACAAAATTTTGATGTGCAAACGTATTTTTGAAAATGACCAAACATGTCATGAAACTAAGTTTACTCTCCAAACTGAGTTTGGAGCACTCAAGATAGAAAGCCTAACTAAACATAATTTTACAACTTTTTCAATTCACATTCACAAAAGAACATAGTTACACAAGGGTTGTTGTTTTGGACATGACATAGGGTTATTATTATGGACATGATCCTACATGAATTCAGTCATACACCAAACCTTTTTACTTGGTTGTCCACGGTCCACTTACCTTGGCATCGACATGCTAGCCCAAATCACAGCATTCATTTTGTCTCTTACAATAAGAGTCAAGTTTGACGGCTTTGTGCCTATGCTATTTAATTGATATATTAAATGATGCAATTGTAAACTTTATTTTGTTATCATTAAAATTAAGGGTCAATCATCTTAAATCTATATAACACACTCATAAATAGCGAATAAGAAAACGATGGAGAAAGGCACATACACTACATACCCTAATGGGCTTACAGGCCTAATGCCAGTCGAGAACACTACATCTCCCCCTTGAAGTTGGAGCATGTAGATTATATGCACCCAACATCCTTGAGGAAAATCCAAATCCAAGAAATGCACAATTAAATCAATGATCATAAATGAAAGAAGAAAGAAGCGTATATGCTTTGTCATGGTTAAACAAAATAATGAGGTCAATGTTTGAAACATACCTTGTTGCAAAGTAAACATACTCACCTAGGTAAACTGAAATCACATAATGAGCGAATGATCCTATGATTCAAGAATCATTCAACATTTGTATTACATCATGTCCATTAGAGGAGGGTGATAAATAATTACAACATAGCAACACCATGGACGAATAATCTCAGATTAGTTCAAACTCGCGCACCTGAAACACTAACTTGTTACCATAGAGTGTTTGAAAGGGATTGCTTAAAATGAGTTGTTAGAACTCAAAGAGAATACAAATAGTTAGTGTTGACCGCTTAAAATGACAATAAATAAAAGTTAAGAGTTTCAAAAAATTATAAAAAGTCATCAGAAGGTATTGTTGATTGAGAACTTCTATAACTTATGTTTGAACTTGATCATAAGTTTACACAATCCATATCCAACACACCAAATATAAAATATAATATAATATTTTAAAAGACCATTTTTCATAACGTTTCGGGGACATAGAAAGAAAGAAGTAAATAACTAAGAAATTAACAGTGAAAAATAATAGTTTAATAACCTTTATTGATATCTAGACCCACAGATATTGATATGTTTTCTTGAGCTTATTTTGTTGTAGATTGATGATGTGAAGAACTTGTTCTTGAGGCTTTGCATACACACCATGTGTGTCCTTCTTTCCAATTCACCAAAATACATGACATCACCTTACTGTAATAGAAGTTGAAGATGTTATACATCCATTCACCTTAACATGAAGAAATAAATTTAGGAAAAGAAATCTTAGTACTTAAGGGTCCTCTTGTCAAGTAACAAAATCCCAAGTGGAAGCTTTGATGGAGTTCCTAACAATAGAAATAAAACAAAAGAAGAAATAAAAGTTAGTTGAAAACTAACAAGATGCAGTGATAGAAACAATGGCGCACCCACTTCACTATCCAACACGTTATATAATTTTTTTAAAGTATGAAAATAAGAAACAAAAACAATACAACAAGTCACATACACACAAACTTGAAATAAAGTGAAGTCATTTCAATGTGTAGAAGGAGAGAACAAATGAGGTCAACTTTGCTCACTCACAACACAAATAAATGTATATGTTATGGGTTGCAAGTAACATTTATGAAAAATACTAAGTTGAGAAAAAGTTAGAACATACCATCAAAGTACAATGGTGTGCATGATAGAAAACAAAAGTCAAGTGTTAAATGTTCACATGCAGATCAAACGAAAAAATGCTCACAAGTAGCTCTAACTCAAAAATCCTAACCCGTGAATCTCAAATTATTTCACATTAGTGCTCACATAAGACAAACATGCTCTATATAGATTAAATCAACCTTGAAGGCAAACATGAGGCAGAATCACCTTTCAAATGCTTTGTTGCATACTTTATGCTACACAATCACATACACACAAATATTGAAATTAAGAAATAGTAGATAATTTAAGAAAACTAAAAAAGAATAAGGAAGCAATATATTTTTTTTCCAGCATAATGTAAACTATAGTTTGTAAAAGAGAATCAATATTTAGAAATCAATTCCAACAAAATAATTCAAATGGATGGAGATGAATACAGAAATTTACCTTTGAAGATTTTTGTCATTGTAGTATCATTATGAGTGGTAAATTTCCACCTAACTTCCCTAGCACTGCAAAGTTGAAACCATGTAGATTTTGAAATTCTATTCATCTAAATTGTTTTTCATAGACATTTTATCTCAATTGAGCCAATTTATTTCTCTTGAAGTTCCATGTTTCAAACCCCTCCAAAAGTTATTGATTGTTGGAAGATGGACAATAGAGATAGGGTGGATGACAATATTGGTTGTCTGGTCCAATACTTTTATCTTCTATATTGGTCATCCAATCTTCTATAATATGGTGGAGCGCCCAGAAGGGAGCGTTCAATCTGGTGATTCATTAATATAGGTTGTGTTGTAACTATAATTATTTTTTATTTTTCTGTTGTAACCATTTTCAGTTAGACAATTAGTTGTTGTCTTCTTTATAAAGAGTTTTGTATTATAGGTTTAGAGAGCTAGAAAGTGCTTTCAATCCCTTCATTGTAAATTCTGTTATTCACAATAAACTTAGCAATTTTATGTGATATCTCTCCTCTCCTTCTATCATCTGAGCTTTCTTATTTGAATAGAATTTCCTGTATTTTTCCCAACAAAAGCTATTCATCATTTTCTATAATTGGTCTTTAGGGGATGCTGGCACAAAAAAACACTCATGTAGTAAGAAGGGATATCTTGAGCACAATATTTTACTAGAACTTCCTTGCCAACTTTAAAAAGGTTTCTGCTTGACCAATGATTGATTTTCCTCTAGAGTTTATCCTTCAAAAAACCAAAGATTACTTTCTTACTTCTTCCAATGATAGATGGAAGCCTAACATGCTTTCATTTACCAAGTTGATTTATGACACCAAGTGAATGGGAGAGTTATTGACAAATGCTTTGATTGGTATTTTTCATGCTTAAGACATAGTAGGCAAGTGTACCTAGTCCAATTTGTAAAAAAAAAAAAGTATTAAGAGTTATCATATCCAAAGAGACTATGTATAACTTAAAGGGAATTAACAAATTTTTACACTCATTCGTTGTAGTAAGTTGTCAACACGTTGCGACAAATGTGTGGTGTTTCAATTTTTGGAAAAAAAAATGTTTTGTTATAGTGAGATGTCAATTTGCTATGGTGAAACTAAACTGTTTTTTATTTTCAAACACCAATTTTGGAGTGAAACTAACATCAATTAGGTCAAAATGTTTATGATATTAAATCCATAAATTTCTTCATATGAAACTTGTTCATAATCAATATCCTAGTTAATTGCAACCAAGATCCAAACTAGAATGACTAATCCTAATTTTTTAGCAATTAATCCTTGATTTCCAAGTCAAACCCTAATTCCTTAGGTGACTCAAACCTAGAAACTCAAAATAAGATCTATGAATCTTTACAAATGCAAGTCATTGATCCATTCCTGGCATCAAAGCCTTGCGCAATTCCAATTCAAATATAGGATTTGAACTTGTTTCCACACAATCCAAATCCCTAAAAGCTAGGATGATCACCACTAACATGCATCTAAGCATAGAACTAAAATATGATCATATTAACTACGAGAATTGATAAGAAAAATAATGATTAAATACTTGAATTCTACTTCAATCATTTAGCAACTGTGAATTTTAGTTCATTTGGATCATGAAAGATCCAAATAGAGCCTTAAAAGAGCAATAATGGAGGGAGAGAGATAAAAGAGAGAGAAGAGAGAAAATGTTCAAGATTCTATTTCTGAATTTGTGAAATGAACCAAAAGTCTTTAACCATGATGTTACATGCTCTTTAAATAGAGCTAAGATTACATTTAACTTTTGTGCCTTAGAGGATTTTTGTTACATTGAAACTACAGCTATGAATTAAGGACTCTACATTTGATCTTCATGCCTTTGGACCTTCATTTGCTATGGGGAATAGACAACTTGTTGTGGTGAATTTCTCTTAATTCCAAGGTCTTAAGCTTTGTGGATTTGCTATGGTAAAATGCAATTTTCTTGTGGCAAATCTTTGTTAATTCCAATTGATCAAGCATTGTGTTTTGTTGTGGCCAAAACATATCTCATTGTGGCAAGATCACCTCTACAACTCTTCATATTTTGATGATAAAAACCTGCTCTTGTAACATCAAAGTTTACACAAAGACATCAAAACTATCTTTTTAAGTTTCTAAAATCATTTTATACAATTTATCAACAAAAACCACAACTATAAACAATTTTTTTTAAAGAAAAGCTAAGATAATTGTTCAAAAAATAAAGTGTGAAAAACAATTATTAGTATTAGAGCTACAAAAATCTCCAACTTATGGAAATTAATTAGTTGACCAAAAGCTTTTCCATAAGTGTCTATGATATTCTTTAGTGATGTAACCTCTTTTTCATCTGTCCTGCAAAAAGAAAACAGTTGTTAGCAAACAAAATGAGAGATTTGGAGCCCTTCTCCACACCTTAATATCATCAAACTCACCCTTTCTATCTTAACCTTTTTTAGAAGCGAAGAAAGTCCCTTATTACAAATAATGAATAAGTGGGGTAATAGTGGGTCACCGTGTCTGAGTCCTCTCCCTAGTGAAAATTTTCCTATAGAATCCCCATTAATCAAAATTGAATAGTTTCCAGTTTCCAAGCACAACTTCTTCCAATCAATCCATTTCTGATTGAAACCTATTTTAGACATGACCCTCGAAAGATAATCCCATTAAACTCAGTCAAAAGCCTTATTGATATCAATTTTGAGAGCCAATTCCCCCTTTTCTCCTCTAGACTTACATTTCATGTGATGAGTAATCTCAGAGGCAATAATGACATTATCAAGGATAGACCTTCCCTTAGCACAAACATATTACTTATTGGATATGCACTTGTTTAGGAGGGGCTTAAGGCGGTTGACTAGGGATTTGGAGATTGTTTTGTAGATTACATTGCAAAGGGATATGAGCCTATAATTTTTCACGGTTTTGGGATTAAGGATGAAGGCAATTGAAGTGGATTAATTTGTTGAGGAGACTAGCCATTTTTCAAGCCAGGAAGTAGCTGCAGTAAAAACTTTAGGTCCAAGAATATGCTAATTTTTTTTCATAGAAAGCAGGGTTAAGGCCATCTGGGCCCAAAGATTTATGTTGATTTAATGAGTTTAAAATTTAGTCTTAAGTTTTATTTTTGGTTTTATGATTTTGCAATGCCAAACATGTTTTAACGTATGTAACATTTGTATTGAATGCTTTTAGACTAGGCATGTGTGGTAGCTTTTAGTTTAAGTTTTGTTTATTCATGCTTAATAGAGTATCATGTATGATTAAACATGGATTCATCTATAAGTTTCTTAAAAATAATGAGTTCAACATAGAGTAACGACTACAAGGTTGTGTAATCAATTATCAGGTTATGTAATCAATTACAAGGTGTTAAAACAAGCATTTGAACTAACTTCTATTTGAAATTTGGGTAAGATCATCGAATTAATCGATTATCAATTTTAGTAATCAATTAGAATGCTAGTTTCATGAAAAAGAAGACTCTGTGCTTTGATATAATCGATTATCATATTTCGTAATTGATTAAATTGCATATAAAAACTTAAGACACTCTCTGTAAGATGAAAATAATCAACTATAACATTTTGTAATCAATTATTCTTGATTCTCATAAATAAAGGATACCGAAAAGAAAACAATGTGATTGAAAACCATTGATATAAGAAAACAAGAACAAATTTCTCACAAGAAAAGGAACACCTCACTCATGAGAGAAAAAAACTCTTTAAGTATTTGATATACTTTAATTTTTAAAAGTTATTAATAACAATTAATTCCGTGCCTCCGTGAATATTAATCGGGCTCATTATTATCCTAGACTATATAATATTTTTTCCATTAACCGTCTACATCGAAAACCCCACACAAGCAGCTGTTATTAATTTTTGCTTTCCCGTTTTTTTCTTCTTCCCGGACAATTATTACCAATTTCCCTTTCCCTCCCTTTTTCTTCTCTCCAAATAAAACCCCCAAACTCACTCACTCACTCACGCGCACAATCAAAACAACTTCGCAGTTTCCTTTTCCTCTCTTCACTCAAATTCTAGTTCAAAAACCACCACCGCCATGCCTCTCGACCCCGCCGCCGCCACAACCACCGCATCGCGACCCATCTCGCCGCTCCCCCAGCCGCAGCAGCAGCACCACCACCATTACCCTTCCCAGCAACAAACCCTCCCAATTCTTGCCCCAAACCCCCACTTTGTCTACCCCTTCGCGCCCAAAGGCGTCAGAGCCGCCGATCACGCCGGCGTCTCCGCCGCGTTCCCGCCGCCGTCCATGATGTACAGCGGCGGCGTTCGCGGCGTGCCCTTGGACTATTTCAGCCACGCCTTGCACGTGGGTCGGCCGCCGACTCACGTGCCGTTCCCTCACGCCGCACCCGCCGCTTCGCCTCCCGTTAAAAAGGTTCCGAATCTGAAGCCCCCCCTTTTGAATTTTACAAGTTTTCTGAATGAGTGATCTATTAGAGTGAATAAATGATGGTTATGATTTTCCCTTTTTGTTTTGAGGTTCTAGATTTTGTCCTTTTTAAATGATAGTACCAGTTTGATTCAACTTGGTTTTAAATTGGAAGTGTATCTTTGGTGTTGGTTGATGTGGTGGAAATAAATATTATGCTAAATTTCAAATTGTTATTTTTTTTTGTGATTGGTTTTAGGCTGCTGCTCGCTCCGCGGTTGCTGATGTCAATGGCGGTAAAGATACGAATACGAGGTGAATTTTTTGAATGTGTATTTATCGTGGTGTTTTGTTGTATTTTCGTTTGGTAATGGAGTTGGATTGATATTTCTGTTGGGTTTCTCAGGGAAAAAAGCAGCGAGGATACCTTCATTGTTGTTAGAGATCGAAAAGTGAGTCTCTTTTTCTCTTATTTTACATCCTTTGCATTGTATATGTCTCGCAGTGTTATTTATAATTACAGCATTAATTTGCATTTAATGTGGGGCTCTTCCCTTTTGTATGTTTATGTAATTACATTGTGTAATTGCAAGTGCTTGTTTAAATATTTTTCCAAAATATGTTGATGTTGGGATGTGCACTATGAGCTTGTCTTCTGCCTACAATTGTATCTTTCACAGTTTCAAGGCATCTGTATTACTTTCTCCTAATCTTACAGTGGTGACTTGTTTTAATTTCATTATGTGTTAAACTTGCGTTTGTAAACATGGTTATGAACTGAGCACCCTTACCTTTGATCCATTTGTTCCTTTCTTTTCATTTTTTTTTTGTCAATTTTCTCCCTTGATAATCATGTGCTTTAGACTCATTTTTATAGATGAGTTTATCCTCAGAAGTCCAACGAATTGTTCTATAAATCATAGTGAATATTGTCAGTTTCTCCTGTGATTTTTGTAGGCATCTTATTTTTATAGATGAGTTTATCCTCAGAAGTCCAACGAATTGTTCTATAAATCATAGTGAATATTGTCAGTTTCTCCTGTGATTTTTGTAGGCATCTTATAGAAATCCAACCATTCCTCTTTACCTTAAATTCACTCTCCAAGTCAGTTCTGCAACTCATCATTTAGTTTTCTTTCACCGTTGGTCATAATTGGAAAAAGGGTTTTGGTGAGCATAGTGAAATGTAGATGTGGAGATTGATGAATCATTAGTCTTTGCAATTACATGGACATTGTAGCATGATAGATTTGTATCTTCTGTTTGCAGTTAGAGGTGGCTTAATTAAGATTAAGAATAAGGGAGAAGTGTTTTTGGTTAGTTTTCTTATGTTAAATGAGAAGTGGTTTTGGTCTACTTGATCATTCATACATTTCAATTTACAGAATAGAGAGATGGATGAAGAATTATCATAGAACTTATAAGATGTAATATATCTATAAGAATGTGGTGTAGGAATTGCTTTATAAAGAAATAAATGGAAAAATATAATGTATATGGTAAATGTTTAATGAGTTTTTAAATATAATTAATTGAGCCTGATTTTGGCAATTGGGGTGGCTTTATGTGTTTTACAGAATTAGTGGTAAATGAAATCTTTTGTGATAAATTCAAATTGCTATTTTTTTAAACAATTCATTCAGATCCTGGTAAAATAGGAATAAGCATGGTTGATAATCATGGCTAATGGCGTAGAGCAGCCAACCCCAAAAATGCTGTAGTGGACCTAGCGGTAGAGCTGTAGGGCTTCTATACTGAAAGATAAATAATTATACTACACTGTAAATGCTCAAAATAAAAATTACCCAAAATTGTCATCATTAATAATTAATAATAAAAAGTCACAGTGACATAATCTAGACAAAAAATCCCCATAAATGCAAGAAATAAGTAACAAGTCTATAACAACAAAAGAAAATTTGCACAAGGTGGAAAAAGATACAGCATAAAATAATTAATACCTTGGAGTATTGTATCATGAAGTGCAAACTGCTCAACAGAAGAGGAAAAAAAAATCTGAACAGAGGAGGTTTCAAAATCACACTACACAGACCTGTGTAAACCTTGAGAACAGAGGTGGGACAGGACCAGAAACTGTGAGAACATCTGCAAGTTAATTACTTGAGTTAACAAACTAGTGATTTCCTTGGAAATAACTTCTTGGAGACATGGACAAAGTAACTATCAAATTCTATACGCCTGGTCTTCTCATGAAAGATTGGATTTGAGGCAATATATAAAGCCACTTGATTATCACAATGTAACATTGTAACTTCATATGATCAACATTTCCAGATCGAGCTGTGTAAGTACTTAATTATTCGAATAATTCTTTTGGTTTAAAAGTGACTAAACAAATGGGTATTGAAGGAGTAATAGAAGTAATCAATAAAAGTAAAAACTACTTAAGACTTGAAGGAGTAAAGGCTACTTGGACCCTATATTAAAATTGAATGACTGACATTAAAAGTAGACTGACCATGCTTCTGAAGTTGACATGACTCTCTAGTTTCACTAGACTCAAAGATTGAAAGGAAGCTTGAACATGTTTCCCAAGTACAGGATAACATTATAATGTGACTAGGGGAGGTCTTAGAATTCTAATTTATGTTGAAAGGAAAGAAATTTTCCCCGTTAATTTGAAGTCAAATAAGAAAAATGATTAAATCAGTTTTAGATTAAACAAAGTTCTAACTATAATTATAACAGTAACTTAATTTGTAATTAGTTGGTGCTACAAAATAAGTTTATGATTCAACATATAATTGTGTGTTTGGATATGCAGTGTTTAGATCAATGTGATTCTATAGAATTGATTAGGGTTCAAATTGATTTTGAGGCAGCATGATTTTTGTTTGGATAACAAGTATAAAAAAGTGATTTTTAAGAAAATGTTGTTTGGATACTTTGAATCAAATTTGATTGTGTGTAATTACCAAAATGGGTTTTAATGTCTATGTACATTTTTCTCTGTGTGTGTATATATATATAAATAGGCATAATTTTTTCAATTCATGTTAATTATTAAATTAAGAGAATATATGTATAATATGCTAATTTCTGAAATAGTCATCACTAGAACCAAACCATAACCCTTACAAAAATTATTTATAAAAGTGTTCCCCATCTCAACTATACTCATATTGCTCTGCGTAACCAGTGGAGTTGTTTCATGATATTCATATTGCTCTGTGTAACTGATATAATAAGTGTGGGGATAAATTAGAAAAAATACATTCAAAATTTATTTTGCATGAAGTAGAAGCAACTTCCTGTTGCTTCAACTTCACCATGATTTTTTCAGATTGGAATTGTTTTAGATTTAGTAACTAAACATCACAATTTTCAGTAAAACCAAGTTTGACCCAACTCACCATGATTTTAACTCCAATCCAAACACACACTAAGTTGAAAAGCCCCAAAACATTTTCATATATTATATCCAACCTTGTCACTTTCTTAACTAAATATTTTAAATCCAATGCATAAACTTGTAGTGTTGGTTATGACTTATGACAATGAGCCAGTCCTGTGAACCAAAATCTTAGCCCTTTCCCTGGTATTTTCTTTTTAGTTGTGGTAATTATGTTATATTTCATATTTTTAGGTCAGAGTAACGGACGATGCTTCTCTATATGCACTTTGTAGATCATGGTTGAGAAATGGTATAAATGAAGAAAGCCAGGTTTGATTATATATTTGTACTTCCTCTTTTTATAATTTTTCATCTGCTTCCGATTTCAAGCATGTGATGTTGGCTGGCTAAATATTCTTCCATAATTCCAGTTTAATTAATGTTAAAGAGATGGTAATTGCATTGCATGTATACTTTGATAAATTATAAAATTGCTGTAATTGAACTTTCACTTTAAATAAGTTTGACTCGAGGAAACTTGATGAATATTTTAGTTGGACCTTATCCTATGTACAGCAAATATGGAATTTAGAACTAAATACAGGTGATTCTCTGAGGTCATGACTTTTATTTTTGTGTGTGTGGAATTTGAATGAATTATATTGATTTCTAAACGCTGTACTAATTGTTCTTAATTCTATGAAGATGCATGATATTTTCTATCATTTGGCATCTTTGGAATGAGACTGATTGAATCTTTTATAAGTAGAAGTTATTAGTTTCTTTTGGCTCATGCATGCTTTTCCTGTGGGTACTGCATCAAGTAGTAGCGTGTTGCAGTTGCAGTGGGTTTTAATTTTATATATGATGCTATAAACAAGGGTCCTGTAACCTCCTTTGCACCAGTTACGAGTTTAACTAGAACACACAGTTTAGGTTTTAAAATTGAGACTAGGATATACCTTTCTCTGAGAAACTTGAATTTGAATCTGATGAAAATCAGCTAAAATTAACTTACTTGAAACCAAATTATTAGAGGAAGCTGTATAGATAATTAAAGCCAAAGATGCTCATCACCAGAATAGAGCTTTTTATTTTTATTTTTTGTTAGTGGACTCACCATTCAAAATATAAAACAGGGCTTAAGGTTTAATACAGTTTTATGTTGCATTCTTTGTTTTCTTTTGAATGAATGAGGTGTAAGGTGAAAGAGTTTGGAAAAAGATGGAAAATGGGACAATATCAAAGATGAACCATGATTATGGGTGATCCGTATTCTCTGGAGATTGGCTTCCTTGAGAAGATAGAGATGAAGAATAAAATATACAAATGTTCCAGCTTTCCAGGACTTCAAGAGCCTGGGCTTATCCTTGATTCAGTTACAACTTCACCAAAACTGACCATCTGTTATCTATTCTCTTTTTTATAACAACCTAGCTACTCTCATTTGCATTCTACTCGCTGGCTGCATTAACAGAGGTAAGTTGGGTGTAATCTTGTTCCTTCTACTGTACACACACTTAGTTTTTTTTTTTGGGAGCGGGGGGCGGGGGGATCTAACAATATCTCCCCCTCCCCGAGTTTGGTCTTGTCCTCGAGGTGCAAATCAGAAAATTCATTCTGCACGACAATGAATGTTTCACATGTATCTTCGCAAGTTAGTCCTTCCAAATCCAATGTATTAAGACCTCCCTCCATTCTGTTGGTGTATTGTGGCAGTGAGTACATTACAAGGGTGATTTGAAGCTCTTAGAGTGATCACAACTATCAATTATGAAAAGTAGAGAGAAGAAAAATGAAAATGATTTCAATATTAATAAATTCTCAATGGTAATACAAAGATGATTAGTATTTATACAAAAAGTCCTAGTTCTGATCAACAACTCAGTTAGTATATCTAACTGACAAACTGTCACTAGCAAAATGACAGCTGGATGAGAGTAAACTAAGCTTAGAAGCTACCGTATATGCTCTAACATGCTCCCCACAAACTCATGTGGGATGGATCAGTTCACTGTTCCAGAACTTGAGTTTGTCATGTGAGTTACAGAATCTTGGAGCTGAGACTGCCTTGGTGAGAACATCAGCAACCTAGTCTTGAGCAGGGAAATGGTAGACTTGCAGATTCCTACTGAGGACCTTTTCTCTGACCAAGAAAAGATCTAGCTCCATGTGTTTTGTTCTAGTGTGCAGAATAGGATTATGTGACAGTAGAAGAATGCTGTTATTGTCACAAAATATGATGATTGGAGTGTGAGTGGTGGATGACCTTCAATTCTTGAAGTAGAGATTCTATCCACAAAACTGCTGCAGTAGTGTTGGACCACCAAGAATTGGTTTGTTTCTTGGACCACCTAGAGACAAGATTAGAAGCACAAAATACATGATCCAGGAGTAGATTACTAGATTGCCTATTATCATGATCACTACACCAGTCAGCAATCAGCATCACCATTCACCAGTATGCTTGAAGAGAGAAGGGTTGGTCAGCTGCTGCAGGCTGCGGTAGTAGGCCAAAGGAAATAGATCCCTGCAGGTACTGTAAAATGCATTTAACCACTTTCTAATGTTGCTCTTGAGGTTGAGAAAGAAACTGACAGATCCTATCAGCACTAACCAACCTCTGGTCTGGTCAGTGTACCATATTGTAAAGCGCCAACAATTGAGTGATAAAGATGAGGATCTTCCATATAATCAGAACCATGCTTTGTTCCAATTGTCATAGCATGTCTTGAAGGCAGAATATCAAACCTGCAACTTAGCATCAAGAGAATAACAGAAAATGCTAGATTAGGATGCATCAATTTGTTTCCAACATGATTGGTCTTTGGTGAGGATAACTGTGAGTAGTTTGGTGAGGCGATTGGAACGACTTCATCCCTTGAAGCAAAGCTGGATAATTGGTAGGCCCAGTGTGTTTTTCACAAGGAATGAGAGAAAAATTGGTGAAACTCTCGGATGCAATAGTAGAATTGGATCTGGGGGAAGACACTATACTGATTTGTGGCTGTGGTCAGGCTGGGTGTGGTTGCCTAAAGCTCGATGGCAGGTTGATATCTTGTAAAAGGGTTCATGTGCCAGTTACAGACAAGCGTGTAGAGGGTTGTGTGGTGGTGTGAGGGGCTATGATGGAGGAAGGTTAATGGCAAAGGGGGCACTTGGTCATTGGATCACATTGGCAAAAAGGCACGTAAGCAGAGAACTGGATCAGCGAAGCATTGATCTTGTTCTAGTGGAAAAGAAAAGGAAAAAACATTTGTTTGTGAAGAAATAGCTCAGGTTATTGATACCATCTTAAATTTGGGCTAGGCCTAACTCAACCCCAAAAGTCATCTCATAAGTCATAAGGAGAGAATTGCCCGAGCCTTTAGAAGCTTTATTTTTAACCCTATCTATAGTCGATGTGGGATTTCACACCATACTTTTTATGTGGAACTCAAGTTCTATGTCTTAGCCCCGATTCCTGAGTGGGTTGGTTGTGTACTAGCCTTTTGACTAGTTTCAGGCGAACAATGAAATGCTGGTGTCACCACCTATGCCTCTCATTTGTAGCTAAGAAACATGGTGAAAAACTTAGATACCAATTAATAAGATTTTGGGAGAAAAACTTTGATGATGGTGTCACCAACAAGACCTTGAGGAGAACTAAATAGCAAAAGCTAGCTCTTGTAGTTGGAGAGTCCAAAGCCTTATAAAGAGTTATAAAACTTGGCTTGGCTTGGCCTGGCCAGTTGAATTGGTTTGACTGGGAACTGGGCCCATAGTCAGGTTGGTTTGCTTATTCAATTAGTTATTTATGCAACTTGGTGTTTATGTCATTAAACTGTCTTTGAACTGGATTAAACTGGTGAAATTGCCTCTAGTTGAACTGGTGAACCAATTTCAATGTTGAATACCGCTACACTCACAGCAGGAAACCAAAAATGCAACTCTCAGTCACAAAACTGCAAAAATACAAAATAGTAGCTACCTGCGGATATTGGACCTCAGACCACTTCCTTTACATAAGATTAACCTACCACTAGATTACAATTGTTTTGTTACATGCATGACAAAAATAATATTATATTACAATTATCTATTTATTTTACTTTAATTTATACTGGTTCATGTGATTCAACTAGTGACTCATTGATCTGATCAATGACCCATCAACTTGATACACATACCTAGTTGATGACCAGTCTGATTTTGATAACACTGCATTTAAACTCACTAGAATCCCATCCTTCCAATGTGTGCTGAAGTTTACAGGAATTTACTAGGTTTTATTTAGTAGCTTTAGCTTTTTGGGGATGATCTATTGCTATGTGGTCTTAGAATTGGTTATAAATAATATGACAGATATACAGGAATTTACTAGGTTTTATAATCAATGACTTACTTTTTGGAAGATGAATATTTTATATGCATCTGTTTATTTTGATGTGTTATTTATTTATTATCTTATGTTTCTTTGTAATTGGCAGCCACAGCAGAAAGATGTAATTAAGGCTCTTCCTAAACCATTGCCTGCATCTATGGTGGCTAGTTATCTGTCAAACAAGAAAGAGGATGAAAAAGATGAAGATGAGAAGGAAGAGGTTGGATTTTCTTTTCTGGTTAACTTCCTATTTTAAAGCAATCAAATTTGTGAAAGTGAAATCCTATGTACACGGAAAATAGATATTTCTTTGATACTTGTGTTGTTGAATAAGCTTTGTAGAATAGCACTGTTCTCATGCAGATTTTTTTTAAAGCAATGCTTCTGTTGAAATTTTAGTTCTTTCACTTCAATTCTATGTCAATATTTCACTTCTATTAATTGATAAGGTTCTGCTCATTGCTGCTTTCAGAATGAGCAGTCTGTTGAGCACTTGTCACCTCAAGATCTATTGAAGAGACATATTAAACGTGCCAAAAATGTTAGAGCACGGTAAGTTTTATTTTTAACCCTCCCTTTCACCTTGTGGTTTATTTATTCATCATTTATGAATGACTTGTGTAAGAACATTGCACGACTGAGTTGACAATGCATTATAAATTGTAACATACAATGATACAACTATCTACTGAATGAATCAGATTAACCATACAGTTTATGTTAATTTGTGAATGCATGAATTGTGGTCAGAACATTGCTAGACTTAGTTGACAGCAAGGTTGTCAAAAATTGTGATTTTACTTGTAAGATTGTTAGATCCTACGAGTTATGGATGGCTTCCATGCTTGATTCAGTGTAGGATTGTTGAGGAGTGGGATCGTACCATGATTGACAAGCAAATTTGCTAGCTCATGAGATTTTCATGTTCCTACAAGTTGATGATCCACAGCTTTGTGGGTTGGTTTGGGCAACCCAGTGTAGAGAAAATCCATTTCATGGGTTTTTGCCCCCAAAAGCTCTTCTTGTCAAGCGACACCTCTCTTGTCCCAATCAGCTGACTGATTTGTGACACGTTTCCTCTCCCACACCACAACTTTTCTGTTTTTTTGTCTGTTCTGAGTATGGCATCTCTCTTGTTTCAATCCCCCCCTTGCCCCTCCCTTTTGACCTCTGTCTTGGATCACTATGGATTGTGGGTCTCTTTTCTTTTTCTTTCCTTTTTTTTAGGTTTCTTATCATGTCTCTAAGATCACTTTGGTTTGTGTGGATCATTTTGAATTTGTTTTGCTTGTTTCTAAAACTCACACTTTGGGCTTGTTCTGGGCCTTTGAAATAACCTATGACTTTGATTTCTCTTTTTTTTACCCCTTTCTTTCTACAGTTTTTTTTCTTCTTTTTTCCTTTCCATAATCATTTTTCAAATATAAAATAGAATTAAGATATTAATAATACTATGACTACTAGATATATATCTAAATTATTGAATTTTAGTGGACTTATTACATACTTTAATTATCCTATTTTTATATTATAATGCACTTTTATATTTTTAGTAGGATCTTAGGATCTGTGTCACAATTTACAATTTTTCTCACCCTTTCCGATCTCAAGTAATTTCACAACCTTGGTTGACAGTACACAAGTTGTCAAATACATCTATCTACTGAAAGTTGTAGATTAACCATACAAGTTATGTGAAAATTGTAAAGTCACGTTACAACTATTATAAAGCATTCCAATTCTTAAGTTTAGAGATGGAATCAAGATCTTAGAAGGTCCATGTTGATTGGATATTAAAGTCAAAGCCATGAAGTTGTCTTGTAATAACTATTGCACATAGCATATGATGAACTTTGCTAGGAGACAAGAAGCCCAGACAGCATCAGTAAATTACTTAAATTTAAATATGATAAAATATTTGCTAAAAGCCTTTGGTTTTCTAATATGATCTCTGCCTGCAGTTTAAATATTTTTCTATTAGAGATTTTGTTAGGGACCAAAACACAGGAATGCAAATAGAACAGTAAATGAGAGAAGATGAGTATTATTTGCGGATAACAGAAAATACAGATGATAATCCTACTGCCCAGAGCCAAGCTCTTCCAGAGAGGTTACAATTCTCTCTCCATGACAGAATTCTAAAAATTCCCAATACCCATCTCTCTCTTTGACACCTTCCCTAAATACCCTCAGATCCCATCTCACACTTTTGGCAATTCTGTTACTCTCTGGCCACCTCATCTTTCCTTTTCTCACTTTTGTTTCTCCTTGCATTCACCCTCCATATCTTGGGCCTCTCCCTTACTTCTAAGCCCACACTCCCATTCCTATCAATACCTCCTTCAAAAAGAGACTTATCCTCAAGTCGCAAGTCAGGAAATTGACTTTTGATGTTGAATTCTTCTTCCCAGGTTGCTTCCTCGAGTCCCTCGTCTTTCCATTGAACTAACACCTGATTCACCAATTCTCCACCTTTCTGGACAGACCGCGGAGCTAACACTGCCTCAGGTTCTGGTGTTATGGTGCTGTTACTAGCCAATCCACTCGCATCTCCCCCAAAGGAGTGAGCCAGGCTACCCCCAAAATCAAGTTGATGCCCTCCAAATAAAATAACACTATGTCCACTGTTAACTACAATGAATCCACTTCCAAGGTAACACCCTTGCACATTCCCTAGGCATGAGCTTTATACCCATCCCCCAATTTGATATGCATGACTTTGGTTGCTATGGCAGGCCGACCCATAGCTTGGACCAACTTCTAGGAGACGAAGTTATGTGTGCCCCCCTATCGACCAACACAAGAACTGGAACTCCATTGATCCTTGCTCTCAACTCATCGTTTGGGGTTTTGTCCTGTTCACCAAGGACGTCATGCCCAAGAACAAAATACTGCATTCTCCTTCGTCCTCTTCATCATCAAGCTCGTCTTCTGCAATCATAGCATTTGCCTCATCGTCCATTTCTTCCCCTTCTTCCACCAACATAACCCCCAACTGGCAGTCAAGGCATTGATGATTGGGGTGGAATGGTCCACCTCACTTGTAGCAGAGCCCTTTCCTCTTGCACTCCGACTGCTCCTAGTAGGATAGATGACAAATGCCTCTGTCATTGGGGGTAGAACATTGTGGTTCAAAATTGGGCTCAGATCTGAACCCACTATTGGCACCCCCTTCTCTGTTTGAACGATTTGGGCCAAAATCCGATCTGGGCCCTTGACCGGATCCATGAAACTCACTAGTGAATGATGGGCTATTCCTGTTCCCTTGGCCCAGTCCACTTCTGCCTCGTATTGGGTGATCGAAACCCATGCCAATCTCTTTCCCTCTCGGAACTATAATTCCGTCGCCTTGGTGAGATTCATCATCCTCGAATACGTTAATGGACCCAGCGTACGCATACTATGGACATGTCCCTTGATGTCTTCCTTCAAACCTTGGATGAAGTAGCCAAAATACTAATCATCAGGAAATCGTGGAACCTGAGCAGTGAGGCATTCGAATTTGGTAATGTACTCATTGATGCTTCCTTCTTGCTGGATAGCCGCTAACTGCTCGAAAATGTCTCCATCTCCGATCCCTCCATATCGCTCCAAGAGTTCCGCCTTGAGTTGTTCCCATGTCAGCACATTGTGTTCATTGAGAAGCGACTTGAAGAAATGGATTGTAGATCCATCCATACATAGTTGAGCCAAGCTCACCTTCACATCGGGATGCATCTCTTGAACTTGAAAATAGACCTCCACACAAACAATCCAACCCGTGGGGTCTTCTCTGTCGAACATAGGCAATTCGGCTTTCTTCACCATTTAACAAAATTCCTCTAACACTCTCAATCAAGGAACTGAGACGAGGTTTTTGTCATAGAACCATCGCCCATATTGGTTTTGGACAACAACACAATCAACCTCTCGTGGTTCTCCTCTGCCTTGAGCTGCATACTTTTCATAGCGGTTTTGAGTCCTGCCACCTCCGACTCTATTGCTGCAACCTTAGCCTCCATCTTCTTGGGTGGCATCCGCTGGTATCGTCACCTTCTTGTTATGCTTCCTCTCACTCACGTATGTGGCAGGTCGGACCAAATTGTTAGGGACCAAAACACAGTAATGTAAATAGAACAGTAAATAAGAGAAGATGAGTATTATTTGTGGATAACAGAAAATACAGTAGATGAGAATCCTACTGCCCAGAGCTCCAGAGAGGTTACAATTCTCTCTCCATAACAGAATTCTAAAAGTTCCCAATACCCCCCTCTCTCACACCTTTCCTAAATACCCTCAGATTCCCTCTCACACTTTTGGCAATTCTGTTACTCTCTTGCCACCTCATCTATCTTTTACTCACCTTTGTTTCTCCTAGCATATACCCTCAATATCTTGGGCCCCTCCCTTACTTCTAAGCCCACACTCTTGTTCCTATCAGATTTTATGCACTTATTTATCACCTCATAAATATTAATGTAATTCTGAAAATAATAATACATAATTACATTGGTATGGAGTTTCCTTTCTCTATCAAAGTTTTAATTATTAAATAAAATGTGAGCTTTTTCTTCTCTTAAATACATGTCTCTCAAAGGTCCACTGTAAGAAAGAACCAACAAAGGGCTCAGTTAAGTGCCTGTTTGTTTTACTGCTTGATCATCACAAATGTGTTTTCAGTGGAAGGAGCTCATTCTTTCTCTTGTTAAATGTCGTGGGAGCATAAAACTATTGTTTGCAGTGAAATGAATCTTATTTAAACAGGCTGTAAGTTTGAATGATCTCTTTTATCTTTGATGAGATGCATAATAAAGGTATCTTGTCATTCCATAATGATCCAATAGAATCTTTTCCATTGACATTTTAATCACTTTAAATTTGGCATTTTTATATGACTAACTTGTTTGCCACATTCCTATTTGTGATATTGAATGTTTTTAATTGACCCAGTGTTGATGTAGAACACTTTGCACTATCATCAAGTTTAACTATTCCAACCACTGCCTAGGAAGTTTAACTATTATAATCATGTTTCTCAATATTGCTGGATGATTAGTATAATAGACTTTATGATGATATTTGTTCAAATGTAAACCCTGTTGAAACATATTGTTTCATCCTCCAGCGTATGCAAATTTTCAGTTCTAAATGAATTTGTTCCCTCTTGTTGTCTCTGAATCAAAGCCTAGTTTGGACTTATATCACCTTTCATATGGTGGACGATGGCGTGAGGTTGAGTCATCTTGAAAATGGGAATTATCCTTTTTTATGTTAGCTTTTCAGGCTGATAATTTATTTGTCTTATTCTTTAATTGTAACCTCAAAATAGATTGTTTTAAAGTATATGCATATTTTCTTTGCTCCATATTTGACCCTGCATTGTTACAATGACTGCCCTTATTTTTTTTTCCTTGAATGCTGTGTTTGGGTAAAGTGTGGATCCCTAAAGAATTATGCTATAGGGATATCCTTACACTATGTCTTATAACTTAATGGTTTTGAAAAGCATGCATGCTCCTTTTTTGTGAGTGATATACTGTGCTTTTGGATGAAATAAATATATTAACAATATGGTTATTACTTTCCTTTGCTTCATGTAGTTTAAGGGAAGAACGGTTACAACGTATCACAAGGTACAGAAGTAGGCTTAGGCTTTTGCTTCCTCCAGCCATTGAACAGTGTAGAAATGACACAGCTGCTGGGAACTGACCTTGCTGACTATACAGACATCAAAGGTTATTGCATGACACTAACATGCTTGTATTTGAATCAATATTATAATTTGTGGTTCATTGAAAACATGTTTTTCTTTGTAGCAATTGTATAAAACTAACTGGAAATGGACATGTAGATTTTTCAGCATTTCTCCACAATTTCTACTTTGGCTGGTCTTTGACCAGGAAATTGGCAATTGTTAAGAGGTTGAATGAAATAGCTATGATTCAGAAATCACTGTCTGCTTAGACCATTGTTTATTCTTGTGGGCTGATAGGTATGACATATCCCTTGGAAGATTATAAATCATTTGTTTTTTTGGGAGAATCATGCATTTGGATTAACTTATTTTTTAAGAAAAATAGTTTTAACCAAAAACTTGTGATTTTTTTTTTCAATTTAAAAAACAATTGTCTTGAAATTAATCCATTGTTAAACATGTACATATAAGTATCTAGTGCATGGCTACCATCTCTTCAATGATTTTTAGTGATTAGATTTCCATCCGAATTCCGAAATTTTCTGATTATGATTTGGGCTTAGTGTTTTTAGATTGAATTTTTTCAATGCATGGGCCTTCGATGAATCGGTATGTGTGGTGTTTTTGGTCACAAACACTGAATCTGCTGTGCTGGCTACATTATAACTTTGAGCTTATGAAATAAAAGTCTAAATATTTTACAATGGTTTTTCACGCTTAAAATTAAATTTAGAACAAAAATTATTCGGGAGAAAGCTGTTTGAGCTCTATTCACGAGTTTGACTCACTAAGAAAATTAGATTATGATTATTGATTCTTTCTATTATAAAGGGATTTATTTTAAATAAGTAAAATCTTGGATCTTATGAACTAGATTCTGTTATATAATTCCAATGAACTAGATTACTTTTAAAATTAATTTTCATTTCAAATATAAAACTTCTTTTTTACAATTGAGTATATAAATATTAAAAACAAATTTTGTAGCTAATCAAAACACAATCACTTGTTTCGATTAACTTATGTTTTCAAGTTATGCATGCTCCTCTCCTTTTCGTTTCGGGAAAAAAATGGTTTGTCGGTGAAAAGTGGTAAAGCAATAATGCTATAAGCAAAGATGCTAATGTTATTGCCATCTGATTCATAAGGTTCTAATCATCATCTTTTCCCTAGTAGAGCCGTAATGAACTTGTTCTCTTTGAAGTTAATGCAATGTAATATTAATAAGAATCATTTTATATTTATTTTGAAATCAAAATGGCGTTTGTAAGTTGACTATGCTCTAAACACACACATTCATCCTAAAAATGTTCCATTAATTGATGCTCGTAAAAGTGAATTGACTTTGTGTAATTGTTTGGACTAGTTACAAATTGAACAAGCTTGACAAATCAAACACGTATCAACCTCAAACTTTCCAAGGGTCAATCATCTCCTTTGTGATGGCTTAAAAGGTAAAATAACATGTTTAAAGTCGTTTTCGTTTCGTATGTGGAGTCTGAATTGGGCTTCTTTTTTGCAGCCATAATAAAGGGTCAACTTGTGGAGGTTGAGATGGGCAATGGGAATTCAATTGTCATTATTGGCGAGAAACAAAAAGCCCACTTATTATCTCGTAATGTTTACTTCAAATCAATGACTAAGATTCACCATGACTCAGCAATTTCTCCCACCTTAGCTTAGCTTGGTCAATTTTATGTGTTGAATCCAGGATTTACCAGTAAAATCGTAATTGTATGGATCAACTCAAGTGCTGGACATGCAGGCAGAAGAACCCAAAAAATTAATATATATATCTTATAAAAGGAAAATTGGTGGGGTGTAGGATAAGGAGTTTCATTAGACTAATAAGAGAGCACAATTCCTGCCGTCACATTATCAAAGATTTCATCTAATTCTAAATAGGGCAATAGGGCAATGCCATTTTTTTTTTATAAAAAAAAAATAGAAGTTCCTTATTAATCTTCTTAATATTTTATAGAAAATATTAAATAGAAAATGAATATATTAACATCTTATAAACATAAAAATGCTTAAGATTTTTTATTGAATAAATAAAAAAATTGGTGAAAAAAAATATAATGGGATAAGGATTTTTTATTTTATTTGGATAAACATTTATAATTATTATACTAGTCATGTACACAATCACACCGTCACCATATAACCACTACCATTTGAATTTTGATTATCCTGTCTAATTCTGTCTGCTTCAACCATTTCCCAGTCTGAATCATTGTCTTTTTCTTTTGGATGGTTTACTCTAAGATTCAGCAGATAAGAATGAGATTTGAAAGGTGTCTAAAAGTCAAAAAGTTTTTTATTATTTTAAAATTCCACATCTCAATATTGGTTTGGCTCGATCTATCCATTTCTTTTTCTTTTACGATTCTACATGGTTAATTTAATCATACAATAATAATATATAATAGCCATTCTATAATTAAATCAATCATATTTTACGTCACATCATTTAAGGATATGTAACACTTAGGTACAAAAATGTTGTCTCATGACCCTTCTTCAAATATATCATTGCTACTTGCGTGTTGAAGATGGCAGCCACATCATGCCATGGAGTTTGGTACCACATAACACGCATTCATCACTCATTTGTTTTTGGTTATATTCTAGGGGTTCTGTTGTATGTTAGTATGCACTCCTACTAATGGTACTACTATTAATTAATGATTATATTTGTTATTTGAAACGGTTGAAATCATTCAGAATTCCAAGCCACACTAATTCACCAAGTCATGACTAATTTAATACAACAGCGTTGTTCAAATTGGATGACCATAAAATAGTTTTTAAATCAAGCTATAGATTAGAATATCCAATGTTTCAGAAACTGTTCATTGATTATGTTTAAGAGGGAAATATAAAGCTTACATAAGATATTAAGCTCCATTATTGATGATTGCTTTACTAGCAAGCTACAAAACTCCAATATGGTGGTGGGTTTCTGTGTGTAAACATATAATTATTGGTTACATATAAAAATTGAAATTTCCACAAATTGTGTAGTAAAAGATAAAAAAATTCATTGGATGTATGTTTAGTGTCATAAATGCATAGTGAATTAGTGGTGGTTGCTCATCTTACCCAAAACTTATCCTAGTTAGTAAATTAGGATATGTCAAGTTCGCTGAAACATGTAATAAAATAGTTCTAGGTCATATTTTTCTATTTTAATAATTTTTGAAATTATTGAAAAGTTATTTTTTATTTAATTATTTTTATTAAATCTCTCTCTCCTCCACGAAACATTATTTTTTCTCTTTTTTTCTTTTCTTTTCCTCTTTCCTAACTTCGGCCTCAGCTTTAAGACCCCTTGGTGTTTTTGTTGTTACATTTCATCCAAATGTTTGAACAAATAAAACGCTATGTTTCCTTCCAATTGTGGAGACTCATCCATAAAGTCAGGCCTAATTTCAGCAAATAATAGAAGTCTCAAATTTTTCCCAGGTCCACTTGGAAGAAATTCCGAAAAGCCAATTCCAGACAATGACAATGGAACAAATAAAAATAGCAAGATTTGGAACTTTCATTGTAACTTAACCATCGCAAATTAATAAATTAACACAAGACAATCTGCTCTAAAGAAAAAAAGGCTCACAGAATATGAAATTAACAAATAATGGGATCTGGTATCTTTCTCTCCCTTTCTTTCTCTCTTATTCCTTTTCTTTTTCGTTTTCCAGACTGATAACATCAACATTTTTTTATTATTGAAAAATAATCTTCCAAGAAGTATTGAAAAATAATCTTTTAATAAACTGTTTTGACTAACTGTTAAGATATAGTCTTTTGTTTAATTATAGGGTGATAGAAGAAATAAAAATTGATAAAGTATTAAGATATAGAAAATATCGAGATACTAAAAGATATCAATGGTGAAAATTGAAAAATAAATCAGTAAGAGTGAAGATCGAAAACAAAAATCATTGACATCACGTTAGAGATGACGATGAAAAGTTATTTGAGAATTTATGAATAGTTAAAAATTATTGTTAATAAATATTAGTTTGTATCATTGTAACAAGGGTTGAAACATATAATACTCTTATATCTTCTTAAGTTCACACAACATGTACGGATTGATTATTAGAACAATGTTTTCAACCAACATTTAAATTTCAATTCTTATTTTTTTCTAAATTCTTTACTTTTTTCAATCTCTATTTTTTTTCAAAATTTTTACTATTTCAATCCCTACTACTACTTATTATTATTATCATCAAAATTATTATCAAAATTTCTATTAAAACTATTACCAAAATACTATTATTAGAATTATCATTAAAATTAATATTATATTAACTCGTCACTCTATTATTTATAATTTGTTCCAATGATTATTTGTTGTTGATAGAAGTTTAACAAATACCCATAACTAATGATCTACCATGAGGATAAAAAGTCTCCAAAAAAAGAATTGTCTCCTTCCTAATATATCTTTTTCCATTATGTTTGTTAATAAAAATAAAAACAAATTTGACTGTTAACACGCACATGTCTACTATCGGCATCTAGATTCTCCTTCTTCAATTTCTCTCTGATGATGCTTCGCTATGAAAAAGTCCATGGATTCTTCATCGGTGATTCGATTACTGGGAACCCATTGTGTTGTATTTCACGAGCTTGCAAGGGATTAAAAAAATTTCAATAAAACTAAGTAAATAAAATTAATTAACACACTTTACCAATTATTAACAATTAATACAACTAATTAAATAAAAATTTCAATAATTTCAGAATTATTAAATTACAAAAATATGATCTGTAATCATATATCCATAAATTTGACACGTGACATGTACTTTTTTTCCATGTGGAAGGTCAAGTCCTCAGTTAACAATACTAATGGAAAAAAAATACTTCGAGCATGAAGATCACTTAAAAAAAAGTTAGAGGACTAAAAATAAAAAATCCCAATAATTGAAACACTAAAAATATAATTTGTCCAAAAAAATAAAATGGTTTGCACATGATCATTTTATTACTAGCATTTTTTTTAAAAAAATGTTTACATTGAAAATTATTTGAAATTAAATCTAACAATGAAATAAAATGAAGCAACAATTTAATTAAGCATTAATCTATTTTGGGAAGTGCTTAGTTGTGTTCAAACTAATTAGATAGAGTAGAAGGTTGCTTTCAATTATGCTGCAGTAGTGGTTTGCACTGTGGATTTAATAGTGTGTGAAATATTCTACACCGAGCTGGGTTTCGCAATATGGGTGATCAGAGGTTAGCCACCTCGTATGATTTAACCTTTCATGAAACCTTAATGCTTATCCAAAATCAAGAAGCATTGCAAAATAAATCTCGTTTGCTTTTTGTGGAAAATTTGAGAAGGTGGAAGAAAACAAAAGAAATGGAAAAACTTGGAAATTAAGGGGAAAAGCAGGTGCTTATGATAAGTTGGTTGGTAGGTATTGGTATGTTTCTTGGTTAACAAGCTTTCGATTAAACCAAAAAGTTGTCATTCGTGCTTTGACAAATTGCAATGACCACAAAGATCTTCAAAATCTAGCTTAATTTTCTTTGATCATGTGCACTTAGCAAGAAGCACTTTCACATGGGATAGGGCATGTCCAAGGATATATATATATTATTAGGATTGGCTTAGAATTTCAATTAGATTCTCCACTTGACTATGTCATTGGTGCCCCTTAACTTAAGTTTGTTTCCCACATGCAATAAAGGCAAGATGATAGGATTGGTATTTTTTCCACGCATCACCAGTCACCCATCAACCTCAGCAAATCACAATCTTTCAAACGGTTGAAAAGTAAATACTATTATTCTGCCACCTTGCTTTTTCTTCAATATCAATATTTCAATTTTCAGATAAGATATGAAATATTTATTAATTATTACTATTAGTTTGTTTAACTAATATTTTAAAAGTTCATTTTTTCGATATACAATTTTAAAAATTCATAGCCAAGAATGCATACTTTTTTTATTATTAGGGAACAATACATACTTTGATAACTTATTCTTAATAAGTCAACCAAAATCGATTTCATCCAATAAATAGAAAATACCAATCAACTCCCCTGAAAGTTGCTTCCCCTCCCTTGCGTGCATGTGGGGTCTTCTGGTCTTCCTACACTTTAGAGGTAAAACCTAGGAATTGAACTCTTCAACATGCCACCCTCCTCTTGACAAATCGCATCCAACATTTACCTATACCTTGTATGTCTATTACTCTCTCTGAAAGCTAATTATATATATATAAAAGACATTTTCAATTAATTTATATTTTTTAAGAAAAATAATTAAGGATATATAGAAAAAATGATTAATACATCTAAAAATTAAAAAATAATCTTATAAAAAATATAAATAAATATTTAAAAAGAGTGTTATATTATAATTAGAGACAAAATAAAATAAGTATTAGCGGTATCCTTTAGGATAAATTACATTGATACCTACTAATCTTAGGTCAAATTAAGCTAGCAATACCCGTTTATCTTTTTGATCTTTAGACTTCTTTAATTTTGATCTTGACAAGAGACATTTTGGTGGACATGCAATCATTTAGTGAGGTGGAACTAGCTTAGTTAACACATTTTTTGCTATATAAAAGATTTGATTTTGAAACCTTGCATAAAATGTATCAGATATATATTAATTATTACTTGAATAGATAATCTATGTGTTAAATAAAAACAAATAAATATATATAGCAGTAATATAACTAAAGTTTAATATCCTAAAAAAACAATAAAGTCTAATAAGTTTTTTTTTTAACAAGACTGAAGTTTAATAAGTGTAAACGATATATATCTTGTTTTTATTTTAAAATCATTTTACGGTTTTTTTTAATAATAATTTTAAAAGCGATACTGCATGTATTCTGATGTTTACTGTTAATATTGATGTTCCCTTCACAAGGTAATAAAAATAGAGGGGAAAAAAAAATCAAATTATGACCGTTAATCATTCTTTATATTCAAAAAGAGGTTTGTGAAATCATGAGTGAAATGTGACACAAAGCATAACACAAATCATTGGATGACATATAATTATGGCAGTTGAAATTTTTATTAAGGTGATTAGGTCCTGTCTTTCATTTTTTTAAAATTTTTTTCTTTCATATTTTTCATTTTGCCTTAGAGTTCCCAATGAGGATGTGAAATGAATGGGTCCATGGTCGGTTGCATATTTTAATCATAAGCTTTGCTTTTGCATGCGATGTACTAATGTGTCTCTACATTTATGTTTCCACCCTTAGACCTCAACTATGAGAGCATTAATATTTTGAGAGCCAAAGCATGCCTTGCATGAGTTATAAACTTTCATGTCATCGGTGCTAGCTTAATCATAGAAAATGATGTCCTTGTCTTTTACCCTATATAAAATTCACTTGAAGTTTCAATGAATAAACATTTGTGACACGAGAATTCGAAAGGATAAGGAATCATCTTTTAGATTTTTTAATGTATATTATTATTACTTGTGTGTACATAAAATATTGTATTTTATCATTGGAAGCAAGTAAGGATAAGCATTTTATGTAATTGTCATGATCTATTGCACTATATTTTATATCAAAAAGTGCGCTACTCGTAATTTAGGTTAAGTAGCCAGATATGTCATTATTAATATATAAACGTTTGATTTTTTTTATAAAATAATTGAATTCTGTATATTCTTAATTTGCTTTATCTAAGTAAATGTCATGATATGTGAAACAATTTACAGGGATACTCTCAAAATGACTTAATTTCCCACGGCTCTCAAAATTTATAAAGCTGGTGTTTTAGTTTTGACTCTTTAATTGGTGTTGTTGTGTGCGAGTTGTAGTTTTATTACAAAATTAATTTAATGTGGAAAGACGAATAAAAGTATTATCTCAACCACTACATCAACTTGGTACGTGAGCATTATAGGAATAGAAATACTTTAATTTAATTTATCTGAACATTGTCAAACACACTCGATCAGACTATATTATTATTATTATTATTATTATTGTGCTAGCTCCATGTATAATTTCTTTCTCCATGAAAGTGGTTACTCGACAGTGAATATATTCATTTGTTTTATATATCCTCAAAAAATAAAAATATTTATTTGTTTTGTTTTTTCGCTTATCAATTTTTTTTAATATGTGATTATCGGTATTCAAATATTAAGATCAAGTTGAATAAAATTACTTGAAACGGTAAAATTCTTTTTTCAAATTTTAACGTATGGCATTTCTAGAGAGTCCAACTAGAGACCTCCTTTCCTTTCATATTTAAGACTTTAAAAAATAATATATATTATAGATTAAAAATAATATTTCTAGGAGGAAAAAGTAGCAATATTTTACGATTCTTCAAGAAGGTCAATATTACAAATACGGTTTTTTATTAAACAAAATTGATTTTTACTTCTCGTAACAAGTTATTTTATATTGTGAAACATGTAATAGTTTTAAATTTTTAATTTTAAACATGTTTTTAATTTATTTAAATACAGTACGGTTTTTTAGTTTTGACATCTCTTTGATTTGCATTTAATTACTTTTGATAGTCAATAATAATAATACTAACTACTACTACTATTATTATTATAATAATAATAATAATAATAATAATAATAATAATAATAATAATAATAATAATAAACATTAAAAATGAAATTTGAAGCTATATGTCCTCGTCTAAACTACGCTAACCTTTCACTATTAGCCCGATGTTAATGACTTTAATTTAGTCCTTTATTGTTTAAAAGTGACCAATTTTGGTCCCAACCAAATAGATCAATTTTTGTTAAAACATATACTTTTAAAATTACTCATTATTATTAACTGAAATTAATTAAAAATTACCAAAAAAATTTAATCTCATTATGAGTCTTACTCATAATTTTGTAATTTTTAACAAATTTTAATAAATAATAAAATATGTATAAGAAAGTATATTACTAGCATCTTTATAATAATATAATAAATGGAATTATACATTATCAATGCTGTATGCAGGGTGATTTGCTTGTGTAGTAAATTTATTTAATCTACAGTTTTTTTTCTTATACACTTGTTCAAAACTTGAAACCTCTTCAAAATAATGAAATATGCAACTAAATTGAGAAATAATTTATTCCAAATCATAGATTCCAAGTAACAAAAAATAGTTACTTTTAAAACAACAAAAGTACAAAGATAAATACACATTAGTGAGGGACGACAAAAATTTATTCCAAGTCAATTTGATATCGCGTTCTAATTTCTTAATTTAATTTATTTTGATTATAAAAAATATTGTTCAATCATAATCTATCAATAAATAATTCATAGGATTGACGCAAAAATATAAAGTTTTATTCATTAAACATGTAGAGAATGATCTATCAGCATAATAGTTCATATTCAATTCACTTTATATGTAGAATTCTCTTCAACTAGTAGGTATCACACATTGCAAACGAGTTTAATTTTTTAACTATTGGTTGAAGGTCACCCGTAATCTATAACCCTTGAAAAAATCTAGAAATAAATTGTTATGCTTTCGAAACGCAGAATAAATTAACCTATGCTTATAATCTTAACAAAGGTAATAAAGAGACTCATTCAAATTTTATTATTTATATGAGTGGATTATATTATTTTTGTTTAATGAATTAATGACAAGCAACACTTTATTTGATATTTAGCAGATAAATTTGAAGGAAAAAAAATACTATTTCATACACCCGTTAAACTTAGCTTAATTGAAGTGAGAAAATACAACAGATGACAAAACATAACTGAGCTTAATTATGTTATTACCGGAGAGATTAACTTAGTGGAAGAGACTTCAAATTTAATTTGCACAAGGCCCTATTTCAAACCTTTTTTATTTGTCATTATTGTAAAAAAAATTGATAGTCATGTTTCTTTTTGTTCTCTTTTAATCAAAATAAAAAAAGTATCGTAATTTTATTAGAATTTAATGTCTATGCACTGAGTGCAAAACAGTTTTACAGTCATTTAATTACAAATTATTGTTTGAATTACTTTAAGATAATTATTTTAAAAGTTAACAAACTCATAATACATGATTGATTTGTGATTGAATGTCCATGTAAAGCTTTTTACATTATTAGTGTATAATCATTTTTCTCTTCTTTTTTTTATTGATAAACATTAGTTGTTAATCTTTGTTAGTGAAATGGATTCAAACTTGCGACTTCTCCTCCCCTTTCCCCTTTCAACCACTAACTCATTCTTATAATTTCTAATTTGTTTTTGGATTTGTAGAAGTTAAAGACAAATACCAAGAATTTATAACACCTCACATAGTCACGCACCATGCTCAACCAATTAAGATAGATCCCCGATAGTAATCATCATTTTTTGATTGAGTATTTCTCTCTTAATTACCCTATTTATCAAAGGAGAGCAAGCACTGACAAATTTAGGATTTTTCCTTAGTGGAGGCGATAAATAGCTTATAATATTTCTACAAAAGAAAATATCACAAGTTTTTACAAAATACATAATGTCATGACAAGAGAACAATAAAAAATTACTTAACCTTCTATAAATTACAATTATCCTTTACACATTTTCATTGAAAATACTCTATGATTGTTGCATTGTCAATACTATAAAAAATATTTATTTATATATGTAACCAAACAATCATTCAACCATTCATCTTTTCTCATGTGATTGCATATTTTATTCTTCACAAAATTTATTGCAGAAAAATATCTTAAATGACAAACTCTCTTAATCCCTTTCTTGCTATTCTGTTTGGGAACTGGGATAAAATCACTCAAATGCAAACGTGTAGTGTAAGTTAGTAAATGAATCATTGTACTTTGTTGGATGTCTATTAGAGGGGTTGGAGCATTAAAAATTAGGTTATTATTTTGGCCATCCAATTTTTGTTAGGTTCAATTTAGTCTTTTTATTTTTAAGAGGTTCAATTTGATCCCTTAAATTATATATATTATGTTCAATTTAGTCCCTTGTTTTTTATATTTTCTAACTAGGTCTTTATTTTTTTAAAAATAGATTCAATTTTATCTCTTTTTTTTAAATATTCAGAGATGACGGAAGAAAAATAAGATCAAATTGAACTTATTTTAAAAAATAAAGAACCTAATTGAACTTTTTAAAATATAAAAAACCAAATTGAACCTAAAAAATAAATTAGAGGACCAAAATAATACTTAAATCTAAACATTTAAATGATAAAATAATAAAATTAGTATCAATTTATTCTCTCTTTTTTATTTCTTATATTTTTTATATACATTTAAAAAAATTATCTTATAGAGATAATAACTATTTTTTATAGGGGTAAATTTTTATTATTATTACACATAATAAGTAAAAAAAAAAAATTATTACCCCACACCATAATAGGTGGATCCGTCCCTGAGATCAAGGTTAGTCTAAAAATTGAGAATTTTCTAATTTGCACAAAATCTTATGTGTAATTCTTGTTGTCATCATTATATACATGGGAAAAAAAGGTGAAGTTATAGTACTCCCTTCATTTTAAAATGACTTTTAATATTTTTTTTATATTAACTAATGTTTATAGTTTGCAATAAGATATTAAAACTTTAATTCAAAAGTTGTCCCTAATAAATTGTATCAATATGATGATGAGTGAGTAATGTACCTATTAATTTTTTAACTATCACAATTAACTATCTAATATTTACAAGTAATGTATTTTTGAAGGAAAAATATATTTTATTAAATTTTTTGAATAAGTAATTTATTTATAGTTGTTCTTAACTTGTGAATAAAAAACCTTAAACATCAATCATTTTAAAAATGGAGGAAGTATTTTCTTTTTTTTGTTTTGTTTTCTTTTAATCAAAATGAGAAAACTGGAGGGAGTAAGACACCTTTATGGTACAATCTTGAGCAGGGACGACAAAAGAATTTGTACCCACAGATAAAATTAATAAAAAATAAGTATCTTTAACGAGTAATTGCATGTAATGTGTATGAATATTTTTACTACCCTCTGGTAATGGAAAAATGTATCATGATACTCGTATCTTATATCCATTAATATTAAAATATTTATATATATTGTTTTTTTGTGTGTGTTTTGGACTTAGTGCATGTTTGGTTTGTCAATTGGAAATATTATGAAATGCGTTCCAATGCAAGCAAACTCTTATATCTTAGTGTAGTTTTATTTTAGGTTATACTTCATAGAGTAATTTTAGATAAATTTTTTTGGAGCTTACAAAATGATTTTTTTTATTTTTAAGAATTATCCATGAATATTTTAATTGTGTAGAATATTTGTAAGCTTATATATTTTAGTTTTTAGATATTTAATCAATATTCATATAACCTTTATTAATTTAAATATTATTATTAAAGTTAAAAACTTATATAACTTGATATATTTTTTCAAAAAAATTACTAATGATATTTTTATTATTTTTCATAATTTTTTTGTAAAAATATTTTTTTTTTTATAATTTTAATTCCTTAAGAAAAATATATTTGGGTTTGCATTTACATTTATTTACAAGGTAGAATACTATATTATTTTTTTTTATAAATTTTTTGTGAGAACTGAACACGGTCACACATGCACATATTGTAAACGGTTCGTACCCTCATTAATTAACTATAATGAAAAGTGTACTTCCCTCGTGCATACTAATAATTGGGGTACCCCACTTTAGGGGACAGTGTTTTAGCAATGTGGCATTCCTGTCCTGTCCCTTTTGGGTCACAGTCCCATTTGTTGCCCTCCAAAGTCCCACAAGAGAAGCAAAAGGCATGCAATTGCACCCTGTTAGTGTTCCATATAAATTCTCACACATACCCATAAATAAATTGAATTTAATGAAGCAATGAACCACCACCATACCCATTTTGTTGACTCTTCTCTCTCTCTAGTTTCAAGTCTCGAGTCTGAACTCTCTATCCTTCATGATGATGAGTGACTGCTGAGGTTTGAAGTCTTCAAGAAATGAAATCATTAAAAGGTAGACCAATCCACGGATTTGAAAGTCTCTTGGTCTTTCTGAAAAGCAGCCTTGAACTACGGCCTTCCCCTCCTCACCTTATTATGACCCATACCTACCTAACTCTAATTAATCACCTATTTAATTTTTGCACCAACATTTTGAAACTTTCCAATTAATTTACCTATCAATTTTCAATTTTGTTCTACTTTGGGTTGTTTGTTTTTAAGCAAAGAAAGTTCCAAAAAACATCTATTCACGAGTATTTTAAAGTGTTTTAGCCTTTAGGAGAGTTATTAAGAAATAAAAATAATAAACTTTAGTTAAACTATCTTAAAAATTATGATAAAAGTGTATATATTGAAATTTTTTTCTTCATAATAAAACTGTTAAAGAGCAGTACTACTAGTAGTTTAGAGACAGTTACTAGTATTAATAACTAGTATTTAAAGAAAACATAAAAAAATGGGTGAGAGTTTTTTCTAGTACAAAAAAACCAGTATCATTTCCCTTTCTCTTTGATATCTATGATCTTCACTGTCTAAAATTTTCTGCTGCCTTTTTTTCTGATTTCACCGTGAATAAAACCAGAAAAAGAAGGATAATACACAGAGAGATTCAAACAAGAAAAAAAAAAAACCCAATTATCCAAATTTTATATGACCCCCTACACCCCCACAAAAAAAATCTATCAGCCTCTCAGAATCAATTAACCTTCCCTATATACAAAAATAAAATCAATTTCCAAGCCTCAATTCAACAGCACTAGTCTTGATGAACTTCATATCTTTCAAGATGCTGTGGATTGGTGTTGATGGGGTTGTTGGCTAGTGTGAACAAATGGGTGAAACCTCGGTTTTCCAAAGGGGAATCCAATGGCTTTGGAGGGTGAGTCATTGTTGTTATTGTTATTACTTGTTTTGACACTGGCCATGGCTCCTGAATTTGTAGCATTGATGGTGGCACTAATAGATAAGGAAGTGGATGTAGAATTTGTGGCCACGCGCTCACAAGAAGGGCACATGGTCAAAGTTGTGGCTGGTAATTGCATGTAGAAGGGGTTTGAAGTCTTCAAAGCCCTCAATTCCTGAAGCTCCTTGTGAAGTCTTCTATTCTCTTCTGTTAGTGTCTCACAACATCTCTTCAAGTACTCACAATCCACTTCTGTTTGCTTCAACTTAGTCCTGCATGCACACATACACACACGAGATATTTACAAGTAACCAATACTCAACCATATTATAAGCAACAATAGTGAAACTAATTTAAGTGTAGGACACTCCCATGTAAAGCACTTTCTAAGATTAAATAAATAAAAACCATACCCTTTTATATAATATGGTGTATGAAACAAAATGATATGAAAAATCTAGCAAAATAGCAAGGCCATGTGGAATAGAACTATGCTCATGCGTACGATGTTATACCTTGCTCGACGATTCTGGAACCAGACTTCTACTTGACGAGGTTGAAGATTGAGTTGTTTAGCAAGAGCAAGCTTTTGTTTCTGCATCACAAAATTACGTGTCCAACACTAATATTAGGTACAAATACTAAACAAAACAAAACCAAACAAAGAAAAAGGGATAAGATAAGTTATTATATGATTTGATCCAATCATGTATCCATCATCATCGTCCCCTCCTCCCTTCAATTTTCATTCATGTGACATGTAATAAATAAGAAAATTCATTTTGTGTTACATAAAATTGATCAGATTATAAATATTATAAATATGTGATGATGTGATGTCATACAATAATTTTTTAGAAGGGCACTCACAGGATTAAGAGTGTTGTGTTCCTTGAAACTCTCTTCAAGGAATGCAGATTGTTCCTTGGAGAGTCTGAGTTTTTTCCTAGTATTACCACCACTACCATTATTATTGTCGTCATCGTCACTGGCCCTTGAAGAGGTCCTTTGATCATAAGCCTCACCCTCAAAGTCCCTCTTATAGGAGCTCCCTCCTCTGCTGCTGTATATGCAGAGATCCATTTGAAATGATGAGGCGGCGCTGTTCGGAGACGACGACAGCGCCGCCGCTTCCTCCGCCTCGTCCTCCACCGCCGGCGGCTGCGCGTTCACGTCCAAGCCCCGAGAAGAGCCTCCCAACTCAGATGATAAACTTCCTGCACGTGTCCGTAATAGACCCATATGTCAAGTTATCATTGAAACTCAAATAGTAATACCAAATAATTGAAGGAAAAAAAAAAAAAACTTCTATACAGCAGATTTGTTCATACCTTTTTTTTTTCAATAAAATCAAAAATTTATAGTTTTATTTTATTTAGATAATTTGTATAATCTTTCCATACAAACTGTTATTATACAAATCACTGAAGTGAAACTTTAATACTAACCACAAAACAGCACGAATAATGCCCATAGAACTATATTTAAGTTTTGCCTATAATAAAATGAATGGAAAGGATTCGAATCTCTTGAACACGTTGTTTTTATTAAAAAGGAGGAGTATTATAAAAACTTAGTATAAGAGATTGGATGAAAAATAAAAACAAAAACTGAGGGAAAACATTTATAAGGGTAAAAATGGAAAAGTGGGTGTGTACCGTTTTCAGAAGGAGGGTGCCATGGGAGAGCGAGTTGAGGGAGAAGATCAAGTTGATGCAGAACTGTATTGTTGTTGTTGTTGGGATTGGAAGAAAGGCCATCAGGACCTTGTATTCTGTGAGTGTTGTTGTTCTTTGGCTTTGTTTCTTCTTCTTCTTCTTCTTGGTATTCTTCATCTTCATCTTGTTGATGATCTTTATGTGTAGTAATGATTGGACCAATTGATAACGTTGTGTTGAAGCCTAAACCAAGTTGGTTGGAGGCTTCACGAGGCTTTTCCATGAAACCAAGCAAAGGCCTTGAAGAGTCTCCTAAGCTCAAACCAAGCTCCATGATCTCCTTCTCTTTCTCTACATAGGCTGAGTTAAAATAATAGAGAGAGATATGTGGAATAGAAGTTGAGAAAGGTGTGGTTTGGACTGAGAATTAAGGAGGAGCTTTGAAAGAGAAGAGTCTTTATAATTATAGAGATAAGAGAGAGAGAGAGAGAGAGTAGTACGTGATAGTAGGATGACCCAAATGGTCACCTTTTTTAAAAATAAAAATAAAAAATTATATTTATATTTAGTGGGTATTCTTTCTTTTTCTTTTTTAAGTTTTTTTTTTTTTAAATTGAATTTTACTACTGAAAAATTGTGCAAGGGAAAAGGGTGTTTGACCGACAAAGGTTACCAAGGTTGACAAGCACACGTGAAACCCTATTTTTAAGATAGATGTAGATATAGATACTCGTATGCTTCTAGATAGCATTAGATGCATAGGTTGTGCAGTAGAGTTAGTCGTAGATTGATGGTATCAGTCGACAACATTATTCCTCGAAAGAATTATGCTTGGCGCGTGACCATCATATAGGTTAGGTTTGAGCATGGTTATTGGCATTCATTCACTCTCTTGGGGCTATGCTATTATGGTTTTACGAGAGGTTGGGATTTGGGACTCATTTAATCTTTTGTCTCAAAAGTTGTGTTGTGTCATGTTTGTGGGTACACATGAGGATGCATCAATAATATTCATTCATAATCCAATTTTTTTTTAAGAGTGTGGCTAATTAGTATCTTAGGATATTAATTAAAAAATTAAAATATTTTTTTTACTGTGTAAATTAAAGAAAAATATAAAAAAAATACGAAGATCACAAATTTTCATTTTCTAATAAAAATATTTCTATTTCAAATTACTTAACTACTTACTATAAACATTTTTTTATTTTAAGTTACTTTATCATTTTGTGTAAATTCATATTTCACTAAAATTTCACTGCCATTGCCATTTGAATCTTATTTTTTTCATTTATAAAATTTTATTTTAAAAAATCAAACTCAGTTTCTATTCAAGCAAGGATTAATTGCTACATTAATGATCTATCTGTCATGACTTTAGAGGGATTCTCCTCATTAAGGCTAGGCTACCCACCACCCACCTGCTTCTCTACCCTCTAGGGAGAGCCCACAATGTCTGCAAATTTGCAAAGATTGAGTTGAAGTGAACAGCATAACGATATGTTCGGAAACGGATCAGCCCATGTGGTTCTTGTAGAAATTTTTTTCCCGGGAAAATGAGAGAGAAAAAGACATTATAACGATCGATGTTGTTTGATGGGAACATGATTAATTAGCATTTGATACAGCTCTTCCTATCAATGAGAGATGGGAATACTACAGTTTACAGTCACACCGAGACACAGTAGGAATTAGGAGTGCTAGGGATACTATATTCTCTGACACAGTAACATTTATAACAAATTTATTAAAAATTTTAAAATTTTATATGGATCTCACTCTTTATAAAAAATTATAAAATCATATAAATGAGATTTGTTAAATAAAGTATGATCTCCACACAATTTTATAATTTTTAACTAAAAATAAGAGTAAGTTAAAAAGTACTATGTTACTAACATTTATAGAGTGGAAAACGGATGGTTCATATAACATGCGTTAAGTAACTTATAATATGGTATTTTCAGTCATAATTATTATAATATAGAAAAGTTTATCTACCCTCACATTATAGATATGAGAATTTACATATAAGCTAGAAAATATTTAAGAGTTACTTTTTTTTATTAAATTATGTAATTTTAATATCTTACATTGAGTATAGTAATTTTATTTATTTTTTTCTTATTTAATACTATCATCTAATAATATTTAAATGTAATTAATCTTAATATAAATTAAAATATAATTTTTGAATCTTTACATATGTTATTAAATTGATTCCTCATTTAATTTATACATAAAAGAAAAATTAAATGAAAATAAAAAATAAAATAAAATATCCCTATCTTTTCACACTCCAATTTCAAGTTCATATTCCTTCTCTTTTATCTCTATTTTCTTTTACCATTACATCATCATAATCATTTTTATCTTAAAATAAAATAACATTAAAGCCATTGGGTCCCGAGGATTCTTGATCTGGGCTTAAATGGAGGATGATAATGTGTGTCGTTTCACACTCTTTTGAGATTTAGAATAATAATAGTTAATACACTCTCTTTCCACTAATCTTACATCTATATTTGTATGATAAAAAATATAAATGTAAACACAGTTTAACCAAAATATAGTAAGTGTGAAAAACTATTTTTAATTATAAAATCATGATTTAACGTGATAAAAGGAAGAAATTAATAGAATAATAAATCGAGTGTGAAAAAAATAATCAATATTGCTCGTCAGAGATAGTAGTTCTAAAGGCAAGCAATGAATAGTGGGAACTTTTGTAATGTCATAACTCATAAGTTAGTGGTGTGCACCGAGACACCCATATTAGGGTTCAAATCATATATTTTCTTTTAATAAATAAAATTTATGTACATTTTATTAAAACATTTAATATTTTTAATAATTTATATTCATATTTAAAAATCAATAAAAAAATACTATAATTGAGTGTGAGATCAATTACCTCTTTGAACTTAATTAGTTGTCTTGAATTTGAGTTCAAGGCATGTAAGTGCATTAAATACCCAAAATAAAAATTATTATTTCTATTGATTTTATTCCACTCAAGCAAGATCGAATGTGCCTGTTAGAAAACACTTGAAGTCAATAAAAAATTATATTAAAAAAAGTTAATCAACATACTACTTTAAAATTTCTTTTATCGGAGATTCTTTCTCTCCTATATTGGTGAAGACATAGTTTAGTCATGGGTGGGTAAAGTTCATGAGCAGTCTCCCATTTAATTTTATGGTGGATTGAAGGGGGACAATCTCTCTTGATGACTGCCGGGGAAAATATTAGGAAATCATATTATTGATATCTGATTCTGATCCCATGCATTATTTGAAAGGAGAGTGAATATCTATTCTTTGAATGAGGGCAGAGGTAATTGGCATGGCCCTTTGACAGTGATTCTATACTGATCCCTGAACCCAATGTTGAGCTCCTGTCTGAAGCAATAATACAAAGTATGTAGCATATGGCATGTTTTATGGGGGGAGAGAAAGAGAAAAAGAACCTTGTGGCATGTTTTGAGGGAATGTTGATGAAGGCTCTTTAAACTCACATTTATTGACCACAAACCTAATTTTACTTAAAGTACTTATCAGTTGTTACAGGAAGAAAAAAAAATTAAATCCAGTATTTTCTTTTTTTAAAAAGTTATATTGTAGTTTAATTTTTGTGCATTGTTAACTAATTGAAAATAACCTTAATTATAATTTTTAAAGTAGTCAGTTAGTCACTACAAAAGGTTAACAATCTTATTTTAGATGACAATTTATAACATGGTGATTGTGTGAAAAATCAGTATGCTATACGTCTCTAGTTAAAATCGTAGAAATAAGTTAAGAAAAATCTTTTAGACTTGAGTTGAGAATTTTATTATTAAATTTTAATAGTTTTTTAAATAAATGTTTTATATAACTGATGTGGACATTTATTTGAGATCCATGTATGTTTAAAAATATAAGATGCGTATTGTTTTTCGCAATTGTCATCATGTTTTAGTGAGAATTTTCCTCCATAGAAGGTGATGTAGTTGCAGATATTCTGGTGAATTTAGCTTATCGTTATCTTGTGACATTTCACTTTCAGGAATGACCTCCTATTCATTGGACACCAATAAATCGTCTTGAATAACTTTGATGGATTTCTTTTTATGTAGCAGTTATTTCCCTTTTCCTTATTTCTTTTTTTATAAAAGAGAATTTCCCAATTCTTCCCTAATTATAGTCATTTTTTTACTCAGACCTAATTATAGACAGTAATTAATATCACAAATTAGATAAAACTTTTGAAATTATTATGAAAATTTAATTAATTTGTTTTGCCTTTTGTTTTAATAGTATTGCAACGGGAAAAAACGCAACAAAATATCTTTAAAATGAGTATTGATTCATGCAGCATATTTTGGATGTCGAACAATGTCCAAAAAAATTATTCTGAGCATGCGCTCAAATCCACTATTGATTGGAATAATTGCTAACAATTGAAATGATGGTACGTTTTTATTTTGATGTAATAGTATTTATGGGTCACTTGATGTTGCCATATTTAAAATGGAAACATGATGAGTTGCGTCTAAAACTGCCTACCAACTACCAAATGCAAGAAAAATAATATTACAAATGAATATACTCTTAAGCTTCAATGTCAAGTGCCCCACATTTCAATTCTTTGCAGAAACAAGTTCATCATATTGAATTATTTATACAACATTTGGTTCCTCCGACACATATCATGCTCATGTCTTCAATCAATATTGACCAAAAAGACATTTGTGGAAGATAATAAGTAGTTCAGTGATCATGAATCATGATCATAACATGATGTATCGATACCCCACCCAAAGATAGCTGTGTTAATAATGAGAAGTTGGAGAAGAAATAGTACAAACCCGCTTTAATTAATCTAGCGTAACAAAATCAAGTGAAACTATTTTAGAACCCCTATTTTCATGTATTGTTTTTTCTATCGGTTTTATCAATATTTTGTATTGTACATTTGGTGTACAATAAAGTAAAAGCATTTAATGTGAGGAAATGTGCCTTCAATGAAGATAAAAACTATTGTTTTTGGTGAATGATTACAACTTATTCTTTTTCAATGGATTAATTTTTTTAGGTTGAAATTAACCACTTATATATTTATGGAGGTGGAGGACAATCTTACTCAAATAGGGTATAATTTGTTGGATGTGGAAGTCCCAAAATCAGTGGGTTCTTCCCTTTGGCTTCCAAGCTTAGGTTATATAAGGAAGCCTTGGTGAACATTTATCATCATCCCAAATTAAAGTGTTTCTCTTGTATACTCTTGTACACTAAGAGATAAACTAAGGAGTGGTTTGGTTGAGTAGAAGAAATGGAATTGAGAAGAAATATTTAAATTAAAGTAGCATATGAAAATAAGGGACCCATACAAAATTTTAAATTTTTTTACATAATTCCACTCTACAATAAAACAACCAAAGGACACTAAGAGAGAATAATTAGTTTCTTCTCAAAGATTCGCTGAGTAATAGTATTCTCCTTCTATAGAAGAGTGTTAGTAGTAGTATTCTCCTTTGATAAAGAGATCTAGATGGAGTGGTAGTAGTATTTTGTAGAAGAGAGAGAGTATTCTACAAAAGAGAGAGAAAGGTGTTGTAATTTCTTCCACCTAATGATATTGTTCCATTGTGATACATGCTAGTACATTGGTATGGTGCCGAAGAATGTTCTTAGTATGCTTTGTGGCTATGATATATATATATAGTTTGATCTACCACATCATAAAATAATTATTCTTGTTACTGGATGTCGAAACTAGGAGCTAAATTCTCACCATTAGCTAGAATCAACGAATAAAGTGCAAAACAAAAGGACAATGAGCCACTCGTCATCACGACAATATTTTTTTTTAACTTAAACACACACTAACAACACCCATCATGACATTATTGAACCCTGAATATTGAGAGTTTTTATTTGACAAAAATCAAGGGATAATAGTGAAGAGTCAAAGTTAAGCCAAGTCAATTAGCCTAGGTCTTTTATCAAACAAGTAGTTGGCACTGGCAAGAACTGAGAAGTCACATAGCAACAGACAAGTTATATTATCTAAGTCAATAGAAATTCAAAGTTCAAAACAAGAAGGACAATTCTGTGAACATGAAAGGAATATCCAATAGAAGACATGTTCTTTACACAAATAATCCCCCAATTAAAAATTGTTAGAGGAAATCAAGATACATTACTAAATTGAAGTTTTTCTTCTACTAACAATTTAATACCAAAATACAAGCTAATAACAGAAAATTACAATAAATTCTTCTTCTCATAATTCTCATTCCCTTTTCACAAATTCCTTCCAGAAAACCCCCAATTGTCAAAGTTAGACCATCCTCCTTCCTCAGTTTTGGTGGCTTTCTTTTATTGTTCATGTCTCATCTCTTCTCCTTGAATCAATTACGAGAGTGGACCTCGAAATCCCAAAATTTCATGTGTTGTAGCATCTATCTGACTCTTAAGTATTTCCTTTTTTCCATTTTTGAGCTCTGATTTGCTTGTCCTCGCATTCGTGCATGGTAGAGATTGCTTGAAAAATGGTTGCATGTTGGAGAGTTATGGGGTGATACGAATGCCTGTTGGATAAAAGTGGGTGAGCATTAACACATTAGAGAAATGTTGTAGCTTCTAGGGTTTCATTAGAAGGAACTGGGTTGAAGAGGATTTGGGTCATGGGTTGTAGGTCCCTTTTTTTTTTTTTATCTTCTCATATTTCTTTTCTCTTTTTTTTCTCTTTCTCTTATAAAATAGCAAGTGATCCAAACAAAATTGGGTGTTGAAAATTTCCCTTCTTTACTTAGATTTAACTAAATAATACGAATAACCTTAGTTTGCATATTATTGTAGTTAAAGATAAGAAAAGAAACCCCAATTTTCTTCAAGGACTTAGATAGTATAAGGACTCACAAAAAGCAACAAAAATGGAAACTCTAGATGTAGTGAGTGTAATTACCTGAGATGTTAAGGATGTGAATACCCTGTAAGCAATGAGTGTGAATACCTAAGATGCTAAGGACGTGAATACCCTATATGCAATAGGTGTGAATACACAAGATGTTGAGGGTGTGAATACCTTATATGCATTGGGTATGACTACCCTATATGCAGTGAGTGTGAATACCTTATATGCAATGGGTGTTAATACCTAACATGCCACGATGTAGGTGTGAATACTCGAAATGTTGTGGGTGTGAATAACCAAAATGTAGTTGGTGTGATTACCCAAGATATTGAGGATATGAATACCATATATGTTGTGGATGTGAATACCCAATATGTTATGTTGTGGGTGTTAATACCTGATATGTTGGTGCAAAAAGGTACTTGACTTTAATGTTGGTTCCAGATAGGTACTAGACAAAAATGCAAGTGCCAGGCAGGTATTGGACTTAAATGTTGGTGCTAGGCAGTCATTGGACTTAAATGACAGTGTTGTGCAACTACTCTATTTTGACAAAAAAAAAACATGTAGGAGATTGATGTGATGTTTGATATATAGAAATGTGAATGAAACATGTGTGGTGCAAGCAAAAGGCTCAAAGGCCCAACAAAATGTAATGACAAGAACAAAATATTTTTCTTGAGAATGAAATGGTGGGACATGATGGCCAAACAAGTGTAAGATGTAGTTTAGATGTGATATTGATGCATTGATGAATGTGAAATATAGTTGAAAAAAGTTCCCTTTTTTGTTCAAAGAGAAAAGCTTTGAATTTTTATTATTTTTCTTGGAGAAAACAAATTTATGCAAACTAACTTTTATTATCATTCCTTCAAGGTCTATCACCAAGGATTCACCATGTTTCCCATGATTTTGAAATTTTCATTACGTCATGTCAGTATCTATTATCATAAAACAACACATTGAACAAGTTACAAGCGAAGGGAGAAATGTGGTAGATGGAAAGTCAAGAAGATAATTGCCTTGGTCAGTGAGTTTGGTTTGCCCCACTCTATAATGAGGAGCATGAATGTAATGGAGAATTGGATAATAACCATGGTTTGAAATAAAAAGGTGACAAAGTCAGAAAAATCAAATCACTACCCCTAATTTGTTTTTAAATGGCTAGGATATGAAAGTGAAATAAGGAATTATGGAATGACTTCCCCAATCTTGTGTTGATGAGTGTGGGGGGGGGGGGGGGATAAAAGACGGGACAAAGATGGAAGGGATTGTCCTATGAATAGAATGAGCTAGATGAGGATGAAAGTGAGGTAATTTTCCAAGGAAATAAACAACAAGGGAATGAATTTAAACTTGAAGGAGCATGATCAAAGGATGAATTAAGAGTGGAATGACATATGAATTAAAAAGGGTGACATCAAGGGATGAAAAAGGAATGAAGGGGTTGCCCTAGTTAGGGAGGATAAATGAATAGTCCCATTTTAGATTTATTTGTGTCCTTTGAATGATTCTTATGAGTGGAGCATGACAGACACTGCTTATTGAAGTGCATAAGATTTTTTCAACATTTGGATGGACAACCCTTGTGAGCATTGATTTTTTTTCTTTTTTCCTTCTTTTGTTTTTGAGCAAGGTTCTTTGGCGTGTCACATGTAATCTTTATTTTTCCTTCTCTCTTGCATTGCTTTTCTTGATCCTTTTTTTTTATAAGAAAATATCAATTTTCAATTAGGTAATAGGGGAGTTTTTATATATTTTTTTTTGGAGAAAGAGAAAAAGGACCATACATCCTTTCAAATCATGATTGCTCATTTTTAGAAATTTAATCTCAAGACACAACCTTGTGAAATGCATGTTGCTATTTCTTTATTTCTTTTGTCCTAACTTTTGCTTAGATTGCCCATATGGGTTTTTAACCTAATAAACTCTTTTTTTTTTTTGCTCAAAAAGTTTATCTTAAACAAACTTTAGACAAATGAATGGATAAAGGTGTTGAAACTTCTCTCATTAGAATTCATTCAAGCTAGTCTAACTTAAGAGTAGAAGATGAAGAAGGAGAAAGAAAACTAAAGATTGATTAGAAAATTCAATAAATATTTTATTAATAATAGATACTTAAAAAAGCAAGCAAGCCCATTTAACAAATGGAGTACCTTAAGGCCTTGGGTAGAGCAATAGGATTTACATAAAGTTTATCAAAACCAAAGGAAACTTGGTGATCGCTCAACTCATAGGTACTAGAGACATTGGCCACTTTTGACAACATCAATAGTTGGACCCCTTCCCAATCTTGGAACTTATTATCTTCATATTTCAATACATTTAAGTTTGTTTGGTCTTGTTTATAATTAAGTTTTGAATAAATTAGAATAGCTTTAAAATAGTTTAAATGTTTGACTTTTCATGTAATTTTAGTTTACTTTGGTGTAAAAATAAATGAAGAAAGAAGATAATTGGTGTGGGACCTAATTCAAGACTAAAGGGGCTAGAACTAAAACTTGGTGTGCGCTAAGCATGAACTGTGAGCTAAGCGAATTGTGTTTGGTCCAATAGTCAATTTTGTATATACTTTTATTTCTTTTATTTGGGTTCAATTAAACTTTAGATTAACAAATTCAATTAAGGTATCATAAAATTATTTAATTTATTAAATATAAAAAATATAAAAAATATAAAAGAAATAAATGTTTGTAAAATTGATGATTAAATCAAAGTTGTGAATTTTCTAAAATGTATGAACTAAATAATTGGATCAAAATCACAAATTAATAATTAAATGAGGATCAAAATTGTAATTTATCTATTAAAAAGGTATGTTTTTCGTGCTTCAGAAATAAAACACAACACAAAAAAAAATAAAAAAAGACTATCTCAGTCTTGTGAACTGAATTCCAGAACCAAATGAACTCCGGAAGTTTAATTTGATACATTATAAAAACTATATGAGTTAAAATAACACTGCGGTGTATTACTTTAAAAAAATTGATACATGTATCATTACTCATTAGTAGTATTCTTTGATTGATATGCAACATCATGCTCATCATTAGGGACCAAATGACCTACAGTACACACATTGTCCACTGAATGAAAGGAATGACCTATACATTAGGTTTTTGTTCCCACATTGTGTCATTGAAGGTAGTTAATGCAAAAATCAGCTAATAGCTATGAGCTATAATAGAGCTTTGATTCAGTTCACACATAAATAATTAATTCCATGGTCTTTTGGGGTGTCAATTAAGGGTCAAAAACACTGTTGCAACTTGTGCATGTTGCGGGTCCATCCAGTCAGTTGAAGGAAATATATCATCCATAGTAGATGTTAGTGGCTGATGATAATGATATATATAGTGAGGGGATCATAGCTAGATTGTGTTATTTTTTCTTTACATTGTTGCAACAGCCAAAAGCCAAAATTGATGTTCATCACACGGGATGTGCAAACAAACACATTATGCAGAATAGTATCCAAAGTCGACGCACCCGATAGTCTTGCCTTTTGCTTACTGAGTTTGTTCTCAATCTGCCTTGCTTTGTGTCCTAAAACTTGATATGTATATTATAATACTTCGTGGTCACAGACAGATCAGTATAAAATCCAATCATCATACCTTGTTTAGTGGTTAAAATATCATGTATACGAGGGAACCATTTTGATTCACTTGAATGAAATAATGATTGTAATCATTATAACGTATTTGGTACATATACGAAGTATTAGATTTAGGTTACACTTGGTATCCTGTTAAAGAAAAAAATGTTACACTTGATAAAAAATAACTCATAAGTTGTATCTAAGTTAAAAAGTTAAATTTTAGTTAAAAGCTATTAAGTTGGTTTATTGAATTATGATTATTTGATAAAAATTGATTATTAACCCAATAAATAAATATAAATAACAAAAAATGATTTATTTATATTAGTTTTTATGCTAAATGATCATTTTGATCTTGTATCTTACTTTTTTCAGCTTTTTTCTTTATCTTTTGTCATTTTAAAGCTAATGCTAAAATAAATTTGTTTCATCATTCAAAAACCCTAATATAATCTCATTTGTTCTAAATTGAAAATCACAAAGTAAAAAATTGGTTGTTTCCATAGGTTTTGATGGCAGAGGCAACGACAAAGGGGCTAAGGGATAAGCGATGGTAGAGGGTGACATGGTGGAAGTTGAGGGTGTGCTCTAGGTAGAAGTCACGCCGCACCATGTTGGAGATGTAGTGGAACACATAAGGAAGGTGCAATGGTTGTGGTAGGCAGTGATGATGCAACCCTTTTTTGTGATTAATTCCATCCTCCTTGTCGATGGTGACAACCTCCTAATCGTCGTAGAGGTGGTAGAAGTCCAATATGAGCTTAGCGTTGTAGGAGTCTGTGGTGATCTCCATGTGCCACATCACGACCATGTTGCGAAAGAAAGAGAAGAGATTTGAGTAGGAGTTCGTGATAGTGCATGACAAAGGTTCATAGTTGTGCACAGTGAAAGGGATGAAAATCTCAATAGTGAATGGGGTGTAAGAGGAGGAGATCGGACAAGAGGAGATGATGGAGAAGGGTTTTATAAGAGTGGGATAAACGTGACAAAATGAATTTTCATTTTGTGGAAACTTTTAGCCGCCAGTATTTGAAAACTATTAACGATGTTAACTTTAAACTAATGGAATGACAATTTTGAATCAATGAAAAAAGACTAAATTGTAATTTTGATTCCCTTTTAATTTTGTATCCATGATTTTGGTCCTTTATTTTTTTTTTCAATTTAGTCCCATCTTTTAAGAAAATATGTAATTTTGGTACAATAGTTAATTTTGTATATATTTTTATTTCCTTTTCTAGGTTCAATTAAACTTTAGATTTAATATATTCATTTAAGGTATCTTCAAAAAATAATTTAATTGATTAAATGTAAAAGAATATAAAAGAAATAAATATATACAAAAATGAGGATTGAACCAAAGTTGTGGATTTTCTAAACTGAGTGAACTAAGATAAAAACAAGTGAACCAAAATCACGAATCAGGAATTAAATGAGGACCAAAATTGTAATTTATTATCTATTACAAAAAAGTATGTTTTCTATGCTTAGAAATAAAACACAAACAAAAAGAAAACAAAAAAGACTATCCTAGCCTTATGAACTGAGTTCCAGCTGCATCAATAATCAAATGAACTCTAGAAGTTTGATACATTAAAAAAAGTATATGGGTTAAAATAATACTCCTTACTTTCCATTACAATTATTGTCCTCTGTTGTTTTACACATACCCCACAAAATTAATAAATAAATGAAAAAGAATAATGATTTTATAAAATTACCCTTATCATCTTTAATTCATTTTTTTTGATTTTGTAGCTCATATCATTAATATTATAAGGGATATAAGTGAAAAAAGTAATTAATATTACATTAAAATTAAAGTTAAAATGAAAATTATTTTGGGACAAATTTTGTTTTCTTACAAGACTATTACTATGGGATTGAGGGAATATTACTTTGAAAATTTTGATACATGTATCATCAGTATGCATTACTTTATCATCTAGTATTTAATTGTTGTACATTTATCTTAGTTATTTTAATTTTGATGTATAACATTATCATTTTCAAAATCCAAACAATTTACCACCGTTTTCAAAAATAAATAAATGGAATCAATATTTAAAGTTAAATATTTTGTGATTTATGTTGGTTGGTTTCATGTAGTGCCAATAGATGTTAGATCAGAGACTAGTTAATGAAGATGCAACTATCATCATAGGAGGCATAGTCCTTTTAATATTCCTGGAAAAATAGTACTTGATGTGCAAAAAAAAAAGTTTTGCTAAGGTTCCCCTCCCCAAAGATTCCTCTACCCCATGATAGACCCCCTCTGTCGTCGTTTACCCTTGGACATTACTCGGCCTTCCATCTTTGTCCACTTGCCCGTTAAATCTGAAACCAAACGAGGCGACATTCTTGAAAGATCGATCCTTTGTGAAAGTTTTCTTAAGTTCATACAACTTCCTTGTAAGCCAACTCCTAAAGCCCTGCTACAATGGCAATTTTATCTCCATCAAAATCTCAAAATCAGAATACAAAGTAGGCCTCCTCAACTAAAAGAACAACCTCCACATTAGGATAATATTGTCAAAAGGGATCCCTTCTCTCAAGGTCACCAAAATCATAGACAAGCTCTCTAAGCTATGGAAACCAATCAAACCATGGAAAGTCACTATGTTAGGGTGAGGTTTTTTTGAATTCAATTTTGCATTTGTTGAAGACATGCAAAGCTTTTGGAAAAAAAAGGGTCTGGAACCTCTAACCAAGCCTTCTCAAGCTCCTTCAATGGAGCAAAGATTTCAACCCCAATAAGATGAAGATGACACACGCATAGACCTAGATTTGCATCCACTATCTCCCTTAGCAGTATTGGCGGCCCCAAATCTTGTTTGAAGTCGTGGATGGAATGGAGATGCCTACTATGATTGACGACTCAACAAGGAACATATTTTTCGGTCATTCTGCAAGAGTCTTGGTCAATGTTGATCTAGCTAGCATTCTACCAGGTGAAATCCTAGTTGAAAGGGACAAATTCACTTTTTTTCATTTTTGTTGAATAGGAAAAGCTCCCTTTGTTGAATAAGGACAATTTTACAGTAATTGTCAAACAATTAGGCATGACAAGGCTCAATGCAAAAAGAAAGAGTCTCCCTCCTTATTTGGGGAAAACAAATAGCAATTGCCCATAGTAAAAAAGAACTCGTCTTCTTCCAATGCGGAAACATCAACCACACATGAGCCCCTGAGCATTAACAACACTAAGCTCACTATCCTACCTTTTTCATCGAATATAGAGGTTGTTGTAACAATAGAGAAGAATGGATAAGTGTGTGCAGAGCTAGATGTTTTTCTGGTAGCTCTCCATTATATCTCTTTTTTAGAGTGACTTGGTATTAAAAGTGTTTTATCTGAAGTTCAACTCAAGACTTTTTGGTTGTTGGGTGATGGTTCCTCCATCACCTTTTGGCGGGATAAATGGCTCTCACAACCCATTGTTGAAGTTATAAATTTCTCCCCTTTTTTTTACTCACGTAGGAGCCACGATTGATCTTTTTATCCATAAAAATTCTTGGTTGGTTCCTAATTTAATTAAAGGCATGTTTCCGAAGATAGGCTTGTTTGGAACAACTCCAACAATGGCCATCTATCTCTTGAAGATGCCTACTATCATATTCAGAAGTCTTCTGCCCCTCAATCTAGTTTTAAGGACCTTTGACACTCTCAAATCCCACCATTAACTTCTTTCTTACTCTGGTAGATCATGCATGGATGACAACCTTTGGTAGAGAGGTTGTTACATTGGCTCTATGTGCAACCTCTATGAGGGCAGTTATGAGTCTTCCAAGCATTTCATTTTTCAATGTCCTTTTTCTATTAGAATTTGTAATTGAATCAAGTATTTATTTAATTATGTCATCAACCTTATCTCCATTAATGAGCTTTTCTCCTTCATTACTACTAGTTGGTCCAAACATATGCAGGACATCACTTTGGCAGTAGCTACTTTTGTGTCTGGGCCTATATGGCACTACAAAAACAACAAGCGCTTCAATAACAAAGTCGTCTCCTTCCACTTAGTTATTGCATTGATAATTGGGAAAACTAGAATTATATGTAATGCTTCTTTAGCTTGTATGAACTCTTCTATACAACAATTTGTCATCAGGAAGCAACTTGGTATTTTGGATCATCATAGACGAGCAAATCACAATTCTTCAATCACTTGAACCCCCTTTGCAAGGATGGGTTAAGTGCAACACTGATGGCTTTGCTAAAGGCTCTCTTGGCTTCGCGAGTTATGGCGGCATCTTTAGGGATCACTCAACTAACTCTCTTGGTTGCTTTTCTCAAAATTTAAATGTAAATAATTCCTTTTTTGTAGAGCTTATGGGTTCCATCTTAGCTATTGTGATAGGTTTTTACAGAGGCTAGTTGAACCTTTGGCTGGAATGTAATTCAACTCTGATAGTTGAGTCCTGCAACAATCTTGACTTAGTTCCATGGTTTCTAAAAAAATAGATGATGTAATTGTATAGATTTAACTAGACAAATGCATTTTGTGATAGGACATATTTATAGGGAGGGAAACACTTTACAGACTTGATTGCATCCAAAGCTCATTTGTATGACAACTTTCATTGGTGGGATTCTATCCCTTATTTTCTGGTCTTATATTTTAACATGAATAAATATGGTATTACAATCTATAGGTTTAGATAGTTTGCCTTGCCATGGGTTTGGTCTTGCCCTTTCCCCCCCCCCCCCCCCCCTTCCCCTCATGTGTTTTATTATCATCTATTTTTTGTTTATTAAATTTTCTTGATTGCCTATTTGCTTTTTTACACCAAAGGTGCCAACATGGTTGGGATGCTCAACATTTTCTTGCCTTAAGTGTTCATTTTTAAAAAAAACTATCATTGCAATCCTTTAAGCAGAAATAAGGGAAATGCGTGTTATTAGGCTAGAACCGAAGGCATGCAGGTGACGTTAGAATCACGATTTCTATCAACAAGAGTGTTAACATAAAATAATATAGAGGAAAAGATTTCTCAACTTTACTCATATGACAAATCTTGAGCAACAATTTGAAGATGTTCAAAGCTCCACATAAAATTTGTTGATATCTTTCTTGAGCAATTTTTAACATTCAATCAGTGAAGCACCCCTTGAGAAATAACAAGGAACCCAACTACACAAGGAAAATACTTTAGGTTATCAAAGTTCTAATTAATTTAAGATGAGAAAATGTTTTATAAATGCAATGAAGGATAATGTAGAACGCAAAGCAAATGGCCACAATAAAGAAAATGAAGGATACTTGTGTCAACTAGATAAGCCCCAAGTTTGATAGAAAGTAAAATTTAAAGAGTGGTGACAACAGATCCTTGAACTATGGGATCTATGTTGTGTCTCGATTATTCAAAGGACTCAGTTTTATTTGTCATTCAAGGAATTAAACATGACCTCTCGCTACATTTATGTTTCTAGATTATCTTTTAACATATCAAATCTTTATTATAGATACTGATATTACTTGAGCTTAATCATTAAAACCTTCATAAGTCAAAGTTTTCCAAAAAACAAATTAATTAGATAGTGATATTAATTTTGGTGACTTGGTTCTCTCTTGAACCACACTTTGTTAAGGTTGTGAGTCAATTAATGCATCTTGTGTATCCACACTTTAAGAGTTGTTGTCATCCTTTAACTTGATTTTTTTACAAACAAGGAAAGGTTTCCTTGGTTGTTATAGGAAGAGGGTTTCCTAGGTTTTGATAATTAGTGTGCTCCCAAGTTTGCAGGGTGAGTGATCCTAGTGGTAGCCTCGGGTGTGTGATCCTTAGTGGGTGATTATAATGAATAGTAAAAGTGTGTTCAGGATTCGGTTATCAAGATTGGACTCCTTAGTGTAAAAGGGTTGTTGCATTGTTTATTTTTATCTGATAGTGGAGAAATCTCAAGCTCGACTTGAGGATAGGATGTAGGTCATAGTTGATGGTTGAACTTGTATATAGAGGCAACCTTGAGGGTGAGCAAGGTAGGCGACTGCCCATGGCCTCATTTTTAGAGGGGCACCAAATATTTTTTAGGTAGTTTCATAAATATTTATATAATTAAAATTAAATAAATTTTTTATCATATGAAATAAAGCAATCATTGGTCATTAGTCAACTCATTACTAATGAGTGATGTTTCCACACTCTCTCTTTAATTGGTCAAAATTTATTGAAAATTACAAAATTTGATGGGTCCAATATCACATTTAATGATTCTCACTCCTCATTTTGTAGTTTTCAATAAATTTTAACTAGTTAGAGAGAATGTGTGTGTGTGTTTGAAAGAGTATGTTAAAAAGTATTTTCCTGACACTCCTCATTGATAAAATATACATGGATATAACACTAAGACATTTGGCATGGTTGCAACAACACCCAATAAACGAAACTTGGAAATATGCTAACACTCCTCTTTATTTTTGTGTGTATCGAACTTGAATCCAATCTCTTATGGTTATTGTAATAAGACAATTACCATAGAGACTAAATTATCAATTATACTTCTCTTTAATAATAGTGAAAGAAGATCGCCAATAATAATAAAACCAAATTAATAAAATAATGACAAATAAAAATTATAGAATGAAAGATATATGTGTGTTAATCTATTCATACATAATTCCTTCCAGTTGCTTGTGTGGATACTTTGTTTCACTTCTTAGGAATCATGTATTATGTGTCTACTATAGGAACCTATTGCGGCATAAAAATTTAAAGTCAGCCAAAATATGTTTCAATTAGCCTTATCTCGACAAGATCCTAAAATAATGATGAAAATTTATGTCAAGAAAAGGAATCTACTCCTTGGCTATGGATTCCCAAGCTACTTCGGAAAACGCTAGGTGTAGGCGAACGAAGAAGAGAAAGAGAAGATAGGATTTTGCATGAAATGTAATGGTTGAAATGCTATAAAGGTAAGTAGTAAAGGAAAACAATAAAGGAATTGTTGTAAAGGAAAACTTTAAATGAAAGCAATAAATGGTAGAGATTGTAAAGAAAATTGATAAAATAAGTGCATGATAAAATAGGCTTGTGTTTTCGATTGATTGTGTGTTGCTAAAACATTAAATACAAGGCCTATTTATAGGCTACAAACTCAAATCCCCTATTGGACCATATTTTTCTACTTAATAACTTCCTAGAAAGTGGTTTGGGAGTTACACAACTAGGTTTGTGGGTCATTCGGCTAGTTTTACAATGATTCAACTAATTCTGCCAGTTGATTTTGACAACCAACAGTTGATTTCGACTAACATTTCAGCCAACTAATTATGAGGCAAGTCTATCTTCTGGTAACTAATCCTAAAATCTAGGCACATTCTCCTCTTTGCACAAGCCAACTAATAAGTTATTTCAAGCATTGAAGAAGATGGCAACTGCTTCTTATTTTTTACGGAGAACTATCATTGATTATTTTTGACCGCTAGTAGTCATTTGAATATAAAAAAATATGGAAATATCATATCTTTATTAAATTATATCTGATTTAATTCAGTTAATTTTCTTATGCTTTAAGTTAGCCGAAATCTATCATTTAGCTAACATTGTAAGTAGTCGAATTAACCTTATTCATGTTCAACTAACACTAAAGGTAGTTGAATTTCCCACTTGGGACGTAGCTGACTTGATCTTCTACTCATTCAGCTAACCTTAAAATTATCCAAAATTTTTCAATTCGATTAACATTGTAGGTAGTCGTATTAACCTTGTCCTTATTCTGCTAACCTTCTTGTTTGGCTAATATTGGTAGGTCGTCAATTTTGTATTCAACTAAACTAGCCTTCACGTCATCCAGTTAACATAAAAGATAGTTGAATTCCACCTTAGCCAGCAACCATTTTGTTGAATCCTTAATAGTTGAATTTTTCAACACAATTTGAGTGTAACAGGACCTTAGATGAATCTTGTAAAAATTGTAAGTTTGTGTTTGCAAGTATTTAAGTGACTAACAATTCTTGATTTTAATCATATTGTCTTGAAAGGTAACTTATAACATGAAAACATAAACTTCATGTGTCATCTTTTATCCTTGAGATGTCATTTGTTTTATTTCATTGAGAAGCTTTGTAATGACCTTTTTTTGTGTGTTTATTACATCCACCTTGTTCACCATGTTGTAACAAATTAGCCTTGGACCGTTTAAGCCCACATTTTTTATTCTTGCATAAGAAAATTACCAAGCATTCTCTCCTTACTTATGTATCAAGTGTGTTGCCTAACTCATTTTTCATTTTCTACAAATCATTCATTTTCCTTTGTGGTTCTTTGATTTTCTTTGGCAACTAACCAAAACAATTACTTCCTACTCTTCTAGTATGATGTCAACACACAAAATTTAGTTTCAACACTTCGCTTAAATGCCCATTCATTTTTTACAATACCACTTTTCCTCATTATCCGGCCACACTTGTTCAAAATGATTAAACTTGTCTCCTTTTTTCTTTTGTCCTTTTTTTATCCCTAAACTCAAACAAGTATAGGGATAGTTGTAATACGATCTATGTCTAGTCAAGTTTCAGACCCATGTTTCATTCCATCTCACCATCCAGGAAGAATTGGCAAGGGCACAACCCAACCTTTCTTACGCTAAATCTGTAGGCTTCCATTTAATTTGATAAATCGATAGATTACAAATCTTAGATCAACCAACAATCTTCCAAAGCTTGTAACCAATAGTCTTGAGATCCCCCACTTTTATCATCCTAGCTTAAAATCTCCTTTAAGTCTCTTATGCATGCATAACCAGTGAAAATTTGTATATGGTCACATCTGATCTTTAGTAACATTTTTTTGCTTAATATTTAGTAAAAATATTGCTAAAAGCTTTTGTCCACATTTAAAAAAATGTCACAAAATATCAATAAATGTCAAGAAAACACATTAATAACATTTATTCATATTTGATGACATTTTTTAAATGTTGCCAAAAGTTTTTAGCAACATTTGTATTAAGTGTTACAGAAAAAAATGTTGCTAAAGGTCATATATGTACTAGTGAGTATATGTACTCTTTGGTCATCCTTAGGTTGAGCCTAAAGGCATGAAGTGATTATTTTCATCTTGATTTGTCTTTAGCCTTTTATGTTTATGCGTTTGAGCCTAAAGGGTTGTATATCTCCAATCGTCATTGGGTCAAGTCCAATAACTAATTTAAGCGGGTAAAATCTGATGAACCTAGCATGTGGGACTGACAGCCATTACAGCCAATGCTTCACTTAGATTAATATTCTACAATTATTATATGTTACCATATCTTATCAATTTAATCATATCTTATATTATGGATATGAGTGACTCGGGTGGATTGAGTTTTGTCTATTTTTTCATTCAATCCGATTAAACTTAATTGAGTTGGATTGGATTGAGTTTACGTTTTTTTTTTGTCTATTCAGTCTAGTGGTTGGTTATCAGATTGAGCGATTAAAAAATTTGTCACCTCTTTGAAGTCTTTGAAAAGAAATTAAAAAAATCCTCAAACTGAAAAATAGTTAGGACATATTTTTTTTTACAGAATAGTAAGGATATTTTAAAAAATCAATATTCATAAATATTGTACTATTTATATGATAAACAAAAAAAACCATAAATATATACGTATAGTATCATTCATTAGACAATGTATTACCTTAAAATAAATAAAATTCCAAAACAATGTGTTACCTTAAAATAAACAATATATTACCTTGAGAATGAGATGTGTTTAGTTTAGAGTTTATATTTGTATTTTAATTGTATATGGTTGGATTAAGTTTTGTTCGGATCTAAAATTTCAAACTTGTCACCCAACCTAATTTTAATGGAATTTATTAAACTAAAAACAATTCAATCCAATAACGTAATCCTACTCACAAAAATCTAATTGAATTAGACGGATTCAGAGGTTGAGTTCAATCCACTTTTATACCTATCTTAATATCTTATATTATCTATGAGAATCAGGGAAGTAAAAATATAATCAGATTTTATTATATAATATTGAATAATAACTATATAATAAAAGCTAGTATAGAAGAAAGAGAGATTATACACTTACATGCTTTGGATAGACAACCTTCTAGAGAAAACCTATACCTAAAGAATTTCAAACTACCCAATAGTGACCATATTAGACGCCTATTTTGACTTTAAAGACAACCATAAATGAATGATAAAAAAACAAGTGAGGTGAATTATTGCTTGTGACTTTTCCCTGGATATAATTATGTAAGCTTAATGTAATATCAATCTTCATATTTGATCTTCAAATAAGTACCAATGCCCCAATTGTAGACCTCTCATTTCCTTTACAGTCAACGCCAAATATACAACGTTACTCAATCCATTTGTTTGCTTCAGGTTGTTCAACTCTTTATATATATATATATATATATATATATATATATATATTCCAAATTGAGATCCTTCGCGTCTAACTTGTTATACAATGCCCTTACTGCATGTGTGGTGTCCAAGCCCACGACAATTCCATAAACCTCTAATTTAACTATACATAATACAGGTGACACAGAATAATCTCCGATATAAGAAAAAAGGAAATTGTTAAGAATTTTTATCTCTTAATACAACTTTACTTTTAAATGATAGAACTTTATGACTACTCCCTTCAATCTCAAATGTAAATTAGTGATTTTATTTTTTTAAAATATAAGCAAATATTAATATCTATGTTTTATTTAATGAAATTTTCTGTAAAATACCCTTCATTTAAGAGTTAACAAGTTTTTAGTCTCTAATACTTTTTGAAATTTAATTTTTAATTCTTAAACTTTGTTTGACTGATTAAGATCTTCAATTTTTTTATTAAGATTTTTAGTTCATAAACATTTATTTAATTGGTTAAGGTTCCAAAAATTTTAGAAATTGTAGCTTTTAGTCTATGAATAAAAGTTTGAACCTATTATTTTTATTTATTTAATGAGATTTTAAGGACTAAACATTGATTTTTTTTTTAAGTTTAGGGATTAAAAATTTTAATGAAAAAAAGTTGAAAAATATTAATTGATCAAACAAAAGTTTAGAAAATAAAAATCTTAATAAAAAAAGTTGAAAAATCTTGAATACTCAAATAAAAGTTGAAGGACTAAAAACTTAATTAATCCTAATAATAAAGTTCAAGACCTTTTTTTAGTTGACATCAAGTTTGAATGAATGGTAATTTAAGAAAAATATTTATTTTTTAATTAAAAATAATATAATTTAATAAGGTTAACTAATTTTTTTAATAAATATGAAGTATATTTTTTTTCTCTTATAATCGAGGCGGGAGGGAGAATTATTTATTATATTAGAAAACAAGTTAAATTTCAGTAAAAAAAAAAACCAGAAAAGAAGTTAAATAATGATAGGTAATAATAAAGAAGTTTTATCCTAAGCCATGGTTTTAATTAACTATATTATTAATTTTATTTACCAAAATTCTAAAGTTAATCCAAGCCACAATAGCAACCTCAATAGAAAAAAAGGGGGAAAAGTCAAAAATCAAATCTTTCAGGATTATATCACAACATTCAATTTTGTACAACATCAGATTTTAATCAGGTTTTGTGAGGGAAGACAGAGACTATTATGAAGTGGAACGTGCTTATGTGTCGGACAGAGACATTTTTGTCTCATCACATTTCATGATCTGACGAAGAGAATTCACAAATATGACAATGACAATGACATTTTTTTCTGGGACTGAATATGATGGTGACTTAAACCCATAAATAATTAAACTAGTATGCTACTATTTTTAAATCCTCGTACACTAAAATATTACAAATAATAACTTCCAGATCTATTGACTTTTTTAACTGCACCATCTGGACCGCTTTATGTATAATTCATGTTAAAAATAAGTTTAAAAAATGCAGGTTATATACTGAGTTTCTATTATTGTGAAAACAACACAAGTAGAGGTCAAAGCTTATATTTGGCAATGATTAATAATTTTAGAAGAAGAAAAAAAGGGTTTCTATTTTGAAAAGTTTTATTTGAAATTAGGAAAAAAATAAATGGTTATTTTTCTAAAATAAATTCCCTGGGTCAGCTACTAATTACCCAACCTTGACCATGATGGTACATCAGCCTAATAAAGTTCATTAATTAATGCTAGTAAAATCTTCTAAATGACTTCAAATTCAATAATGAAAACCATAGTATTGCATAGTCGCACTCATGTTTTTGAATCTAATGAGAGAAGAAAGACTAGTGGTGTAGATGTTGCTGGTGACGGTCACACTCTTCTTTAGCTTGACACCTTCGTCAACACATAAAAAAGTTTGCTTTGCTTCTTCAATTATTGCTGCTTCCCCCTCCAAAAGTTGCACAACTACTTTTCTCATCTCAACACGATTCCAATCTGAACAGTGCTACATTTTGACAACAACAAATCAACAGCACCAAGTACAACTGTTTTTGAAAAGAAGGAAAAACAACCAATTTAATTTTGTGTTCATAAGTTTTTTTTTTGTTTTTTTTACAGAAACAAACTCAAGGGATTTCGTTCATAATGAGATCAACTATACATGGAGGAAATTTATGTAAATATTGGAAATTAGGATAGGATGGAGCTACCCTTGCAAGAGCATAAGCAACCCCATTACTTGTCTTCAAACAAAACCTAATTTAAATGTTGAATTGACTGCAAGAAGCTTTTTATATTCAGCAACCATAACGATGAATTGGAATGTCAATTTAACCTTTTTTTTTCATAATGAGTTAAGTCATTTTTAGTAAGCTAATGTACTTAAAAAAGATAAGTTATAAAGTTAATGATTCAATTAGTGTAAAATATGACATCGAAATATAAGAATTAATTATTTAATTTTAAAATTATTAACCTGTTATATTTTTATATATATAATAACAATAATCTTTCAACTTAAAAAATCAAGTAAACTACTAAAATTATGCAATTTATGTTGACCTTAAAACTCTTTAAAAAAAAAGTTGACCCTAAAATATATGTACATCATGTACGTATACCACAGTTTTATAGTTAAGAAAATGTTTTGACACTGTACATGGGGTTATTTAGGATGTGATTATTCTAGTTTAACACGTGATCTCAAGTTTAAACTCTTATTATGTAATTATGTTAAATATTTAAAAGAAATTATCACCTATAATAAATCTATTCAACGAGGGATGCATCCAGAAATCTATAACAGTGAGTATTTTTTTATGTTTTGATATTATTAAAATATTTTGAGTCATTATATTACTGGTGTAAAATATTTTTTCATAATATTAGCTATTAACTTGAGAATCTAACTAATTATCTTTAATGGATTTTTTCTTTCAAATATATTTTTTTTATCCATAAAACTCGAATAGAGATTTAAGATATTCAAACTTAGTTCTACTTAAAAAAAAAAATGTTGGTTAGTTATTTATACATATAATTTCTAATAAATAATTATTTAATAATGACTTTTTCAAAAAATATTGACTAATTTTGTACATAAAACTTAAATGATTTTCATTTCAAACAATAAAAAAGAAAACGTGAATCTTAATTTGTTTTAAAAGATTGTTGCTAAAGATTCTACCTATATATTATAACTCATTATTTCTGTTTCAAAGAAAAATCTTTTGGACAAAACAATTAAACAAAAAAAAAACACATAACAATAATCTTATAATCAAAGAAGATAAACAATCTAATCACATATAAAAATAATTAGAAGTTAATTATTAGTTTCATAATAATAATAATAATAATAATAATAATAATAATAATAATAATAATAATAATAATAATAATAATAATATCTGATGTTAATAATATATACAAGTCTTTTGATTTGTTATAGTATGATATATTCAGAGAAGAATTTAAGGGAACATATAAGAAGGAGAACATGAAATATGTAATAAAGTTATTAAAATTGAGAGTATACTAGATTTGTGGGAATTTTAAAGACTCAGACTCACAACTTCATATAATAATAAAAAAAATATATTTATAAATAATATATCAATTAAACATTTTAAAAACATAATAGAGTAAAATAATAAATTATAAATTTCACAACACTTAAATATTTAGGTTTAGTAATGCATTACTATTATATAATAACTTATAAAGATGATAATAATGATAGAATATTCCCATCAAGGATTTGATGTTGTTGAGGAAGAATGATTTTATGTTGTTAGAGGTGGAGGTTCTTATATTCATGAACAACACACCAAATTAATGGAGATATGTTAATTCCTAAATGCACAAACAACAATCCAAAACCATCCATATTTTAATCTAATTTTTTAAACTTGCTGATTCACTTGTTTTGTAGTAAACTTAAGAATCTATCAAATTTGTATTGAGTTTATAAATTTACCTGGAAAAAAAAATTTACATACAAGTCAACTCCAAGAAATAAATGAACTTATAAACTTGTAAGAATTAACAAATAAATTAAGAGTTTGATAGCATGCATTCAACACAATTTTTCACTAACACAATTCTTAAACATGAGCAACAAGAAACCAACCTATGACTCACAATTCTATTAAATTTTATAATTTCACAAAAAGTCAGGAGGGGCCAAGGCCTCCTACACCGACACATACGTCTGGCCCAATATAACTAAAGTAGGAATACTTATTCTCGTAGAAGATACAAGTAGCCCATAAAAAAAATAAAAAAAAATAACATGTTAACCCACTATGTATCACCACACAATTACTTGAATGATCAAAAGTAAATTAGTTTCTCAGATCTAAAAAATATAGTGATGGTTATATTAATTTATGGATATGAAATATATATTTAATTATCAAAATTATAGTTATATGTGTATTTCATCAATGAAATCGCTCTTCTTTATTCGTGACATGAATGTAGAGGAACTAATAAACAAAATGTATGAAACTCAGGAATTTCAAAAGAAGTATATACAAGTTTGATATTTTAAAAAATTAAAGAAAGTATAGGATGCTGCCGACAATTACTATTAAGAAGGGAAAGAATAAACGAAAAGTAATATTGGGGACCAAAACGCCACCGCAGCTGCAAGTTCATATGTTCAAACTCTATGAAATCCACACACAATTTCAAATGGAATTATTGTAAAAAAAAGTTAAAAAAGAAGAAAGTACTTTCAACATAAAAACGAAGCAGTTAGCTAGGTTAAACTCGACAAATGATGAGGTCGGGAGGAAAACCTAGTCATGTTCAATTAATTAGGTTTAAGTATTTTTTTTTCTTTATGTAATTTAATGTTTTTTTATTTTCATTCTTATAATTTTTTTGTTTTAATTCTTATCAAATGTATTTATTTTATATATTTTTCGTTCTTAAGACATTTTAGATAATATTTTTTATTATTGAAAATACTTTTCGTCTTAAAACGTTTTATATAATATTTTAAGGATAAAAAATATGTTAAAAAAATTATATATATTTCAAATAATTAGTGCATGTTAAAAATGTTTTTAAAGTAATTATTTTATCATTTTCTCAAAATTTTAAAATAATTATACACAGTTAAAACAATTAGTTAAATATGCTATTAACTTATCATTCAATAGATAAATTATAAATTTATTTTTTAAGAGATACTTAAACTGCATGCCTTTTTTTTTAAAAAATTGAGCTCCTCTTTCTTTAAATATTAAAATGTATTTTAAATGTGATTAAATCACTTATTGTCAATTTGTCTCTTTCCAAGGGTCATTATCAAATAGTTCAATTCAAAAAGAGATATAAAGTTGAATTAGGTGATTAAGAAAGAAAGAAAAAAAGTCCTAGAGTTTCTTTTGTTAAAAAAAACTAATCAACCATAGAACTATATACCGTTCGTATTAAGCTTACAGAAAGGAGTAGTTGGTGCACACCATTTCACTTCGTTGGTGTTCTTCAAAATACTACTGCCAGGGAAAGAGATTTTCATAGTATATATGCAGAAGAGACATAATCTGGTTGAGAGAAAACTAAAGAGACCAATCTTCATCTTGAAAAACATTTGCATTGCGACCCTTCCAAAATTGTCTAGCAGGTAATACCGAACATTTGACCTCTAGAATTCGTGAGGTTTGAAACGCAGCCACTCAGCTTCGTTGATTGTGAAGAAATTGCAGTTGACATCAAAATGGAGCTTCCCCCAGATGACAAAAGCATTAGAGTGTGAATCCAAGTTTTGTCTACTACTCCACCACACCTGCAACACGAAGTAAAGAAGGAAAATGACGCTTAAAGAGAAAAAGTTGGTGTGTAAACATCCTCTATAAGTGAACCAAAGGAAGTGTTTGAGATTTTATAGTAATGGCAGCTTCCAAACCCAAGCCCAGCTTTCCTTCTTGTAGGAATATCACAGTCTAACCACCTATGAAACACCGACACTATGAAACACCGACACTGATACGGACACCGGACATGACACGGACATAAACATGTGGATATCTGCCAAACACATCAAACTCAACCCAGACACAAGCGTCGGTGTCGTGTCGGTGTTGGTGTCGAGTCGGACACCGAACACGACAAAGGGCTGAGGCTAGGGTGTCCGTGCTTCATAGCTAACCACTTGAAGGAAGACTTAGCGGAATAAACTTTTGTATAGGATGGTGCCCAAATAAAGGCATTTGGGATGTCTTCTTCGTGCTTAAACATGTTACACACCTCACCAGTGTCGCTGATATGCACATAAAGAACCACAATTAGATAATATTAGATAATATTCAAACCCACAATTTATCCAGGTTATTTATGAGATCCCATGCATGCTTCCCTAACCCTAACAAAGAAATGTTCTGTTGTCTAGCATTCACCTGCCTTTTTTTTCGGGCTTATATAGTAATGGTTCCCGAGGACGAGCCCTGGTGCAACGGTAAAGTTGTGCCTTGGTGACTTGTTGGTCATGGGTTCGAATCCGGAAACAGCCTCTTTGCATATGCAAGGGTAAGGCTGCGTACAACATCCCTCCCCCATACCTTCGCATAGCAAAGAGCCTCTGGGCAATGGGGTACGAAGTTTTTATAGTAATGGTTCCCTAACCCAATGAGAGGTATTATAATCCCACACAAAAACACTAACCGTCGTATCAATAGCATCACAAGTACCTTTTGGAAAAAGAAAATTTTGCATGGTATAGTTAAAATGACCCTGCCAACTCTACTAAGCAACTTACTTTTCCAACCCGCAAGCTTAGAAGTAATATGATCCAATTAAATGAAATTAAAATCCCTTTTCTTCACCATGCCAATTAAGATTGGGAAACCAAGATACTTTCCAAGATTAGAAAGTGTGAGGGAAACCCATAATAGAATTGAAATGGTCATTCTCAATATTGGAATCATTCTTGGAGGCATCGGAATGGGATTTTTCCATATTCATTTTCAACCCCGAAGCAACACAAAATTTTCCATCACCATGCGACTCCTTGGGTTGTCATGAGGATAAACAAATATCACCTTTTTTTTTTTGTTAATCTTGGGTTCTAGAAATGGTTTCACCATATTGTTCCATGAAAAGCAGGCTTGTAAGTTGTAAAACAGACAAAGCAAATATAACAACAATGAATTTAAGAATGTCCACGAAGAAATATCAATAGAAAAGGAAAGGAACAAATGAAATTTTGGCTTATTTTCGACTTACAAGTCATAAGACTCATTTCATTTGTCCTATCGCAGCTTTGAAACTAGTGTCTCGATCACGACTAAAATTATGAGAAATTTTTTGGCTCGACTTTAAAATGTGGTTACTGTTCAAAAGATCATTATTTCTATTTAGTAAAAAAAAATAGCAATAGTTGTTTCTTTCTCAATTATAAGCCAATTCCCTCCCGTTGCTTTATCAAGGAACTTTTTAATTGAAGTTTATTCTAATACGCTTAGTTCAATTTACTATTATTTTATCATTCAAATCAGTTCAATGCTATAATAAGCAGGTAGAAATGACATACCAAAAAAATGGAAGAGAACATTTAATCTCTTTTTCTACACTTACATGAATTACCAAAAAAAAAAAAAACACAAATGATTATAAAATAACATGGAACGAGAAATCACCAAGAAAATAATAAGTAAAATGTGTATATTAATTTTAGAAAATAATACTCTTTTTCTATGACTTTTTTTGTGAATATAAAGAGTACAAGAAAAAATATTAGAGAAAATGTCATTAACATTCCTCTTAATTTTAATGAAACTAAAAATGCCAAGTGAAAAAATAATGACTGAAGGGCAGGTAAATGTGGAACATCTGAGAAATTATTACATGATTTCAGAACATTATGTGTTCAGAACCATGTAAAACTTCACGTAAATAATTGAGATTTTTAATTTACAAAAAAGAATTAATAACACCAAATTGAGAGTCACGTGGAGATTGATTGGGACCATGATGATCATAGGCCATGTAATAATATAACTATAATTTGATAGCATATTTTGTTTCACACCAAGAAACAGAAAATGTGGTGTAACAGATACTTTGTAGTATACATAATAGTAACCTTCTGTCAACATGATAATTCCCTTTTCATGAAGGACCATCATGTAAACCATCTCCTCCTAGACTCATTTGAAACTGATCTTAAAACATCAATTCTACTCAAAGATGAAGAGTAAGATGAAATAATCTGCACACTAGTATCGGTTGTCTGGATATTGGAGTCTGTAACAGTATAAATGCCATCATTCCTACTTGAAGAAGATACAGAAGATGAGGCTGCAAAAGTGGTAGCAGCAACATCTGGAGTATGACTCTGATTGGTTTGTGGCAGCAATGCTAAATTGTGAGTCTTTATTGACATAGTGAAGATTGAGATGCCAGATGCTTCACCAGGGACTATGACCTCAAATAAATTTTCTGTAAAATCTTAGAATTAAATACCAACGGAAGGGATGGAAAAAAAGTGGCTCCTTGCACTAACAACCTAGAAAATTAATGGGAAGGACTATGCTGATTACATTCTGTCTTCCAGTGAGAATGAGTGGCCAAAATATTAATTCTATCAATTTTACTGTAGGAGATTTCTAACTAAACTCAGTCACCTAATCCAACAAAGAAGTTACCAAACCACAGCAAGTCCTAGATTGTAGAAGAAGCTCCTCAGTATCTGAACCGCTGCCTAATACTCTCAATTCTATGTGGACGAGGTCGAGCAGGAACTGTCAAACCAATTTCATTCGATTCAAACTTGCCATTGTTATCAACACTTGCATTGCCATAAATTGGGATAATTCCTTCTTCAGTGACATCTCCTTTACAAACCGGACATTCCCTCACATTTGAATAAGCATATGACAACTTATGAAAGCATGGCCAGCAAAACAAGTGACCACAAGAAGTCAAAACTGGATCTCTTGCCTTGTCCAAGCATATATTACAATGAAACAAATTTGTTGCAAAACCCTCACCCTGATTGGTTTCCACACCCAATGCTTTAGCAACCAAATAGCTAGCTTTCCTTTTACCCATTCTCCCACTTCCCATCATCTCGCCTCCAACATCAACACCACCAAACTCTTGATGCACCCTGTCTTCTTCAGCTTGAAGGTCAGCTACTGTTACCGATTCTCCTGCATAGTTAGTTATCCGAATTGGAGCCTGACTCGGTCGCCACCTCTGACGCTGCCTAGCCCTGAAAACTACTGCTTCTAGGCATCTAATACGCTCTTCTATTTGGCCCAAATGCTCCATCACAAACTTCAATTCTATGCACAGGTTTGTCCCATCAACAACTCATTTCAAATGTATCCATGCCTTAACACAAATAAAACCAGATCAACGTTTCATACATCATACACAGCAAATGAATGATTACCAATACATAAACAAGATCACCACCAGACACATTGCATAGGGCACAATGGAATTGAGGGTCACCATTCACCCACATTTACTCAAGCGAATCAAACATTTCATACCCAAAATCTGTATTGCAACAAACATTATTGATGTTCTTTTAGTTTACAATGGTAATTTTAGAAAGCGTGATGATCAATGTAGATTCATTTTCTCCTTTATCTCATCTTCTTTGTATCTCTATTTTTATTTTTCATCACATCACATTACATCATTTATCACATCTATCACTTTTCTATTTCTCTCTTCCTTCCACTCATATACCCTAAAACGGGAGTCCGTTCTTCTTTTCCCTTCTAGGACTTTCATTTTTATTTTTGTGTTCATTTTATTTTCTTTGTTGGATTTCCATTTGAACCTGAACAAATTTGAATGCGCACAAAAAGTATTTCTAACAGCAAATCAAAGTATCAAATATACACTAAAAAAAAGATTGGTGTATTTAGGAAAGATTCAGATTAAGATTTACTCATCCCAATCTGATTTAATGTCATATGTTATGTTAAAAAGTATAACTTTTTAAATGATACTTATCATCCTTACTTTTTAAGATTAATCTTCATAAGAAAATGTTACCGATAAAATAACATATTTTGCTTAAAAGTATTTATTATTTTTCTTTGTAATTGATTTGTATTTAAAACATTTTCTCACTTTTTTACTATGCAATATTTCTCAATTTTTTCAACTTGAGTTTCTCTCATTTTCAACACTCATTTTACAAATCACATTAATATATTCTTGTAACAATTTCTTGTGCTTTCTCTCTCCAAAAGTTGATTTTTTATCTTATCTTTCAATAACTTCCTTAGCACATATCCTCAACAAAACCATACATTTTTCCATAATTGTTAACCTTACAAATATATCTATAATCAATAAAATGATACAAAAGAGAGTTAACGATGAAATTTTTTATAGATTATCATTTGGTTATTAATTTCTCCAATACTCTTTTAAGATTCTTTCTATTTTTAGAAATTTTTTGAATTTCAAAAGTATTAATTAGTTTTTTTCACCATAATATTGGTGTAGAATATTTACCACATTTAGTAAAATTTCTCCTTTTGACTCTAATTTTCATCCACAAGATTAGAACTCAAGATCTTGGCTCTCATCATTCAGGTTTTTGATTTTTTTTGGAAGACAAAAGCTAAGTATTATATATATATATATATATATATATATATATATATATATATATATATATATATATATATATATATAAAAGCTAAGGAAATTATTAATGTTAATGTACACATCCTTGTTTTTTAAAGTATGGGTGTATTAGCAAACATTGATGTATTTTAAAATATTCTTTAGATATAACTTGTTAATGCATTCATTAAAAAAATGAGTGTGTACATTAGCAAATCCTATAAGCATTTGCTAACATACATCCTTGATTTTTAGTATAAGTGCATTAGTAAGTTAAACCATTGTATATTTTAAGATACTTTCTAGTTAAAAGTTGTTAACGCATGCATGCTAAAAAAATAAGAGTATCTATATTAGCAAAGCCCTATATATAAAATGGCAATGCAACACAAGATGTGCAAGCGACTACCTGGTGTCAATACAAACGTATAAAGTCACCAACCAAAGTGGTTATTGGCTATATCCACGACCCTGAGAGTATCATGTGGTTAAGATATATTAATAAGTGAATTCCATTATAAATTTATCCTAACGAACCTATGCATAACAAAATAAATGTGATTCCACTGACCACATCCCCACAAAATTACAATTTATGACCCCCCCTCCGGTCCACACCACTCAAACCAAAATAAATGTGCTTCCACTCAAAAACCTTCAACCAACAAATGCCTACCCCAAAATACGTTCTAGATGGCTGGATACATTGTTGATATTTGTAGTACAACCCCACGTAGCTTCAAAGTTCGAATCCAATTCTAAATCAAACGAGATGTCTCACTATAGTTCAGCCCCCACTAATTCATTGTCTTTCTAACAAGCAAGCTTCAAGTTGGCTACTCCACTATACAAAAGAATATTTAAAGTGTTTCCCATAATTTTTTTTTGCCAAGCCCAAGAATAGAATAGAACTTCCTGTAGAATGGAGTCAAGATCAAACATTTTTGGCCTAAAAATAACACTACAAGAAAATAGGTAAATAGTGACTGAAAAATCAGTCGCTATTATAGACAAATCCGTCGCTATATGAATCAGCAACTAACATTCCTTCTATTCCAAAGTGTCAATGTTGTAGCGCACCAGATCATGACCCATAAATCTTTCTGCCAAACATTATAAGCCCCCCGATGGTGCTGTCGGAAGTGATCAAAAGGCCTCTTAGGTAGTACAGTATAAACACCAATTCATTTGTAACACTGATGCCAAATAGGTATAACTCTCGAACACCAACAAAGAACGTGAGCCAAAGTTTCCTCATGCACATGGTACCACGGACACAAAGAATCCAAAATAGCATGTTGAATCAACCTCTTCTTCAAATCATACTTTGATGGTAGCCTATCCAATAAAATCCTCCACACGAAACGTTGTACTTTTGCTAGTACTGTGAGGTTCCTAATACTGTGAAATGACTCGTCACTTTTCCCACCATAATACAAGTCAAACAGAGCAACCTAAGCAGTATTTACTGTGAAGTTCCCTTCTTATCCTTTCCTTTTTTTCCCTTGATTTTAGGATTTTGTTCATGTTTAGTTAGATCTCTTTTTACTTATGGTATAATTGGTTAATAATAATGTTTAAACCTTGATTGGTTTATCTATTCTATAAACGTTTTCTCTTATTTTTGAGTATCAATTACGATGCATAATGTTTTTAGATGCTTGATCACCTTTCAAATGTTGTGTTGACTGATTTTTATGCTAATAATAATGAGATATAAGTAGTAGGCTTCTTGCGTTTGATAATATAAGGAAGTTAATGGACATCTTTGGGCAATTGCTTCCTGCACCCATTTTTTGCTTATTGCACCCCAAATGTTTTTAATTCCAATATTTCCCTCCTTTATTATGGAATAACCATTGTGGAAGTGTATAGGTATTCTAGAATAGTTATTCTAGAATATGATTTTCATATCTTGGAATAGGTTTTCCAAATTACTAACACTTTTGAAATAACTATTATGTAATATGATTTTTATATTCCAAAATAAATATTCTGGAAGTGTATAGGTAATCGTATTTTGGAATAGGGTGGAAAATTTTCCTACACCCCTCTGCTTCAAACTCAGGCCTCTTTTCTCTCACCCACCAACATCTTATACCACAACGATCACCTCATCATAGTCAACAAGCACCATTGAATCTACTACGAGACCCTCATCTCTTCCCTCACCTCCCAATTACACGAGCTTCATCAAATGCACTGATGACCCAAAATGGTGTCGTCCTAGTAACCCTTCCATCTTTGTCATTGCAGAAAACCTTTGTCCTCCAAGCTATGCTCTTCCAGCGACAATTGCGGGTGGTGCAACCCTTTGAGACTGCACTTCGACCTCACCATGCCCATGCATAGCATCGCATTGACATTGTCCCCATATTTTAGCGTATACACCACCCTCTTTGGTCTCAACGTTGTCGACGTCACACCGCCACTTATGTAAGAGAAAACAACCTTGTTAAAGAAATCCTCAAAGATCTCGGCCGTGCAAGAGGAGTAAAGGAAGAGGAGGTGCTAGGGTGCAAATGCCACAAACAATTTTGTCCGTTCAAATTATTATGGGGTGCAGGAAGCAAAATTAAGAGGTTGTAGGAAGCAAATGCCACAACTTTGTTTATGTGATCTTTGCTTAAATTTCATTAACCTTATGGCCTTACTTAACTATCTATAATATATATATATAACTGAATTTAATATTTCTAATTGCATTAGTGAAGAATTAAGTTGTTGACATCAATGTTGTGTGTGTGCGCCCATGTGTTTTAGCATGTTTTAAAATATTTATATTAAGTTGATTTTAATTCATATGAACAAGATAACAAATGATTTTGGATTAATATACAATTTTATATATGTGATCTATGTGAAAAGAACTTTAAATCCAACGGTGAGTTTTAAAAAATATTATTTAGTTAAACATTATAAAATGGTGTAATAGTTGTCAAAGTTACACCAATATAATTTGATATCTCTCTCTCTCTCTCTCTCTCTATATATATATATATATATATATATTAATTTTGATAATTTTAATATTAAGTAGTAATGTTCTAGTTATGATATAATTTTTTTAAAATTAATAATTAAGGATAAAATAAAATAATAAGTTATTATATATGTATATTAGTATACACAATTTTTTAATTTAATTTTATTCAAATTATTGTTATAATAATAATAATAATAATAATTTTATTCTTATAAATTCAGGCCATAATGTACTAAATATTCATTACGAATAATAAATATAAAATATCTATAAAATATGGAATAATAATATAATTATTATTATTAATATTAATAACATTATCTTTTAAAATTTAATAAAAATAATAGATATAGTAACATATGAAAAATAACATGTAATAATATTAAAAATAAAGAGTAATGAATATACTAAATAATTTATTTTTATAAATTCTGGCCATAATATACTAAATACTCATTATTTATAATAAATATAAAATAGCTATAAAGTATGGATATTATTATTATTATTATTATTACTAATGTGGGTTAAACTTAAGTTTATTTACTGTGTTTACAAAAGCATCCCAAGTCTTACTTTTACGTGCAATGCATACATATTTTTGAGAATAATCAAACATGTCACCAATAAGTTTACTATCCAAACTGAATTTGGAAGAACTCAATCAGAAAATCAAACATAGTCTCATTTATACATAAGTTAATTTTAATTTATAGAAAAAATCATTTTTTCTCCTGTAAATTTTTATGGAAAAATTTATCTAAAAAGATTTGTATCCTTAATATATATATATAAAATAAAAATAAGTGTTACTATAATATATTTTAAACAAGTAAGAAGAATTACTGTAATGAAAGAAGAAAAAAAAACAAGAAAATCTTGTGAATTTCAAAGATAACAAATGGTTGAATGTAATTTATTGTTTTTTTTTTAATTGAGAGATGTTAGTAGTGAGTGAGAGAAATTCAAATTTATGATCTCTTCCTCCTTTCTTCAATCTTATAACTTTTTATTGTTTCTTCTTTTAAATGCATGTAAGTTATGGTACTGGTAAATGGTAATTAACTCCTTTTCTTTATACTGTGATAGATGCTAGATTAATGCTCTGGTGGTACTGAAATTGTAGTTTTACACGGCTCTCATTCCTCCACAGGGACTGAATCCATTCACTTTGTACAAAAGAAAATGTCTGATATATAGCTGTCTCGAACTTGCATAAGATATGTTTCTGCAAATAGATAATGCAATTTTGATTAAATATCATTTAAAATGAAAAATCAGAATAATGTTATATATCGCTTTGGATTCATGCATGGTACTCACGTAAGTTCATTTGGCATTGAGCATCAAGTGACACAAGACTGGTTGTGGCTACTTGCAGCCTCCAAGGAAACTTCCTAGTTACCTTTAAAGCATCTTACCCAAACATTCACTTTAGTATTTAGAAGTACATAAAAAGAAAAAAGTGACTCTTAGTGATATATTTATGTTTAAATGTTATTTTTATAATATTTTTATGTTAAAATATCATTTTGACTCGTTATCTTTTCCCATGTTTCTATTTTCATCATTTATATTTTTAAAATCTCATAATGTTAATTGCGAATGGATCCAAAAATATTCATTTCTTTCATTAAATGATGATGTAATATTAATCTTATTATTAATTTTAGTACTTTTCTGATGGTTCATTTTTTTGGAAATTGTTTGTCTAAAACATTTAATAAGTATCAAACAATATAGTCAGATATGGGTATAAATTTTCAATACATATTAAATGTTTTAAATAAGAGAGATATAGAAAGAGAAAAAGTGAAAAAATAACTAATTCAATTCTTCTCTAATATTAACAAACTAATAATTAATATTTATTGATAAAAAAATATCTTAAACAACTAATTTTTGATAGTTTTGAATCCATTACAAAGATACAAATCAAAATAAAACTTTTAAAATACAAAAGAACAAAATAAAAAAAATGTAAAAACTTACAAAATGATATTCAAATCTATTATTTATAACACTTTCCATATATTTTTTTAAAAGAGGGGCATCTTTCTATATCCATCACAATTCATTGATGTTATCTTATATTTCTCTCTTTATCTTTTCGCAACCTTCTCTCTTCTTATTAGAGATTATTATAAAAAGAATACTATCACTTTTAATTCTTTTTTCTTGAATATCTTTTCATGATGTGAACAGATAGATATTTTTCCTTACACTACATTTTGATATTAAAATTAAAGTAGCTACATGAATAAGCGTGTCGGTCACAAAATGTTAATTAAATTAAATAATCCCTATCAGTGTTAATCATTTACTTTTATATAAATTAATATTCATTCAAATAATCTGCCCTATTTGTTATCTCATTGATTTAATAATTTCATCCTCAGAAGTCAGAACAAACGTACCCCACACCGCGATTGTAAATGTAACCTACGGAAAGCGAACCTTATGATTGTAATTGCAGCTGTCTCTTCAGCCACAAAATCATAACCCTTGATTTTTAATTTTGAAATATTTTTGTAATCACTTTACTATTTTGACTCTATAAGTAAAAGGTTTTAGTTTCTCAACAAGCAAAGTTAATGTTTTCTGTCCTTACATTTAAAATTGTTATCAAAATATTGATAAAGCAATTAATAAATATGTACAAGTAAACTCTTACAGGTTACTACAATCCATGAATTTTTCACTAACCCAAAAAAAATCTTAACTATTTTAAACTCTTGTTTCGTTCATGATTTTACAAAAGTTATTTAATTAATGTCAATAAGAAAATAAGGTAAAAAAATGAAGGTAATTTTTTTAATTAAAGAAAAGACTTAATTGAATCTTTTCAAAAATAAAAAAGTAAGTAATTAGTATTAATTAACAATTACCAAAAAAAAAACAATTACAATCTCGTTAATCTAAAGATTTACATTTACTCAAAAACGCATCTATTGTTAATTAGTTTAAAACGTGTATTTAAACTAGTATTATTTAACAATTAGATTAAAACCTGTCAAATTTATCTCACTTCAAATAAAGGCTCCACACAAATACTTTTTATTTTTCACTTCAGAAGGGTGAAATTCAACATCGAACATGTTTATTTATAATACTTCAAATAAAAAAAAATAAAAACTTGATCAATCATATGGAATGATGATATACTTATAGTGGTGTGCAGTAGCTTATAAACACCATCGATAATTCAGATTAGATCCCATGCTGCTTGCTGAGAGAGAAGCTATTTCAAAATAATGAAACCTTGACAGATTAACCAAATGGATCCCACATAATGAACCATGGAAAGCACAACAACAAAATCCATATGGTACAGTTCCTGACACTATTGATCTTCCCCTTGTGCCGTGTGGCAAGAATGCAGACAAATTAGTTTTACATGTTGGAAAAAATCAAATAACAAGAATTAGGCACCACAATCATTCTCCTTTTGGCAATAAGAAAAATTAACATAAAACCTACACCCACATATAGCGAAAGAAGCATTCCCCCTCTTGCAAACCACAACCCCTTCATGTCCCCATCAAACATCAAAAACATAATTTGAGTAAGTTGGCAAAAAAAACTACCAAAACAAACAAATTCTCTAGTCTACACTTTCAATTTCTTATTCAACTAAGTTTCAAAGTCCTACCTAACTCCTAACTAAACCAACAAGACAAAATCCAAGTTTGTTCATGAAATAGTTAAATTACAAAAGAGTATTTATATTAATTATTGAAACCAAACCAAATTAAACCTAATGAAACTAATGCTACATGTCATGTTTATACAATCTTTTATTCACCTACCAAGGTAAAAAATAAACTTATTATCTAAACAAATGGTTAAAGAAAAGTATGATTACTATTGTCATCACCATTATCGTCACCATTATTATTATTTATTATTTATGTGGCTCTTTACATAGCAAACATCTCCCGCGGCGGGGAAATTCTCGGCCCCGCCCTCACCGCCGTGGCTCATCGCTCCGTCGGTCTCCAAGAAGTGAACCCTCCTTCTCATGTCATCCAATTGCCTTTCCATGAACAAAAGTCTCTCTTTCAGCGTCAAATTCTGTTCTTCAAGGTGCGCAATATGGGTGTCCTGTTCAGAAACCCTTTTGTCCAAGTTATTATGTTCTTCACCGGAATTAGGGTACACCATCTCGAACCTGCCGGCGCCGGAATCCAAGTTTCCGGGCCGGAGCCGGATAAGGCCCTTCATGGAGCCGTAGCCGTTGAAGCCCCACTGCTCCTTTGCCGACTTCTCGTCGAACGTCGCTGGAGACAGAGACGCCGCCGGAAAAATCGCCGCCTCTGGAGTCGGCGGCGACACCATGCCGCCGCAGTTCTTCGCCCTGATTATGAACGACGTCGTGTTGCGCGGCGCGAACGGCGGCGTGAGTCGACTGCTGCCACCGCCCCGGCCGAAAATTCGCTTCGGGTGGTGAATCCGGCGACCTTTCCCGCCGGAACGTAACGCCGGCGGACCCGACCCGGTTCGGTGGCAGTCTTTCCTTTTGTTCCCAGTGACCCGACCCGGATGTGGATTGAACGTCTCCCGGCGAGAGAACACCGCCGCGTTCTCCGGCGGGTACGGCGGCAGGGGATGCGTCCAAACGGCGTAGTTTTGGTTGTTTTGAAAGATCTGAGAGTGAGGCATCATTTCGTGCATGAAAAAAAGAAAGACTCTGAAAAAATTTCACAAGAAAATGAGACACAGAAAATATCAAAATAAAGAAAAGTTTTTTAAAAAAAAAAGCTAAAAAATAATAAATAAATAACCTGAAAGGGTTTCGTTTTTTTTTCTTTTGTAGTTTTTGGGGATTAATTTTCGTTGGCGCGGAGTGAGTGGAAAACGGTGTCTGAGAATTCGTGACCGAAAGAGAAAAACTAATTGCTCATTACATCAGCTATCTTCTGATGATGAAGAGGTAGAGAGAGAGGATCAACGGTTGGATTTGGATTTTGTTTAAATGGACGGTGGAGATTTGATTGGGTTGTTCAGATAAGAAGAATCGGGTTCTTAAGGGTTTGGGAAAAGTAGAATCACAGTTAAGAGTGTGTGATTATCACTTTTTTCTTAAATTTTCTATAATGCCACTGCTATGTGTAAGTGTCAATTGAAATTGACTTCTTTATTGTCCTTTTCTCGACTGTCCCTATGTTGTTTATATAATTGTGTTAATATTTAATTTTGTGATTCAATTTTAAAATTATGTGATTTTTAAGGAGCAATATAAGAACAGTTGAGAAAGGAACACAGGAAAGTCAGTTTGTGTTAATTGATGCTGCAATTTGAAAATTGTAGAACACTGATATAGCCCACCGAAGTACCCCATTTATTTATTTACTTTTTTTGCATATACATGGGGAAAAGATGAAGTGTCTTGTGCCTGTTGTTTACTTCTACAAACCCACGTTTTCTATAAACTTGTGATTAATTTTTGTTTTCTTTGCTTCTCTTGTTATGTTCAAAATCTATGTAAAAGGCAGAAAAAAAATTCCCTTTGTGTTTAAAAGAGCTGCTTAACTATACATTGAATTAAGACATGATAACTATTTCCTTTTATGTTTTTATATAAAAATAGATTGATTTATAAGGTAGTTAAAATTTGAATAATAATTTAAACACTTTATCTTTTTAAAATACTTCATCAATGTTTCTTTTTATTTATTTATCTATATCTTTCTATCACATTATATCATTATTATATTATTTATGATATCTATATGTTCATTCCTTTTTTTTTTCCACTAGCATAATTTCACTAGGAGTTTTTTTATGGATAATTTCACTAGGTGTTAAATAGCATTTATGGTATCTAATTTTTTTTTTGTTAAAAATTATATGATAGATCAATTTAGATCGATCTAATCTATATACTATTCAATATATTTTAATTGGAAACATCATGTTAGATTGAAAACCTCATTTCACATATATTATTTTTATGAAATTTTATATTAATCTAAAATTATTTGATGTCTCATTTATATGCATTAAAATAAACATAATATATTTGTTTAAAATACATTAAATAAGAATAATTTGATTATCTTCTTATTATTGTTTAATCTTTATAAAATTTGACCAAAAAAAAACAATCAACATAATTTATAGCATTATTAAATATTATGCACTTTTTGCATTGTAGCATTTGGTCACATTAAGTCACTATGCAAAGTGCATCATATGTATCAACAAAATATTTGTATAGACACACTTTATAATAAATAATTAAGGTTATTTGTGTTTTAGGAGTGTTAGGAATATATTTTTTAACACAATTCTTTAAGTATGTTCTCTTCAATTGGTCAAAATTTATTAAAAACTACAAATTCAGGAGAGAAAAAATTAAATATGATGAGAGACCCACAAAATCTTGTAATTTTCAATAAATTTTAATGAATAAAATAGAGAGTGTTCAAAAGATTATGTTCCTAACATTTCTCGTTTATTTTTGGTGTCCTTAAATTTTTTGTGAGTTTAATTTTTAGTTACTAAACAAAAATTTAAGCATTTTTTGTCCCTTATACTTCTATTCTATTTTTTGAAAAAGGAAAATTTTTATAAGAGCCAGACCCAATATACCGATAAGGCTTAAACCAAAAATACATTTTTCTTTTATTAACCGTTTTAATCTAGTATCTAGTGTCAAGTAACAACATTGACGAATAATGTGACAGTCACATAGGAAACCTAGTGATGTGTCATGTTATCAAGGAATTTGAGGGGGTAATTATGTGTAATTTTTTGATAAATTGTATTTTTAATCCTCATTTGTTCGTAATAGTCAATTATGTCAGAATAGTTAATGAAGGATTGAAAATACAATTAAAAAAACATGAGTGTCCCATCAAACTCTTTGATTATACGACAAATCTCTATGCAGTCAACTTAGTTATTATAACATCAACAATCATTTTTACTTTACAATATAGGTTAAAATTGTTGATTGAGAAAAGTATAAGAGCCAAAAAATTGTTTAAACACTAGTTGTGAAATTTGCAAAAAATATAGCAGCTAAAGCATAATTAACCCACATAACTATTCTAAATAATGAAAATAATAATTATTTATAAGGTTAAAATAATAATAAAGATAATTGTTAAAAAAATATATTTTTACCATACTATGTATTATTGATACTAACATAAAAAATGCATATTTATATACACTATAAATTATCAATACTAATATAAAAATTTGAAACAGGAAAAAAATGAGAAAGATGATGGAACTCAATAAACCAAGAGGGGGAGAATTGGTTTCAAAATAAAATATACCTTTTGAAAAACAAAGTTACACTAAAAACTTTTGTATGGATCGTATTATAAAATATATATGAATCGAAAACAAAATATACCTTTTAAAAAATAGTTATGCAAAAAAACTTTTGTATGGATCATATCACAAAACATATATGAATCAAACATAATCAATCATTTCTTTCACGATTATAAAACTTTAATCATTATGAAAAACTTGATTAATACTCAAATGACTTGATTTATACTTGAATGAGTTGATTAATACTTTGAATGAGAGAAAAAGATTAGAACAAGAGAATAAAGACAGAGTCTTTTATTGTACTTCACTCCCTATTTTTAGAGAAACTAATCGGGTTATTTAATTCACAACCTAAATTAGATTTCCACTATGTATCAAGAATCCTTACAAGCAATTACAACCAATCTAAAATTTTCATCCCAGCAAAAGAGATTAAGGCACCCAACACTTGGGTACTTTATGAATATAAGCTTAGGGACACCCTATTGTTAGCCCACACTAGAAAACTCTATTCTAGCATGTTGTAAGCAATTCCCGCAAAACTTTGTAAAAACCATACACAAGAAAACCCAAGTAAGAGAAATACAACCTGATCAATTTTTCTACAAAACCCTTGCTGGACTGAAAAGGTAATCTTCTTCCACTCAAAAGACACAACTCACTTTAAAAAAAAGATCTTCATAACCAAACGATTAAGAAGTTGTGAGTTACTATATAATTTTTTTCTTCTCTTCTCTTATTCACAAATAACAACATGAAATCTTGCTCATTCTGAGACTAAAATGTTATTTTTTAGATGTATTGAGTATTCTCTACTGATTCTTGATGTGTAAATATGAACACAAGCTGATTATTTAAATTATTTTTAAAAATTAAAAAATATTTAAAATAAAACAAATAGTATTAATCCAACAGACAATCCTAATTCAACACGAAATAATTGTTGAATATTCAAATAATTATTGCATGGTTAAAATAATAATAGAAGTAATTGTTATAAAAATTAATTAATAATTTTACAATATATATTTATAATATTGATAAAAAGATCATATTTAGGATATTATCATAAAACTAATAATTAACATACAAAAATAAAAGTTAAGCAAATATTTTGCATAAATTCACAAAATATACGTGTAAATATGAAAATTTTAAAAATATTCCAGAAATAAAAAAATTGTTTTTGTCCATACAGTGCACACGTATTCATTCTAGCTTTTAGTTATAATTCAATGGTTAGATAGTTAAAATTTACATTTTATACAAAATTACTAATAATGTAATAGTTGATGCTTTTTACAATAAAGGTATTAAATGAACAATACCAACTATATAATTTGTTTTTTTAAAAGTAACTACTATATAATTTGCACTCACATAGGTATCTTGTATAAAAACAAATCAAGTATTTTTTAGCGAGCTTAGCATTTAAAACAAATTTAATGAATTTTGAAAAGATTTTGTAACTTAATATATACGCACACGTCATTTCATTATTACCGGTACAAAATTTCTAACCAGATAACACTTTCAACATTATCACACTGAATTTGTTTTTTTATTCGTCATAATTAAATTCAAATAATAAAAAGTTTAAAATAATTCATATATTTTATTCCATTGAGTTCAACCCTTTGTCATCATCACACACATAAACAAAAGGAAGAAAGATAGAAAGAATGAGTCATCAAAAAATGGATAGTTAAAAGGCATTTAAACTCTATATTATAAATTATAAAACCTAGCACAATTTACAGAATAGAGAGCCTACCTGTTCTGATACAACTTTTAAACTGTAATCCATACTAAAGCATGTACAAAATCGCAAGTGTGTATATATATATATATATATATATATATGATGAATAAACTAAACATCTTATTATCTTTCATTATCATCCAATTTGTGTGGGCACATCATTTAAAGAATATATGAAACTCTTATAATAATGCAACCACACGTGGTTGAAACGTTTGATAATAAAGATAACAGATGAAAATGAAACTTCAGTGTCACTCTTTGTGGTTGGAGGAGCGTTCACTTCTTTGTCCACCAAGAATACGAGAAATCTGCAAACCTCTGCTGAAAGCTTGGTTGAAAAGCATTCTGGTTTGAAACTCTGAAACAAATGGGAACCATGCCAAGAAAGCAACTGGTGTGAAGAGAAGCAAGCCCATTATTACTTCATATCCGCGAGCAAGTGCTCGAACAGACCCCCAAAACCCAGTTTTTTCAATGAGAGGCTTGCAAGCTTGTGCAATCTTTTTAGAGGAAAAACAATAAGACAAAGAAAATGAAATGAGTAAATGCTCAAACTGGATTATGAGAAGAAATATTGAGGTGTCACTTTTTTATATTTTGATCATGAAATTGTGACAAAAGAGATACCATGAAAAGAATTTCATGTTTGTAGAGGATGTGAGCAAATCTATTTAAAATTAGAAGGTATTTTGAACAGTCTTTCGTAAAAACCATTGTTTTTCTTAAAAGTGATTTTTATGATTGCAAACAAACATAAATTAGCTTTTGCTTTTTTTAAAAAATCTCTACAAAATAATTACTAGATTATTTTACATCAGAATTACTTCTTTTTTTTAATCTGTAGGCCAAAAATAGTTAGGAACTTGACAACTTGATAGGGAAAATTAGTTAGCATGTAAACACTTTTTAGAGACCAATTTGTTCAGATGTGTACTCTTAGCCTTAGGGACCAAAGCAACACAAAGTGCTACTTTCAGGGATCAAATATGTTGAATTGAAAATGTGAGTAAAGAGAGAAAAAAATATTTACTGACCAGCAGCATTCCCCAGCCTGTTGGCATGACTGCAAGAATGCAGACTATTATGTCCTTAATTGTCATATTGGCCAGTAGTATTAGGATTATGAAGATGGCAAGGAATGTTAAGAAAATAGAACCCTCAATCAACCGAAATAGAAGCTGGTAGTCTGCACTGAGGCGGCGCCTGCCAACAGATACACCCTGCAAAAATCCAATAGAAAGGGATGCATGAGGGGTGTAACAGAAAAGGAGTGTGGAGATCATGACTCTTCATCTGTTGCTTGTACATCAGCAATATTTTGTTAACCATTATGCAGTAAGAAAAGATGCACATAAATATGTCTAGTCATGATTAAAAACAAGAATGACCTCACAAGTTAAAAGAAAAGATGGCATATTATGTGGATATGAGCTTTTAATACTCTATTTTTTCAAAAAATAATATTTAACTAAACCAAACACAAGGTCACAATAGTAAAAGTTTCTCAATTTATTTTTGTAATGCAGTTAAAACTTCTATATAGGTGAATCTTGGTTTTATTTTACTTTTTATTTATTTGTTATTTTTTCAAGTAATGCTGAAAACTCATTAATGGTGTTCAAAGCAAAACATCTTTTCACCTATTACATGTGCAGGCAATCAACACTCAGGAGCATTCCCTGAACAAACAATACACCAAATATTAATGATACAGAATATAATAATGTGAATTCTCACCTTCATTAAACCCAATATTACAAAGATTATCAGCCATGAAAGACCATAAACCTGTAAGCCAATAGTAACTAAAATTAAATCGATATCGTAGTTGCTAAGGTCACAAGCAATTAAGCAGTCAAAAGAGTACTCCTATGGAACCATGTGAGAAAAACACTTACCAAAACACTTTGAGTCTTCTCATCAGTGACTGAAAGGTGATATACCAGGCCATATTGATAAATGAAAAAGCGGAGGGCTAATATTATCTCAGTAGCGATACCGCGCTTGCCAGAGTGCCGGAGATGCTCATGTTCCTTTTCCCACCAGGATTCCCAACTTTTTTGAGGAGATACACCAATGCCTCCACGGTTGCTTATCCATTTTTGCCAATCTGTGTAGTCATCAACTATCTTCTGCCACTCAAAACCTGATGGATTGAAAAGGAATGGAGCAAAAAGCCATGTCCCTACCATGAACCACATGGTTACGGTAATTAAAATATAGGCAACCACTCCTCTGTATCCATGGCCAAATATATGGTAGACCACAAGCAGAATCATCAATTCAATCCCTTTAACAAAATGGCTGCGAGAATAGAGCCTATAGTTATCAGCAAATTTGGCATGAAACACCACAAAACCACGACCAGTGCCTTTGTACTCTGCACCTCCATGAAGCAATGTCCTTCCATAATAGTGTGTTTTTGTTCCAAGAGAAAATGTGAAAAATACAGGAGCCAACTGTAGTTGCATTAGTACAAATTCACTTAAAGCCTCACGAAATCCCCTCTCCAAGCCAATTTCCATCAACATAGGCAAGGCTAACAAAAATCCAATCTGCACAACTGACTGAGAAGCAAGAGCTACTTGAAGAGCTTTGTTGTCTCGTATAGCTCTTTGTTTGTTCAAACTTTCTTCAACTCCACTAAGGGCAAGATAGAGGCGTCCATAAAGGAATACATAAACTGTGAGGACAGTTATCTGTCAAAAACAAAGTCAGTATTTGTGACAGATCATATTTATATATGCCACAAGAAGTAAGGTAGGTTCCGAGTATACCAAGGTACTGAAATAGAAGCCAATGGTAGTGTAATAACAAGATAGCATTCGGAAGAAATCAAAACGGTGTCCAAGCCTGTATATGTCTCTACTCATTGTCTGCTCACCATTCCCAGCAGCGATTTTTGCTTCAAACATTGATATCTGGTTAAGACCCACATCCCTTCCTTTACCAACTTGTATGTACTCATGATGAGTGACATTGCCTTCACGTAATGTAGAATTGTAACCTGCAGATCATAAATAAGCTTTTACTATTCAATACCTCCATGAAAGAAATAGAAACAAGTTACATACAGGAAGAGAAACTAAAATACATGCCTGCAAATATATCCTCACTCAAGTTGATGACTTTAGAAGCCTTGCTTACACCCCCTCTTGTCAGGTGGAAAAGTCTATCAAACACATCCGGATGGCCATAATGGAACCGCACTCTGAATGAAAGGCACAAAAACATTACTAAGATCATCAAACAATAATTGACATAGCCAGTGGAGACATGAAACTAAACATTTCTACTGGACAACATCTGAATTGTGACTAGCAACTTGACTGACCTTAACATAAAGAAAGAAAGAATATATCAGAAAATAAAAGTAGGGAATATAACTAATACTTATATTCTAGCTACTTTTGGTATGGGTTTGAATATTTATATAAACAAATTCCTTTTGCTAAAAGTTTTTTTTTTCTTTTACTAAAATCCATTTTCACTTTCAAACAGGATAAACTCCTCATTTATCCTATTTCTGTCTCTGACTCTCTCTTTGTCACTCTTTATATAGGGGACATATATAGGGAGAAAAGTTCCCATTTTAAAAATGTGAAAATTATAAATCTAGGCCATACAATCATACATGGATGGTTAAGATTGATAATTTATCACTTCATCCTATATGAGCTGCTAGTTTAGTTGGGTACTAATATTGAGGTTGTTTATAAATCCATCCTTGCAACCAGAAGTCACTCTAAAATATAAATTTGAGCAATTTAGAAACCATTTGACCATTAGTACCTGAATTTACGTCATATGGATTTTGCAATCATCTATGGCTAATAATATCTTTCTTTCCTTTGATCCAAAATTTAATAAACAAAACTTGAAACCAAGTTCGGGTATCACTAATATTTCAGGCTCAGAAATTTATAACTACTTAGTATCAGATATAGAGCTCTCTGAGAAGTTCATAAGTGCAATATTCTACTTACATATAAATCAAGATATTATTTTAACATAACCTAGCTGTAGAGAAATACCCAAAAAAGAAGTAAGCTACAGTTTTATTTGGTTTCAAAGTACCTAAGAATATTAGAATTCTTATGCCTTTAGGAGCCTAATTATCTCCATAGTGTAACTGTTGTTGGCTTGAACTAGTTGACTAATTGTCCTACATTAGAATTTAACCTAGACTAATAATATCAATATACATTAGGTTAGTATTCTGCGATAGATCTCATCACAAACCTCCAATAAATACTGAAACCAAAGAGCAAAAACACTTACTTCAAGGGATAAGCCAACAATCTTTGTCCAATTGTCACAAAACTATGCTCTTGATTGGACATAAACCATGCAAGGGATGAAACACTGCAAGAAACAAAAGGTAGATAAAGATAAACAGCAAGCACTAATAGATTTCAGTTTATATAAAAAATGATACCAAGTAAATTGATATTGATACAATAGATCATACCTGCCAGTAAATATATGCTCTCTGAGTCCAAGTATTGTCGGCATTCTTGGACCATCATGTTGTTTGAGGAATTCTTGTAGCAAATTCCTCATTTTGAAAGCTTCTTCCATATAATTATCCTGTTACACATATATTTAGCAATCTGAATTTTTTTAAAAGCTAGCTTTCCCTACTTTCATATATAAAAATAATGCAGAAGACCTGATTCATATCAATTGTTTGCAAGCCTTCCCCACGTGTGAAAATGATGGCATGGTTTTGATTTTCTGGCTTCCCCTCACCCAATATTGCAGGTCCTGGAAGCTTTATCTTGTAAATTACCTACACCAAAACAACCAATAAACAAATTGATAACTGTTGCAAGTTGCAACTGTAAAGAATATATCATAGTGCAGGATATATTTGAGAAGAATCAATCCATCTAGAATTTGTTTCATTACTTTACACAATATCTAATTACAAAAATAGAGGAAAAATCATTTTTTCCATTCCAACAGGAAAGATGCCTCAAGATGTGCCTGATTCTTTTGTCATAGAAATTGTCTGTCACTCGTGTGTCTATATGAATTTTGGTTTTTTACTTGGTATTGAGCTTTCAAAACTAGGCTTTACAATATAATAATGTGCAGGACATTCATCAAATTTCAATCTATTGACTTTTGTTAATTCCAGGAATGGTCTATGAACAGTACCTGGTCTAAACTCTGAACTGTTTCAGAGGAATCATTTGATTTTGATGGTAATGCAGCTTTTACTAGAGCTGAATAATAAACCTTGTCTGTTTTTCGGGATGAATCTTTGATATGCTCTTCAACCTCATCAATGTAAGCAACTCGAAGAGATGGGTACCTGCAATTATAACATTAGTACTGAATGTTATAGGACAGTGTTTGCATAAGCTATAACAAAGTGAGGAGGTTGATTTGAGAGACATACTTAATCATAAGCTTTAAAATTTCTTTTGCCCTAGAATCACCAGATCGCTTATGAATACTATATTGTTGACATGAAACTACGTAAGTGAACTTCATGTCAGCTAATGATTGGCATTGTGTCCACAGTGACCGCTCACCAGTTGTACTTTCCATGCTCTCTAGTTCTGCAGCCTTGTAACCTTTCATTAATTCTGTGAAGTGAAATGACAATATTAAGCTCAGCCAATAATAGATAAGGTAATGATCTCTCTTTCTCTCTTTCAATGAATTTTCCGCAATATACCTTCATCCTTTGCCATATCAAGAAAAGCCTGTAGCTCCAATGCTTGTCGGATATACATCATTCCTCGGACTTCACTTGGCGAGAATAAGGTGAAAAGGCATAGAGGAAATTCATAATTATAAAATGAAAAATAGAACCTTAAATCATGCATCTGACATGTAGAAAGGTTGGTGGAGGGAGAGGAAGTCATTTGTACCAGTTTTGGTCAATGTCTGGCCTCTGTATGATGCCCATAAACGAAGATCTTCTTCATTCTCTACTCTGAGTTTTTCTTCACTTTTATTATCAAAACGTTGAACAAAATTTTTCCATTCATCTGCAGTGATGTGAGGAAAAAAGTGCATCATTAGCAAGGATGGACCAAGCTTTTGGTAATGGGGTTATGTCCCCACCAAATTTTATATATTTGGTCATGGTTTCAGTACAATAAACTTTTACTACATTTCAACCACCAAGGACTCTTGCATGGTGGCATGCTACAGTTATAGCAACCATTTTTGTGCTCTATCTTGATACAACAACGTAAGCTTTTACGTCAAGCAGTTCTTTGACAAATATCTAGAGGAAATGAGGAAACCTGGAAATATCTTTTGCAAGTAAAAGAGGATAGAGACTCCGTCTTCATTTTGCTTTTCCAGATTATTTAGGGAGAAAAGAACAGCTTCATCAAAGTATGGTGTCAAGACACTACAAAATCAAGATATATAATGCCATTAATATAATTTATATAGAGATTATATGTAAGACATTTTTGTTGTAAGTCAAAATGCTCCGTAATCCCTATTCTATATATCATAATCATACAGAACATATGTATGTCACTATCACTATATAATATTTGTTGTCCTTTTGACAAAACTTAAGATAATTGAGTGTAATTTACTCAATAATAAATCACAAAATGATGCTCTAGTATGCAACATAAGTTGAAGATGAAATGAGCTTACGAGAAGGACAACATATTCCGAACTTTGGGAGCAGGTGGCATATCCATAAACAATGAATTAGAGAAGAAAGATATACGCCTCCTAGCATCCAAGTTGGACGGAACATCCATAGCTGACTCCTTGACAGTAAGCAGTAACTGAAGCCTTTTTATCTGTCAAAAACAACAAACCAATAAAATGAATAAACCATATCATCATAAGCAATAAGTAGACTGACAAACTTGTATTAGAATTACACAGACCTCCAAAATATGGGTAAAATGAGGTTGAGAGAAAACATATAATTATTATGTTCCTCAATAATAACATTTTTTTTATTGTGAAACTTACTTTCTCTGCCCAAGCATCAATATCTGTTTTGACAGGAAATTGAAGTTTGCCAAAAAACTTATATTGTTTTTCAAGGGGTGTGAACCTTTCATCTTTTCCATAAGACCCACCATGGCTTGAATCTAGCAAACTACAAGAGAATGATAATGAATCCAAAATTTATCAAATTAGCAAGGGATACAAAAATTTCAAATGATTTACCCCTCAATGTCTCCATCCATTATGTCTCTGGTCACAATCTCTAGCATGTCAAGCAAGAAAATCACAATTGAATCCTTGTCCTCCTCTTTGTTCTCCAACTGAATAAATAACAAAAAAAATGGTTAAAATTCACACTTGATCAAACAGAAAATGTAACATTACTGGTTACAAAATAATTACCAAACGTTCAATCAGTTTAACAAATCGTTCATATAGACTGGGGACAGCACTCAAATTCAATTCATTCAGCACAGCTTTGTTTTCTATGTGCTCATCAACTCTTTGAAAAATATTCTGTATAACCCTGCATTGGTGAAACCATAATGTAACAATGCCGGTGTATCAAACTTTCTCAATATTCTCTTTTGATGCATATTTCATATAATAAGAAACTTACATCGTCTCACGTTCTCCAAGAACCAAGAAGTTAATAATACTTTTAAAAGAAGCATAGCATTCCTCAACTGCAGATTTCATGTACTTGTCTCTTAACAATCTTTTCTCCAGTTCTTGTCCTTTTCCTAAACTGTCTTGGGCCATGGACACTGCTATTGGGATCTGTGCACCCAAAAGAGAGTTACAAATGAATTTAAAAAGGATAAGATTATTCTCACACAAACACACAGAAAAGTTGAACAAAAGTAGATGAACCTTGCTAGCAAGTAAGAAAGGTGGCCACTGGATGAGGTTCAAAGAACGGTCGGCCGAATATGGTACAAGCATGAGATCCATCTCCCTAAACGTTTCATTTTAGTCAGACTTATTTGCAACAAAAATTAAAGACCTCACATAGAAACATGAAAATCTCAAGATTGTAATAATTCAAAGTTCATCATGAACAAAGAATTAAGAAGATATTGAGAAATGTTCAGTCATAGGCTCATAGCACTACCTGTTATCAATTAGGTCCTCCTCCCTCAGACTAGTGATTATTTTGTTCCATAACTGTGCAAACCTTGCAGATTCCTTCTCTTTATTAGAAGCAACCTGAAACAACCGGCTCTCCAAGAATCAAAAATAAAAAAATTTATTGATAAAAGAAAACTACTCACAGAAAGAAAGCAAATACAAGACAGGTAGATCAGGAATGGTATCCACAAAGAAAACATTAAGCTCAAAAGTGTCATATTTGATGAGGAAGCACCCTTAAAAAATAATCCAAAACTGAATAGCGAAAAGTATGATTAAAACTGCAAGCCAGTCTCGTAAAAGGTGTATATGGAAAAATTTGCCATGTTAAATTCTAGAACCAAACCAATTGGACTAGATAGCAGGAAAAGCAGCACCAATCTTAGCTACCCTACCATTGTCTTTACACTAAACCACTATAATGGACACAATTCGTTAGGAATATGCGTTCTCCAAAGCTACCAAGCAACTTACTTGTAGGTTGCTCAGAAGTATGTTTTAATTTAGCTTGCAGGTTAATGATACTTGAGATTTGAATTTTGTGTGGAAAAATGTCACACACACTGACTGCTTTATTGCTTTCTAATAAACATATATATAGAGTACAAAAGGAAGGGGGGGCAGCTGTTTACACTGACACAATTCAGCTGTCCCCTCAATAAAGCTAAACCACACAGCTACAATACACAAACCTTTAACAATGATGAGTGTTGAGATAATAGTTATCATGAGGAAAAGTTTCAAAACCTGATCAAATCTCCGAGAAAAAGTGGCCTTTAATCCCCTCTTTTTTTTCTTCTCAGTCTGTTCTGTGGGAATCAAGCAAGCATTAAAAGCACCCGGAATTGATTCAAACCGAGACCTCAGTAATTCCAATGTTCGAATCTGAAATTAAAATGAAAAAAATGAATCAAGTATTTCAAGATTCATAAATCAGCAGTTAATGCAGCAGAAAAAACCTGCATGGCTTTTCTTAACCATAGTTTCAAGGATATAGTAAAAATAACATAAAGAAAACAAGATCAATTCAAATTTGAACAATAAACCCTGGATCATTTCATAACTTTCAATGATATAGTTACTTAGTTAAGATCCAATGCAAGGTATGGAACTCGAGTTCAACATTGGAAGTATGGTATTCTAGCATGAGGTTTATAAGGTATTGGACTCTAACTATAGCGGATAGCTTTGGTGGTATGGTTCTCCTAAGGTTCTTATCAATTGATATCTGACTTTTTTCTCTTATCAATTTCAACTGCAAATGAGCAGCAGGAGTAGCAATGTTGGCATTGCAGTGTTTGCTTTGGACTAGTCAAAGGACTAGTGCACAGCCAACCTGTGTGGGTGTTAGGGATGCAGACTGTGGTGGGATACTGGGATATTAGGATCCAATTGCAAGGTATGGGACTTGGGACTTGAGTCCTACATTGGAAGTATGAGATTCTAGTGTGGGGTTTATAAGGCTTTGGGCTCTCCTACTGCAATGACTGGCATTTGTGCTGTGTTTCTACTAAGGCTCTTACCATACTTTATTAGATTTTCAACTATGAAATTCTATTGAGTTTGAAATTCCTTATGCCACCATCCATATATGCAAATTTATAGGTTTTATCCATAAAATTTAGTTATTCATACACCATGTAACCATTGGCTGCTCGTAAGTCGGCAGTCAAGCCAGAATTATCATCAAGGAGGGGCAATATCCAGATGAAATTGGGAAGCTTAGAAAAGTTAGATATGCAACAGCTATAAATATAAACATAAGTAGTTATCTCACAAAACTTGTGTGATAACTGATATCACATAAATCCTTCCATCACATAGCATATTTCAAGTCTAATTGTGAATTTACACATTACGTGAGTCACATACAATCATGTATTATGAAAAATTCTCTTTTGTAAGTATATAAGAAAAATATTTTAGCAAGATAAAAAATTAAACTTGATAATTTGTTATGAATTAGGTAGTTATGACAGTTATTGTATTTGTAGTTAGTGGAAGGGTTAGTCAATTAGAGGGGATTAGAGAGGTAAACAATCAGGAGGAAGATGTAAGGGAAGAGGCATTCTATTTAGTATCATTTGAGAATTGAGGTTTCCTCTTTGTTAAGGGGAAATTCTTTGTGAAGGGGAAAACTTTGGATGAAAGTCATCTCTCCTATATTTTGTTCTTCTGTAATCAAGAAATAAAATTTTTCTTTTCTAACAAGAAAAGGAATGCTTAATACACACACACACGCAATAGACAAACCTCTCCCAAACGTCGAAATGCACCATATATGCCTCCTACTATTGTAGAGAAGATAGCATACCAAATCTGTGTATCCATAAAGTAGACCTGCAAAAGGCACCTAATTGACTATTAAACTCATAGAATATAGAAAATAATATACTTGGTGAGACATGTGACAGAAAGATACACGTACAAGTATGATAGGGGACCATATTGCAATCACTACACCAATATTGTTTCTGGCTGCATGTAGTAGAAGATGACATTAAGAACAATCCTATTATATGAACTACATTCATCTTCATTTATTTCCAGTCTTACCATGAGGGAAGAACTCATGCCATCTGTAAACTGATACATGAGCATTCATGATGGCTTTTGTTGGAGCCACAAGAGGCTTAATCTGCAGTGTAAAGCAAATGAACCTAATGAATTTAACAAACACGTGAATATAAGATGCTATATAAAAACTCTGCACCATTGCAGATGTAGATACAGTCCTAAACTTGTAGTGTTGATATGTACCCAATGAAATTGAGTGAAAATGAACCAGTTAGTGGATGGAACTCGGATAAAAATAAAGAAAATAGGATCAAAAGGGAATATAAATTGATAAGAAATATATTTTCAAATAATCAGTCAATATAAACCTCCTCCATGCAGGAATAAATGGAACTTACTGAGAAAAGGGAAAGTAACAAGTTAGAAGAAAATAGGATCCAAAAGTAACTATGAAATGATAAGAATTCTATATATCAATGGCCAATCAAAAATGATGTATTTCTATATACATTATAATTATTCTAAGAAGTAAGAACCAATAAAAATAATATATTTCTGGATTGATCTTTACCTCCAGGTAGTAGCTGAATGCTAGTTTAGATAGAATTAGCATAACCCAGAAAGAAGTGTACCTAGAAAATTAAGACAGATACTTTAATCAATCAGAGCTGACCAGTGGAAATGAACATAGATGAGGATTGTAGAAATTAACTTCATTCTCTTACTTCAACAATGAAATTGGACCCTCCTGCATTCCTCTTCCAACGAAGAGCCGAGGCTGCAAATTGTGGAAAAGAAAATTAAGAGAGAAATAAGAAATACCAGAAAAATTAAAGAAAAATAAGACTAAATTTATTTTCTTTTTTTTATAAACCAGTGTCTCCCTATCATCTTCATGAAAAACTAGACAGGACAAATAATATTTGTCAGAAGTATTTCTTAAGGAAGATAAAAAAGCCATTGGTTTATGAGAAGATACACGTATCATTACAAAATATATGAGAATAAATACACAAACCAGATATGCATCTTTTTACCTGAGACCACCACATCATGAGCTTCACAACACCATTGTTAGACCTCTCAAGAAACTGGCGAATGAATGGGAACACAAATAACAGTGCAGAGAGTATATTTGGAGATAAGTAGATGAAGACAGCCAAAATGAACAAAGAAGGGGAACCTGTACCATTGCCAAACCAATTCTTTATGGTTTGTGCAAAGCCAGATGGATTTTTCCAACTGTAAGCATAAGTGACTGGTAAAATTATGACCCAAGCTGCAGCTAAAATTGCCTTAAATATATACCGCAGCTGGACATGAAGCGACATGACTTTCCTTGCTTTCCAACTAAGGAATATGTCCAGAATGGCTGGAAAAGTATACAAGACAGCATAATCAAGTTGCAACTTCATAAAGTAGAACACGTTGTTTGATAATTGAACATAAAGATAAAAAGGCATTGGGAATTTTGTAAGGTACAAACACATAATCAAGTCCCAACAAAAATTCTCAGTAACTTTTTGAAATGAAACATCAATAAAAAAAAACATAAGAAATTCAACATCTTGTGAAGCTTTTGAATAAGCATTCCATTATCTAGTGTGATCTTGCTTCTATACGTCTATAATACTTGGAAGAATAGTTTCTGAATTCTATTGCTCAATTTCTGAATACTTTTGAGTTTGGCTGCTAGGAAATGAATCACAAGGCACAGAGAATGAATTACTATCCAATGTTAATTAAATGAAATAATCAGCATCATTCAGCCTGCTTGGCTTCATTTTCATAATCTTGACAGAAGAAATTTCCTGAAATAAATTTTTAACATTTTTCTGCTAAATTGAAAAGAAAAATGTATAGTGGAAAGAAAGACATATTTTGATGCCACAAAATTGAGTTATATAGTCCTTTCTCTCCATCTTTGCTTCATAAATTTAAGACAGAAAAATGATATGGAAACAAGACCTGCAGCCTCTAGAAAACTACATGTTTTTAACTACCTTGTGCAAGCTTCAATATTGCAGCAGTTATGAAGATGCTGAGAACTTGCTTGAAAACATCACCCCTAAATATTGAGCTTAATTCGCCAGAACCATTCCAAGCAATGATTATCATTGCCTTAATTGAAAAGCATGATCAACACACGTCATTAGCTTGAGTAAAGGTTGTATATCAAAAACCAAATCTGAAATGATTACCTGTAAACAGAGTATATAAAAGCTCCACATTCTATCAAAACTTCTAAATATATGCCAAAATGTGCGTATTTCAACAAAATTAGTTTTCCCACTCCACCGGTCTGAAGCAGGACCTCTGTTTTCCTGTTTTCCAAAATCAAGCACAAGTAATTAGGATAAGATCATGGACAGAGGTTGGCTCATTCATGTTTCATGTTTGAGGAAACATGTGGATTGTTCAAAAGAAACTCTTAGAGGAAGAACTTAGTTGCATTCATCTCTAATAAATACCAAGTTCCTATATATACAGTCCTAAATACAAGTGCCAGATTGAAACTCTGTAAATGACAGGAGCAAAATGGTAAAAAAAGATGTTTATGGCAGTTTAATATAAATGCACTAATTAATATTAGAATTACAGTTTAATATAAATGTTTATAGTATCACTGAACGCCAGGAGCGACCTAGAGAATCTTAATCAGATTTCATCAGGATATACATGCACTCTCCAATTAAGTTTCTTCTTAATGAGAATAGACTGTTTCTTTGGAGTTCCAGCAAAGCATGAAGCCTAAAATGGTTCTTGTTACACAACCCTATGTGTAACTCTAATCACACACCAGACATGATATGCCATACCTCGTCTTTGTTAACTTGACGTTCCTGCTGAGGGAAAGGAACAGAGAAGAAATCAGAGTCAACACGCATAGGCCAACCTAGCCGAAAACAATCAACTGACCTACAATTTTGGAACGACAATTTAAAAAAAAAAACTTCGTACCCCATTGCCCAGAGGCTCTTCGCTATGCGAATATAACAAAAAAAATTATTGTGCAGGAAAACAACCAAATCAAAAAGAAGCATAATACCAAAAATATTCATTTAAATCATCATAGTTTCTCCAGTGAGAATGCTTTGCTTTTCCCATATTACTTCTCTTAGCTTCCTGCAATACAGAAAAAATCCAAGGAAACAGATAAAAGAAGGTTATCAAATGTTCAAAGTAAATTAAAAAAATTCTTCAGCTCATAAAAAATAAGCTCACCTTGGCTATTACATCATATATTGGTTTCACTACTTTCATAAGAAAAGCCTCATTATCACCACCATAGGCAGGCTTTACAGGTTCACCAGTCAGTGGACTAACATTCCCAGCTAACATCCCATACAACTCAAATGCCATCTAGGCAAATGAAGAAAATGATGCTTAGGATTTGTTCAAAATTATTTTGACATTCAAATCAATTAACATAAAAAAGTAGGATTTTACATCATATAATGGAAGATGCATTAAAATTTGGAACTACCAAAGCACATGCAAGTATGTGTTGGAAAGCTGCCTTAAATGCAGTCGCCCCTAATCCGCCTTAGTTTCAACCTCTTTGGGAGCCTTAATTGCAACCTCAAGAGTGGTGGTTAAGTCACACACCGACTAGAGGTATGGCTTAAATAAAGCTTGGACAGTCCTCATCTTACAAGCTAGTTTTGTGGGGTTGAGTTTGGCCCAAAACCCAATTTCTAAGAGTATGCAATATACGTGGAAACTAAATAAAAATATCTTAGGTATAGTATGTCAAAATGAAGAGTTTAAGTAGATAATTTTAGTGGAAATGACTGTACCACCAATGAGGGAAGGGTCTAATTCTCTCTTTAGACAGAAGAAAATCTTTTCTATTTTCAATATCTTTTATTTAATTTTAAATATTACTTACATGATGGTAGATATAACAAAGGCATTCTGGCATAAATCTCAAATTTGCAGCTTCTCCCCATATAAGAAGATATAGACCCATATATAATAATTTTCGCTGTTGCATTTCCTGCTGAATGGTTGGCAACCTAGCAATCATTTAAAAAAACATAAAACTTCAAAAGAGTATATTACAGAGTCCAAAAGTAGCCGTTTATGCATAGCAAGTAAATGAGTTAATTCCATCTTGTACCAAAAGAAGGAAAGAAAAAAAATATATATAAAAAAAATAGCCTACTCGACTCCAAGATATGCTAGTTAACTACCAAAACAACAAAAATGTAGGGGTATACTTAAGCAAAGCTAGAGCCAAGCCAATCCCAATTTTCATTGGCTTAGCTCCAATAATTATATATCCATATACAAGTAAACTTTAATTGTATTATAAATACAAATTTACAATACTATCATGTATCCAGGATTAAATGAACCTTTTATATATACGTTTACGTATATAACCTGCTTAAAAGATACAGAACTAAGCTTGCTTGGTTTCATTTAGGGCACTCAGCTAGCATAGGTCAACAGTTGACCTTGCTAAGTTAGGCTCAAAAGTAGATTGACCTCTACAGACAGCTCACTAGGTACATATAAGACCTTAAATTTCAATTTGACACTCAAATAAACTAGCATTTGAAGTAACTACTAGATTAGGATATGCAAATCTCACCAAAGGCTACTTTTGCGACCCAAATACTTGCACCATTTTTTGTAGTTTCTAAATAGTTTCTTCATCACTTCATTTAAAGCACGATCGTCCAACTAAACAGGGAAACGTACGATGTGTAAGAAACAAGAAAAAAAACAGTATGTCTAAATTAGAAAATAAAGGTCCAAGCCATAGCAATACATAAAAAGAAAACCTTGGGTTGTTGATCAGGCTTTGGAACTTGTCGTATATGTACATTCGCAAGCAAAAGAATCAAGTGCTCTCTTTGATTTTCCACATTGTCTTTCTGCACATGAGTACAAGGAAGATAAGCTTTGAATGAAGTATAAAAAACTAAACACCAAAAAGTAGACACAACAGTTCAGTCACTACCTGGAAACCAAACATCAGCTGAAGCCAGTCCAGAATGTCTTCATTTACTTTGTTGCCATGTTCCTTTGGCCAAGGCAAACCCCTGGTATTACGGAGTGCAGAAACAGAAGCTTGAATCTATAAAAGCAAATAAGTACAAGCAACCTAATCAACACATTCAACGAAATTCTAGCAGAGGTTATTCATAAGCTAAAAGTAGTAATAAGTTGTTGCCAGACATGAAAAAAGATGAGAAAATTATTAACCATACATTGTTACATCATAACTTCTGCCTGTGTTTGTAACACAGGTAATGCCTAAACCACTGAAAGACTTGATTTTTCTAGGAAATATCAGTTTTTGATTCAGTGATTCTACAGCCCTTAGTCTTTTTTGATTTCATTTGCTTAAACAGGAGTTTCCAAGTTCTATTAAAGGGTGTTACCTCTTGGAATCTTGTGTATCAAGCATTAACTCAAATGAAAAGGGGATTAAAACATAAATAAAGAGAACAAACCTCATGATATCTCATTATAGCCTCTTTTCCACTATTGGGATCAAGTGGCAAAATATTATAAGGGGCATATAATTGCTTCTGTTCCTCAACCTTAATATGAGCTTCCATAATCTGCAATTAAAATATAGTAATTTATACATTATTCTCTTTATATGTAAACTCTATTCAGCGACCAATAGACATAGTAATGTTACCTCATCAGATACTGGAATATCTTCTATTCGATTAACTGCCTTCAATACCTCAAATAAAACAGCAGCAGTTTGATATGCTTTTGTGAGCTGTGCACTGAGGAAGCATAAGAAGTTAATTTCAGTATTCTCCTTTTGCAATTAAAAAGAGACTATACTAGCAGAAATTAGTACAATTCACATATAATTGAGTAACATAAGAGAGAAATATTCAAGTCAGCGACCAAATTGTTGATTCAATTAAATTGTAAACTCACCGGTCCTTATCAGCAGCCTTATCTAATGCTTGAATATACTTTTCATAGTACTGCCTATAAAAAGCTTGCATTTCACGAGCATCACTCTTTTTCCTTCCCTCTTGTGTTGTGACATTTTCCTATTGAGAATGGAAAATTATTTCCATACCTTCAAATTTGCAAAGAAATGTATCCCAAAAATGCTACTCTAAAATAGGAAGAGTGTTTGTTCTTTGGTTTTTCGCTGGTCCATTAATATACTAAATTAGAAGTCATTAAACAAGCTTTTTCAACTCTCATAATTGTGGCATTTACTAGTGAAGGTAGGGGAATGATCTTAAACGGATTGAAAATATTAAGCAAGGAAAATTACTGCAGAAATTCTTAACAAATGAAATCAGAAGTCACCTTCTCTAGACGCTGAAGAAGAGCGGTTTTGAATTGGCGAACACCACGCCCACTTGATTGCGGATCTAGTCTGTGAGCTAGTTCAAAGGCATAAAACCGACCTAATGACAATAAAGACATGAGCTTTAGATAAAAAACATTCATATCAAAGTTCAGAAAGTATCTCATTGTTGTGCCATTCTATGAGGCTAACATAATATCCAAATAGAATAATAAAAAAAAGAGTGACAAGGTAAAAATAACAAAAAGAAATTGCAACAGAGTAGTTTCGGATACAAAGGAAGTAAACACACAGTAATTTTTTTTGGTTACAAACACCCAATAATTTAATAGAAGTGACAAATTAAGAGCTATATAAAGAGCATTTACCAGATGACTTAACCAATATAAAGGAAAGAAGCAATGAAGTTCAGATATCAAGTAGTTTTGATTCTTTGAGTTGTTAAAGAACCAGAAATTACCAATCATTAACATTTGGTACAAGTTCTATTCGGAAATAATAGTATATAGTAGATACAGCTGAGTCATTGCTGACTCGGCATAAGAGTTAGTTAGTTTTCTCTCATTCTCTCTCACCTACATGATTTTCTACAGGAAAAAAAAAACATTTGGTACCAGTAATAAATTTTAAAGAATTAAGAAAAACACAACGAACTCTAGTATTTTACAAATAAAATTAAGCATTCATGATTCATGCAAAGACTGGTCTGGAACATAACAGGAAACTCCCCACCCCCTAAACTATAAATTTTTCAATGATCTTTAGTACTTGACCATTTTTACCCTTGGGATTGAGAACATTTCCAATCAAACCAAGAATCTGATTAGTCAATTCATCAATGAGAGCTTAGAACAATATTTGTTTTCCTTTGTCAATGATTATTAGCAACATGTTGAATCTTCTAAAATCATAGTTTCTAAAGAATATAGGACTTCGAATTTTGCAAATCCTTATAAAACCTAAATTTATTCTGCAGTTATCTAACCAAACTTGTGAAATAACATACACCATACAAAGTACACACGCACAAAACAGCAACTTACAGAGATAACCAACTCTTTTATTGCTAGCCTCTACTTCATTAGCGACACGGAGGATTGGAGCTATCTCAACAAGTGATGAAGGAACCACTTCACTGTCCAAGATCGGGTCAGCTCCTAAATTCCCAGCAGTCTGAGTCCGCAGTATCCGCCTTTGTGGTGGCTGATCAGACCCCCTTCGATAAGACATCTTGATACCTCAATTTATCAATCTGTATCACTTCTAGCTGTTATCACTCCTGTAAGAAACAAAAAGGTGAAACATTAAATTAAATAGCAAATACCTTCAGGAAAAAAAAAATAGATGACAATTATAGGAAATGATGGCAAATCAGAAAACTGACCCTTCACAATTCAGTTATAATAATCACTTTTCAATAATTGGAAACGAAAACACATTAAGCTTGGTTATTTGGCACAGTCAGAGATAAAAAAAAAATTATTTCATCTCTACCCCTTGTCTCTCACTATCCCTTTGTGTGTGAGATATTAAGATCGAAGGGAGCATAAGATGCAAGGTTGAATGTGATTATACTATTCTTATGATCCATCATAAAGAGAAAATTTTATTCCATATGCAGTGAAAAGTTGAATATCCATGAAACCCCATATAAACTGCATCCAAATGAATTGCAGAAAGGAAATCAGTAAGCAAAGAAAATTCCCCAAAAGCACTGGTTCTATGATCAGTAATAAACACAAGTAAAACCAACTTTCCAAAATCAAAACTTGAAAGAAAAACCAAAATCCCAATTGCAAGAAAGCGCCTATAAACACACCTCAAAAGGCCATGGATGAAACTCTGACACTGATGCAGTGATATCCTCGTTTCTGCAAGGCACACCAATCAAGCAAGAAAAATTCTTCAGTTTTCCCACTATCTCTGAGCAACCCAACATGCAGAACAGCAAAAAGGATCAACTTTTACATGAAAATCATGTTGTGGACAACTAAGCATGTGGGAGAGAGTGTGAATAGGAACATCAAATTTACCTCTTAATTATTAAGGATAATATTTAAAATAGAAAAAACAAAAGGGAGTCTCTGCAATCAGCACAAGTCCAAGTGACAATAAAATAAAATAAAAGAAAGCTCTTTTACAAGAAAGAGAAAGGAAAAAAAAAACACAGTTAAGAAGCTTACATGGTTGTTAGATAGTGTGAGAGACAGAGAAAGTGAAAAAGAAGTAGTAGTAGTAGTAGTTGGGAATGAACATGGATGAGTGAGTGTAACCAAACAATTCACAAAATAAGTGAAGAAAGAGAGCAATGGTAACTGGGGATGATGGGATGATGCATCATGTATGCATATGATGGTTGTTTAAAGTCAATGGTCTTTAGCGGGTAAAGTTCCTCCAATCAGAGAAAGACACGTCACCACTTGAGGTTCTGCGTAGTTTCACCTTCCTTAAATAAACATTTTCCTTAAAACAAGGAAACGAAAATGAAAAGGTGACAAAAAAGTGTCGGGTAAGCTTCTGTTAGTTGCATTTTAGAAAGAAATTTCAGTTTAATTTCAATGCAAAGTGAATTAATCAGATGATTTAGCCTGTTTTTGGTTTCACGTGAAAAAATTAATTCTAAATTTATAATTAATTTTAGATAAATTTTGACGTATTTGATTTTATGTTAAATAAGAATTTAAAATTAATTCTGAGTTAAACGTAACTTTAAATAATTTTTGTGTTGAATCTAAAATTTTATAATAAAAATATCTAAACATAAATTATATAACTTCAAAATCAATTTTAATCAAAAATCAATTTTACTAAATTAATTTTATCAGCATTGATTCCAATACGTACTAATTTTTATGATATTATTGGTAAAATAACTGATTTATCATATGTAATATAAAAAAATTACACTATCATTATATATAGTTATATACTACTATTTATTAAAAAAATATGGTTTTATGTTCTTATGTTTTAATGAAGAGGACAATATATTTAATAAGGCAGAATTTATGGTTGTGAAAGTTGTTCAATTTTTGTTATCAATATTCAGCATAAAAAGAGAGGGAAAGGTTAACCACTTAATCATTATCTTGGTGAAAGCATAGAATATCAGAATTATTCTCAGATTTGAATTTAATCTGATTTTATCATAGTAGTCAAGATATAACTTGTTGTCCCTTTGGCCATCCCATCTTTTATAAATCTGTAATATGGATTCTCTTATGCTTCTTTTTCTTATCTTTATTTTTTGTATTTTTATGCAGCTTCATGTGCTATATACCTTAAACTCACCTCAAAATCTTAGTGGTTTGGCACATCCTTTAAAAGTATATAATAGTTTAACACTTTAACTTATATAAGTACTAGTAGTATTAGGTCTTTAGTCCTGAGCACGGTAGACACCATAAAAAATAAATTTGCCTGACAAATAATACTAAATGTTAAATATGAAATATAAAAAATTGGAAATACCTTTCTTTCTTATATGTGATGTATTTCAACCTTTATCTCTAGCTGATATCGTGATGTTTGGTGCTGATGTACATTTTTAGAAGTTAAAAATTATAATGTTTTGTTAGTCTAAAGACACTTTAGGAAACAGGAACTAGAATTAATAAAATAGAATGGTCGCGTAAGATTTCTTACGAAAAAATTACTATTGATTTTATAGTTTAAAAAAGTTCTTAAAAAATACAAGATTTGTATTGATTTTATAGTTTAAAAAAGTTCTAAGAGATAAAAATAATTATATAATAACTAAAATTAATAAAATATAATCTTCAGATAAGACTACTTGAAAACAGATAAAGTTACTATTGCTTTTATAATTTAAAAAGGTCGGGGATAAAAATTAATTTTATAATAATTACAATTTAATAAAATATAATAATTAAATAAGATTTTCCAAAAAAAAATAAGATTACTGTTAATTTAATATATAGTTTAAAAAGGAAAAGGAAAAAAAAGTTAAACAGATTATATAATAACTGAAATTAAGTAAAATGTAATTTTTAGATCAAATTTCTTTAAAAAAGAAATCTATGTTTTTACAGGCAAATTGGATGCCACCAATCTCACCTGATGTTGCTCATCCAATGTGAGTCTACAAATCAAATAACAAGACAAATCTAAAATCATGTTTACAGATTCCTGATGCTATAATCTATAATCATATAAAAGAAAGATTGTCTTAACAAAAAAAGTTAACATATGTTTTCAATGCTTAATAAATATTTATATTTGTGTTTGTTTTTTAATTTTTTTTTGGTATTAAATTTCTAATAAAATAATAATTTTATTTTTAGATTTAGATTTTTTTAATTTCTAATAAATTAATAAATTTTATGTTTATTTTCTAATAGTTTGTCAATTGTTACTAGTCTTTTTAAAAAAATTAATAACAAATGAAAAAAAATTATTAGCTAGCAAACAAGAATTCACTAATCTATTAAGAATTAAAAAATATATTAAAAATAAAAATAAAAATAAAATTTAAATATTTATTAAAAATCACAGAAGCGAATAAAAAATCATATATAAATAAATGGCAATACAAACATTACATCTTCTAGATGTCGCGCTACATTTGTTAATATATCCGTTCGTCTACTTCAACTTCAAGCATTTACTCCGAAAATATATGATCCACACCTTATTAATTTCCTGCTTCATCAATTAATGAATCATTTTTTAATATTTTTTAAGAGTTGAAGGGGTGATACACTAATATTGAAATAATTTTACACTATTATATAATCACAAATTATTATTATATATCTTTTAAAGTGATTATTATAAATCAACAATTTTATCATACATGATGAATTAAAAATGTAAATAAATCAGATAATCTGACAGAGGCCCACGACCTAGTCAGGTTAAGGCCCGACCTAATTTGACCTATTTATTAAAAAGGTCAAATTTAAGTTTTTTAAAAAAAAATTAATTAGAAGGTCAGGCGATAGATTTGGAAAAATATTCACTAAACTTGAATATTGGGTGTCTAAACGTAATACATTTTTACTTTCACCCATCTCACTTACTTGTAATACAAGCCATAAGAGTCAGGTGGTCCATCAAAAATCTTTTGGTTGGAATACAGTCGCATGATATATAAGTAGAATCAGTCTATCACTTCCATTCTTAGTTCTACATTTCTACATCTTGAATTAATATATTCATATTTCCTCGGATTCCTCCTTTCAATAATGGATCTGTCTTAGATTATTGGTCTATCATGTGACTCAAGTAGGCTTTGAGACTTTTTATGTATTCAATTAGATTGGATCTTGTATATAGGCTTTCAGGTTAGGTCAAGCTTTTATGCAAGCTAAACTCATGCTTCAATAAATTAGTTTTAACAGGTAACAAACTAGGCTTAGACTTAGTGATGGTGATGTAGGTCAAACTTACACCAATCAAAACCTGACCTAACCTATTTTTACCCCTAAATGATAATATAAAACTATTATAATCTTTTTTTCTTTTTTTTTTAAAGCAAAAGACAATAATATTATATCATATAATCTTAGTACAAGACGTAATTAATTAAGCTTAAAATAGAATCTATCTATTTATATTATATACGATACAATTCCTTATAAAAAAAAACTTAATATGTCAAATGATGTCAATCATACAAATATCATTTATCCAATAGACAATAAATGGCATTAATATACAATTAATTAATAAAAAAATTTAAAAAAAAAGATAATTTTTTGTAAAGTCTTGCAGAACATTTAACCGAGGGGGAAAATAAGCTGGAATTTTTTTTACGCTAAAAGGAAAAAAGGGAAACTTATAAATAAGGAAAGTTAAAATATGAATAATAAAGTAACATTTAAATATATGATTGAATATACATATCTTCCATTCAATATGGAAATAATAAAAATTAATGACTGATATTATTTCGTTTTTTAATCACACGAACATAATCCTCTAAATCCGAATTTCAGGAATAACAATTTAAATCGGGATATTTCTACAAAATAAATTATATATAAAATAAAATATACGAACTTCATTTTATAATAGAAATTATTTAAATCAACTATAGAAAATATTTTATGACATATTTTAAATTTTCATAAAATAATTACTGCATAAAAGATTTATTACATCACTTTTTTTACAGGATTATTACATCATTTGTTAAAAATAGTTATTGATAACAAAAAGTATATTGAAATAGTTATTGGTCAGTTTTTCTAAATATAAAATTATACCTAAAGATATTCAAAATCCATGCGTCTTTTCCTTAATATTTGCCTATGCATTGAATTATTGATAGAAATAAGTCCAAGACTTAAGTGATAATTGCTTTAAAATAAATTGTTATTTTATTAAATTAAATGAAAATAAGAAATGGATGATTATGTACATTACGTAACACAAATTATTTACAACATTTATATTTAGATATTATTCAATTTAAAATGATAATAATAAAAATGAATTTAAGCATGGAATTCAAATTGAATACAAAGTGATTTGACATTTACAACCTTTTTGTAAATGACATTTACAACCTATTTATTATATTGAAATTTGAAATAAAAACAAGGAAAACTAGGCACGGCTCTCTCAGAAAAACTGTTGATGTTAAAATTATTACATTAATTAATTTTAAGGTACATTTGATTTTGAAATTTGAAATCATTTCATCATATCACACATGTTGTCCTTTCTTACCCTAAATTTATTTTACTCAGTTTAGTGCTTTTTTAAAAAGATATCATTATAATTCATTTTTAGAAATGATTTATTTTCGTAAATAATTTATGCTAATAACAGAATTTATTTATGACAATATTTGATATAAGTTATACTGAAAAAATGTAACTATTATTATAAATCTTAAGTTTAATTTTATTTGATATTTGCTATAATTTGTTCAGTATAATTTGTAAGTATAATGGTTATAAATTAATTTTCTATTAAATACATACATGTGCCGAACATATATTAGAAAACTACAATTTCTTTGCTAAAAAGAATATAAATTGTTAAAAATTATTTTTATTTTCTATCATGTAACTAATATTAATAGAAAAATTTATATATAGTTGTTATCGTTAAAAACCATGATTTCTAAACCATTATTGAAATTTATATTGCAAGTTAATAATATATGGCAAACCATGATTTTTACATTTTTTAATAAAAATATTATATATCTGGAAAATCATGGTTTTTATTAATAATAATTATTGTCCGTTATATATATATATATATATATATATATATATATATATATTTATATTTATATATAGTTTATTATATATCTGAAAAACCATAAATATAATAATTAATCGAATCGTCATGTATATATATATAACATACATGATTGATATCTAACACAAAATTATTATTATTTTTAGTTGATAATTATTAATTCAATTTTTTTAAAAAAAATAAATATTGGTATTATTCACAAATAAGCATATATACCGTGCATGTCACACAACAATTTTTTTTAATTAGAAACTCACTTTATATTTATTTATTTCACAACAATTATTTAAATTACAAAATCACGGTTTGCTAGATATATAATAAACTATATATCTATAATGGAAAATAATTATTATTAATAAAAATATTATACTTTATTATCTATGATCACAATTAAGGAAAAAAAATAGATAGGTTTTTCTGATTCATTAAGTTGTAAGGTTCAATATTTTCGATGAATCAATTGTTTTCAATTGTGAGAACGGGGTTTCCAAACCCTTATTTGCTTACTTTTGATGATTTTAATTTTAATTAGATAGGTTTTTCTGATTCACCAAGTTGTAAGTGTCAATATTTTCTCCTCCGTGATTCTGCATTTTTTCCTTTGGACCCATACTTGGTGTTGTTGAGTTTGAATATTGGTTTTTGTTGATATGGTGTTCTTGTACCAGATGATGTGAGGAAGATGAGGGCATAAATGTCCTACAATTTCATTAAAGAAACATGGGCAATGCATGTGATGTGTTTCATTTAATAGAACTAACACCCTGCAGAAGTAAGGGGTGTGATTGTAACAAAATTTGTGTAGAGGTAAACTAAGGGGAGGATACGCCTATAATAAGTGTTAAACTTAAGGGAATGAGTGTAATTTGTTCTTTAATTAATATTCATTGACTTAGGTACTTTAAATTTCTCATATCATATGATAAAAAAAAATCTCTCGAGACTTCACTAACTAACCCATAAGTATATATATATATATATATATATATATATATATTACATAGTAAATAAGTGTATTAAGTTGTTCTTAACTTTAATGATTATGTATTATTAATGTAAAAAAATTTACTCTATCAATCAATAAAAAATTATTGTTAGTATATTGTTATTTTTTTTTTTAGTTTGTACCATTAGTATCTTCCATCCAATAATTGGAAATTAATCTATTTTGTAAACATTATTGAAGTGTGCTTTCCTTCTTTCCACAAAACATTTTTCTATTCATGTGCACAAGAATTGAACTTCGGCTAACATCTTTAAGGTTAAGGAACTCAAGAATCTGTTAATTATATCAAATTTTATTGATATATAAATATATTATTCATTACAAATTGAGAAAGAATATGACATATGTGTTTGATGGAACAAGGGGTTTATAGAAACTAACATGTATTGCACAATTGACAGAACCAGCGGAGAGCACGTAGATAGCTGCGGATGGTATTAATTACTTTAGAGTTCCATTAGATTAGATTAGATTAGATTAAATTATTAATTAGGCCACCTTTTCGGTTGTGCTAGTGGAACTTAAAAAAGGGATTTGAATTTATCCTACTTTTGCTTTTGGGCTACTTTTTTCGTACAATTTTAACTCTATAGGTCAGAGTCGTTGCTTATTAAATTCAACTTGGGAGTGAAATTAAATGCCTCTTTAATAAATTCTATTAAATAAAAAATACTTTATCCATAAATTTATAAAAATGTATTGAAAGTGAAACATGTTTAATTTAAAAAAAAATATCATGAAGCATTTTTATAATGTCGAATAAGTTATTCTAAATATTCTCTTGGTCATTAACTCAAAGTATTAGTTGGATTACTAATTCAATAAGTGAGTTATTGTTAACCTGATTCAAATGGAGTATTTATATTTTTAGTTTCCTAAATTAGAGTCTATTTTTTTTAGTCCTTCCAATGAAAATTTATATGTTTTAATCTCACAAATTTAAAAAACATTCTTTTTAGTCCATCCGTCAAAAATTTACGAGACTAAATAAAATACAAGTTTTCATTAGAGCAGAAGGGTTAAAAAAATATATTTTTTTAAATTTAAGGGATTAAAAATATTTTTATTATTATTTTGGGGACTAAAAAAATAGACTCACAAATTTAAGGGATTAAAAAAAAATTAAGTCTTAATTTAATTAGTGAGTTATTAGAGTTAATTCTTTTCATGGTCAAAATACATTTGTAGCTCTTTAAAATATTTTGAAATATTAATTTTAGTCTCAATATTACATTTTTTTTAAAATATATAGACTAAAAACATATTAAATTGTTTTAGAAAATAAAACTAATATTCTGAAATATATTTTCTTTTGAAAAACCTCTATATATGTGTGCCCGCATGCAAGTGGTCTTTAAAAAAGAAACAAAGAAGGAGGCATTAGATATTAGTGAATATCATTGTCAAAGATTAGGCAGATTTATGAATCAGCATGATCCATCTGCATACTAGATAGGTTGAGTGGAAAAGAAAGAAGATCAAGATAGTGTAGTAAGCATCATTGAAATGACTTTTGGCTTTGATCTCAAGTTAGGTATAATATTTCTTATGGGCTATAAATTTTTCGTTGTCCACATGCATGTTCATTCTGGTCTTTCTTTATTTGCCTGAAACGACGACAAGTGACCAAGAAGACATTGACTCGGATATTATTATATTTTGCATTATTGAACACCTCACAGAATAATTGTCAAAACAAAACAAAATTTCTTGCAAATTAATTCAGGCAGGGATCAGAACACAAGGCATCTCCAAAGGCTCTTGTCTATATATCTATTTTATGATTGGTCACAGTAAATTGAATGATAGATCTTCCCTACATTGCAATTGTTTTTACTTCTATGCTAAGAAATGTTGTATGTGTATATACCATAAAGTAATGTAATATGCTTTTGGAAAATTGTAACTTTCCGAAAAGATGGATGGTGGTCTTTTAGAATAGAGCTTTGTATACATAAAGGGACTTTCGACTTAATTTCTGCGAAGCTATAGTCCTATTAATATTTTGATCGAAAGCACTTTAAGATAGCGAAATTAGTACTTTTCAATAACAAAACAAAATCAAAGTCGAGTTCCGAGTCGTGTTATGTTTCCGCAGGATCAGTGGTTTGTTGTAGTCTTACACAAAATAAAATACCCAGATTGCTTTTAAAAACTAGCATGTGTTTTTCTTGTTTAGGACAAGATCAACTCAAGGATAAAATAACCAAAATCTAAATTTTAGGTTTATCTACAAAAGAATTATGGGAATTGATATTAATCCCTCCAAAATTGCTTTTAATCCCTATTATAAATGTGTAAATATCAAAATGATCTTTTGCTTCTTTCTTTTCATATTGACATCTACCACACACCCTTTCCGATACACTAACATAATGACGATTGTGTTATGTTACATAATTGTAACACAACAAATGGTGATTTTGTGTAACAATTTATGTAATAGAATCATATTTTTGCTGTTCTTTTTTTTCAAAAAAAAAAAATACAAAAAAAGTTTGATTTCCTTATACACTGAGCAATACAATCATATTTATACTGTACTTTCTTAAATTAACCCCCACTTGTACAATAAAATTGTGGTTCATTCCCTTGTGTACTTTTTTCACACACTTGGCTACACAACAAAAACACATTTATGCTAAACTAGTGGGGTGTGAAAAAAAGAATACAACGAAATCACGATTTGGTTGTGCATTGTGAGGAAGGGTATTTTTGAAATTTAAGAATGTTGGTAGAGATAAAAACAATGTGGCTGAGGTCAATAGCAAACTCCAAAAATTATTTGTTATTAGTTTTTATAAAGCAAAAAGGCCTTTGACAAAAAAAATACCTACTATAAAACTATCTCATTTTAAAATAAAATATTTCTATTAACATTTTATCATAGCACCAATTTGCCATAAAAATTTTACAGTATTTAGAAAAGAAATTAGCGCAATTTTTTAATTACTAAAGAGACATAGGTTTATGCAAAATAAGGTGATTAAGAAAAAAATATTACGATGATAATTGTTAGAAGAACAAGCTCAATAAGAGAGTGTGGATTGGGTTAGACATTCGGCAATCATAATAAGAGATATAGGAAGTCGCTATTCTTACCCCTCAATTTCTATTCACAACCAAACGTGGTTGATATATTTTTATATTTAAAAAATGCTCTTTTCACAAAAATATGATTTCGATTTGCAATTTCTACACGGGAATCATATTTTTGAATTTGTTTAAGTATTTTTTTTCAATCCCAAAATACACTAAGAAAATATAATTTTATTGTATATTACATAATGAAATTATATTTATGTTATGTAATACACAACATAATTATATTTTTGTTGTGTGAATAATTTTAAATATAATTTTTAAAAATATACATTTTAAAGGTAAATAAAAAAAATTATGATACAACTTACTTTTTTTTTAAATTGAAATAATTACTATTGAAGTTCTCATTTATAGTGGTAATTAAATTAATTATTATATAAATTATCTTTTTTAATAATAATCTAATTGATTATGATATAAATTTGTATCATAATTAATTTGATTGTAATTAAAAAATATAATTTGTGTAGTCACTAATTTAAATTTCAATTAAAAAATTAATTTAAATGATAAATAATTCTATTACTATTAAAAAAGGTAACATGTATCATTATTAAGACAATTTATATCATAATTAAATCAATAATAAAAAAATTAACTTACATCATAATTCAATAATTAGAATAAAAATATAAAAAATACATAACATAATCATAATTTCATTATGTATTTGGGTTTATATACACAACAAAATTGTACTTCCATTGTGTATCTAAACCTTGATACATGCATACAACATAAGATACTACATATTTAATTATAAGTAAAAAAATGCAAAGAAAAGTCAACTGCCTCTACAACAAGTGGTCCTCTGTGCGATTGTCAATGTTTATTGCAAGATATCATGTTTGTCTATGCTCTTGGGTACCACCCTCAAATACAACAAAATTACATTTCTATTGTATATCTAAACACTAATACATGCATAAAACATAAGATACTATATATGTAAATATAAATAAAAAAATGTAAAGAAAAGTTAACTTCCCCTATGACTAGTGGTCCTGTTCCTTTGTCCCTATGAGTTGCATCCAACTATTATGCCATCCTATGTGATTGTCAATGTCTATTGCAAGATATCATGTTCGTTTGTGTCCTTAGGTACCACCCTCAAATGTCTATAACAATCTACCACTGGATCTACGTAAAAGCGAAAAAACCATTACTTATATTTTGTTGTAAAACTTAAGGAAATAAAATTGACAAAAAGACATACTATTACCTCCATGAATAATCTCCATTAGTTACGTAATCCTCTTGTTGGGCCTAGGGTTGTGGTTGTTTACTAGCTAGACTTAACAAACATAATAATTAACGAATAAAAATGAGATTTTGATTACGATAAAGGAAGCAAAGCAATGAAACAAGCTTTGAAACTATTTTTGGATTTTTATAATGTGAAGAAATATGAAAAAGTTCAGGCTTTGCAAACGAGATGGAATTGTTGCAGTTAGATTTCACAAAACATCACTTTCTTTCAAAACATATTTAAAATCATATTTTGTACTTCAATTAATATAGACATTGTTCATGAAAAGTCACCCAAACCCTAATCCTTTAGGAGAAGAGATCCTAAGTTTCATTGTTAAGCTTCAATCTCTTGATAACTTAACAAGGTAACTTGCTTTAAGCTTAAGATCATAAGATGACCAACAAATCAAGATTCATTCCTAGTGTTGTTAAGTCATAAGACAAATCAATTCCCTCATTTCTTTTTAATTTAATGCAAATAAATACTAAGTTTAAAAAAGGTTGTGTCTGAAATGTACGTTTGATGCACTGAATCTACGTTTGATGTATCAAACAATTGCATACTGATGTTGAGATCTATAGCATTTAAGACCAAGTTAATGCTCGATGTGTTTGGATCCTCTATGTAGGGAGTGTCTAAATATTCTTCATGAGATTTGTTGAAGAGAAAGAGGAAGAAAAAGTCAAATAATAAGCTACCAACTACATAAAAAAGACACACCCAAAGCAAAAGATAATGTATTTCTCTGAACAAAAGTTGATTTGATCTCCGAAGTCAAATTTCGAGTTCTACTCAAGGAAAATATGCAGAGTGTTTTATGATTGGTTGGTGACAAGAATTTAATGTTGCATTAAATGCTTCAATGGATACTCTAATATGGGATGATCGACAGATGCATAGATAAGACTGTTTGAGACAACGATTACCTCATTAGTACGTTTATAAATACCAAAAAATTTGAAGTGCTCAAGTTACAAATTTTGAACGTAAGTATCCAATAAGCATTCAAACTCTCTAAATATCTCAAGTTGTAAATAGCTCCCAAAAAACTTTGTCAATCCTGAGAGAAAAACATTATGAGTTGAATGTGCGTATCCATTTGTAAGACTATTAACTTAGTTTGTGTACACAAAACCTTAAACAAATATGTTGATGTAGAGCCAAAAGTGGATTGGTAGAAAACAAAACTTGGATTTTCAGCTTAGAGAGGCTAGTGTAATCACTACTTGGGAAAAGCTAGAAATAGCTTGTAAAACTAAACTTGTATCTTTGTGAAAGATAGTGAAAAATTGGTGGATTGTCAAGGATTGAACGTAGTCTCAATAGTAGAGACAAACCAATAGAAATATTGTGTTATATGCATCTTTCTTTATATGTTTTAACTGACCTAGAGTTGTGATTCAATTTTGTGAACATGTTTTTAAAATTTCTTTCTAAGCTTTTGGTCAAGTTCCTCTTTGTTAATTTTTCTTTAAGTATCATATCCAACGATTGAGTTCTTTCAGCACACATTTTTAGCAAAGTCCAAAAATAGATAACTTGATATATCATGGAAGCTCTTATTGCTTTGCATCAACCAAAAGAGTTTCTTCCTCAATTCCATCACAAAAAGATATAAACTAGTAAGAAAACCTAATTAAACCATCAGAACGTATTAGTCCTATATAATTACAAGATTCTATGAAATTTGAGCAAGCAAAAACTCTAAGTTATAGAAAAGATTAAACAATTGTAAAATTATACACCAAAATACGTATGCAAAATTGCCAATTATCACATTTTAATATGTTATGTTGTATATTTTGTATATTTCAAAAGGTTACTATTCATTATTTTAACTTTGAATATTTTCCAATATAATGACTTTATTGTAATTCCTTATTACAATTTTAATTAGCCATAATTTTTGTTTTAAATTGATTTTAATACTTCATTTTAACATAATAATTACTCATTATTTGTAGTTAATTATCTTTATTACACATTATTATTATTATGTGCCTTTTTCTAACTATAAAAAGGATGCTCTCCTTCCTCCAATGGGAGTATATTTCATCCAATTTCTCCTTATTTGTTTTTGGGTTATCTACTCTTTGTGTTACTACTTGTCAGTTCTGATGCCCCTATTATTTGAGATTAGCTCGTTAAATCTTAGGGGGCTTACGCATTATGCGGATAAGTCCTTAAGGATAGTGTTTTTAACACACATTTCAGGCTTAGTTTGTTTGTAATCATATTTATTTTTAGATTATGTTCATGAATGATTGGTTCACTGGTTGTGAATAGTTCGTGGGATCGAGGATTCGAACACCTAGGATAACAACCTTAAGGACTTATAAGTTGTTCATGATGATGTACAGTGAGACGTTTCGTTTATTTGCATCATGTGTGAGCTTAACAACACTTGGATCCTATACCACATAGTGAGGAGAAGAGATATAATGGTTGATTGAGCCCCAATGCTAGAAATTAAATGAGACTAATTTTTAAAGTTTTGACCTTAGTATTTGTCACATTGAGGTACACAATTATATGACATTTTTTTTTATTTGTTTATGTGTGAAATCTAAATCTACCAAGAAAAAATGTGGTGGAAAGGTAAGAAAAATAGCAAATTGCAAGCCATAATTTGCAAGATGAAATTAGCAATTTTTTTTAGAACCTCTCCTGAAATCATTATGAATGGTATTTTTTTTAAACACATGGGAGAAATATTGGATACTTATAATTTTTTAGAAGTTTTTTTATGTGTTGAGTTAAAAAGTCTTTAGGGAGAAGTGAAATTAACATTACAGTGAGAGTATCCATTCTCATGAATAAGATGTGACTCATTCTTGAACCAATATGTGTTTGATGTTTTTTTCCTTATATATATGCATCAAGTTATGAGATACTGTGTATATTTGTTCTAAGTTGGAAATATTGGTTCCAAGTTTTCCTCAATTGGTGTCATCAAGTATATGTTTAGATGATTAAAATAATTTTTCATTTGTGTGAAGCAATATATTATTTTATAAGATATTGTACATTTTTATTCTAAGATTTGAGTATTCAAACGTGACACATATTGTACTTTTTCATGCTAAAAAGTTTCATGATTAAACTTGAAGATTATTTTGGTATGAATGATGTTGATTGCATTAACATGACAATAGTTTTTTTTATTATTTAATTTCCATTGTTACATGAATTATGAGTTTCTCTAAATTGATTGGAGTGCATTAATTTATATTCAATTGGTATAAAAGTTTTTTTTCTTCTTTTAATTGCTATTAATTGTGCTGCTAGCTATTTTGGGATGATTAACTACTTAAAATGTTGTAATTAAATTGTTACATTAGTTGTTATTATTATTTATTGATATTTAAGTATTCAGTGTAAAATTGATAGTGGTTATAACTCTTATTATATTACACAAACGAAGAAGTTTTGAACACTATGAGTGAAATTTGTGTGTATTCTATTTATTTAAATGTGTTTCGATTATTTGGGATCCATCAATGTGGGGATTTAGAAGTGACATTTTATTGACTTTATACACTAATGATAAAATGATTGGATTGTGAAAAGAATATATACATGGGCTATTTAAGATATGAGTTCTCTCAATTTTGTTCTTGAATGAAATTATATTTTGTGACATGAAATATTTGAGAGTATGTGAATTGTTAGCAACTTTCGAGTATTTGGTTTTAGTATTATGTGTGACGTTCTCCTAAATACAAAATTTACATGACATTAGACGCTTGAGATGTGCAAAAAATTATGGTATTAAACATAGTAGATTTTCCGTTGTATTAGAAAATATAGTGATGTTAATCGGATCTTAATTAGTCTAAAATCAAATAAACAATGACTTATACTTTTTAATATATCTTATTATAATTTATCACCCCATATTTTTTAAAATTTTATTTTTATTTTTATTTTGATACTTTAGTGACAAAAATAAGATATTATTATTGATGTAATAGTTTATTTATCATTGCATGCCACTAAAAAAAATAATGATGCAATTATACTTCGATAATTAATTATTTGCAACAATATTTTTAATTCAATACTAAAATAGTTTTATAATACTAAAATAAAAAAAGTCATCTTAGTGAATGAAATAAGTTATCAATATTAATATAATAATACCAAATTCACTTGAACAAATCAAATTTGTATGAACTACAATAATGTCCTTTTTAGTGAAGAACACCATGACAATGTCGCTTTTTCTATATTATTATAGGCCTTACTCTAATACTATTGTTTAGTAGCATTCCTTCATTATGATGAACTCAAGGAATTCATGCTTTCCTAATAATTTTTTTTTTGCAATGGTAGGTTTAGGTTAAATTAGTTTTTTATCCTCTAACTTCTTTTTAGATTTAATTTAGTCTTCTAGTCTATTTAGGATTCAATTTGGTCCTCTAACTTTAAGAAATGATTCAATTTGGTCCTTCCATCTAAATTGGGTCAATCATGTTAAGAAATCACACTTTATGGTGGTTTAAAATTACTAATAAATGATTTTAAATTGTCACAAAATGCACATTTCTTAACATCGTCAGTTTAATTTAGATAAAAGGTCAAAATTGAACCAGTTTTAAAAATTAGAGAACCAAAATGAACTCGAAAAAAATTAAAGGACCAAATCAAACTTAAATAATAAATTATAGGACTAAAAAGGTACTTTAACTATATGTTTATTTTCTATTTTTGTGTTTGATGATAATGGTGGCGGCGATGGAATGTGGTTTTGTTTTATTGTTGTTGTTGGAAGTAGTTGCAACTTTCTTCCACTTCTTGAAGATTTGAAGCCTAACCACTTCTCTTATCTTGTTATGCTTCTTTGAATCAATTGTGAAGAAGAGAAAGTTTGATCTGAGAAATTTTTAATAATTTAAAATTAAGTTAATAACTATCCAAAGTATAGTTCAATTGACAACATACACTGAGTTTGTAGGGGAGGATTTGAGTTCAATCCTTGCAAAATACACTTTTAGGGAGGGGCGGAAAATTTTAAGTTAATAATTCCAATAATCACAATTATTAGTTAATAAACACGACATAAATATGCCATATAGGCAATTACTCCATTTGATAGAGGAACAAAAATCCTTAATTTTTAGAATTAAAGGGACCAAATGTCTCAATTAAATTTTAGGAGAATCAAAATTATGAATTAATCAAACTAGGGGAATTAATATTACATTTTTTTCTAATTTATATATAATTTGTTTACAAATATTGCAAGTTAATTAGTGTCATAATGGTTTTTTACTCGTTGTTAATGCATTGGGATTGATCAAAATTATAGATTTTATAAAAAGAAGAGATTAAATGTTTATATTTTAAAATAGAAAATTAAAATTATGAATTTTAAAAAATAGAACATCAAAAGTGAATTTAAAACTTTTTAAAAATATTATCATGTCTTAATTGAAGTCCAAACAAATTATTCAATTTAAATTTTTGGTTGAATTAAGATATAGATAAACTAGAATCCACAGTAAAAAATGAAGTTAGATTTGGACACTTTTCGTGTATACGGAATTGGGACACTGTCCTGTTCTGTGTTAAGGAGCTAAATATCAGAAGAGATCACAGAAAGCGTCAGCAACAAAACTAAAGAAAGCGGTTTCACAGACCGAGAAATCCCAATCCTATGGCAGAGGAAGGGAAACCCGATGAACAGCTCTTTCAGCTTCTCTCCAATCTTCTCCACCAGGTTCATTTTCCCCCCTCTATGTCTTTTCATCTTATTATTATTATCTGCTCAATATGTTGTTCCATTCTCGAATTAACATTCAAGTTTTTCCCTTTTTATGGAATTTCATCATCTGGGTATTTCACTTTTCACCATCTTATTATTATCAGATCTCTGAATTGCGTTTCTGTTGCGATTTTATGCTTGAATTCTGTTTGATTTTACTCGCTGGATCGTAATTTAACTTGGGTTTTGGGCAGTTATCTAGCATAGGCACATACTTTGCTCTGTGTGTGGTTTTACGAGTTTTCCATCGTACATTTGAGGTTTGTGATTAATCCTTGTCCGGAGTACTGATGTTTCCCCTCTGTATGTAATTGTTGTTGTGGTGAATGTAATTGCATCAGATCTTTTATGGACTTTGCCACAAGGATAAGAAGAATATCTGATTTGAGAGCGAGTATTGAGAGATAGAGAGATACAGATAGAATCGAAGTATCACCGTATTGATGTGTCTTAAAATGAGCATAGTTGGTTTACATTTGTCTGAAGTCTACATTTTTGTAGTTGTTTGTGGGGTCAGAGCTGTAAGCAAGGTCCCTTGTGCCAGGTGTGATTTGCATTTGATATCCCATACTTTGAATCGTAGTTATGGCGGTTTGTAACTTATGCCAGTCTTATATTTTATGTTCGTCTTAACATTTTACTGTCTTCAATGATGAATTGTTGTTTTGATGTTACCCTGGGGTAATCCCCTGAACAGAGATCAGAAGTATGTTTTCCTCTATATGCTTAATACGACTCCTACTGACTCATGAGAATTTGTTGTTTCTCTTGTGGAAAGTAATGGGTTACTGCAACAATGCGGTAGGCTAATCCTCTTTATCTGTTGTTGTTTGTGTAATTCTGTTAGAACTGGTATCATAACAGTGTGAAAGAACTGTTTCTTGTTGAATGAAACTAGGGAGAAGCCCCCAAGGAAAAAAAATACACTACTCCAGATATTTGGAGAGGTTTGGATCCACTCCTTACACTGTTTTCTCAATCACCAAAAGTCTCCTAAACTGTTTACAGCTTAACATAATCCCACCCTTAATGGGCCTAACCGCCTAACTGTTTGCAGACTCATTCCCATTCTTTCTAAAGGGTTTCTATCAAATTCCATGAAGATGGGGGGACACAACACAATCGTCCTAGAGCCAAAACTAACCATGCTTTTATAATTTTATATGCTTCTTTGACCTTATGGTTAAAATTTGTGAATGAGCGAGGTAAAAGCAATTTCCCAGTTATTCTGGATGCCATGATCTGAATTTGTATGGTAAATGAAACTGTAAGATGAATAGTTGGACAATCAATGCTAATTGTCTCTTTGTGACATGTAAGATATCAACATATCAAAACTTTTAAGAGTTTCATAAAAATAAAAGAAAATTCAAACAAAAACTTGACATGTATTGATATCAGTTAAAAGATAACTAGCATGAAGTTATCTTAGATTTTGGGGTTAGGGCCTAACTGAACCGCACAAAAACCAGCTTTTACAGTGAGGATAGTCCAAGCTTTATAAGCACTACTTAGGCCTTATCTCTAATCGATATGGGATCTCAACCCCTTAAGAGTTGATGTCCCAACAGCTGCACACTACTATGCTTCACTCAGCCTTTCTGATTAGCCCCTTTATAGGTAGCCCTTTTCAAGACATTGGCAACCAACTCTGATAGGCTGCATTAAGGTGAGCTAGGGGTGACCACCAATAAGGCGACAAGTTGTAGTTATCAATTTCTAATGCATACTGTCTATACCCTTTTGAGAATGGTTTCTTCATTCATCTTTCTTCTAGCTGCATGCACTTCTGTCATCTTCACTTTCAATATATTTGTGACGGCTTCATGACTCAAGCATCCAAGAATTTGACTGTGCAATGATGCACCATGTAGTGCACCCTAAAGGTCTAATATATTTGTCTGGACCTTATAATATGCAATATCACTGTGCATGTATTAACAGATAGTCACATTGAAGCTGCTGTTATCCATGTTTCAATTGTGAATGATGTATGGATAATAATGAGGCAGAGGAAATAAAAGGGTATCCATATCTGCTTTTAACAGTGTGTTTGTACCAAGTTATTGACCGATATGAGCATTATTGTTTTCAAAATTTGGAGATAAATGAGCATTAGTGAGGATATTGTATGATAACTAAAATCTTTTGCCATTAGATGGGGTTGGACACATAGATCGAACAAATCATTATGTAGTGTCAAAAATAAAATCTTTACAGAGGCCAGTTAGAATTAATTCTTTTAATGGTTTCACTTAAAAGTCTTTATCTACTTCTATCCCTAATAGGTGGATTATCTTCCATCTTATCAACACTTCTTACTAGCACTTATATTGCTCTTTTTCTCAACTGCCCAAAACTGAGGAGACTGTGCCCAAAAATAAAAGGGCAACCAAGTTCACAAGGCTCCCAAGTCCCAACTATTGGGGCCTAGGGATGGTAAATGCACATAGCCTTACCCTTACAAGTGGAAAATCTGTTTCTAGGATTGCTACCCATGACCCTCCAGTGAGGATACTATACCCAAAAGAAAATAGTAAAAATCTATAGCTTTTTTTGTTGAAACTATGGAGTTGTGGATTTCTCCTTCACATAGCTAGGAGCCTCCGAGCAATGGGGTACGGTAGTTTTTTTTATGAACTTGTGGATTTCTCCGTCGAGATTCTGTACTGTGAATTGCACATAATCATTTACATTTTATGAAGTGATTCTGTACTGTGAATTGCACATAATCATTTACATTTTATGATCTTCATTTCATTTAACTATGATTTTAATCCTCTGCTTCCTATAATTAGATTTAACTTGTTTCCACTGTTGTTGTAAACATTAGAAGATTAGAGTACTTTTTCCACCTTGATGAGTTTTATTTGTTATATTCATAATTTTAATATCTTTGACCATTGCTGCTACAGATTGCAAGCTTTTTAATCACTTATGTATTAAGCATTCTAATGCATAAAATATTGAATATTACCTATGCATGCAGCTTCTCTGGATTCCATCCATAGCTCAGCTTCCCCTGCTTATTGCTTAGTGATCATTGCTATATAATGTACTCATGCATATTTGATGGTAAACTGTGTAGGTGGAATCACTGACGAATCAAGAAGAAGTTGAGCTGCGTTCTAAAATTGAAACTCTTGGATTAGAGGTTACAAAAGTTCCTTCAAAGTCAACGCAGCACCTTAACGAGGTGTTTTTCACTTGATGCAGAGTTCTCTTATCCCTGTTGAAATGTGCTAGAACATATGAAAAGATTTTTTCATCTTATATTATCCTGTGAATTAGTTTTTCGATTTCCTCGTTATCTCTTGGGATTAGTTATTATATTTTCTCAACATTTTTATTTCCTCATTGAGGATTAGCTATCATATTTTCTTTTCTTATCATGATTTTTTTTCTTAATTAATTAGGATCATTATTAGTATAGATAAGGGTTAGTGCTTAAGTTCTATGAACATATCAAACACATAATTTCAACAAAATGAAATACCATTCTCTCATTTTGTGTTCTTATTTTTTTAATACATTATCTACACAGTTGGAAATAGCTGAGGAGTTGGATAAATTATCAGCAAGATTGGATAATCTTGATGAGATGATATCATCATCAATGGCTTCAGATCCACAGGTGCAGTCACTCTTGAGTGATACAGCCGATGTGTGGATGCCAGTTATCACTGCTACTTCTGAGGAAAGGCGCAACTTCACAGCGGCTACTGGAGACAGCACCCTCCAAACTGATGTGGAAAAGTCTAAATAGTTTCCTATTTTCTTGTCTTTGAATATGGACATGTTTCTATTGCTTTACAGTATACTAATTCATTTATTTGTAATAGACTGAGCTACATAATAGTAAATAAAGTGTTTCATTATATTGTTCTTTTTATTGACATGTCAATCAAATATAAAATTTGGAAAAAGGTAAAAAAGAAAAACCAGTTTTTAATATCCCTACTATTGAATTGACTCCAAAATTCGCCCTTCTGGTTTTGTATTTTAGACATGGAATAGTGGTACTTCATTGAGTTACTTAGCTGTATGTGCACAGTTTTCTTTTATCTGGTAGCTACAATTACACATTTTACTTCAGTATTGTTGAAGACAACATAATTCAGTTTTATTGAAGTCAACATTCCAATGTGCATCATAATGTCCTTTTATCGTATAAAATAAAATGCACCTATAGTAATTTTGCTTTATATGGATGAATATTAAAAAAACAAAAAGGCATTCCAATGTGATTTGCGGTGAACATTCTTTGTCCTTGATGGTTGAATGTTTACATATCTCAGAATTGACACACTACATGACAAAATAAAAGGGAAAAACAAGAGAAAGTCAACCATGCAAGATTAACCATTACAATTTACAAGAAGCAATGGAAGATCAGACAAGTGATTCAAGAAGTACAACCCTTCTATATTATTTAGTAAAATATGATGAACAATTTAGATTGTAAGACACCAATATACTCTACCTAATGGCGAATGCTAATTACACGAAGTAGATGGCCATGGTAGGTTTGACAGAAATTCCAAAACTAATGGGAAGTGGGGATCATTACAAGAACCAGAAGGGGTGACTGAGTTATTTGAAGAAACTTTAATATATAATAAATTAAACTTAAATGGTATCAAAACATTGCTTCTCCTTTTTTTTTTTTCTATCTTCGTTTATTAATGGGAATTCTTTCGTGTATTAACATTATGGTGGTCTCTAAAAATATCGATATGGTAATCCTATAAAATATAATTTAAAAATACAAAAATACCAAATAAAATTAATTAAAAAATACAGAAAAATATATTTTTAGTAATTTAACAGGCCATCAAATAATTTTATTTGTAAGAGAACATTCTTTTACTATTAATATTCTTCATGTTAATATGTAATTTTAAAAACAATTAAATAAAAATTGTGTATGAAAAATCGTATTAAAATATTTATTTTCGAAAGAAATAGCAAGAAAAAATGAACAAAAATAAAAATATTATGAAAAGGTAAGAATATATGAATTGATAGAGTATAATATTTAATTAAATACTGATATATATTTATAGATTGTAAAATCTATAATAAATACTTATTTTTAATGTGTTCTTTTTCTTAATATACAACAAGGAAATAAAACTTTACATAAATATATTGTAATTGTAAGTGACTATATTTTATGTCAAAAAAGAAAGAAAGTAAAAACTATACAACAAAGCTTATCTTAAATATGTAAATCACAATAGTTAAGGGTATTTTATGCAAATATTAAAAAAATCAAAAGAAAAAACATTCAGATTTGGAGATAATACTTACATATAAAAAAATTGCACGGAAACACATTAGTATTTAAGTAATAAAAATAAGTATAAATAAAAGAATAACCAAAATTAGAAATATACCATAAAATGAATATTTTACATCAAAGCCTATTAACATCATCTAAAGAAAAGTTTGCTAATATTTAAATTTTAGAGTGAAAATATCATAAAAATATTAAACATTTGACATAAAATATATTATATCTAAATTATTGAAATAAAAATTAAAATTTAGTTAAATGTTTTTAATATAAATTTTCAAATTGTTTTTAGTATAGATTAAAGGATCCACATAAAGTGCAACAATTAAAATATCAACTAGACCTTGTTATTTGTCATACAAAGTTTAAAAGGAAAGAAAATCAATCAAGAGAATTAGCCAATCAAGTAAATCATCAATTATTTGTAATTAGAATAGAGAAATGATAGTATCTTGATACTATCACAACTTTATTCCTAAAATAGCTTGATTTGTTCTAAGAAACAAGACTAGTGCTGTGCTAATTTTGCTAATTTTATATAACTGTAGTTCTTAGAGAGTTTCACACACAGCAAAAATATAAAGATCGTTATCCATTTGTTTATGTTATCAAGAGCAAGATCCTGGTGCTTCTAGCTAGACAGCTTTCGCCACAAATAAGGATCCAAAACACTACCACACCAACCAAACATGGTTGACACAGAAGAAAACATCACTGCTTGTTCATGGCAACAAGAACTATAATAGACTGTACTCATCAAATACAAGATGCCACCAAATCATGTGTATTTGAATTTAAGTCTGAAATTAAAAGTCACCTTTTAAAGAAGATATATAAGAATATTTGTACAAATTTACGTATATAAATAAAATTCATTTCATTTTTTTCTTCTTATTTTCTTTTTCTAGAAACGCTTAACATACCCATAATATAATTTTCTTTTTTAGAAATCCAAAACTCAAATTAAAAATCATGAAGTTATATGAGAATATTTTTGCAAAATTGTATATGCATAAACTAATTTTAGTTTATGACGAAATTCATTTCATTTTTTTCTTATTTTCTTTTAATTCATTGCTGAATATATATATATATATATATATATATATATATATATATATATATATATATATATATATATATATATATATAAACAATGCTTCGTGTTAGTTTAACCAATAGTAACCTATATATGATGCCTGCAAAGTTGTGCAGAGGAATGTATCTCAAATGGCAAGTGAAAACTACATAGCAATTTAGAAATATTTGTATTGTAGGGAATATTTTTATCAAATATCAATACCTTAACCCGTGAATCTTCAGTAAAAATTTCACATTTCTCTCTTCCTTATATTAACCTTCGTTTTCAGTTGCTCTATCTTCTCATTTTCACTATCTTTGAATGCACATTTCATAAGAACTTTTTGAAACTTTCCATTAGCCTTTGCCGCACTTTTTTGCTTTAGCATTCACTGATATGCAGGACCTTGAATTCCATCTCTCTTAGTCAAGATTAGCTCCAGTTTTCATTTTTTGTCATCTTACCCATCTTTTAATCCAAGACAAAATGTCTTCTCAAGAGCCTTTTCAGTCCCTTCCAATTACAAAATTTGACTTCCCATTGACCAAAGACGACCTAGAGGAGGCAGAATTGTTGGTGAAATGCATGTTAATTGCTGTAAAGATTAGTTGGAAGGGATACAAAATGCTCTTGAAAAGACATTTTGCTACATTTAAAGATAGTAAAGATGAGCAGGGTTGTGCCTACAAATGAATTACATGCGTAAACTTTTAAGAATCGTGATAATAAATAAAAAGTTTTCATAATTATAATGATTTAATAAATTAAATATCATATAATATAAAATTATCATAATCAATTTAAAATTTAGTTATTGAATTGATTTATTTAATTAGATGATATTTTTATGGGATATTACTTTCAATAAAAAAATTAAAATCCGATCAATTGTATTATATGTGATTTATTATTATAAATAATAATAAAATCTAATTAATTACATTTGACACGAAAATGTATAATCATGATTTATTACCATAAATTATATCGTAGAATTTATGGTAATAAATCACGATTATATTGGTAAATATTGTGATTCTTACACAATTTGGATCAAATTGAATTCTTTGTAATGTGTGAAAGTTCACAGTTATTTTAGATACTGAATTTAGCATCTCTAACTCTGAATTCATCCAACAAACCAGAAATCACGCACAAAAGCAATTAACTTGGCCTCTTGTTTTTGGAGACTACTTTGAAGATCATCTAGTAATGAATCATCTTCCAGTGCAATTCCTTTAAAAAGCTAAAGCACGAAAATTAAATTAAACTAACCAAGAAAGCTCACGTAGAATCAATTTATAAAAAGTGCAAGAGACACCCTTACATCCTCCAAGGTTGATGACTTGGCTACTTCAAATTCAACTCTTCAAAAGTTAACTGATTATTTCCTTTAAGCTCCTCAACTAAATATGTTAATCTGATAGCATAAATTACAAACGTGATTGCGTCCTATGGAAACCCATCTCTGCCTCTGTTGATACAAAAGAGTACGTAAATATCTTTTTCCATTTCTCACATGATCATTTAGTATACGAGTGTGTTTGGATATCACACAGGAATCAATTCTACCCTTATAAAATCATGGTGATACATTCATACCATGAAAAAGTATAAACAGCTATTTGTTGCTTTATCTTCACCATCAAAAATTAATTGATTGTTTTTCACTAAAAAGCTGATCCAAACACACTAGCATGACTTTTAACATGCCTGGAATTTCAACTTAAAGCCTTCTTGAAACAGCTAAAGCGTATGATCATATATATATATATATATATATATATATATATATATATATATATATATATATATTAAACAATGATTTTAAGATGTATTCAATTTATTCCATTTTTTTAATTTAGTTCCTAATGTATCATTTATACAAATTAGACTGTTCTATGTCTTATTGGGGTCTCGAAAGCTTTTTCCTAGGAAGCTTTACGGTTTAATTTCTGAATGTATTAGGGGTGATTTAAGCTGAAACAGCATGCTTCCTATTCTATGTCTTATTGAGGTTTGTAGCATTTTATTTTCACAATTTGGTTTTTCGGTGGGGATGCTGTTTAATATCAGCTCCATTTCATGTACTTTTCAGTTGGGATGATCACTGCTTGTGGACAATCCAATTAGTTTAAGTTAATGAATTGCTTTGCCTTTTCCAAAAAAACAAACTAGACTGTTCAATGCCTTGCCAGCTTTGAAGTTTTATGCGGCAAAGCAGCAACATGTGGTCTTTGTCACGTTCCTTGCATCAAAAGTCTTAGTTGCAGGCAGAGATTCTTGCCCTAATCACGTTAGGCCTCTCTGTTGCCTGACAGTTTGTTAACGACAGCCATTGGAAAGAATCTTAAATTTTCAAAGATGGTTACAATCATCGTAAAGTGATTTTTGCAGGTTTAGGTTCAATCCTTTTAATTTTCTGTAATGGACCTCAAGGGCTTTTTATTTTAGGGAACATAAAAGGTTTCTCTTTAATTGCTTTTGAAGACATGTCCTGTACGATAATTAAAGATCTCCATGTATAGTTTATTTAAATAAAACAACATACAACATAAAATTTCTTGCGCTACGCATCGACTATTCAACAACAGATCACAAAAATTGAGTTGCAACTCAACTATTTATCTTGTCCTGTTTTGTCTGTCCTATGCTTTAATGTGACTATCATGATTTGTCTGTCAGCAATCTTTAAATATATCTCATAAACATCCTAATAGGACTAAAGGGAAGGGGGGTTACTTAGGATAGTTAGATTATTAGTGAGTTAGCTTAGTTAGAGTGAGTTAGTGACATAAATAATAAATAGGATTGAAGCTGAGGGAATTCATTAAGATCTATTATGATTTATTATGATTTGGAAATTGAGCATTAGCTCTTTGTGAAGAGGAAATCCTTGGAGAAGAATCCTCTCTCGGTTCTCTTCTTTTGCAATGTATCAAGAAATAACACATTCCATACATGGTGCTAGGTTTGACAAACTATGTTCCTCTCATCAGACCATGGTATATGCTACTGTAAAATAGTTAAGTCCAAATTCCATCATAATTAAACAAATTACAAGAGAACATTATGTGGGAGTGTGGGGCTTTATGCAGGAAATGTGAAGCCCCTAGTAAAGGCCAGTGTGTCTATACCTATCTTAAAATGACAAAGTCTTGTAAGGAGCGAAAACTAGAGAACTCAAATCCATATCAGCACCTAGACAAGAAATGCTAGTGTTACCTGAAAGTCATGAGTCCAACTTCACCCTTTCTCCAACAGCAAGCACCATTTGAGAATCAACTACATTAGGAAACAATCAACTATAGCCTTCCCCACTTTTCTGTTTCCCTTCTAATTTCTGCCGCTTCCTCCCAATAAAAGACCTTGATATGAGATGAAATAACATTAGGCCAAATGTCATGACTCTGACATTCCATGAGGCTACTTCCCGTGGCAGTTGTTGTTTCCTTAACTCCCCATTCTTTCATTTCCCCCTCTAATTTCGAAGTCCCTTCAAATTCCACCTTGGCATTTTGTCACTGCATTCATCCCTTTTTCACATTGCATCATTTGATATGAAACAACATTAGGTCAAATGCCATGACTCTGAAACTACATGATGCCACTGTCGGATGTTTTGTTTCTTTCACTCCTCATTTGTTCAGTAACTGATTTCCCTTCTAATTACACACCCCATTCCAATTTCCCCTTGGCATTTCATCACCACATTCATCCCCTTCCAAATCACATCATTTCTCAAAATAACAAACATGATCACGTCTCCGAATACACAACCCAACTACTCCCTGCGGCTGCCCTCACTCCCCTCTCCTTCATCTTCCTCCACCCTCTCCGCCTCCTCCATCCTCCCTACATTAGCATACATCTTCCTCTATAGCACATAATTAGCTGCATTCCCTGACTCCACCTCCACCAATGCCCTTGATGCAACCTTTGCCAGCCTCAGCTCCTCGAAATTCTTGCACGCCCCAAGCAGCCCCTCCCACGCCTTTTCCGTCACCTTCACCGACATCCCCTTGATCACCTCATAAGCCTCCTGCAACCTCCCAGCCCTCCCCAAAACATTCACCAAGCACGAATAATGATCACTCCCAGCCTCCACACCATACTCCCCACTCATCCTTGCAAAATACCACACCGCCTCATCCACCAACCCAACATGATTGCAAGCCTTCAACACCCCGAGAAATGTAACCCCGTTCTACCGAACTTCGACAGTCTCCATCCATCGAAAACTCTCTAGCCCCACCTCCGCCTCACCGTGGAAGGTGCACGTAGGGATCAAATTGCTCCACATAACCACATCTTTATCCTCATCCCTCATTTTCTCAAACACCAAACTTGCACAACGAAGAGAACCACATCTCTCAAACACTTCAATCAAAGCACTGCTCAACTGGTGATGCAGGTGGATGGAGTTCCTCACGGCGCAACCATGGATCTCTTTGATTAAATTAAAAGCGACAAGGTTAACACAAGCAAGGAGCAAGGACAAAAGTGTAATTAAGCACAATTTTAGGTTAAGGGGTAACATTTTGCGATAGAAGGAAATGGAATCAAAGGGATTGGTGGTGGCAAGGGCGGAGATGATGGGGTTGAAGGTGGAATTAGTAGGGTTAGTGTCAAGTGGGTGGAAGAGTTGGAGGGCTAATTCTTTTTATGAGAAAACTACTTTTATCCACAGGTAACTCAGTAAATAAATGTTACCGATCATTAGTCAAAAGGGGTAATTCCGATTTCATAAAGAATACAAGGGGGTAAACTTATACCCAAATACAATAATGCCTTTATTCTTATGCTCCCTCAAACCTAATTTATGCAATTCAAAAAAAGTGGGAAAGACCATTGAGGGTGAAAAGCCACCCTTTACCTAAATACCAAAATCTTCTAAAATAGAAACCATAGGGGAGGGTAATCAATATTTCTCATTACAATGGTACCACATTTTCAACTCAACACCACCACACACATCTACCGCAGTGTGTATTTTAGCAATTATTAACAGAGAAATGGCGCTTCAAATTTCACGATGATTTGGCAACCAATTGCTCGAGCTTCTCTAGTGTGACACTTTTGGGCCTTTCAAGTGGCATTCCAAGAGCCCTATCCCATATCAACTGAAATCCACCAAAATAGAAATGTTAACCCAAGGTAACAAAAAGAAAAGGTGGTTCTTGCACCCTATAATTTCACCTAAACCCCTTTTAAATTCAGGATTAGGTAATCTGGAATGTAAAACCCTGATTCTGGTTTAACTTTTCCATAATAAAAGGAGACACCCCTAGTAAAATTCCGGATTATTAATCCGGAATGTAAAACTTTCATTCCAGATTATTTATAGGGTGCAGGAAGAAACAGCCAAAAGAGAAGTGTTAACAAGGAAACAGTGAGGCACAACAAACCTGAGGGCCAACTCCAAAGCTCCTTGATACACCAAAGAGAACAGTATAATAGCTGTCCACGATGTTAATAGATCATTAGATGAAATTCACCCTAAAAAAATAATTGCAAAATGAAAACTATTTCAAGTGGAACAGGTGAGAGAAGTAACCCCATACTTTTCCTCAGTTAGACCATAGTAGTTCAGTAGCACTCCACTGTGCGCATCAACATTCGGCCATGGATTTTTAACCTACACCGTTGAAAACTCAAGTTCAGTCGTATCAGGAATAAATTATGACTAATATCTAGAGAGCAATGAGTACATCTGTTATCCGTTTTAATGTGTATCAAACTTAATGAAAGACGCAACATGAAAACATCATGTGGCAAAACATCTAGGTGCAAATCATTAAAAACAAAGCAAAATAAAAAATGTAAATCAAACAGAACCAAATTAGAATGTGAAGGACCGGATCCAAATTCATCTGATTGTGTGAGTGGGTAAAGAAATAGTGACTGACTACCCTGAAAAAAGCTGATACCATCATAAGAGAACACTTAACAGAGCACATGCTGCATGGTTCTCTCCAATGCTCCCCCCTTTTGAATCTTCATCCACATTTTTGTTTCTTTTGAATTAAAATTAAAATGCTTTACAAATGAAATTCAGATGATTGATGTCGTTAATTTTTTTTTTTTTAAAAAACTATAAACTCAACAAAGAACTAGAAATTCATTATCTAATCAGAAATGTGAGCATCAGACTCTTCTCAATATGCTACATGTCAAGAGAGTTATATGTAGGTCCCATTAGACGCTGGTTATTTACTATGATCTGCTTGAAGTTGAAGTTTACCCAACAATAGAGTGTGCCAAATAGTATATTGCTAGCATTTCTCTATTATAACATGCAGCCCCTATATCATCTTCCTTGTGTTGTGTTTAATTCAATGCCTGTGCCCGACCTTAAAATCTTATAATCTTACCGCAAATATGTTTTCATAAAATACTGGCATTTGGCAGTAAATTTATTAAGCATAAACCATTTAAATTAAAAAAAAAAAAAGAGTATAGAATAAATAGTTTCATAGAAACGCATATTGAAAAATAAAAACATAAACACTACCTTGCCTAACTTGGTAAGAATGGGAGGCACAACCTCTTTTATTTTAGACACCTGAAAGGGTCAGTTACAAGTGAGCTTTGGCTGTGTCGCAAGAAAGCACTCCAAAGAAAACACAATCTTGAAATAGGAAATAAGTGATTACCAGCTGGAAATATGGATCATTAGGCAAATGCTTCAAAGCAAACTCCCTCTGACATGTGTATCTTGGATCTGTCTGGCGTAAAACCCCATGTCCATATCCAGGCACAACCTGCAAATCCAAAAAGCACAACAACCAAAGCTTATATTATCTGAGAAGTTGGCAGTGATATTCTCTCTACATCATTTGGTGAACAGATATGCATATTAATACATTGAAAAACCCATAGTAAAACATAATATATTCATATTAATACGCATGTAATGTTCTCTAGTTACATATAACACACCTTTATTTTGAAAATCTACAAAAACCTATGTTAAGTTTTCTAGTAGAAACTTCCTGTCAGGGAAGGCTTGTATTGCAAAGAAAATATTTGTGGGTAGGGAATTGAAGAACCATAATTCCCTCCAGACAACCATTTTCCTCATAAAGAAAAAGATTTGAACATAACACATTGGACACGGTGTCATGGTTTGCTCAATGGATTTTTTTCCCTATAAGTGTAATTTTCATCCACATCTCTTCCATTACAAATGTCATTACTAAAAAAAAAGTAAAGACAAACAAATAAGCTAAAGTAAAAAATAAAAGGCTTCAAAAACTTCATTCAGCATCATAGATTCATATTAGTTATGATATTACCTGGCCCCTACTCAAAGTTTTATTAATGTAGTCAGCCAATTGTTCTGTACTTATGTTAGGAGTTCCAAACTCTGCAACTATTGATCTGATCCATCGTAGAACCTCCTGTAGCAACATAATAGAAGTGAACAAAACTAAAAATATAGGTGTTTTAATAGTATCTGACTATATCAGGACAGAGTATACTAGTAAAGCAAAAAGGTTTATTTACGGAAAAAAGATAAAAATGTAGGTCTGAAAACATTATAGCCAAACATGATTTCTAAACCAAAAGACGAACTATAGCAAAGTTAATACCAGAAAAACAGAAAACGGATATAAAAAATAAAATAACAAATAACCTGATTGGCCAAACCATGCAGGGGCCCAGCTAACCCATTCAAAGCAGCTGCAAATGCAAGATAAGGATCTGATAGCGGACTAGCAACCTGACGGGAACACACAGTACAATACATTAATATATATATATATATATATATATATATATATATATATATATATAATAAAAACACAGGCCTTTACCACAATATATATTAAAAAATCCTTTTTAATGTTTTACAATTCTAAATTATGACAGAATGGAAAGGGCTTGATTAAAGGAAGTAACTTACTAGGTGGGCTGTGTGTGAACTAACATTGCCACCTTCGTGATCACTGCAAAGAAAATTTAACCAAAAAAAAAAACATTAGAAACTGGGGTTGCTGGTAATTGAAAGAGAAATATACAACTCATCATGATCATAGTACGTGTCATCATTAGGGCTGTTCAATTTGAACCAAATTGTCTTGAACTGTTCCAAACTACAAATGCAATTCGCCCGAATCGAACTGAACTGTCAAGCAGTTTAGGCAAACTAAACTGAACTATTTTAAAGGTGCATTGAACTGGAAAGAACCAGTTCGAACTGAACTGCTCACTGAACTGTTCCGAACTACTCTGAACTGTTTCGTACTACATCGAACTATTTTTAAGGGGCCTTTTTTTTGTAGATTTTTTTTTTCTTTTAAGTAAAGAGATACCACATTGTTTTAGTTTGGCTTCTCTTTTTACATTGACTTGTGTTTGAATAAGTAAAGATTTTTTATATGACTGATTTTTCAAATTGCCATGAACAAAATATTAAAGATAAGTTTGAGCATTTTTAAAATTATAGGTTTTTAAATTTATGATCAACATTTTTGAAAATTGCTTATGGAGGTCACACGTGACAGTATTTGCTTTTAAGTGTTGCATCTTATTTGGCCAACTAATTGTCATATTTAGATTGATCTACATGTGGGTAATGTATATTAAAAGGATGAAGAAACAAATGTGTGGCACGATTTCATTCTCCTAATTAGTGTGATTCTTGCTTTTCTTCGTGTAATGGGCGGTACAGGGGAATATTATATGTTGGAGTGGAGCGGGATTTATTTTTCCAGCTCTGATGAGTATCAGTTTGGGAGTGCACTGAATTGCTTTTTAGCAGTTCAGTTTTTTAAAACTGAACTGAAAAGATGGTTCAGTTCAATTTTTATTCAAACAGTTCAGTTTTTTTCAGTTTATTTTGGTTCAGTTAACTATAGTTCAGTGCAGTTCAGTTTGTTTTGGCCACCCCTAGATCATTAGCAATAACTGGGGTCGCTAGTAATTACAGGGCACACATACAACTCATCATGATCATAGTACGTGCTATCATTAGCAATGGAATGCTAACCTGTGGATGGAAATATACAGCCTCATAAACTCCAGCATTTCCGGATCATCAAACCCTAACATGTGAGCATAGTTTGCACCATAATCCAAAGAATCATCCAACGGTATGATTTTTCCATCCTTGTATTTCCTTTAAAATAGGTTAACAAGTCAATACAAATGTACGAAGATAGAAAAAATCTGTCAAACACTTTTGATCACTGTCATCACACAATATATGATATATATATATATATATATATATATATATATGTGAGTGTATGTATGTATGTATCCCATTGCTTATTAAATGTGTAATATTGATTAGGATGATATGCTTTACATACCGTCGATAAATATAAGCAGCAATGGCTGGCAAACGAGCAATTAGATTCATTGTATCCTCATAAGTTGGCTCCCAATACCTAAATCCAAGCAGTAAACCAGCTAGAGTAACATATACGGTTGCAAATAACACAAACACTGTTTAGAATTTTACCTTGCCTTAGCTATCCCACCCTCATATGCCTTCTGAAACTCACTCTGCACCTGAAAATGTAACAAATTGATTGTGAATCATTTGTTGCTATTTACAAAAACATAAGAAATATAAATGTTAGGCAATCAAAACAGTTTACTATGAGTTTCAGGCCAGATTCAAGAAAAGATGATGATAAACAAGTATTGAGGAAATAGGATTAGGGGCTTTGTAAACTAGTAAAGTGTGCGAGTATTAGGTGGAAAATGCTCTGATCTATCCGGCTTAGCAATGAACAGATAGAGTTCTCACAGTGTCCAAAGAGGAATGAAGTTAGGAAAACATAGTGTCCTGGATACAGGATTTGTGTGTTCCCCTTGCTTAACAGATCCCTGCAATCTGGATTTATGAAACAAGGCATTGGTTGTCTGATTCTTGACTTAGCATCTTTTATTGAGCAGTGAAGTCATAGATTCTGAGATGTTAAAGGTGGCAGACCACTTTAGCCATTTCTGGATGGTACTAAAAGAATCAGAGTTCATAGCAAAGGAATATAGGTTCTTCAGTGCAAGTCATTTATGGAGTAGAATAAGTGGATAAGAACATTTTCTGTTGCAGTATCCGGGCACAACATGGAATTTGCACCCCGTATACAGTTATCATGTTTCCAATCTCAAATCTTGAGATACCTCAAGATTATCCCCTGCTCCAAAGTCTGTCAAGCTGCTTATTGATTAAAATATCCCAGCACATTGACCATACCCTAAGTCAGCAGTTTTTTAGTAACTTTTGTTTTCCCTTTGTATTCACAACAATCGATTAATTAAATACAAAGCCAACTACTACAAATAACTTCATAGCCACTTTTTAATTTTACTATACAAAATGATTATTTAAGACAATCAAAACAAAATAGATTATCTTAAAACCACTCTTCACCTAACATACCCAAACATAAAACTTGTTTCATGTAATCGATAATGCCAATAGTCAATTATATTATACCTATAACTGATTATTGAAATAATCTATTTTTCACAACTAATCCAAACACACTCTAAGTGTAGCAAGAAACAGTATAGAAAGGAAATAGCAAGAGGAAAAAAACTATAAAACTAACTATATCTTAGAGATTAAAGGATTAAAGTGAAGGTCTGAATCAGAAAAACAATAAGAGATTATCTGAAAGTTTTAACTACAAAAGCTAACCTAACCATAAATGACATGTTACCCTTTATGGAAATTGTTTTTGTTCTTTGGTTCACTTGGAAGTTAAGATGTGCTTATGATATGAAAATTACTCCACACTAGCTTGGTATAACAAAAGACATGTAGGATGAAGCAAAGTAGAGAGAGTGCATTGTGTAGAAAAGGAAGAAAATATCAAGGCAAGGGCATATTTGCTATAGTCTTTAACTCAACTATCAACATAATTAGTTTGAAATAGGACAGTTCAATTGTCTTCTCAGAGTGTACAGTTCATTTCTTGAAAGTGGCTCTGAATGATGCAATTATTAGAGGGATATGATGGTAATATTTTGTCTTTGTGCTTCCTTGTACCAGATGGTCACAGGTCACTTATGCTTTGGTCTGTATTTTATGTCTTCTTTCTTGACAGGAAAAACAATTTTATTAGAAAGAAAAGACTCCTAAACCAAAAAAGCATGATACTTAAGAGAACACGATAAAATACAAAAAAATGAAGCAATGTGTGCCCATTATGCATATCTAAAATAGCAGCTCCCTAGAAACATCCATGAACAGAACAAGTTTCAGAGGTACAGAGACATCCATAAAAATGTGAGCATTTCAATCCAATCAAACGCACCGAATGACTGCATAAGCCCTTGCATCACACTGATAAAAAAAGTTTAGTCTCCTTTTCTACAATTACTTCATAGATAACCATCACAAAGTACTCCTTGTAGAACACACCAATTGCATGGATCAAATGATGCCATAATGTCCTATAATATATCATGTGCAATGACATACCATTTAAATCTAAATCCTTCTTGATGGTTTGACTTATAATTTTTCTTGGCCTTCCTCACTAACTGTTGGATTACTCCCCATTTGATCAATTCATTTTACTAGGACTTCTACAAGTCGTCTGCACACATGCCCAAACTATTGAAGGCCAGATTCTACCATATTCACATTAGATGCTACCCCAAATTTCTCTCTAATACAACATTCTAGGTCTTATATTTGTGCAGTAAAATTTTCTTTAAGCTTGAGTCATGCTTTTCTAATAGAGAACAAGCATATTTCAATTTTGCTTCTTGTGCAACTGCAACCCATTACCAAGTTAATTCTCTTTCTTTATTGACTGGGTTTGTGCTTTTATGTTAGAGAACAAGCAGGAGTTGCCAAATCAGTCTTTCATATATAAGATAATAATATGCACAGAAACTAGATGCATAAAATCAACAACAAAAAAAAAAGATTTGATTATTCTATTTTGAAGATATACGCCACAACCCAATAATTTTATGATACCCTTCAATTACTTAAATTAAAAGTTCATGAAAGAATCTGTTACTCAACCTGAAGGGCCATGACACCAGTTGTGAATTGAGTCATTGGATGAGCAGAAACAGGCAATGCATCAATTGCCTTATAAGCATAATCTGCAACGAAAAAGTAGTAATAATAAGTCCAAGAATGAACTGAGACTAAAGTGCATCAGAAACAAGCTAGGAAAAAAACATGTAAAAAACTTTAGACACACCATGTGTGGAATTTGAACAAGAGCAAGATTAAAGAGTGAAAGTTGACAACACAGACATGTCTGTATATTTTAAGCAACAAGCACTTGCATACAGATGTGAAATTCCTCAGACAAGAATCATACATATAAAAAAGAAAAAGTGAGATGCAAGCCATAAAGTTCCTATGCAACAATGGTTCTAAACAATACATGAGCTACCATTAGAGACTACTAGTTATAATCCCATCTATGGTCTTGAACATATTGTCATGCACTATCTATATTGTGTCAATTCATTTTAATGAGTCAGTCCATTATAATACAACAAGCAAAACATTGCTTCAAGGTAATTATAACCAAAAGTATGACATGAAAAAAAAAAACAGAACCTGGGATAGTTGCACGACTTCGCAATTCCTTGGATAATGAGTCAACTTGCGCTTTGCTTGGTATCTGTGACCAAATGTATGAATCAAAGATTATACAACAAAATCTAAACCAAGTGTTGATATTAAAACACCTTCATAAAAGGATTATATATGCATTATGAGTAATATTCAAAATAATTAATTCAATTTGATTTTCTAAAACTATTGCATACCTTTCCTGTCAATAGAAGCCACAGTACAGCCTCAGGTAAAGGCTCCCCACCAGTAAAAGCACCTGGAAGCTTTTTCTGGCATTCAGGAATTGACATGCCCCTAAAGCGAATTCCCTATAAGACATAACATGCTGATCTCAGAGATCTATCCAGTAATAACTAATCAGTAAACATTAACAGATGCTACATCAGAGATTCTCTCAATTAATAAAAATAGTCATAAGCAAGAGTTAATTCACTTTGATAGTTCACAAATATCTGAAAAGTGAAGACTGAGTTAATTTATATACCTCATCCGGGTCAACAGCTGAGCCTAGCCATACTAAAGCTGTCATTCCTCTCATTCCACCAAGTACCTTTAAATTGTGACAGAGGTTACTCAAAATATAAGTTAAATCACAAGCTTATTGACAAGAGAAGAAGACAACTCTTAATGCCACTAGTAACTTTAAAAGATATATATCTACATGACAAGAGAAGAAGACAACTTTTAATGCAACTAGTAACTTTAAGAGATATATATCTACAAAAGGATAATATAATTACCATATCAACAGTAATTTTTCCCAATTCAACACTTCCATGATCTTTCTTCAGCTTCTTAACACGTTCCTGCAACCAGGTTTTATATATAGATTAAACATAAGATATACATATAACAATTTTTGTTAAGTATTAATCAATGTTTTGCAATTTACAAGCTAACATGAAGTAACAATGAAATGAAGGAAACATTGTTTAAGAACCAATCATCACTGAGAATTACAAATCAGGTAAAGCATTAACCAAGAATCTCAGACTCATAATAGAATGTGCACAGCACAAATCACTGCAACTAAATTGTGCATTGCAAATTGCAAGTTGAGCCCTAGCAAGAATTTAATTCACATTGGCTATCACCCATTATGCTCAATACTAAACCAAGAATAGAACAACTAAGCCCACACTCTGTATAGACGTCACAAAACTATCACTTGCTTGAATGAGAAACACAGATTATACATTAATAGATCCAACATAAACAGTATCACTACGGAAGCTTAAAATTGCAGCCAAACCTGATACTCTGGAACTAGTTCCTTCAACTCAGAATAAAGATCCTGCAAAACAGAAAAATAACCCAAATCAACAAAAGTAAAAATAAACAAAGTTCAATATATATAACCAACTTCACGCAAGAATAAACGCCAATTAGTCTCAGTTATCCTCGATATCCAAAGTCCAACATAGACAAACCAAACTACAATATCCAACTCCATACTTCACCACAATAACGGTAATAGAAACACCGTCCTCAGATAAAACATAGCATCTAATATTCACTGAACACTTTCATCAAACACCAAAGGCACAATGATAAGGGTAGAGCAAGAGAATACAGTGTTACTGGAGCTCGGAGTTTGGAGCCATCTAACTGAATTCGCAAGATTAGATTGCTGGCCCTAAAACATTGGGGAAATTTTTTTAAAAAAAAATCAGCAAGTCACATGAACAATAATCAAACACAAACAAATGCTGAAAACAAACAGCTCGCGTTTTTTCTCAGTTACCACGCGAGAGCGAAGTCGAGAAAGTGCAGAAACGCTTCTGAAGAACGCCATTTGCACCAATGCAACACAACAACCTGCACCAGCTCGTCAGTGTTAGGGACTTGGAAGCATTAAAAAAATATTAATTAAAAAAAATCGGATGAAGAAAAAGGTACAAGGTGGCAGAGGGATCGTGAATCGGAACAATGAAGAATGAAGAATGAAATGGAAAACTAGTTAGGGTTTTGGAATCGGAGGGAAGAGCGTACCGGCAAAAGGTCAAAGCAAGGAGAAGAAAGATCGGATTCAAAAAAGTTGGGAATTGAATTGGTCTTTATAAGGACAATGATGCGATGAATGTGGTTTCTCAATGTAATGTAGACGGTGGGAAAGTTACTCAAGTTTCCACCGTGGGGAAGTAGTTTCCCACCGTTAGATCTAACAATTTCAAAATCAATGGCTCCTATTTTTTCCCTCAATGTAATACAAATGACGTTCTTCAGAAGCGTTTCTGCACTTTCTCGACTTCGCTCTCGCGTGGTAACTGAGAAAAAACGCGAGCTGTTTGTTTTCAGCATTTGTTTGTGTTTGATTATTGTTCATGTGACTTGCTGATTTTTTTCTTAAATTTTTTTCCCAATGTTTTAGGGCCAGCAATCTAATCTTGCAAATTCAGTTAGATGACTCCAAACTCCGAGCTCCAGTAACACTGCATTCTCTTGCTCTACCCTTATCATTGTGCCTTTGGTGTTTGATGAAAGTGTTCAGTGAAGTAAATACAACATCATTAGGAAAGCTCACTTGGGACATTATCAAGGAGAAACCAAAGTTGTTGATATTTTCCAGTCTAAATACCTAAAGGGTGACTTAGTGCTTTCAAGGAATATCCCGGAAGCTCTTACACTTAGACTTCTATTGTTAAAGCCAAGGAAGTCCTCCAATCTGGCTTTCGTTTTCTTGTTGGGAAGGGCAACCTCTCTTTGTGGTATGATTGTTGGTTCATTGATGGTCCCCTATGCTCCTTGGTTGACTATGTCCACATTCAGGACACTCATCTTTCCTTGAAGGACATATTCGTTGATGGAACTTGTAACCTGAATATGCTAGCAACTCCCTTGAATCCTAGTTATCTCTTTGATCAGCCACACCTTCCTTTAAGGTCATAGTGAATCCATCCTCCACCTTCTCAAGGATCCTTCACTGTCCATGGGTTTTGCCCTCAAGGGTTATCTCATTGGATATTTGTAGATACTATTGTTACAACCTTCAATCGTGCAAGTTAGTTTCTTGTTTTCATCTGTTTGATTTTCTCGTTGATAAAAAAATATTTTAAATTTCAACAATTTTCTTTTCACGGTAACAAGAATCAAATCTAATAATATCTTAGTAGATATTACTCAAATCTCCTCCTCACTTGGACCACACTAGTGGGTACAATTTTCTGACATAGGATAAAAAAACTAGTAGTGGGTACAATTCGAACCAACTAATTCCTTGTGAAAAATGTTTTTGATCTTTCAAAGAGTATTATTTTAATACTGAGGATAGAATAGAATATAATATAGTCGGCACTAGACGTTGTCAAGTCTCTCTCTCTCTCACAGTCACCTTAATGTTATCTGTACACTTCAGAACCAACACAACACAACATCTCAAAACTCTGTCTCTCTGTCTCTCTTTCTTTCCTCGTATATTATATAGATATATGTTCTGAGTCTTTGGTTTTTCGCCACCTTCAAGTGTGCCATAAGAAAATGGAAAAAAACTGTTGCAATCAAAGTGATTGATTGTTTCACCATCAACAATGAGGCGCTACTTGTCAAAATTAATTCATGGCCCAGTTGGCTTTAATCCATCAAATTCCTTTCCGGTGAGACCTCTCTCTCTCTGTGTTTGATTTAGCTTACTCTTTTGGTGATGTAACTAAGCAATCAAGCTATGTTGTAATGGATTGAAAATTGGTCTCTTGGGACACACACACGAAGTTGACTGAATTGTCCATGCCAGTGTCTGAATAAATTTCGGTTATGAAGATATAATCCCCTGTTCTATCAGGAACTTGTAAAAAACCATCATTATACATCAATTGGGTTTTTATAATATGCTCGCTCCAATTATCTGTTTTAGTGATACCCGTTTACGTGCAAATGACTGAGATGAGAATTGTAATTTTATTTCTTGTTCATGCTGTGTGTGTTAATCTGGAGTGTGGTGGTGCTGATACATGTTCAGACTCAGTTTCAAACTTGTAATCCCCCGGGTCTATCAAGAAAATGCAAAAATCAATTATTGAGTTGTGTTGTGCCCTCTGAAGCATGGGTACTTCTAAAACTATGTTGTACATATATGTACTGGGTACGTATTTCAAAGAAAAAAAATTGGGTACTTTATTGGGTACTATTGGTCTGCCTGTTGTGAGAGAAATTAGAACACATATTTCTTTATCCATTCTATGAAAAGAAATATGTTCAACCCTAAAATAGATGAAGATAGTTTTATTACATACAAACCTTCATCTCCTCTTTAGAATGAGTAAGAGTTATAAAGAGGGTGAGAGCAAAAAATGGAATATAGGTGGAGACCAATAAGATTCAGTCGAAGGGATTGGCATTCTTAAAAGTTGCTACTCTTTCTCTTGACAAACCAGCTATAAAGGCTATTTCTTGAGTGACTGTGAACAAGAAAATGAATGAAACTGTTAAAGTGTGATATCATAGTCATGCTTAGGTGTTATTGTATTTATCAGTGAACATTTTCGTATCATAGTTTTCTATATGAAATATTTGTTTGTCATGTTGAAGAATTTAATCTCCATTTATATTTTTAATTTTGCTTATTTGTTTTTTTTTTTTATCATTTATAAAATTTAATCATGTTTATACTAAATTGTATTTTCATATGTACACATTTTTTTTAAAATTTATGTAACGTATCTGTATCCTAGATTTTTGGAAAATCTTTCTCCTACTTGATTCTGATACCAGTACAACACCTGTATTCATGCAATGTAGGTTGTTCCATTGTAATATTAAGTTTCTACAGTATGCTTACTTGAAGGATTAATTATACTGATACCCATTTGCATGCAGATGAGAATTGTTATTTTTTGTTCAGGGATTATGTGTGAGAATATTTGGTGCTGATATATGTTCAAATTTTGTTTATGAAAATGTGGGTGGCTTGTGACACAAATTTTCTTAAAGCAGTTGAATTGTGAGATGGGTTCCTACTGTGCTGCCAGAAGAACTAATCGCCAAGCTTCGTTCAGTGGCAACAATGAATATGCCACAAGAGCTTTTGCAACAACCTCTTGTGCTTCATTGTCTGAAGATCAGCCAAAGGATAATCCTGTCTCTGATATGTTAGTAGATTCATTTGGAAGGCTTCACACTTACTTGAGAATATCTCTAACAGAGAGGTGCAATTTAAGATGTCAGTATTGTATGCCAGCAGATGGTGTGGAACTCACTCCTAGTCCTCAACTTTTAACAAAGACTGAGATTCTGCGATGCGCAAATCTGTTTGTAAGCTCTGGGGTAAATAAAATACGTTTGACGGGTGGGGAGCCAACTATTAGAAAAGATATTGAAGACATATGTTTGGAATTGTCAAACTTGAAGGGATTGAAGACATTGTCCATGACTACCAATGGTATTGCCCTGGCAAGAAAACTTCCAAAGCTGAAAGAATGTGGGCTTAATTCTGTGAACATTAGTTTAGACACTCTGGTACCGGCGAAGTTTGAGTTTATGACGAGACGCAAAGGGCATGAAAAAGTAATGGATGCAATTAATGCTTCCATAGACCTTGGATTTAATCCAGTTAAGGTATTTCTTAGTCTTGTATCATTACTTTTTTGCAAGTGTTTCTCTTTGATCACCTTCCCATAAGCAGCTACCTTTTTTCCAAATTCATTAAGTTATTCAAATGAAATTATACAGCGAGGGAATTGTTCTTGAATAAAGGTGCATAACCTCTATGGAAAATTTCGTATGCCTGTGATGGATGCATTTTAAGGTATCTTGTATGTTTCTGTGGTATTTCAGGTCAATTGTGTTGTAATGCGTGGATTCAATGATGATGAAATCTGTGACTTTGTTGAGTTGACGCGTGAAAAGCCAATTGATATTCGGTTTATAGAGTTCATGCCCTTTGATGGAAATGTTTGGAATGTCAAGAAACTTGTACCCTACTCAGAAATGTTGGATAAAGTGGTAAGGTAGAATTCGGACTAAAGAACTAACTTTTATAGTGTTTTTATGTTTTCTTATAGTAGATGCCCTTTATAACAATCATTATCAAACAGATGAAACGGTTTACAAGCTTAAAAAGAGTTCAGGATCACCCTACAGATACAGCTAAGAATTTCACAATAGATGGGCATGAAGGTAGAGTTTCATTTATCACATCGATGACTGAGCATTTTTGTGCTGGTTGCAATAGATTGCGACTACTAGCTGATGGAAACTTTAAAGTCTGTTTATTTGGTCCTTCAGAGGTAAGTTATATTCAAATCATCAAAGTTCAGTATATTATGCATGGCACTTAAATTTGGTGATGGCAATTGGGCTAGAATCTGTGATGCATATATTTGATAATGTTTTTGGTGAACCTGTGAGGCTACAATTGAAGACGATAATTGCAGGCTTTCTAAATTCATATGGGTAAAGGAATTGGATAATTAGGTGATGTGGGTGAAGAATCTGAGATTAAGGAACTGGTATTTAAGTCCTATAAATGTTTTTAGTGAATAAAATCATGACTAATGCTATTACAAACCTTTAGCAGTCAGGTTTTATAAAATGTGTGAATGATGCCTTGCAGTCAGCAGTTGCAATTTCTGGGTATGACTCTGGGAGTTGTTTAGTCTTATATCAGTGATCATCAGTGGCTTAACAGAATAAAGGGTTAAAGAATGGGAAGCAACAGATTAGAACTTTGAACCTGTGATTTCTACTGTCAGTTCTGATTTCTTGATATATATGCTCAATTTTGGGGAAAAAAGGGAAACTATCTGGTCAACTCATAATAGACAAACATAACTACAAATCAGTCATCAAATAACATATAGCATCTTTCATATGTAGCTTCACCAAAAGATTTATGTGATTTTCTTATATAGGCTCATGTTCATTGTCTTGCAGATTAGCTTAAGAGATCCCCTGAGACGTGGTGCAGAGGATGATGAACTTAAAGAGATAATAGGGGCAGCAGTATGCACTTCTTCTGATTATTATTGCTAATACTCAGAATTGTTATACTGATTTACTATTTTTTATTTCTTTGCTAGGATTTATGATCCTCTTTATGTTGCAATAGACATGCTATTTTAATTTAGTATATGATAGTGGACCTCTAATAAAAAAGATCTAACCAATAAGAGAAGCATAGCAGGGGATAACACACCCCACCACCTAACTGAGAAGTTAGACTTTCTGTATATAAGAGGAGGGGGGCAGTGACAAATTCATTTCTGTTTTATGATTTCCTTCTGTCTTTGGTCCAGTCCTATCAACATAAGTGATTGCCTTCTGGCAAAATAGTCAACAGTGGGTCATAGACTACTTGAAATTGTATAAGCAAACTTTAGTTAAGCTATTTTATGGGGTCTTGTACTATCATATTTCTTAATGTTGTCTTTCCTTTGTTCTAGGTGAAGAGGAAGAAAGCTTCACATGCTGGTATGTTTGACATAGCAAAGACTGCAAATAGGCCCATGATACATATTGGTGGATAAGGTCTGTTCATCTTTCCTTTTACCAATAAAGGTTTTTCCTAAAATATTTATTTTACAATTTACTGAGGCACACAATGATTTGTCTCTATTTCAGGTATCATACATTTATAAAATTACTTATATATCAGGCAACCAGAGCAGCCCAGCCAGAAGCACCCTGAATTTAGTATTGGCTGAGAGCTTGAGATCTTCTTTGATAGTCAACATTACTCCTTGTAGAGTGACACAATTTTTTCAGTTGTACCTAGGCATATATTTTGCTAAATGTTTGTGTCTATTGGATACACTGCATCACTTGAACTCACAGCTGCAGTATCAGTGAATAATGCAAATTTGGACTTGGGCATATTTTTTTCTTACAATAACAACAATGAGCTTTGAATCTATGACTGATGCTTAGTTTTTTGGCCAGCATTGGAATACATAATTGAATTTGTATTATGTATGCAACAAGTTGTTGACCAGGTCTCATAATGCCGCTCCTCAGACTTTACACAGAGAAGCATTGTTCCATTGTATTAGAGAAAAGTTGAAGTTGTATGGATTAAGGAAGAGACGGTACAATTATGCTTAAGATGTTTTGGACATTCGAGAAGAGGATAAATAAAAGACTCAGCTAAAAAAGTATATTGGATGGAAAATAATCCAATCCATTAATTAGAGAGAGATAAACCAAGAAAGACCAGTGAAATCATCAAAAGGGGTCTAAAATAAATTTAGATAAAACACAGTTGCCTTGTTTAATCAAGTAATTGACTTTGAACGATGTTTTTTTGGTAGTGATAAATTTAGAGGAAGTGGATGATGTCCTAGTATAAAGCAGGGAAAACCGCAGGACTTAAAGAGTTCTTACAGAATATTTACATTTACCTGGCCTAAGAAGTGAATGGGAGTTCGAACCTTCAAGTTGTTAGGTGCAAGACCTTGTCATGCTCCATTAAACTAATCCCTTAGAGTTAACATTAAACGACTTTGGTTGCTCTTACATATTTCATATACAGAACATTAAAAAAGAAGGTAACATTTTTGCATAATATCTTGTGACATTCAGATCGTGGGTTGAAGTTATCTTATGCTATAGCTTCAAACCTGAACCAGTTGACCTCACCTTGCTATGTAATTTGTCCACCTTTTGAATTATATATTTTTGTACACGAATTGGTTTAGGAGTTGAGTTTTTGCCCTAAAAAATCAAAGTTGTCATAAACTTGAATAAAAGAGAAAGACATAAAGTCAAAGCCACGTTTATTTTCCAAGGTCAACATTGAAATCACCTTAAATAAAAGAAAGCTACAAAAACCAATGTGTTAGTGGTATCCCATTAATTCCTTTATAGCTGTTAGATGATGTGTTGAAACTAAATCTGCCAACTTCTCCAATCGAAGTAAATAATAATGGATTTATACGAGGGATATGTATACTTTGGACACGCCATTACTCATTATTGTGCCAGTGGATGTTTGTTTGTTCATTTCCCAAAAGACACATTTGGGTTATACTGTATTTTACAAACTCAATTTGACATCATTATTAATTTATTAAGAAGTGAGATTAAATCATTATTATTTAATGAAGTGATTGGAATGTGTTCAAGTTAATGTTGAATGGTTTGGATTGAATTTGAATTTAATTTATGATGGAAATAATTTTTTATTAAGTTTTATTTATTTTTTGATGAAGCTCCACATTAACCAGAGTCTTTTTTCTCTTATGAATAGGAGGTTTAAAAAAAATTAAAGATATTTGACTTGTTTGAATATTTTATATAGAAGGTACATTTTGACCAGTAATTATACATAAACATGATTTTGGTATGCAAACGTTTATGAAGTGTAACGTTGTATTGTATAGCCGTATTGCAAAACCATCGCACCTAAAAGTTTAAAAGAATGCAACGTTTTAAAAGCCCATTAAGTGCCTCATTACTGGTAAAGGAATTTTAGAGTTACTTCTTAATTTTAGTTAACTCTATGCAGAAAATATGAGTTCAATTTTGATGCCCTGTTATTGTAAATATTACTCAACCAAGTGTATTCTAATTACATTATATTAATTTGACTCAAAACTGCCGTTGAAAAAATATATATTACTCAAAACTACCGGTAAATGAGAAAATACAAGAATGATTGCAAAAACTATTAACTAGTTTGTTTAAATTTATTTAATAAAAAAATATTTATTTTAATAAAACAAGAAACTTTTTTATTTTTTTAGTGTGATTATCTAGATCATTTCTGCTTAAAAAAATAATTCTTGACTTATTTTGATAAGCAAATTCTATTTACTTATTAAAAAACATTTTTTCTAAAATGCTTACTTTAAAATTGATTATTTTAAATTTAAATAAATTGGTCCTATATATAGTACATATTGGAATATCAATTTAGGAACACAAAAGTACTTTTCTTCCAAAGCAATAAATTTTGCCTTCTTCATTTTATGCCTTGAAATTCAGAAAATGTACATTAGAATTCCTAAAAGCATGCTTGTTTCCAATTTTTATCCAAACATTATTTGTTTTTAATCTTGTGTAATAATAACTTTAAGATTTTGTTTGAGAAACACAGAAGTATGAGGACGAGAAGCAATGAACGAAAATGCACAACTTTTAAGCAAAAAATGCATGAAGAGACGATGCAATGCACATTACCACTCTTCATAAACCATATTTTTCATGTCTTTTTTGATGGAGATACCACATCAATTAGTATTGAGGTCAAAATAATGTATAAAAATGAGAAATAATCATAATTTTATAAGTTAATTTTATAGAATTAAATTAGATTCATAACCCACTTAATATATCAGAGTCTATTTAAACAATTTGTTGTCGAATGTTGAAGATCATACATTTATGATGAATCTATTATGTTGGTTTGGATTATTGAACCTCATCTCAATATTTGTGATGAAGTCTCTAATGATGAGTTCTAAATAGTGGCTTCTCAGCGTTCATTAATCCATATCCCTTTTCATCCCTAATAAGCATGCTCTATTTGACAACTGAATTTACTGTCTATAATAATATTCCTTTCGCTTTCAAAGCGTAATGCTGATGATTTCCAAAGCTCACTACTATTGAAAAGTCTTGAATGATGAGTTCCAAATGGTGGCTTCACAACTTGCATTACATCTTGTATTCTCTAACAAACAGCATAAGTTTTTTTCCATCTATTTTGTTCAACAATTCCAATTTCATCTCCAATCACAATTCAATTTACTATCTAAATAATCTTTCTTTCACTTTCAAAGTGTAATGCTGTTTATTTCTGAAGCTCTTTACTCTTGAAAAGTCTTCATAAAGATAAACAACTGTGTCAGGTCTACATTAATATTGTATGCACGACAAGGACACTATTTGATTACTCCAATGTTGTCAAAGCTCGAATTATAATTTTGTTCCCAAATGGAATGAATTGATCTGTGAATTTTTAGCCTGCAAAAGTACAAAAAGCCCTTCTTCTCCCTTGGAAATGATTAGAAGAAGGAAAAAACAATAGCTGAGAGAGAAAACAAAAGAAGCTTAACTAGGCAAAATTGGTTAACAATTGCTATGTGAAAGACCTAGAAAGCAATCATTACCAAGAGAAAGAGATGCAATTCAAGACAACTATCATACACAAAACAAAGTATTATGGTGAGTAATGTTAATGAATACTCACTATAATCCTGAAGCATCCAAAGGACTAATTGAGATCAATACACATGCACTGCAACAGAGTCAAGGTAATTGTCAATACCCAATCTACATTGGAGAAGAATCAGTTCTTCAGTGACTCATTTTCATGATAAATATGTTCACATCGACAAGATAGACACATAACAGCATATCAAAACTAGGCCTTAATTTTGATTCTCTGAAGGCACAGTACTTAACTCTTCCATAAAACCATCCAATTCTAAGAACCCATCAAGGAAACCACTGAACTTTTCGTTTGACTTTGACCTCCACATATCATCTTGAATTTCCTCCTCTTTATATTCATTCTTTACCCTTGTCCTATTTTGCAGACTCAGAAACTCATCATCTTGCATGACCATGACCTTCTTGGGGTGTGAATCCTTTGGGTCTTTGGTTAGTGCAGTTTTGGACTTGCTTTTACCTCTCCCTTCTTCTTCTTTTGGCTTTCCTGTGAGCCTTTGAACCAACTCTTTGAAATTTGCAGCATCAGTTTTAATGATTTCTGGAGCATACACATGAATTATCCTGATCTTTGGCTTGGTTTTTGAGATCACATGTGAATCTTTGTCAATTCCTAGCTTTGAAGATGCAGAGCTTGGATAACAAGTGTGTAGCTTTGTCATCTCTTCTTTGGTTGATTCCGAGTGTTGAAAGAAGAGTGGATTGAAACTGATGGTTACCTGCTATTATATCCTGCAAGAAAACAAGGTGCTGATTCTCAAGTTTACTTGAAGCAGTCTTTTGGAAACTAAGATTGGATATACATCTTACCAAATTTATAGTCAATAAATTAATAAAGCAAGAAAGACATTATGCGTCCTGCCTACTCATACATGTAATTTTTTTCTTCATTATTTAATGTCTCTCTGCATTGACAATTTATAACAATGAAATATGAGAGCTTGTTACATTCAATTTGATCTTATTTTGCCACATGCCAAACTAATGATTAGACCAAAATCCTTAGTTTATCATTTATTCGATTGAGTGCAGTTTGTAAATTAGTAGCCACAACAAATTTAATAATACTATATATCCTACATTCTTAATGTTTATAGTCTCTATTTCTATTAATTTAGCTGTGGTAGGTTATTCATTGAGAGACGCATCTGGTTCACACAGATGAGGCAAAAAATCATTTTGAAAAAACTAGGATAAATACTTCAATCAACAATATTAGTTCTCTAATCCACTTTATCTATATTGTAATTTTTAAATTACCCATTTAGGTCTTGTTATCACGTGAGTTTGATCCTAATTCAATCTTATGAAACTAACTTATAAGATGAGAATTGTTCTCCACTTATATATTGTCTATCTCGACACTGTGTCTAGTTAATGAGAGATTTTAACATGTCGCCTTTTGCCCACATTAACCTGTTGCAATGTGGGATTTCACACCCCTCTTTGCCTACAGCTTCACACCACAACTAAGGTGGACTAGAAGTGACTACAATTAAGATAGCTTTTCAACATTTCCCTTACATTCAAGGTTATATGCCTAGAGCGTGATAAACACGAATGGTCCACCAATGGGTCTAAAATAGACTCTGATATCATGTTATAATGTGAATTTGGTCCTAACTTAAGCTTACAAAATCGACTTGTAAGGTAAGGATTATTTTCCACTCATGTATCCTATATTGACACTATCTCTAACCAATGAAAGACTTCAACATACTTCCTTTTTCCTACAGTGAATAGTTGCAATGTGAGACTTCAACAATCTCGCTTTTCCCATGGCTAATTGTCACAACTAAGGTGGGCAAGGGGTGACCACAATTAAGGTGGCTTCCAATTCTTCCTTTCACACTCAAGGCTACCCGCCTAGAGCATGATAAACACAGGTGGCCCACTGATGAATTTAGGATAGACTTTGGTATTATGTTACAACGTGGGTTTGAGTCTAGCTCAACCTTACAAAATCGACTTGAAAGATGATGATTGTTTCTCATTTATATACTCTATCTCGACACTATCATTAGTCAATGTGAGATTTTAGCACATCTTCTTTTGCCCATGACTAGCTGCCACAATGTGTGACTTCAACACACTCTTCTTTGTCCATGACTACCTGTCACAACTAAAGTGGACTAGGGATGACTACAATTAAAGTGGCTTTCCAACAAGGCCTAAATGAACGATTTAAACATCATTTGGTACATTTCTATTTTTGTGTTGATGAAGACACAAATATAATATTCAATTAGGACTATTATATCTAAAAAAGAAACCAATTTTTGTTCTTATGTTCATTCAACCTGACAAGCAAATTGGGACTTAAACATAAATATTAAGAAAAATCCAAAGCCATATTGACTAGAGATAATACAAAATAAATAATATAAGTAGAATTACAACTTTATCCTATGAGACAATATTAGGGATTGAGTTAGACTCAAATCTAAATTCTAAGACAATATCGAATTGTGGCATGAGAACCATGTATATATAACCAAAATAATGAATATAAATGAGATAATTCTCACTTTATAAGTTAATTTTACAAGATTAACTAATTAAGTTATACTCAAACTCAAATTTTAACGTGGTAACAGTTTATATTAAATTTATTAATAATCACTTTTTATATTATTCACTCACTAAACTCAATAATGTAGGTTATATCTAACATTTATTTAGGACTCATTAAGCCTGAATCTTGGTATACATAGTAAATTAGAGTTATACATGTGTCATATAAATTATAATTCATTAATCATTCTTCAATAATACAACTAGTCAAGAAAAGGGAATCCACCCTCTATGATCTTTCTCTGACAAAAAGTGAAGATCACGAATGCGATAGCTGAGGAATGGCACTACAAAAATGTGTATGAACAGTGAGATCAGTGCAAAAGATGTACGCAAAGATTAGCCTACATAGCACATCTGTTGGGTTTTTGAAGATCAGCGTAGCACACGAGAGTGTTGTGTGCCCTAATGGATTAGTATTCTTGCAGAAGGATTTTTTTTCTAGTCTGATAAGACTACCCACGTGGGGGCGAGTTGTGGTCCCTCCTGTCCATGCACGTGAGTCCTAATTAAAGATTTTCAGTCACGGTTGGTTAATAAGTACAATGCAACAGCAGGTTTTTCACTCTTGAAAATGAAATCATTGACCTCCCAGAAACAAGAGGAACCAGAGATAATAGAATTTTCAGGGGAAAAAGAAAGGATCATGCTAAATAGTGTGTGTGGATCCTCTCCACTGAGACAGATAAACACACAAAAACAAAATGGTACAAAATGTTTATACAGTCAACCCCTCTCTATATATCTTTTTTTTGTAAGCAATTTTCAGTGGAGAAGATACATCCTAATTAATATCCTAAAGATAATGATTAAGAAATAAGGCACAGGCTAGAATGGAAAAGCCCCTCACATCTCCCATCATGGGAAACAAAGCTGGTCTGTAGGATATAATTTTTTTTTGAGATATGTGTAAGACTATCGTAGACATTCCCATACTAGAGTAAATTAAAAAAAAAAATACTAAAAAAGTAGTCTATGATCATCCTATTGTAGAGCACCAACGTTGAAAACTTGAAATAGTTGGTGTGAGTCCATATTTGATGGCTTCCAATTCCAGTAAACACTATTGTGATGAAAAAACTCTTCTACACCCATTTTAGTATCCAGAACCTTTTGTAATTTGTATGATTTATGAACAATTAAATTATGAGCAATTTAAATCATTTTCACATTGCCCTTTCACAAAAAAAATCTAGAAGACAATATGAAGGTTGTTAACGCCAACACCGTGCATGAAGGATGAAGAGGGAGTGCGGTGGTGCAAGAGCTTTGGGATCTGTGACTGTGACGGTGGTGATATCTTTTTTTCTTTACTTTCATTAGCTATGTTCCCCTCCTTTTTTTGTTTTGATCTTCTGGTGCAAATGGTGGTTTGGTCTGGAAGAAGGAAGGGCTTTGTGAAGGAATGGCCATCAAATTAAAGCTTTCAAGATGATAGCCTACAATAGTTACAGGCTACTTTTTTTTTTAATATTTTAAATTTATTCTGGAGTGTGCATGCCTATTCTAGTCTTATACATATCTCGAAAAAGGCTTATTATATCTTAAGGACCAGTTTCCATGATGGGAGATATGAGGGGCTTTCCCATTCTAGCCTGCACCTAAGAAATTAAGCAAAAAGTTTTTAAGCTGGGATTGCATTAGAAATTATCGTAGAATATAGTATACCATTACACTTTTCAATAAAAAAATAAATTTTAAGTTTTTAATGAATCTCCTTAGGATAGAAGTTAGTAATTTCAAAATAGCTAGGAAAAGTAAAAATGAATATAATTATTAAAATATGATTTGTGCAAAATTTGTAAAATAGTTTATGTTCATGAATAGGATGAAATCTATTTTTGGTCTTTTATTTTATTAATTTTTTTATCTTTATCCTTTTAAACATTTGTTTTGTTATTTCATCTCTTAAATTTGGGTCAATGTTGCCTTTTTTCCAATCTAAAACTAGTGATTGTTAGTGTTTTATATGACAATTAATTTTATCATAGTGATGATTTTTAATGGTTATTAATTATGATATTTAAATGTTCCAAAATTTAAAAGAAAAGGGGGACAAAGTGTGTGCATGAGAGTGTCTTTGTCCCTCTTATATGAAAGTGAAGAAAAATGCATGGTTCTTGTTGCAAACAAAAACGAGAGAAGGGAATATGTTTGTGTTCTCAAATCAACCCCCCCCCCCCCCCCCTCCTTCTTTGTGCATGGATCTTAGAGATAAATAAGAAGAAGATGAGAAACCCATTTTTTGTGTTAACAAAGGAACTTTCTTGTTGATTCATCATTTTATCAAATTGATTAAGAGGTTTCATTGTCCTGTATGTTTTTATCAATATAGTGGAAAGTAAGATGATTTCGTTGAAGCATGTGCGATAATTTAACGTTTTTATGTCGCAAATATTACAAAATCTAGTGTGTTTTAATCTTCTTTTCTATATATGTTTTCTGTAATTGATTGAGGGATTTAGATCACCTCTCTTATGTGAGTAACCTACCAAAAAAATATTTAAGTATGATCGAGAATGGAAGATAATTCAAATTAGGCCAAGTTTCCATATTGGAGAAACTTGTTTTTTAAAACTAGATGAGGAAGCTTATATTTTTTTTGTTGGTAATTTTAATAAAATAAAATGATGACTACTTCTAGCATGGACCACTTGGTCATGAGATTTATTGTGGATTGCTTATATTTACCATTAGATTAATCTCATTCATACACTAATATGATGCACCCTTTGTATCAATTTTTTTCTTTTTGTCCCTCTCCTTCCTTCTTTGTTCTCCGACTATCAGTCACAATTGTCGATGGTATTTTTGACTGTGGTACCTTTGGCAGCAAGTTTTGTTTCCTTTCATTTCCTCTTTCTTTCTCGAATAGATCGACGACTCACAACACCCACTAGATCCACGATGTCATCAACTTCGCCGGAGCTCCACCATATTCATGACAACAAAATTGCACTGCCTTTTTTATTTGAAGAACCACCGCGAGTGGGTACCGACAATAGATTTGCACCAAATCGAGGGGATTTCGTTCCTCATCTACCAAATCTATGACGATAGATTCACACCAAATCAAGGGGACTTCTTGTGCATTTGTTGTCCTAGATCTAAATCGAGTTGAACCTTGTTTGATTTTTTTGCTTTGATTGCGAGCAATGAAGGGGGTTATGAAGATTTTCAAAGAGGTTGCAATCATTGCATGAACCAGGTGTTCATGCCAAGGTCGTGGTGCCTGTCGGAGCACAAGTTCGACAACGACAAATGCATGGCAACGACGACAAATGTGAGGTGACAACAACGGTGATTCAATGAGGAAAGAAGAGAAGTTAAAGGGGAAAAAGGAAATGTTTAAGTGAGGGAGGATCTATGATAACACTATGTACCTTGATGTATGTAATGGTTATAAATAGTAGTGTGCATTGGACCACATGACCAATTGGTCCACGCTAGAAGTGGTCCAAAATGATTATAGTGGTTCTTGTTAAAAGACTCACCTCAATTTATTAGAACATCAAATCCTTTCTATCCACACAAATTTAGATAAGAAAATACCAATCTCAAACAACAATTGTACCAAAACAAAAAATGCATTCCACAAGTTAAAAACAACAATAAGAAATTAATAATAATAACTACACAATAACCTAACTAGAACAGTATAAAATCAAGCAAGCAATGGAATCAATTAAAAATGAATTCTGTGAGACAGTTAGAGTGAGACTCAAATGGATATGGAGACGAAAGTAGTATATATTCAACAACCACCGAAAAAGTGAAAACGATTATAAAGAAATGCAAGAAAGGAATGAAAGGGTGAAAATTGAAGAATCAAGGAAATGAAGAGTTGAGAGAGAATGAAAAAACCTTCAAAAACCAAGAATTGAAGCAAACATGTGCGTGTGACACTAACAAATTGATTGGTTTTCTTTGTTTGGCGGTGGTGGTTGGAGAATGATCATTTGTTTTGAGGTGAGGCTTGTAATGAGTATTTATTGTGTGAGAGAGCAAGAGAAAGAAAGAGAGAAGAGTGACAAAAGGTCTTATTTATAAAATTTAATAAAATAAATTAATATAGTGACAGTTAAAAATGTTATTTTATTAAAAATTATCGCTCATATTTTTATTATGAAAGACATTAATTACTTTCACACTAGTGGAAGGATAATATTAACTTAAATTTTTAAAAGTTAAATAAGTATAATAAATTTCATAAAAGACAAGTTGTTGAAAAAATGGTGCATGCAGCGGAAAAGGGGGTGTGGCAGCGCGTTTGTTGGAAAAAGGTGATGCATGGTGAGTGGTTTACTAGAGGATGGTGATTTTGATCTAGTGGTCGCAGCGGAGAAATGGTGGCACAATGGGCAAAGATGCTTCGCAGTAGGGACGAGTTCTTAGACATGGATTATGACGAAATGGTTATGGAGACGAAGGCAGCATATGTTCAACAACCACCAAGAAAGTGAAAGCAATTATGACAAAATGCAAGAAAGTAATGAATTTTGACAACCAAAGAATCAAGAGATGATGTTATTAAAAATGTGAAGACTTGAGAGAGAAAGAAAAAACCTTCAAAAACTGAGAACTGAAGCAGGCATAGTGTGACACCAACAAATTGATTGGTTTTCTTTGTTTGGCAATGGTGGTTGGAGATGGATCATTTGATTTGAGGTGAGGCTTAATGTGTATTTCTTATGTGAAAGAGCAAGAGCAAGAAAGACAGAATGGTGAAATGTCATATTTATAAAATTTAATGAAATAAATTATTATAGTGACGGGTAAGAACATTATTTTACTAAAAATTTACTCTCTCTTATTTTTATTATTAATGGCATTAATTACTTTCACACTAGTGTAAGGATAGCATTAAATTAAATTTAAAAATTAAATTAATAAAATAAACTTCTTGAAAGATAAGTAGGTTGTCAAGAAAATGGTGCATGCACCCAAAAAATGGCGTGTGGTAGCGCATTTGTCGGAGAAGGATGGTCCGTGGTGGTGCATTTGGTGGCGGTAGGCAAGTAGGTCAAGTAGTGTGTGGTTTGCTAGAGGCTGACAATTTTGATCTAGTGGTCACAACGGAGAAATGGAGGCATGACAAACAAAGATGTTTTGCACTAGGGATGAGCACTCATAGAAAGGGATTATGACAAAATAGTTATGGAGGCGATGGTAGCATATATTCAACGACCACCAAGAAAGTGAAAGTGATTATGACAAAATGCAAGAAAGTACTCTATGGGTGAAAATTGAAGCATGCATGTGAGTGTGACTAATAACTGCTAAATAATTGTATTTTGATAGTAGAAAATTAGTCAAATATTGGTATGAAATTAATTATTTAGCAGCTATTTGTGATTAAAAGTTAGAAAATTAATTAAATTGAATTTTTGGGTGCAAATATAAAAATTGGAGGTGTAACAAGCAAAAAGGGCAGAAAAATTGAAGAAAATAAGAAAATTTGAAGAATGCTCAACCCAATACGCGCGCTGAGCGCGCGTCATGGGCTAAGCGGGCCAGGAAGTACACGCGCTAAACGCGCCGACGAAGGCCCAAAGCCTACTTCAGCAGCCATAAATAGAGAGTCAGTCCAAGGGACAGAATACACCACCATAGAACCCCTCTCCTAGGGGTTTCATTTACTCCCTTTCTTTCTTTCACCCCTCCTCTCATTGTAAAGCCCTCATGACCATGAGTGGCTAATCCCCTAGCTAGGGCTTGGCAAGCCTAAAAAGCCAATGATGTATGGAGCATTTCAAGAGTTATCAATAAAAAGAGGAATTCCCTCCAGGTTCTTTATTTATTTACCGTCCTTTCTTTTTACATCTTGTATCTCGGAACTTGCTTTCTGTTAGGGTTTAGTCCACTCGGAAGAGGGTAAAGCCTAATTAGGGGTAAAGAATGAATACTTGAATCTGTTAGAAGGGTTAGGCCACTCGGGAGAGGGTACCGCTTAATAGGACAATAAAAGAAAGAAATTATTGGGTTAGCATGACTTAATGCCCCAATGTCCATACTTTAGCAAACATCTAGAATGTAATCCTAATGCATCATAGTTATTGAGTCTTCACAAAGGGCATTTGGAAGATAGATAGTCAAGGTAGGCTTGTCATCATGAGGCATCAGGGGCAAGTAGATAGATAGATGTGGGGCAGAATTAGTTCACTGGTATTGATAACAGACAAATCCAGAATCCATATATCTAGGCTAATTAGACTTGTCAGGTTTTAGCGATTTTAATATATAAATTTTATTCCCTATTTTTATTGTTGGTTTTTCTTAAAAGTATTATTCCTTATTTTTACTGTTGGGTTTTAGGAGTAAGTATTTAGATTTAGATTTTATTTATTTGAATTTCGTAGAAGTAGTTATCTTTATCGCAATTTAAATATTTTATCTTCTATTTTGATCTTTCAATCTTTTATCTTTTTCTTTTGTCTTCGAATTTTATCTTTAAATATCTTATCTTTTCTTTTATCTTCTAATTTTATCTTTAAATATCTTATCCTTTCTTTACCTTATCTTCTATCTTTCTTTATCTTTTATTTTGAATTCTTATCTCTTGCTTTTAAATTGGGTTTGCATCAATCTAAGTACAAACGAAGTCTCTGTGGATTCGACACTCGGACTTCCGAGAACTTTACTACTTGTAACGATTTGGTACACTTGCCAACCAGTTAACAAGTTTTTGGCGTCGTTACCGGGGACTTTGTTTTTCGTACTTGATTATTTGCATATTCCAATTTTAAAGTAATTAGTTTTCACTTTCTATTTTTTTTTATTTTAAATTCTTTCTTTTTTTTTCTATTATTTTTTTAGTGCTTCATTTTATTATTCAATTTTTTGTCTTTATTCATTCTTATTTTTTTATAAAAAAAATAATAATTAAAATTTTTTTAAAAAAAATATTTGTTTAATTTTTCTTCTGTGATAACGTGCACGGTAGTTGTTTCTTTTGTGAACAGTGCACATTCCTTCTCTAGAGAACGCATCATGGTAAAAGATCGTCCAAAGAGGATGACGCTAGAGGATTACTCTAGTCCTATTATACCTCAATACTTCACCAGCATAGTCGTACCAGAGGTGCAGGCGGCCAACTTCTCATATCCATATTCCTTGATCCAGCTGATTCAAGGGAATCTATTTCACGGCCTACCAAGTGAAGATCCATACGCATACCTGGCCACATACATTGACATTTGCAACACGGTGAAGATAGTCGGGGTTCCTGAAAATGCAACACGCCTCAATCTTCTCTTTTTCAATAGCAGGTAAAGCAAAATTATGGCTTCGCTCGTTTAAGGGGAATAGCCTGCGGACATGGGAAGAAGTTGTAGAGAAATTCTTAAAGAAATACTTTCCAGAATCAAAGACTATTGAAGGGAAGAAGGAAATCTCTTCCTTCCATCAATTTCTCGATGAATCCCTCAGCGAGGCACTTGACCGCTTCCGCGGACTGCTAAGGAAAACACCTACACATGGGTAGAGTGAACCGATGCAACTAAACATCTTCATAGATGGCCTGCGACCATAATCAAAGCAATTATTGGATGCATCCGCAGGAGGGAAGATCAAGCTAAAGACACCGAAGGAGGCAATGGAACTCATAGAAAACATGGCAGCTAATGATCACGCCATTCTTCATGATCGCACATATGCACCAACAAAGAGAAGCCTTCTAGAACTCACCACTCAAGATGAAACCTTGGCTCAAAATAAGTTGTTGTCCCAACAAATAGAAGCCCTGACAGAGATCCTCAACAAGCTTCCACAGCAACTGCAAGCAGTAAGTCCTTCTCACTCTTCTATTATGCAGGTAAGGGGATGTCACATATATGGAGGAATACATGAGTCAGGCTTATGCATGGCCCAAGATGACGCATCAAATGAAGTTAACTACATGGGCAGTCATAATCATCAAGGATTCCATCAAAGAGGACCACCAGGATTCTATCATAGCGATAATTTTTTGCAAGACCACAATTGGAGATATTATCCAAGTAATAACTTCAACCAAGGGGGTTCACCCTATCAGAATCCTATCCAGGGTCCGAGTCATCAAGAGAAGCCGCCTATCAGTATAAAGGAAATGCTATTAAGCTTCATCCAAGAAACAAGGGCAAACACTCAAGAGACAAAAGCATTCATCCAGGAGACGAGATCACATCAAAAGAGCACAGATGCAACCATCAGAAACCTGGAGATACAAATAGGCCAACTAGCTGAGTCAATTGCTGAAAAGCCGACTGAAACCTTTGCGGTAAATGCTGAGATGAAGCCCAAAAAGGATTGCAAGGTAATTTTCACTGAGAGAGAAGAGGAAGAAAAGAAAACAGAGGAAGATGTGTGTGATGAGGAAGGAGAAAAGAAGAAAGAAACAAAAAGAAATGAGGAGAAAGCACAACAATGGGAGAAGTACTCACAAGTAGAAATTCAGCAAGAAAGTATTCTCCAAGTCAATACCCCTCCTCATCAACTGATTGTCAAGGAAGAAAGGCATGGAAAACATGAGAAAGCCTTAAGTGTCATTCTTTCCTTGATCGCTACCACTTCTCTTGCAATAATGTGGAAGGTGCTTCCAGAATACACGAGTTTCATGGCGTCTCTAACTAAGAGGCGAAAATGCAAGGAAGATGTGTTCTACGTGACCTTCATGCCACCTTGAAGGCATTTGACTCGTCAAACTAATGATGACGTTAAAGAAGCGCTTACTAGGAGGCAACCCAGGATTTCTTACTTTATCTCTCTTTTAGTTAATCGCATTTTGTTTTTTTTAGGATAGTTGTGTTATTTCTTTTCTTTATTTTGATTTTATGCATTTTGATTTCATCAATTTAATTTCAATAGTTTAAATTTATGCGTGAATAAATAAATTGCATGATAACTTGAGAAATGACAATTCTGAGTTTGTTCTGAAAGGTCCAACACTTGAAAGGCTACTAGTCATTGGAAAACACTGGTCTTGGAAGTAAAAGTCAGATCAAGGAATGAAACATAATTCATGGAAAAGGAAAGGTTAGCTTGATGGAATGAAGACACATCTGGTACGCTAATACTGAGTTTATCCCGGTGAGAGTGTGACCTTAATTGTGAGAGAAAGCGCTTGTTTTTAAACTTTTAGTTTTGCATCATTCTTGGACTGTTAAAATTAGTTACGTAAGGTGGATATGATCAAGGCCATGTTTGTTTTATTTTACCCACTAAGCCAAAAAGTCAACCCAACATAATTTTATCCCTTGCACCTATATTGAGCCGAAAGAATTATAATGATTTATTTTGAGTAGAACCCTAAGCCAAGAAATTGATATTCCTGACCTTGTTTAGGATTCTAAGAGAGCAATAGGGTTCCAAATGATAATAAGGCCTTAATTTGGGGGATTTTGAACAAATGGGTAAAGTAGCCAAGAAAATAGCACACACTAGAACACCTCTAAATAATTGTGAGTCCATTGTTATTATTATGCATATTATTGAAAAAAAGAGAAAAAAGAAAAAAAAGGGAAAAAGAAAAAGAAAAAATATATATACATATATATAATAAATAAAAAGGGCAAGAATGAAAAAGAGAGGTGTAAGTGAAAAGTGCTAAAGGCAAAAGGGGCTAAAAGTGGGAAATAGGTCTTGGCAAGAAATCAAATTTTTGGAATGCATGCTCTCTTATAATCTTATATTTTGAATTTCCAAGAAAAACCATGATTCTTTGTTAGCCAGGCCCCATTACAAGCCATAAAAGTCCTTAGTGATCCACCGAAGGTAATTAAGGCTAACCTTAACCGAGATGAAGTACAAAACTCTTGAGTTTTATTTACAGGTTGTTAAAATTGCAAACACTTGACCAGACACTTGTGAGCAGAGAGAAACACCAGCTTTGTAAGGAAGTAAGGCAAGCCGGACCTGTTGGAATTCCAGATAATTGACCTATTTCTACTCTTGTGTTTATGCTTTTATTTTAAGATCATGACAGATGCAAAGAGACCAGTCAAAGGATCAAGGAATTGAAGTCATGGAGAGTGTTGGAATGCTTGGAACTTACTTGAGAAAATTTTTGCTAAAGAATGGAATAATTTTATTTGCTTGGGGACAAGCAAAGTTTAATTTGGGGGATTTTGATAACTGCTAAATAATTGTATTTTGATAGTAGAAAATTAGTCAAATATTGGCCTGAAATTAATTATTTAGCAGTTATTTGTGATTAAAAGTTAGAAAATTAATCAAATTGAATTTTTGGGTGTAGATATAAAAATTGGAGGTGTAACAAGCAAAAAGGGCAGAAAAATTGAAAAAAGAAGAAAATTTTAAGAAGGCCCAACCCAATACGCGCGCTCAGCGCGCGTCACGGGCTAAGTGGGCCAGGAAGTACACGTGCTAAGCACGGGGTGTCGCGCTAAGCGCGCCGACGAAGGCCTAAAGCCCACTTCAACAGCTATAAATAGAGAGCCAGTCCAAGGGACAGAAGACACCACCATAGAACCCCCTCTCCTAGGGGTTTCATTTACTCCCTTTCTTTCTTTCACCCCTCCTCTCATTGTAAAGCCCTCATGACCATGACTGGCTAATCCCCTAGCTAGGGCTTGGCAGGCCTAAAAAACCAATGATGTATGGAGCATTTCAAGAGTTATCAATAAATAGAGGAATTCCCTCCAGGTTCTTTATTTATTTACTGTTCTTTCTTTTTACATCCTGTATCTCGGAACTTGATTTCTGTTAGGGTTTAGTCCACTTGGGAGAGGGTAACGCTTAAGAGAACACTAAAAGGAGGATATTATCGGGTTATCTTTTAGAGGGTTTTCCTTCGAGTCTCTTTTATCTGTTTTTCTTTCTTGCTTATTCTGCATCTCAGACTCTGTTAGTCTTTAGGCCACTCGGGAGAGGGTAAAGCCTAATTAGGGATAACGAATGAATGCGTGAATCGATTTTAAGGGTTAGGCCACTCGGGAGAGGGTAACGCTTAATAGAACAATAAAAGAAAGAAATTATTGGGTTAGCATGACTTAATTCCCCAATGCCCATGCTTTAGCAAACATCTAGGATGTAATCCTAGTGCATCTTAGTTATTGAGTCTTCGCAAAGGGCATGGAAGATAGGTAGTTAAGGTAGGCTTGTCATCATAAGGCATCAGGGACAAGTAGATGGATAGATGTGGGGCAAAATTAGTTCACTGGTATTGATGACAGACAAATCGAAAATCCATATGTCTAGGCTAACTAGACTTGTCAGGTTTTAGCGATTTTAATATATAAATTTTATTCCCTATTTTTATTGTTGGTTTTTCTTAGAAGTAGTTATTCCTTATTTTTACTATTGGGTTTTAGGAGTAAGTATTTAGATTTAGATTTTATTTATTTGAATTTCGTAGAAGTAGTTATCTTTATCGCAATTTAAATATTTTATCTTCTATTTTGATCTTTCAATCTTTTATCTTTTTCTTTTGTCTTCGAATTTTATCTTTAAATATCTTATCTTTTCTTTTATCTTCTAATTTTATCTTTAAATATCTTATCATTTCTTTACCTTATCTTCTATCTTTCTTTATCTTTTATTTTGAATTCTTATCTCTTGCTTTTAAATTGGGTTTGCATTAATCTAAGTACAAACAAAGTCCTTGTGAATTTGACACTCGGACTTCCGAGAACTTCACTACTTGTAACGATTTGGTACACTTGCCAACGAGTTAACAATGACATAAACAAATTGGGTGGTTTTCTTCGTTTGGTGGTGGTGGTTAGAGATGGATAATTTGATTTAAGGTGAGGCTTGTAATGTAACGACCTGCCTTCGCTACACAACTAACACAATTAAGGTTTGAGTCTTATTTGATTCAAAAATTCTTTCATTAACTTACTTATGAAAATAGTGAACTTTTTCCTTTTTATATATAATTCCCAAAACCAACAAATTAAACTCAACCCTTACCATACAACTTGTGCATTTACAACTTAATACCTTAGGACACTTCACCCACTAAAAGAAGATAAAACTTTAACTACATATGACTCTTTGAAAATTTACTTAATACAAACCTAAGCTTTTCATCTCTATACATGAAACTAAACCCCGGAAAAGAAAGAGAAGAACACAACTTCAAGCTCCATGCTTGCTCTATCTATTATTCCTTCAAGAAGAAGATCCATCCTAGAAGTCATCTGCTCCCCATGTATATCAAGTACGACATCATCACAGGCATAAATCACACATGCAACATGCAAGGGTAAGCTCACCAGAATAGACATACAAATACAAGTAATCCAAAACTAATAATGTTACGATAAGTAGGCTTGTTATTAAAAGATTATATGACGGTGGTTTGTTTATTTTATTTTACTTTTTCATTTACACTAAAACTACCTTTCTTTCTTAAGTCCAAACCACTTTCTAAGGTTAGTATGCAAAATTTGTGATATATATGATTTGTGTAGTATATAGTATAATAATAGTTGACTTGATTTTCATTTTAGGATTAAATGTAATTTTGGTTCTTTAAGTTTTAATTATGCAAATTGAATCTTTTAGTTTTCAAATTTGCAATTGTGTAAATTGAACTTTTCATCAATCTTTTGCTGAAAATGTAATGGATTTGATTAATGTAACATTGATATGTCAAATGATGCAATGTGTGTGTGTGTGTTTAGATTGGTAATGAGTTGAACTCACTATAATTTGTAGAAGCAACAAATATATTTTCTTTTATGGTGAACTCACCATGATTTTGTAGTTTCCTTGATTTTCTACCACCTAACCAAACACACTAACAATTTTTTTATATTCATGGAGGGCCCTAAGGCCAGAAAACAAAAAGAACTATCTACCAAAAGCTATACTTGACTCATTAGCCAGTAACAACAAAGAAACAAAATAAGGGGGACTATAATGCATCCTCTTGCTAAAGATTTAGCATGATTGACGAAGGAATCCACCACAACATTCATTTCCCTAAATCAATGAAACAACCTTACTTCCATATCAGCAAAAATAAGTCTCCAAATAGAGTCTACCACATGGACCACATGGTGATTCAATGGGCACCCTTTGCTCAAGAACTTGATAGCAGTCTTTGAATCGAATTCAACTAGAATCTTCACCAGTCCTTTAGATTTAACTAGTTGAAGCCCTTTCAAAATCACATTAAGCTCTTCGTGCGTTATCATACAAGTTCCTAAGAAACTTGAGAATCCCATCAAGAATCTCCCACGATTATCCATTAGAATATCTCACGTTGTTGCTATCTGATAAAAAGAAGGGAAGGAGCCATTACATTTCAACTTACACCACCCTTCCGGAGGAGGCTGCCAGGACACTAGGACAAATTCTTATCTCCTCATCAAATATGAAAGGTTTCAATCATTCGCAAAAGCCTGAAAAATAGATTAGGTCATCAATTGTTCCTTTTTGATAATACCAAATTTGTTCTCCCACACACCCAAAAAAATCCAACGTTTCATCCTTTCCCAAATGTATCACATCCTAACTCCAAATATAACATGCCACCTACTATTAGTGTTGTCTTTATGATTCAAACTAGTATGGAGTCATTCATGCATATCCAACGTAAAGAATTCTCTAACCAGGTCATGAGGGATAATTCTTCTCTATACATAAAAGAATCCCTTAGCATGTGAATCTTACTTTTCGATTCATCTCCACAGAGATTGCAAAGATTTGAATCGGCTAAGCCTCTGGACCATCATAGGAAGTTCATCACTAAGGATTTTTTTTGGACTTTCCAGAGAAAGCATTTGATATGTTCCGATCTTGGCCACCTCCAAATGAGTTTGTAAAGTGCCTTAGATGGTCCAGTGGTGGTAATTAGGTTATTATACACAAAAGCTACATAAAAAGCACCATCTTGAGCATAGGCCCATGCCAGGTTATCATTTATTCCATAAGGATTAGGAGGGATCAATGTTAAAATTCTAAGGGCAATGTGGGAAGGTATGCAAAATTGAAGGAATTGCACATCTTAGTTCCCATTAGAGTCCACTATCTCACTCAACTTGAGGTCAAGATCCTCCTTAGTCAGTTGAATCGTAGCATGATCTTTTAGCATTCCACACTTTGGCAACCAAATATCAACCTAAAACCCGACTTTATTTCCTTTCCCATAATTCCAAAACACAAATTTTAGGAAATCCTCCTAGACATGCACCACACCCTTCTAACAATTAGAAGTCGAGCTCGCATTCTTCAAGTACGGGATAGTGCATGCCTCCTCCTTTGGTGTATTTCATCATTAGGACTTCTACCCAAAGTTCTGTTGGAAGAAGAAGAAGATTTTATTTCATTTGCCACACAAAATACAAGAGTATGATCCCCTATTTATATTAAAATAGAGTGACTACTCACATAATTTGCTTATTCAAGAATACTAAATGCTCACATAATTGCTTATTCAAGACTTTGTAACTCACAACCTTACAACTTTCATCTTCCACAATTTAAGGCTCATAAAACTTGTTATTATTATTTTTCTAATTAATATCTAACATCCTCCCTTAATTGGAAAATTCTTCTGCACACCAAGTCTTGCTCGCAATCTTCGAAAATCTTCAAATTTGAGAGGCTTGGTGAAAATATCCGCAACTTGATCTTGAGTTTTCACATGAGTCAATTCTACTTCTTTCTTGGTAATGCACTCTCTAATGAAATGATACCTTGTATCTATATGCTTACTTCGTTCATGGAACACCGGATTCTTGGCAAGCTCTTGTGCAGATCTATTATCAACATAGATCTTTGTGCTTTCCTTTTGCAACAACTGAAGTTCCTCCAACAATCTTCTTAGCCAAATGGCATGACATGTGCAAGAAGTTGCAGCTACATACTCGGCTTCACAAGTAGAAAGTGTCACAATGCCTTGCTTCTTAGAACTCCATGTAAAAACGCAATCACCCATAAAAAATACAAATACGGTAGTACTTTTTCTATCATCAACATCTCCGGCAAAATCACTATCACAAAATCCCACAAGCTTATAGTTATTGGAGGGAGAATAAAACAATCCAAAATCAATTGTACCTTTCAAGTAACGAAGAATTCTTTTTGCGGCTTTTAGATGAGGAGAGGTAGGAGCCTCCATAAAGCGACACACAACTCCCACCGCATATAGAATATCGGGCCTTGTATTGGTTAGATACCTTAAACTCCCCACAAGACTCTTGAAGATCGTGGAGTCTACCTTCTCTCCTTCATCAAAATTTGATAACTTCAAGCCACCTTCCATAGGTGTGTTCACGGGATTGCAATCAAGCATATTAAATTTCTTCAACACTTCTTTTGTGTACCTTTCTTGTGAGACAAAGATACCATTCTCCGTTTGCTTCACTTCCATTCCCAAGTAATATGACATGAGTCCCATATCTGTCATATCAAATTCACGAGACATGGACTCCTTGAAGTCTTCAAACAAATTTGGGTTATTGCCGGTAAAGATAAGGTCATCCACATAAAGACAAATAAATAAGACATCACCATTATTAAAAGTTTTAACATAAAGAGCATACTCATTTTGACAACGAACAAACCCATTGTCTTGGAAGTACTTGTCAATGCGAGTATTCCATGCCCTCGGTGCTTGCTTTAGACCATACAACGCCTTGTTCAATTTCAAGACTTTTCCTTCTTGACCTTCGATGACAAAACCCATTGGTTGGTCAACATAGACATCTTCTTCAAGATAGCCATTTAGAAATGCCGATTTTACATCAAGCTGAAAAATTCTCCACTTCATTTGAGCTGCCAAGGAAATAAGAAGACGAATGGTTTCCATGCGGGCAACCGGTGCAAACACTTCATCATAATCAACTCCATATTGTTGCTTATAACCTTTAGCTACAAGTCTTGCTTTGTGTCTCTCAACCTCTCCTTTTGCATTCTTCTTGATTTTGAACACCCATTTGACTCCAATTGCTTCATGACCTTTGGGAAGGCTTGATAACTCCCAAGTGTTGTTCTTCTCAATGGCTTTGATTTCTTCTTCCATGGCTTGTCTCCACCTTTTGTCTTTCATTGCTTCATCAAAGTTTAAGGGTTCACTATCAACAAAAAGACAAAACAAATCATTTATAACTTCAGTTTCATCATATAATTCTTGAATATTTCTCATTCTTCTTGGCCTTTCACTTGAACTCCCTTCGGAAGATGATGAGGCTTCATTGGTTGAAGGAGTTGGTGAAAGTGCTGGATTTGAATCATTTGGAGTCAAGGCTTCTTCATCTATTTCTTCAAAGTACGGGAAAAAATCATAAGTGTCTTCTTTCTCCTCCCAATTCCATGTGCCTTCTTCATAGAACTCGACATCTCGGCTCACAATTGTCTTTCCATTGTTTGGATTGTACAATTTGTAGCCTTTTGAGCTTGCATCATAGCCAATGAACACATGTTTCTCACTCCGATCATCAAGCTTGAATCTTCCTTGGTCGGGTACATGAGCATATGCAATGCTCCCAAATACTCTCAAGTGATCAACTCTTGGCTTCACTCCACTCCATGCTTCTTGTGGTGTTTGATCTTTGACATTCTTTGTTGGGGAGCGATTGGACAAATAAACGGCACATGCAACAGCTTCGGCCCAAAATTCCTTTGGCATATTTTTAGCCTTCAACATACATCTAGTCATATTAAGAATAGTTCTATTTTTTCTCTCCGCTACCCCATTTTGTTGTGGAGATCTAGGAACCGTTAGAGGGCGACGAATCCCATATTTTTCACAAAATTCATTAAATTCTTTTGATGTGAATTCGCCACCTCTATCGGATCTTAGAGCTTTGATTACATAACCACTCTCCTTTTCCACAAGAGCTTTAAAATTTTTAAAAGCTACAAATGCCTCAGATTTTTGCTTTAGAAAATAAACCCAAGTTTTTCTACTATAATCATCAATAAAAAGCAAGAAATATTTATTGTTACCACATGAAGGAGGATTGATTGGGCCACACACATCGGTGTAAACAAGTTGGAGAGGCTCCTTTGCTCTTGAATTAGCTTCTTTTGGAAAACTCCTTCTTGCATGCTTTCCAAGGAGACATGCTTCACACAATTGATTAGGATGGTTGATTTGAGGCATCCCTTTCACCACCTTCTCCTCTCCTAAGGATTTTAGTGCTCCAAAATTCAAGTGCCCAAATCTCATATGCCAACACCATGATTCATCTTTTATGCTAGCCTTCAAACATTTTGCTTCATTGGTTTTAATGTTCAAAGTGAACATTCTATTTCTTGACATAAACACCTTGGCAATCAAATTAGAATTTTTATCTCGAAGCCATAAACAACAATCTTTCATATGAATTTCATACCCCTTTTCAACAAGTTGTCCCAAACTCAAAATATTGCTTTTTAGTTTAGGAACATAGTAAACATCCGTGATTAATTTGTGAGCACCATCTTTTAAAGAAATTAAAATGGTACCTTTTCCTTGGATTTGCACCTTGGAAGAATCTCCAAAAGAAACATTTCCTTTCACCTTCTCATCAAGTTCCACAAATTTCTCTTTGCATCCACACATGTGATTGCTTGCTCCATTGTCAAGATACCATAAGCATTTGTCTTCCTTCTCACCATTATTAAGTGATAGTAGTAGTGTTGACTCTTCAACTTCTTCTTTATCATCAACAAGATTGACCTTCTCTTCAACATTTTTTCTACACTCCCAAGAGTAATGGCCATATTTATGACAATTAAAACATTCAACATTAGATTTATCATACCTCCTTTCATATGCTTTTTCATAATTGTTTCTACCTCTTCCTCTTCCTCTTCCACGACTTCTAGTGGATTGATGGCTCCTCCATTCATTATTGTCAAAATTATCACGATCTCCTCTTCCTCCTCTTCCTTGGCCATGACCACGTCCACGACCACGTCCTCTTCCACGTCCACGTGCTTTATGACTACTTTCTCCTCCATTTTCTTTCAAAGAAGCTTTGGCTTTGAGGACTTGCTCCAATGGCTCATCATGTCTTCTATTGAACCTTTCTTCATAGGCTTGAAGAGAACCCATCAATTGGTCTACGGTCATTGAGTCTAAATCCTTAGACTCTTCAATAGCACAAACCACATAATCAAATTTAGCGATTAAGGAGCGAAGGATCTTTTCCACCACACGAACATCTTCCATATTTTCTCCATAACGCTTCATTTGGTTCACAATAGCCAACACCTTGTTGCCAAAATCTGAGATAGATTCAGATTCCTTCATATGCAATGATTCAAACTCTCTACGTAGAGTTTGTAGGCGCACCTTTTTTACCTTATCAACACCTTCAAGGGAGGTTTTCAAAATCTCCCATGCTTCTTTGGATGTGGTTGCATTTGACACCAACTCGAACATAGCTTCATCCAAACCTTGATGGATGAAAGTAAGTGCTTGTTGATCCTTCTTCTTCGACTTCAACAAAGTCTCCTTCTCATTTGGTGACAAAATAGCCTCATTTTGAGGTTGGGCATAACCTTTCTCTACAATCTCCCATGCATCTTGAGAACCTAACAAGGCTTTCATGCGACGACACCAATTATCATAATTCTCTTTGGTAAGACGAGGGAATTGAAACATACTCAAGCCATTGCTTGCCATCTCTCAACTCACAAAGTATTTCTCTCTCAACTCACAAAGTGTTTCTCTCTCAACACTTTAGAACTCAAGCTCTGATGTCACTTTGTTGGAAGAAGAAGAAGATTTTATTTCATTTGCCACACAAAATACAAGAGTATGATCCCCTATTTATATTAAAATAGAGTGACTACTCACATAATTTGCTTATTCAAGAATACTAAATGCTCACATAATTGCTTATTCAAGACTTTGTAACTCACAACCTTACAACTTTCATCTTCCACAATTTAAGGCTCATAAAACTTGTTATTATTATTTTTCTAATTAATATCTAACAAGTTCTTCTAGTTTAGTGCAGATCTCCCAAGCTATCTTAATCATAAAAACATCATTATATTTTCTAGAATTCCCAACCCCTCATTTCCTCTGGTTTGCATATATTATCCTGGGAACCAATATGTAAGCCCCTTGATCCACCACAATCCCCCCAAATGAAGTTTCTGCATATTTTATCTAAATCATTGCAAATAGCCCTTAGCAAGAATGAGGGTTGCATAGAATTTGAAGGTAAAGCTTGATGAAATTCCATTGTAAGGGTGACTCTACTAGTGAAAGGGAGAGTTCTTTGTTTCCAAACACTTAACCTAGCCCGAGCCTTGTTAATGATTCCTTTGATAGAAACATGAGAAACTCAACCATGGTTAATATTAACTCCTAGATATCTTCCAATATTATTAGTTCACCCAAAACCCAACCTACTTTTGATTTGATTCCTCACCTGAAATCCAAAATTATTGGAGAAGACTTTTGTATTCTCTTTACTCACTGATTGCCTTAAGATAACACAAAATTTCTGCAAACAATATAGCATAATATCCGCTTTCTCCATAGATTCCTCACTGAACAAGACCAAATCATCAGCGAACACAAGGTGAGAGATAATTGGACTCTTCCTAGATAACTTGATGGCTCTCCACTCCTTACTTAACACTTTCTCATTAATCATTTGGGATAATCATTCCAGACACATCACAAAAAGGTAAGGGTAAACCGGGTCCCTTTGCCTAATACCCTTCGCATGAGTAAATTCATCCAACTATTCTCCATTCCAAAGCACACAAAATGTAGGGGTTGAAATGCAGGCCATAATCATGTCAATAAATCTCTCAAAAGATCAATATCCTCCATGGTCTCTTCCATAGGTAGTGTTTGGTTTAAATATAATTGGGTGTGTTTGGGTTGAATGTTTCAAAAATTGGTGCGGGTCTTACACCTATACACTCTACTTTCAAATATTTTACCTCTTTTCATCTCAATTCATTTTCATAAACTCCTACCTTAGGCGATCATAGGATTTAGCAAGACCAACTTTGATCACCATCTAACACACTTTGCCCTTCTTGCACCTCATGGAATGAATAACTTCTTAAGTAATAATTATATTATCCCAACTTTGGCGTCTCAACACGAAACTACTTTAGGCAAGGCTAATGATACTTTCCATCACTTGTTTCGGCCTTTGAGTTATAGCTTTCAATAGCAACTTGTAGGACATGTTACATAATGAGATAGGGCGAAACTATCTGAGCTTCGTGGCATGTTCAACTTTCGGGATCAAGGTGAGGAGGGTTTTATTCAAGTCTTAAATTTCGTTAGGCTCCTTGACTAAACCATTGACCAGATTGCAAACAAAAGGGCCCACAATGCTCCATTAACAAATGCTTCTGATATTTTTCTTCTTAAGTTTCACGCTTGAAAATCAGAAGACTTACAGGATCAAACTTTTTTCTTTACAAGTACATGGATAAAAGGATAGTTTAGAATGAAAAAGTTATGAACAAGGATAGAAACAAAATGCAGAGACACAGAGGTAAGAATCTATATGTAGTTATGTGTGCTTGCTACAAGACAAAAACTAATAACAGAATCTATATAGCACTAATAGAGAGCACTACAGGAATAGGCTCTACAAAATAACGGAATTGGTGCCCAAATCCCTTAAACATAATCCTTCAAGTACTGAGGTGGTTTTCGTTGTGGTTGTTGAGCCATTATCTTCCTTTTCCTATCAGAAAACTTCCAAGTAATCTTGTAATCCATTGCTTCAAATCCTACTCCCAAAATCACAGATTTTGTTATACAACAATTTGTGTTTTTCCTTTCCTTGCTTGGAGTAGGTGCTGCTTATGAATAATAAAATAGTTTTATGAAAAACTTTTAATCAAATATCAAATTTAATCTTTTCAAAAACAAGGTTTATCTGTCTCAATATTTTGGCTTCAATCTCTAATATCTTTCTCAGAGTTGCACGGGTGTTCTTAGCATCATCACTGCTGATGCTTCTTAACTCTCCTCATTGATGGTGGTGTTCTTGCCGATCAATGACGTCTAGGTTGAACAATCTAGTTTCTTTTATCTCTTCTTTCAAACAAGATGTTAGTATTGGTTTCTACCTACAATGACCACCTTGAGCTTCTTGTCTCTCTGTTCTAAAGTGGATGCATAATTATACATATTTCTTCACCCATTGGTTTACCTCATTCTCAAAATTTAGGTTAATATGATTAATTTTATAAAAAAAAAAATATTTTGTTCAATGTGAGGCATTTTTAACATATTATTTAACCATATATTCTCACTATCAAGACTTTTCAGAAACAATATCAAAATCTTTCTAGTAATAAAGTCTGTCATTTGCAGTATTTTCAGAAAGTATATAATAAGTTGCCTTAAAGAGTGTTTGAAAATGCACAATACTTATTGATTGCGTTGTCTAAACCACTTTGTTTTTAGTTATAATTTCCCTCAACCAATATTGGATTCAACTAATCAGATAACTTCAAAAGGAGTGCTTAGACTAATCAAATTTAAAAGTGATTGATTATGACTCTTTAATTTTTTAATTATCCTGCTTGGGCTAGTTGCCGAGCACTATTATTAATTTTTTTATATTGATGCGCAGACCATATTCTTGTTTAAGAATTCATCTGTGTAGGTTGTTGCATTTTTGCTTTCAAATATAGTGTAATGCAATGCTCAAATTGATTTGATTGCACCTAACAACTTGATGATCGATGCTTACGATTTGCACTTGGAAGGGCACCAGACATTGCTTGAGTGAAGATTTAACTATGTTTATACCCATAAAATTGTGATCCTTAATTTGAGGGGGAGGGGTATTTTGTCCTTGTTCCGTATTTAAAAAAAAAAAAAAAGAGAAAAGAAAAAGGGGGGTTAATATTTAAAGATTCTTCAGGATTAATGTTCGATCAATATTTAGAAAAATTGAATCAGAAATTGAACCTCGTGAAGATATTAGAGTCATGTTTTAATTAATTTAATTGATTAAATTTATATTAAACTACATTATTATAAAATTTTATTTTTAATATATTTTTAAATAAATCATTGATAAGTTATTTTAATTTCTAAAATGACAAAACATTAATCATTTTTATTTTTATTGTTTTAATTTTATGTACTAATTTAAATTAAGATTAAAATGAATTTTCGTAATTTCAATAATCAAATTAACCTATACTGATAATTTCTGAAATTAATTTAGTGTGTAACTCGAAAGAAATACTCCCCCATGCCTTAGTAGAGAATAAATAAACGCGTTGGTGTCTCTGCAAAGTGTGGCTCATAATGGAATAGTCATAATCTTTTCATATTGGTTCAGAGTTGAATCATCTTTTCATGTCTTTTTTTTTGTATAAATCTTTAAATGTCTTGTACGTATCAAT